>NC_137441.1:5880000-6480000 GCF_964374335.1 Astatotilapia calliptera
ACCTGAAAATGTTTTCAACACAGTACAGTTTGAATTGAGTGCATCAATGTTACCTGCTGCAATAAGATATTCACGACGACAAAACCCCTGATTGAGAGTTAACCTGGTTGTTCATGATGGCGTCCACATCTCTCTCTGAGAGTTCCTGCCCTGAGGTGTCAAGGTCCTGGTCTGGGTCCTCGCCAGTCAGGATGTCCATCGGGGCCTCAGCTATGGCTCTAATGGTTTGGTCCTCCAGGGCCAGGGCTGTGTCAAACTGCAGAGGGGACGGAGGACCCTGCATACCGTCCCCTTCCACATCCAGGTCCTGCAAAACAGAGATGCTCAAAATTGCTATTGGAGGCATTTTTGATGGTATATTTATAGAAATCCCCCCGTGTGTATTTGTTTTTTAAGCTTGCTTTCATAGCCATTTGTTTCATTTGACTCAACCTGAGATCAATATTAATGGATCTGTTAACAGAAGGATAACATAGAAGCTTATATGTCCCTTTATATGCAGACAAACAGCTATGTTGGTAATAACCCACAAACGGCCCATTCAAAGTGAGGAAAAACCTGATTGGGCAAACCGTACCAGCATTTAAGATGCTGCTTTACTGAATCATTGTAACCTGCTGCACATGCAACAGTCTGTCCACTTGCAACCTCTGCCCCACTTGAGCCAGACTCCCTCTCCTTTAAAGGGTTAAAATCCAGAATATATAATTAAATATAATTAATATTTGAAATGCATATTTCAGACTGAAGTAGTTTTATAATAGTCATTAAAGTGGAATAAATATTCCTATGTAATAATTTTACAGTATTTTTTGGAGGGGTGAAGTTTTTTTGTCATTAGGGTAAAATGTGTTAGGATTTTTAAGGCTCTTCCAAGGGTTAAAACTCCTAAAATGTTTCCTACCATAAAGCAACTTACTTACTCAGCTTTTTTTTTTTTTAACTTTTTAAAAAATTATTAAACAGATATTGTCCCATTGATAATTTGTGGGCTCGCACAGTGACACAGTGGTTAGCACGCTGTCTTGAGTTAAATTCCAATATCAGACCAGGGAGGTGTCTGTGTGGAGTTTGCATGTTCCCCGTGTTTTTGTGTGTTCCCTTTGGATTCCTCCCACAGCCCAAAGACATGCAGTTAGTGGGGTGATTCTTAATTGCCCATAGATACAGACAACCATTTGGTTTTGTGGTAGCCCTGCGACAGACTGGTGACCTGTCCAGGATGTACCCTGTCTCTTGCCAAAATTTAAATTTTTTAGAGTGATCACACTTGTCAATTTGCAGGTCATCAGTGACACTGTCGCACAATTACATCAGTTTACGCTTGCCATTATGGTGTTACCAAACCCTGCAACATTCCCCTGAAAGATCAGTCAGCACTCAGAGAAGAGTACAGGTGTCATCACACAGAGATGATAAAGAAAACGTAACTGGGTAACTTCAGTTGTAAAAAATAACTTGCTCAAGTAAAAGCCTTTCGTCTGCTGCAATTTGTAACTTTCTGTAGCTTTTCTTGTTTGTACTTTTCTGCTCAGTAATGCATTTAAAATAAGTGTGGAGACCAGCAACCTCATTAAACCGAAAAATACTCTACTCCAGAACAAAAAAACCAAAAACATACTACAGCAGCATGACTTGGTACACTATCCCCTGCTGTGGTGGAAACTTTACAACAGCTTGTTGAAAAACGCATTCAGACTGATACTCATCTTTCACAAGAGGAATTATGTGGAACGTGATATGTGTATTAGAGAGAAGAGGTTGGTAGGTGACTGTCATTTCTACGTACATCGCTGAACTCGAGAGGGAGGTTTTCTGTGGGCTGAAGCTCTGCCGCACTCAGGTACATGTCTTTGCTCATAGGGGTGAACTCCTCCTGTGGCGGAGCCTCCTGCTCGGGCTGGTACATGGGCGGAGGCAGGGTGAGGTGCAGCGGGCAGCGGGGGTCGTCTGACTGACCCATGTGCACAGTACGATCACATGGAACATCTTTTAACCCTGGACACATTTTAAAAAGGATCTGGTTGCTGTCCTGGTAGATATCTGAACATGTGGCTGTCAAGGAAAATTTGATTATCAAAAAGAGAAAAAAAAAAAAAGATAAGAAAAGAGAGAGAATACCAAAAAACTAATTAAAGGGTAAGAGTTGCGGAGAATTAATGGCAAGCTGCATTGATGCTTCTCTGGAGGCCCTCTGTTGTCCAACGCTTGCACCGATTTCTAATTGGCTTTCAAATGTCACCCATCAGCATCCAGCACCTACAGTCGGCCCATTTTCATTCTCTAACACCATTTCATTGTAAGTATATGACAGTGAGACAACTGCCTTCAAAAATCATGGTTTGTATTCATCTGGATTTCTCAAATCTTGTGCCTGATTAAAAAACAAACAAACAAGAAATATCTTAGAAATATTTAGAAAGCCTGATAAACGTCCTTGTTGCATTAAAGTGATGCCTTTATGGTTTTGTAGAGCATGTTAATGATAAAATTCTCATGTCTGGGTTCAATCAAACTAAACTGGCTATTGAAAGAACAAAATTCTTAATATTCAATAAAGGAAAAATTGTTATTCTCACACTGTGAGAACTAAAATGCAAGACTGAAAAACATGAAACGTTACGCTAGTCAAAGTAGGTTAAGAAAGATTTTGTTCCTTCCAACTGAATTGATTAGCTCCTTTGTTTTCTGGGAAACAAATCAACAGACCACAGGAAGCTGTTTATCTAGGCTCCCGTTGAAACGAACAGCTACTACAAGCTGCTGGTCTTGATTGGGGCCAAGGGGAGGAGGGCGGAAATGAGAAACGTAACTGAAGAGTGTAGAAATCAGCAGAGAGCAGATCAGTCTACATCTGGCTCATTCATTCAACAGAACAGAGCTTTAAAACACACTCCATTCAAACTTAGTCAAAGCTAACACCTGTTAGCTAACAGCTTACCTTTGTCTCATCAAACCTTTCCTGGTGCATTATGAGGAGCTGAATGAGATCAGCCTAGTGTTAATGTCCAGCACAGAAGCAATACGAGCGGAAATTAAGCAAAGAGAGTCTCATTTCATGACACGTCTTCAAACACAGCTCCTCTTTTCACTGTGGAGCATCTCTGCACTCAACTCTTTATCTCTGGTAACCATTCTTGAATGAAGCCACAAAGCCGCTCCCAGCTGTTAAGAGAATATTACACTAGCTAGCATCACCCAATATGCCCTTTGGCATTGAATTTTGTATCTGAGTAGTTACTAGTATAACAACAATAGCAATAGCTTATTTCACAAATCATATAAAATTGTGTGTTACAATGTTTGCCCTGTTAAATTTGGCTGTGCATCATTTAACATGATCTTATATTAATGTACATTGGTCATTTGATTCATTGTGAGTGGAAAATGTGTACAGTTGGTACAGTCCCCCTCTCAATACAGTATATATTTTACATTTAAACCCACCAATTGGCAATAGAGGACAGTCTGTTCACCGCTGTTAAGCTGGTTTTGAAAAATTCATATCATACGTGATACTATGATGAGTATTCCACCCATCATCTTTCATTCAGTGATTATTTAGTCACACTATTAAAGCCATCAGAGGATACGTGAGACACAGTGTCGGGCCATAGGCAGGCAGGGATTGGTACATCGGGTTCCCTCCATGAAGGAGATGCATTTTTCACTCACTGTTCTTGTGTGTGGCTACAACCGAAATAACAAACAAACATTAGATAATGAAGTGAAACGTAATCATAAACAGTTGACGTTTTTTTAATTATCCCTCTATGACACGACTGCCAGAGAATATAAGTAAAGAAAATGTACAGATTTCTTTAAACTCAGTATCAATTCAAGTTAGCACCTGAGGGCCTCCTTCTGTCACAGCCTGCCTCCTTTCCCTCAGCTGCCGGTGCAGCAGGGCCTCCACCCCGTACCGGCGGCGGTATCGACGCAGAGCTTTAAGCTTCTTCAGGTTCTCCCTCTCCTTCATGGAAAGACCTTCAGGCCCTGTCAGGAGGCTGGTACCTGTAATCAACATTAAAAGGTTTGTGTCACTCAGAATTAAGAGGAGTGAGCAGTAAAAGCATAAATTTGTCCTATGATTACCTATAGCTTCATGCTCCATTTTGCGGTTGTGCAGGTATCTGCGCTTCTTCTCTTTCAGCAGGTGCTGCAGGCGTTTGAACTGATCAATATAGAGGGACTGGAGTCTGATAAGTTTTTCTCGAGTGATTAGCGCCACTTCTTCTGCAGTGTACACTCCTGCATGTCTGCCAACACATAGCATTGAAAATCTAACGTCCATTGAGTTTCAAAACAATAAACTACTCAGTATCTAACAATTTAAGACTAAGATAAGTAATTCTTAAATCAACATACAACATTATGTTGTGCCACTGGATGATGAGCTCAGGTATTAAGTCAGAGGTATTAAGTTATTAAGTCAGAGTCATCACTAACAGCTTGTCAATAAACACGATTCGAGCCTTTGTAGGTTTGCATATTAACTACTTACTTTTTTAAAATTTTCTGTCAACGTTTTTAGCAAAAAGAATGTAAAAAAAATCTAAGACTTATGTGTGCCTTATAGTCGTGAAAATACGGTAAGACGATTGAACTGCTTCACTTCCGTCTGCCATTTATTTATTTTCCGGCTCTTTGAAAGGTCGCAGCAAAATGTTGAGGAAAGGTGTCAAGTTTTATCTGGAGCATGTACAGACTGATATTAATCTTTAATAGGGCTGTGAAAATTGAGAGCTAACAAAACAACTGCTGCACAATGTCGTCCGCCATCTTAGTTGAACTGGTCACGTGACTGCATCATATGACTAAAATGCATCCTTGTTTTCGAAATCTTCCTTTTTCGCTGTCCACACAGCGAGGCACATGCAGCGTTTTCAAATTTATCCACTTTGGAGAGTGTTTTCAAACCAAAAACGCCGTCTCAGTGTGGACGGAAGGCCAAAAGGGGGGGAAAAAAGATGCATTTTCAAGTCTGGACATGGCCTAAGCCTTCTATCTTGAACTACAGATTCTTATTCAAACTACATAACTACACAATGTGGGTTGAGAAGAAAATCTTAAGAGCTTACTTCAGAGGATCCTCGTGGTCACTATCGATGCTGTCAGCCTCGCTGTCCGGATCTCCTCTCCACGTCTGGTCCAATACCAACGGCCCCTGCTCTTCCTCACTCAGACTGTCCTCATCTAGGAAGAGGGAGGAATTAGTGGTATTTTTATCTGACTTTTGGTAGAGCATGCTAGCGGGCCGTCGTTATTACCGTGTTTTTTGGAAAATACGGCACACTTAAAATCAATCCTTTGACTTTTCTGAAAATCAACAGTGCCCTTACAATCCCGTGTGCCTTATGTATGAATTCGGGTTGACCTCGAAACGATTTTATGTACACGGCGCTTGGAAATCTGTCAAATGTTTTAGTATGACTTTGCTAGGCTAGGAAGCCGCACCGCTTGATGGATTGTCGGAGCATTACGGCTATCGAAAGCAGGAGCCTCGCGGAGTGATACGTACGGTGCTTCAACATAATATTACCGTATTGTGTGTGTATAACCTCTTTTTAACTTTTGTGGATATTGGTTATGCTGAGGATATGTTGCTCAGTTTCCACTGGAAATACCTTTTGGTTAAACTGTCAGCAAGGAATTTGCATTTGCACTGTTAAATTTTTATATAACTTTAATGCAGATAAAAAACAGCTGCTTGTTTAAGTGAAAATACATTGATGTTATGTGGTTTTTTTGCACTAATAAAGTTGTGGCGTTGTAAAGTATTTTGTCTAGTGTCAATTATATCGTCAGTTATATCGTTATCGCAAATTTTCAAATGTATATCGTGATAAATATTTTTGGTCATATTGCCCTGCTCTACAACTAATGAATGAAAGCTATAAACTTTTTAATCTTTTCACAAGTGTACCAAATAACCCAACAAATAAAACTAATAAAACAACAAACAGTCTGTACAACTACATCAGCTTAACCCACATGCACCCAAATTACTATTTCCAAGTCAAAAAGTGGCCATTACCTAGAATGCGGCTGGCTTCAGAGCGTCCTCCATCAAGGCTGTGTGACTCTGCTCGGCTGTACCCACTAAGTTGAGACAGCAGGGCCTCCGGTGACGGACCAGAAGACGCCTTTCTCATTTGAGCTCGAAGAGCCATGGCATTCCTGCGAGCGTGCTCCGCACAGAAGGTCACTCTACAGAACAGACATTCAAATTGAAATTAGGAGGCTGCATGGTACTGATGAGTTTATTTACATTCCCCCTTCTCTTGGGATTAAGTTCCCATTAATGAGATTCACAGCAGATAATGATGAGATTTAATTTGTTTTTATCGATTGTTAATGGCTGATTTAGACCTTCCACCCACCCGTCTTTCCTCTCTGCCTTTGGTGCGGCATTGGGACACCGCTTCCCGTTCTTGGCAGAGACGTAGCTGCACTGTTTGTAAGGCGCATTCTTGTCCTCCAAGATGTGTTTGATGCAGAATTCCAAGCCTTCAAGTCGTGGCTGAGAGCAGGGCCGCTGGGTGAAGGAGCAGGCCTGTGGCTCCTGAGGTCGGGGTGTCTGGGTCACCCGGTTCCGACTTGAGGGCAAAACATGAATCCGTATCCTGTTCATTTCAAGCCTGCATTAAATGTAATAACAAAAAATAATAATAATAATACATTTTTCCTGTTCACACCAAATGTTTGTATGGCTGCATGCATGAATAACAGTAAGAATTCCTATAAAAACATTTGTTTGAATGTTGGAATAATGTTGGCTTCTTTAATGTATTTTTATTCAAACTACTAACTTTGGTGACCAACAGGCTGGTATTTCAGAAACTGCTGATCTAGAGATCAAAGATGGGTCACACAGATCCAACTCTAGGGTTTATAGAGAACAGTATGAAAAAGAGAAAACGTCTAGTGAGCAGCAACATGTCAATAGAAAGAAATTAGAAGAGGCTAGACTGCACTGAGCCGATAGGAAGGCAACAGAAACTCAGATAACCGCTTGTTTAATCAAGGTATGCAGAAGACCACAGCACGTCAAATCTTAAACCAGATGGGCTATAGTAGCAGAAGACTGGACGATGATACTCCTGTAAGCTAAAGCGAGCA
Organism: Astatotilapia calliptera; assembly: GCF_964374335.1. NCBI lineage: Eukaryota > Metazoa > Chordata > Actinopteri > Cichliformes > Cichlidae > Astatotilapia > Astatotilapia calliptera. Next base: position 5,887,123 of record NC_137441.1, read on the forward strand.
GGAAGGGATTGGAAAAGCAATGTCTGGTCAATTTAATATATACTGAAAGGCCAGGATCTGATGTAAACAACATGAAGCTCCATCCTATGTTGTATGACCAGTTCAGGCTGGTGGTGTCGGTGTAATGGTCGTTCTACCCACACTTTGTTAAAATCCCACAGCATACCCGATTCTGACAATGTTCAACCCTTTATGACCAGAACACTCATCTTCTGATGGCGGCTTCCAGCAGGATAACATACCGTGTCAGAAAGGTTTAAAATGGTTTTCTGAACAATTACACTGTACTTAAATGGGCAGGATAGATACTCGTGGTTTTTCGCCTTTTGATCCCAAATATAACCAAAATAGAAAAAAAAAAGCATATTGAAAATATGCACATAAGGTGTCATTGACCAAATCACTATGAGTACTTAAATCTAAATAAAGCTGTATAAAACTAAAACAATGTTTTCATGTTATTGGTTTACTGACGGGCGATGTCAGATGGTCGTTATTAACATCAGTAAAAGCTTATAAATGTTACGCATACAACCTAAAGGCAATTGTAATAAGTAACAAAGAGTAATAAAGGCCGCATTAATGTAAGAGAGAATGGCATTTTTTTTTTTAATTCAAATATAAATCGAGGAGACAAACTCCTCTCTGCGTTAATGGATAAACTCTAACCGGGCGCCACACCGAGCTTCAGCCCGCCTCTCCTTACTGCGTCACTTTAACAGTTAAGACGGCAGTCGCCATCTTTGATCAATCGCTGCTAACGGCAGCTAAATGCTAATTTTCTCATTTTGCAGCGAAGATAGCAAGTCGGTGCCACAAAATTGCCGTATCCCTCCATAACGCCAACGTGATTGTATGCCAGAATATGAACATATCGCTAATTTCTATTTGCGGCCCCCTACCTTTGTCTCGGACATCCGAGCTAGCGTGAGCTCCCGAAGAACACTGTTACGTCGATTTTCCTGCATTCCCTGTTAACTGCCACAGCCGCCGCTTACAATAAGTAACCCCGCCCACCTAGAGATCCGATTAGCCAGAGCGCCGGAGTGAGGTAGCCCATTGGCCAATCCAGTTGCCATTCAAAGTGGCATCCACCCAATGTATTTACACTTTTATCATAGACCAGGGCCTCGAACTCTTTAGAACACAACTTGACCTCAAGAGGGCTACACTTACAATACCACTGGATAATACCCCCTATCTTTTAAAAATAGAAGAAAAAAACAGTATATTTTGAAAACATTCAAATGTAAAACTTTGACACACCATGCATTTACAAATGATGATATATCAAGTAGAGTAAGTGCAATTCCATCAGTTGCTCTACAATGCTTGTATTACCCCTCAAACATATTTTTTTTGCAAAATATAATGGGTAAAACTGGATCTTCTTTCAGGGCAGATCAAGCTCCTAGACCGCATTTGACACCCCTGGCATAGATTGATTCACCTATAAAATGCAATGTTATTGATGAGCCAAAAGCAGCACTTTCTTAAAATATTTTTTATTGACTTTGAGAATAAAGCAACCACATTATATCAAAAAAAAGAACAGTGTTCACATATTTTAAACGGGAAAAAAAAAATCTCAAAACTTTTTCTTTTTCAGACCTGAGTGTCACTGAAAACACCAAGACATGAAAACACATGAAATTTATTGTAGCTATATGATTTTTGCATTGTTAGGTTGCATGAGTGTCGTCCGTTTTTTCTTACATATGGGTTTTAATATGAAATGTGTCCTTTTTGTGGCTTGTTCACAACAAAATGGTAATACTTAAAATGGAAGCTTTGCCCAGATTAAACAAAATGTTTCAAAAACAGTGGCAATTTCACACCAGAAAATCTATTAGTCTAACCATTATACACGTAACACTTTGTCAATTGCATTGTAGGCAAACCTACTGAGATAAATATTCAGTGCATTTACTGTTTCCCTGTTACAACCAAGAATAATAAAACCTCTGCTGCATGAGCAAGAAGCTTCTCTTTTCAAGCACATTTTCAAATATATGAAGGGGGTAAAATATACAGCTGGACGGCTGATTTGCTGTGCTACATTACTGTAAAATAAGAGCACTAATCCTAAACAATTAAGTTTTATGAATAGGCAATAACCTGCTTATCTTGCCAACAAAATCTGGGTATTGGCCTTCATGCTCAAGAAGTGGAGGTATATAAATAACCTGCTGGTCACATATGATTCTGTACAACCACAGAAAACATGCAAACATGTTTTTATGATGAATGATGGCATGTGGGCAGATAATAAAACAAACCAAAGTTAAATATCCACCAATTTAGTTTAGAGGAATGCACTCGAAAGACAAGTTTAACATGATTAAATCAGACCAGAGTGAAGTGACAGCTACACTAGGGTTTACACTTTTAAAACATCCCCACAATTAGATAAAAACAGATGAGCTATTAACTTTTATACTGTGTTAAAACTCTGTATACTGTGCTTATTAGGGTCTAGCAAATCTGGGAAAAAGTTTTTCCTGACATAATTTCTTGTCTTCTGAAAATTATACATTTCCATATATGATGCTTATTTCTTTGTCTTTGCATTTACCTGTGATCACCCCAAAAAAATGAACTCCTGAGGAAAAACAATAAGGAAAGAGAAATAGTCTAGATAGATGCTCTTTTTGTTGAATTTCCTTCATTGTGACCAAAGTGCACAGATGTTTCAACCGTTTGTGAACAGATGAATGTTCTTGCTATGAACTTAGTGTATCCATTCAAGAACCAAATATGAATATTTTACAACCATTTAAAACAATGACTGCAAGACTTAAAAACTTAAAGTGAAAAGTACAAGCTTTTCCTAATTTACATCCTTTTTTTTTTTTGCAAATTTGCAAATATAAAGGTTCCAATGTTTGTTTTAAACATTTTTTTTTTACATTTTTTCCTCAAATCACCAAATAGCACAGCAAATATAACATATACATGAGGGATGAAGCCATTTTTATGGCTCACAGAAAAAATAAAAATGGGAAAAATAAAATAAAGTAAAAAATATATCGAAAAGATGGCTTTGGAGACATGCACTCTAACTAGGCTGTACAGTCTTAAAGAAATGACCATCTGTTCCAAAAGAACAGAGGTTTAACCCTAAAAAAAGGTAGAAAAAGGGGACCTTTTTTCTTTTTTAAAATCATTTGATCAATAAATAACACCCTATAAAAACATTATAAAAAGAATCAGTAAGAAGACCAACCAGGTATGTCATGGAAATTTTTCCAAACAAATTGACATCCTCTAATTCCCGTCTTCTTGTCACATCTCATTTGAATTTTTCAAAAAGAAAAAACAAAACACTATCTACACTTTCCCATGATTCTTCTTGTCTCACATTTTGCAAGTCCCATTATTGCCCCACAAGTACGCCATAAAATCCTTTGTTACCCCCAGTACATTTCTCTGCTGTCACACTGAAGACTATAAAATGTTGGGTGGCTGGAAAATATCATACAACACTTTATGTAACAAGATGATCAAGATGTCAAGTAAAATGTACATAATGTGGTTTCCTGATTAGAAACTTATTTGGGCAAAGGCGGCAGTGGGGGAGGCGGCTCCGTGGGCAGGGGAGGGGGCCTAGGGTTGTTTCCTCTGGAGCTGCTCGAGTACCGATAATCACCATACTGAGATCTGTAGTCAAACATAGACTGCTGGGACGGCTGCACACCCTGTGCACTCAGCAGTGAGTTTAGCATCTCAAAAGTGTCCTGGTACTCGTTGGACTGGGCTCCGCCAGCTGAACTGTGACCATTAGTGTCAGTTTTGTCGCTTTTGGAATGCGAATAGCTTCCTTGGTGGTGGGGGAGTCCCAGAGATGGAAGAATGTCAGAACCGTGCCCCAAAATTTGTCCAGAGGAGGAAGACAGGGGAGGTAACTGGTAGGGATTCCTAGACTTGCTCACTTTGGAGGGTGGGTGAGATCCTGCTGAAGGATCCTGGGAGTGTGTCCTCTTGCGTGAGGCAGACGAGGATGAGGACGAGGATGAGGAGCTTGTTCTAGAGGAGTCACTTGGTACTTTTTTGCTGCTTCCCAGCGTGCCGCTGGAACTAGATGAATGTTTGTGTGAAGAAGAAAGTGAGGCACTACTGGAAGAGGAATGGTGGTGGTGAGAGTGATGATAATGGTGGTGGTGGTTAGAACGCTCCCTGTGCTTGTCCCTGCTTTTGCCATCCTCTCCTGAAGTCCCCCTCTGCTTGTCAGGCACTCGGATTTTGACTTTGATGTCTGGATCCTGGCCTCGACCACTGCTGCTGTGTCCACTGCTTCCTCCTGATCCTCCAGCAACTGGGAAGCGCATTTTTAGAGAGTCATGCCTCTCCTTCTCCAAGGGGATTTTAAGAATAATGGGTGATGGGTTGGACATGTCAGAGGAAGCGCTGGGTGGATGATGGTGATGCTGCTGCTTCTCCTTCCTCTGTTGCTGGCCAATGAGGGCCTGAGCTGCATTGGCATAATCTCTCTTTACGCTGGCCTCCATGTTCTCCAACTTTCTCTTTTGGGCAGCCAGGACGTCAGCATTCTTGGCACGGTACTCACTCAGCGACACCTTAGCTGGGGCGTGGACCTCATGGTTAGGCTGCTGCTGTGGTTGCTGTGACTGCTGCTCAGATCCACCTTGACCTTTACCACTCCAAGTCTGAGCACTGCCAGAAGCATTTGTGTCCTTGTCGCCCACTGATGAGGAAGAGGAGGCAGAAGGTGGAGCAGAGAGGCTCATCAGGCCTGCCACAGTACTCTCTGATGAAGCCATGGAAATCATGCTGATCATGGTGTCCCTCTGGTCACCCTCCTCCTGGACTTTTGGCTTGGCTTTTGGTGTCTGTCCGCCAGCCTGGAAGAAGAAAAAATTAAGTCAATGTCCACATTGAATCGGGAATTTTTAATAGCAAAAAGGAGAAGTTAAATTTGCGTTGTACCTTCCAGTTGCGAATTCGCTTCAGTCGGCTGGGTGTTTTCTCCAGGATTTGCAGGAACTCGTGTGTAAGTTCTGGAAGAGGAGGAAAAAAAAACAAACAAGTCAAATCAGCCCTTTTATTATCTAAACATTTTTTTCTTAAAGAGCATTTATTGCACATACCGTCCAGCAGCTCGAGGGTAACTGTAGGGTCAACATACTCCCACCAGTGTTTGCCATCTGTAGACACGGGGATCTCCCAGTTGGACCATTTGCAGGCGAGGTGGATGCACACACAGGCTACAACAGGCGGACTATACTGCAGGCAGAACGTTGTCAAGTGCAGGCTATATGGCATGATACGTCCAAGAAAAAAAGCAAACAGAGAAAGAGAAAACAGAAAATCAGTGTATTGAGCTTTAACAAACTACACACAAACTTTGGTGAATACCTAGCATTCACATAAGAAAGACACAACCCTGTGTGTGTGTGTGTGTGTGTGTGTGTGCATGTTTGAGAGAGAGAGAGAGAGAGAGAGAACTATGGGTGAACTCTGAGCATACCTGTTGGTGGCCATAAAGTATGATGTTTGGGCCAAATCCTTGCTTGCTGGAACAACAGCAGAACAAAGAGAAAAAAAATTTATAGACACAGCAAAAACTTGAAGATAAAATTGAGCAAAACCATAAAAATGATGCTCACCCCTGACAAGCTGAGTGCATTTGACAACATGTGTATGAGGATGATCGATGGTGATTTCAAAAGCTGTAATAGAAAGAGAAGAAAATGTAGGTAGACATTAATAAAAGAAATGCAAAATCAATGTATACTTATAATCCATATGGAATACAAATCCACTTCCCACTGGCAAAGATAACATTAACAAAGCCGCTGAAAACCAGAAAATTTGCATTGTGTTAAAAATCAAGTGGTGGGGAGTCAGAGTTGAGTGGAGTGTCACTTTTCATGGGAAAACATCCTGGACAACATGAAAATGTCAACACCTGAATATGAAAAAAAAAATTAATGGCATGTAAGAAGGGGAAAAAAGTTGTTTTGAGGCTCCCTCTTTAAATGTCTTAAAAACACATAGGTGAAAAAGGTAAAATGTCAAAAGTTAGGGCTGATAAAAATGAAAAAGCTGAAACAGGAAATGTAAAAGTGGGTGATTCAGTTTTGAAGCATAAATATCACTTCCAGTGCTGCTTACTGCAAACTGTGAATTGAAATAAAACATGTTAACTATTCTTGTTCTCTGGGGGGGGAATTCAAGGGACCCAGTTCTTCCTTCCAAACTTACCCAAGGTCTGGAGAATTATGCTCTCAAGAATGACCAGGTCTTGGGCTTGTTGCAGGTAGGCCTGAGGTTGAGAGGACAGGCACGTTACTCACTGGGAGGCCGCCAATTGTTGAAAAACAAGAGCAACTGTACACGTTATGTGGCCGAGAATTTCTGACCATTTGTCTGAAAGGCTTTCTGGCATACATGTTTGTTGAAGAAGCCTCAGATATAAGTGATGAAAAGTGAAAGCTACATAGCAAGTACAGATGCTCGAGTTTTACAACTGCTAGACATCACATTGCCTGCATGACTCAAAACCTACACAGGCTAAGATGTATTTTGCCTTTTACTCTCTCAACCCATGTAATCAAGCAGCCTTAACAGCTCAGAACAAATACGTGACAGAGTAAATGTTCTCAGATTACATGCAAGAAGATTGCCATTTGCCTTATTGTAAGAATTTTTTTTCTGCTTCAAAAAAAACCTCCCTCGGACAATTGCAGTACAATACTTACATCACTGCGAATATCTGGTGAAGGGTCCTGGGGATTGAGGCAGGCATGGGCCACCTTGATGACATGCTCCAGCTTTCGAGGCTGCTCCTCTACCTTTGCTGCCAGGAACAGAGCAGCGGGTGCGATGACCTGGAAAGGGTCAGTGGAGATTTAAAAAGATGATTCACATTAAGTACAATCATTTCCATGATTCAAGCAAGAAAAGCATTACTTACATTTCTGTGAAATCTGGTGAAGGACTGGATCATGTAGAAGCGATGCATGTACACAATGGCTGTATTAATTGTAAGTTGAGAGCTGATACATGGCAGTTAAGGAAAAAAGGTAAACAGTGGGAGCAAATTACATAACATCTGTAATGACTGCATACTTTGAAAATGGGCTGGAATCGTCGGTATACGTGTGAAATAAAATAATTATAAAATAGTTATAAGGATAACTATAGGTTTAATATTGCTAATTAAGTATAAAAGTTAATGTTGATAAGCCTGTTATCGTAGCAGCCACAGAATAACAAAGTTAAACAACACTTTAGCCACCGGCTAGCTGGGATAAGACTCTTGATAACACACAAAGCGATGTTTTCTAAAACTAACACATCTAAAACACTTTTTCTGAAACATTCTACATTACTATATGTCTAAACGTGGCCCATTGTCCTTCTAATTTGCGTTTATTCGTTGATATTTACCAGTGGTGAAGCTAACGCTAACATGCTAACGTCCTGGAGGCCGCCGACTACACAGGCCTCTGCGGCCCAAGGGTTAGCCCACTACGCCGCTATCGCGTAACGCTTGTAAGCTCACGTACACCTTGTAAAACCAAATTCCACAGCGTTAAACAGAAGTGGAAGACAAAAACAAACGTGAAACCGTCGAACAAAAGACAACAACAAACTAACAAACACCAGCCACACTCCTTCTCCGAGCCGGCTCGGGAGAGAAGCTAAAGTTAGAGCGCTAACAAGAGCTCACGACAAAAGGATACACATTGAGCCGCTGTCCCATGTCCTGGAGGAGGTTCGCCGCCTGTTGTCTGTATGAGAGCTCCTTGTCGGGATCAAGTCCAGCTCGCCGAGATGGGCTGTTGTCGATCTGCTGCCGGGTGAAGTACCATTTGTTGTTACTGCTTGCGGGGAGAGAGCGAAACGAAGCCGCCATCACTGAGAAGGACGAGAGTTTAAAATTTCTGCGCGTCACAGGAACACACGTCACGCCGGGCGGCGACGTCAGCGCGCCTCGAGCGACGGTACAGCAGAGGTCTCCAAAGCGCAGAGGGGTCTCAAAACGTAACTTAAAGTCTCATACGATCTCTCTTGTTATTACGCTGTAACAGCCAAAAGCGAAATCTCCGGTAAGCTAGCTACAGCCTCTGTGCTCCATACACCGCACAGCTCAAGAGGTGAATCTCCTTGTCCTGCATCAGTATACGCCCACTTTTCTTCCTAGGTACTGACTAAAAGTGCACATACCTTTACTCATGGTGCTACCTTACCACAAGCCCCTTCCCAAACCCCGCCCCCTAGCTGTAAACGTCAAGTATGAATGGAATCTAATAACAATGTGAAACACAGTCTAAATCAAAAATTTAAAAGTGCTGCATTAATAAACTTGCTATTATCACTGATTTCGCAAAACCAGTGCATTTAGGCACTTAGGCCCGCCCCCATGGGTGAGAAGTTTAACTCCACCATCTGGCACATAAGAGGAGAAGATAAGTTGCAACAAATAGCTGAAGTAGGAAGTCTAATATTAAAGTTCTCAGTAAGAATCTTCAACTGAAACTTGTCATAAACAAGTCTCTAGGCTTGTGTGTCTGGGGTTTTACTTGCTTTTGAAAGCATGCTAACGCTGGGCAATAAATGGTGGCCAGTTATATGATTAGCCACGGTCACTGAGAGAGCTACGTTCCCTTCCATTTTCCCTCATATGCCTGTTTGGTCAGCCTCTAACATCACAGTCTTAGCCTATCTGTCCATAACCAAATAGTGCTATGTTAGAAAGTTCTATGCTAACGCTAAACTCGTCCCGACAGCCATGCTGTCCCAGATTTTTTTTTCCCGGGATTTTCCCTTCAGCACTAAAGACTTCTGCAGTACAAAAATCTGTGTATATGAGATGATGCTGTAGGAGGAATAACAATCTAGTTAATCACCTGACTTAATTGACACTTGACATGATCAAGCCAAATGACCAAAGAGGTTGATCATCTTCCTTGATTAATATGATTAACTACCCTTTAGTGGATGATGAGTGAAACTTCTCCTGAATAGGTGCTCAAAAGCTAAACGATATCATATCAGTCCTCCTCAATTTAATCAAAGTTTGCCCAACACAGCACACACACACATAAAACATATTAATGATTGTACATTAACATAAAACTGTTGTCGGAACCATACTGAATTTCACCAGAGAAGATTCAGTATGCTACATCAGTGTCTACTTTTTAAAATCATAGCCAAGTGACACTTCACTATCCCTACTAATTGATGTTATCTTGTTGTATCTCTGTTGTGGTCAGTGCTATCTTCTATGCTGTTGCATGCTGGGGCAGCGGGTCGAGGGTCACAGATGCCAACAGACTAAATAAACGGATCCACAAGGCCAGTAATGTTGTGAGGATGGAGCTGGACTCCGTTAGGGTGGTGTCTGAGAGGCAGATGTTGTCCAAGATAAAGACAATGTTGGATGATACCTCCCACCCACTCCATGACATGACATGCTGGCTAGTCACAGAAGTACTTTCAGTGAGAGACTGAGATTACCAAAAAGCACCACTGACCGACACAGGAAATCATTCCTGCCTGTGGCCATCTCTCTGTACAACTCCTCCATCTAACACACTGTGAACCCTGCAATAGTTACACCCTTTTTACACGCGCTCTTTTCTACTCTGGAATATTCTTGTCAATTTTCTTGATATTTATTTATAATCACCTTTGTTAATCCTTGATATTTAGAACTGAGTGATCTGTATATATTAGTGCTATTTCTTAAATGTGTAAAATCTGTAAGATAATGTATTGTTTGGAGTTTAGTCTGTTACTGTTACTATTTTTTTTTTTTTTACCATTTCTTCTTGGAGCAACTGTAACACACATAATTTCCTTAGGGATTAATAAAGTATTCTGATTCTGATTGTTTCAGGATGACCTGCCATTATCCAATGACACATCTGCTTTCCTGTATCTTTTGCTCGTTTCTCCTCCTCTTCTTTTCTCTAAACTGAGCACCTGATGGCTTTGAACTTTTCTTGCCCATCTTCCATTGGTTTTAATTTTGCACTCCAGTATGAACACCCATCCCCCAAACCAAGGTTCACCACAACATAACCTAATAGACCTACATCTTAGTTCACAGATGGGCGGTGTATTTCTGTTAACCTAACTCTACCTGGGTTAGTTTATATATATATATATATATATATATATATATATATATATATATATATATGTGTGTGTGTGTGTGTGTGTGTGTGTGTGTGTGTGTGAGTACATGTGTTTTAAGGGGTCACATAACAATTTTATTGCACACCACTATTTTGGAGCACATTGATACAAAAAAAGGTTTTATAAAAAAAAATCCCAAATTGAATCATTAAATGATGTAGATCAGGTTCCATTACAGCGTTTTCAGTCAGTGGTGAAAGATAAAATTGCTCCGTTTTTTATTTAAAATTAAATCTGGTAATTTGGCCAATATTCTTAAGGTTTTCCCCTTAATATAAAAGGTGAAAAGGTCAATTTTAACACATCAAAAACAAACCCCATATTTCCTGTTGAGAGGTCATCTGCAGCGTACCACTTTATTTTCTCTTTTATTATTTTTTTATTTTTTTTATTTTTTGTACCCACTTCTCTGCTAATATCCAGGCAGGGAATGCTGGGACCTCTTAATCCTTAATCCTCTTAATAAAAAACAGATGTGCTTGGTGACAGACTGAAAAGCCATGCAGGTGTCAAATAATTGACACGTTGTATTGTCACAGAGTACTAATGGTGAAAGCCCACTTCTGATTGTATTGTATTTGGGTGGTTGAGGCTGTCTCTGTCCCACAGCAGTTTTTGCTCCATATCAATACAGAGTTGTTCAGACTAATCACCCTCATTGTGTCATGAAACTTCAAGCGGGAGCGGCCTCTTTCTGTAGGTGTGAGGGGGGGTTTCAGTTGGTTAGGGCACATTAGCAGGAGTGATGAGGTGATCACCAGGAAGTTTAAAATACAGATAATTCTGAGTGGACATGATTTTTAACAGTGAGCACTAATTTACACAACAAAACTTATCAGTGAACCGCAGATATTGAACTGTTATTTTAAAAGTACATGCTACGAAAGTGTTAACGTTGACCTTGTTCATACTTTTTCTTCTCCTTTTGGTTTGTCGTCTTTAAACAGTTTGAAATGCAGCAGTAAAGCTTCTTGCTGGTTTTAGGGTCGAATCATTCCAATCACAGTTCTCTGCAGTGGCTTTCTGTATGTTTCATAATTGATTTTCAGATTTTTCCGATCACTTTTAAAACTTTTGATTTGTTTGCAAATTACAGCAGAAATGTTGCCCAAATGAGCCTTTATGTTGTTAAGAATTGTTGATTTTCTTCAAATGTCTGTAAAAATATCTTTTTAAAATCTTCCTTTTTGTTTTTTTATTGTGACTTATTGGGTTTCACTCATCTGGGTATTGATTTTTCATCATTCCTGTTACAACCGCTTTACTGCTTTTGTTTTTCAGACAGTGTTTATATTGTTATTTGAGGTTTTACAGTACAGCTAAAAACTCTAGAATGTGTTACTGCAGCAACATTTTATCAAAATGGGACAGAAATATTATTTTGTCATACTGCATCAATTGTAAGCTAGATGTTTTAAACCATTTTCCCTATCATAACATTGTTTGATATTATGGGAAGAAAGAAAATAAAGGGTAAAAATGACCCAAACTTCACTGAAACCAAACTTTTAATGAGTAAAGAATTGATCCTTTGATAATTGAACCTCTCCGGAGCTGTTTTAGATTAAAACCAGCTCAGAATGACTGTTTCATTTGTAAGATAGTCTGTTTTTAGACTGTAATATGACTAGTCACTTAATGTTAGGTGAAAAAAATATTCCCAGTAAAGCAGCAGCAGAATGTGCTTGATATAGGAAAGCATACAAAATGTTAAAACAGGAAAAACTGAAGAGACAAACTCAAACTGCTCCTGTAATTCTTACTTGAAAGGTTATGGTAAATTATTATTACTTGCATTTTATAGTGCACCGAAAACTCACAAATGTTTTACTTTAGCAAAATTGAAATTAAATACTTTACATCGCCCGTGCGTTTAGCACTCAGACAAGGACTGTCGGCTGCTTTCTACGATGTGTGTCAGGCACCCCCTTTGGTGAAGCTATCTGACTCTAATCCCCGTGCTTCATCAGTGCCCACCAGGGGGTAATTACACTCGCAAAGCTCTTTGTCATTTGAATCAATACTCCAGATACACATTTGCCTTGTTCTGTTATCTCTGTGAAATATGAAGATAAACCTTACAATCATACAACTTCTAACTGGGGGTCTCTAACTGGCCTGACTCAAAAATAACATTTCTTAATGTTCACACACTTGGAGAGAAATATGAACACACAACTCCAGCCATATTTAAAGATAATAAACAACTGAGGAAAATACAAACTACACTTCGACAGAATGTGTTCTTTAGTACTAAAATGGTCCACACTGATGATCAAACTCCAGTAACAACAGTGATGAGACAAGGACGCAGGTATCAAAAAATTGAAAACAATTTATTTTAAATCACAAAATGTTATAAAATGGACAGATAACTGAAGCAGTGTATCAGTGATGCCCCAGCCCCCCTCCAAAAAACCCCCAATCAGACTATCTGATCAATCAAAAGTACAGTTAAACACACAGTGAGAACAAATTACAGTCAGTAATCTTCCTTTTCCTATTTCTACTGTAAACTACTAGATGTTTCAATCGGTTATCACTTCCATAACAGGTTTCATCATAACTGGAACACTCTACAAAAACATGTTTATATAAAAAGCATAAATTTTTTTCTTTCACTAATGGAAAACTTTACGCAACGGCTTCAGAACAAAACATTTCAACCTCGTCAATGGTTTCATTTGTAAAATGATTTTATTGATTTCACTGAGCAGTTTATCTTAAGATTATATGATGAGTAATTAACCATCTTTTACTGTAAAGTAGCTGCTTGTTGCTGTATTTGCTTGATATACATTAGAAAAATGGACTGTAATGCAGTTGAAACGATGAGCAAAAATCTTAAAACTGAGAAACTTCTGCGTTGTTTACAAGCTCCTGTTTGCACCCCTTCAATTCTGTCGTTACAAAAAAATCCAAATATGTGCTTTTCAACTACCTTAAATGATACAGCTGCATTTAATTGTACTTTTGATTTTAGCCTATTCCGGTTCTCATCCTCAGGAATCTCTGATGTACAGTCACAAAAAACCCTTAAAAAAAACAACAACAAAAAACCCTACTTCACACTTTATTTACACTTTTCCAAATCTTTCCGCACGTTTCATCTTCTTGGCCTGCAGAGACAAAAAGAAAGAAAAGATTAATCAGCCTCTTTATTTCATTCACTGTGGTTAAATCACATGGCATTGTGATGAAATATGAATCACACAAAACCAAAATCGTACCTCGACGTCGTCTCCACCAACTGAGCCCGCGCTTGTTAGGGCTCCAAACCGCTCCTTCCTCTTCTTAAGCTTCTCATCCTCCTCAATCTGAAAAAGTCAGTATAATATTAATGATTTAGCTATAAATTATTTTGTAAAATATAGTATTACTTAACATTAGCACAGATTCTCAAGGAAAAGTAAACAAAAACTAAATAAAAGGGCAAACAATAAAGACAAGAAAAAAAGAATCAGAACAACATTTAACCTCATAAGAGGACATTTGTTTTAAATCTTGATAGAACAGTGGCAGCATGATGTTCTCGTAAGTGGATATCAGGCCCTTGTAGAGCAAAATTTCGTAATTTGGTCTAGACAACCCAAAATGTGATGTCCACATATGTGGACGTCAGGTCCTAGGAGGTTAAAGAGGGTTAATAAATAAAGAAAAAACAAGTACTATTAGGGCTGTTTGATATAATGACATATATTTTATGACAATATGAAAACGTCTATCATTTCATATCACGCTATTGTTTGTTTTGTGGTGTCACAAATATAATGATGACAATTTTTCTTCCAATTTTAAACAGATCATCTGCAAAATAAATACATAGAGTAAACTTTACAGGAATTTTTTATTTTGATTTATTGATTAATTTTAATTTCAGGCTTTTTAATGTCCAGCATGAACCCTGATTCATTAGTTTATACACCACACAAAAAAAACACTAGAGCTCACCCTTTGAGAAATAGATGAGACGTTCATGCCAAATCTTTCTGCCCTCTTCTTCAGCTGATCGACGTTCACCTTTAACAGAGACAAACATGATGATTCAGTGTCCTTTTTGAGTCAGATGGAGCAATAAAGAAATAAATGATCAGAATTTTTTTTTTTACTTTGACACTTACCGCAGCTTTACTGTTTACAACGACACCTGTTTGAAAGACAGAAAGTAGAAAACTGTGAGAAAAACCATAATAAACACTGAAATACTTGTAATAACACTACTACTAATACTAATGCTACTAATATTGTTGTTAAGGGGTTGGATGTGGCTGATTACAACTGATTAAATCTATGTTTAGCAATTTTAGTTTAGCACTATCAACTTTTATTGGCTGAGCATGAAGTCTCACTTTAAATGAAAACTACTGCAGTAACAATTTCCCAGAAAAAAAAAGTATTTTCCATTTATTTTTAAATTAGTTACATACAGAAATACATTTAAAAAGGTAGTATTGTTCACCATATCGGCACTCATCGCTCTCCACAGGCTACATATGAGTATGAAATGATCAAAAAGTTCTAGGTAACATCTCATGGGGGAAAAAAAAAAATTCCCAAAAAACACATTACCTGATTGGCTGATCTCCAGTTGAACATCATCTTCTCAAACACGTCCACATGGCTTTCAGCATAACTGTTATTTTTAGATTGCACTATGGAAGTTCCTTTCTGACCAATTTAACTGCTCTGTGATTTAATCTGTCTTGCTCTGCATATTACTTGATATTTTTCACTTTTCATGCTGCTTCTGCACTGTGAGTTCTTCAACCACTCCAGTGCGTAGAGCAGAGGCACAAATCAAGCGGTCAGAATGAGACCTCCATAGAACGATTTCAAAATAAGCTACTGAAAGCTATTTGGAGGTGTGAGAGAAGCTGACATGAAGGAGATGATCTGCTCATTTAAATCAAGCAGATACACAAAAAAACCCGCAATCTTACAGAAAATATTTTTCATATATGTTAATGTATTTTACATGAGCTATCACTAATGCCTTGTATTTAATTAAAGGTGAAACAGACTCATTGCCCCATCTTGTGGTTTAAACTGGTACAACTGTTTTAAATTTAGTTGATAGTTTTGATGAATTCTGGGAAATTTTAAATTCTTCTTAACGGAATTCATTTATAACAAATAACATTAATTATAAAATTCTTCTTTTATAAAAAATAGATTTTTCTAGCAGTAGTATAAGTTAGTGCTATCATAGTATTACTATTATTATTGCACTACAATAATACAGGCATGTATAAAGGTTTACAAAGGCTTATGTTTCTTCTCTATAGTACAATTAGAAAATAAAACATTTTGTAACGTCATCATATAAAAGAAATAAATTCTGAATAAAATACAAAGATTCAATTAAAAAACACAAACATATTTTGACACAAGCCTACGAAGTCAGTCCTTAGCTTCGATACATTTCTTATAAAAAACAACAACCATTTGTTTAGTAAAGAGTGACAACAGACCTGGAGAGGGACTTGAAGTAGCAGGTAAGCCAAACCTAGAATATAGGAGAACACATGTTTCAGTTTTAACACAGATTTACTGAAACATAAATCTGCTTCAAGAGCTACATGGGTGCTACTCGAGAAGTCATGACCATTATTTCTGTCATGTATGATGATGTTTGATTCATCTAAGTGATTGCTAACTCAGGGAGGAGTCGCATAAACTATGCTATTTTTAAGTTATCACATTTTATTGATACAAAAAAATGTCAATAAAATACATATCATATAAAATGATGAACAAATTGAAAAACAACTACAATTTAAAAGAGCCTATGAGGAAAAATAAGATCACTTAAAAAAATGCTCCAGATTTCATTGAAGTACTGAAATAAAATAAAGTAACATTGGAAAGATACAATAAAGAGATAAAGATTTGATTCATCGTGTTCTCGGACAAAAAGCCAAATGCAGCGAGCACAGTTATTCTACCGGTACTGTTATTTTGAAAGAAGAAATAATTGAGGTAAGGCCTCACCTTGCTGCACGTATAGCCTTCTTGCTTTCAGATGACGCCGGCAGGTTGAAACGTTCGGCTCTCTTCTGAAGTCTCTGCTCAACAAATTAGATAAAAAACTGACATTACTGCTGTACATGAAGTAAAGTCTAAATTCTAAACTTTGTATACTTCCTATTAAAATCTCTCTTACATTTACACCTATACATTTGATGTATTACCTTTGCTCATGAATCTATATGTTTTGTTCATATACACTCCTAAAAATAGACCACTGAACTTTACTATGAGCTAAAATTCCCCTCTGACTCACATTTAACCTGACACATTTAAGTCATTAGTGGATGCAAACAGGTTGTACACACCTCGCTGGCAGATAATGGAGGAGTTATTTTCACCACCTTCTTCTCGGCAGGCCTGAAAGTAAAAAAGTAAAATTTCAAACGTCAAAAAGATGACGCGAATCATAAATTTTAGTTTCTGCTGGCTGCCTAGGAGTGGTAAGGACAAACATCGCTGGTGCATATGCTTCATAAATCTGAGAGTAACGTATACTTATTATTTGCTTAGTAAGAACATTTCTACACAGATATTACTGAATGAGACCCAAATGTCACATTGTCCACAGCCAATAAGTGATGAAGGAACAAAAAAAGGTAAATTTAATGAAGATAAACTTACGGCTCAGGCTCGATCGTTTCAGAATCCTTGTCGTCTTTTACGTCGTTGGAACTCTCAACTTTAGTGAAGTCCTGAGATAAATAAATACATTTTAAAAAATTACTTCTCCACAATACAGTGTGAGAGGCGGATTTAAAGAGAGCATATTGTGGGAAACATTGTAAAAATTTACCACTGCATCCTCTGCAAGTACATCATCTACGTCCACATCTTCCTCTGTTGTTCAGAAAACAGGAGAAAAAAAGAAAGAAAAAAAGAACGAACAAATATAAATTTCAGAATATTTAAAAACAAAACAAAACACTTAAAATGCATCCGCATCATCTGTAGAAACAATTTATGTCACACCCATCACATGCACGTGTAACCACCTACAGGGGTTGTCGATCTGTGGGACCAGCACCCGAATACAGGAAGTGTGAATCGGCTCTTTCTTTAACTACCCCTAAACTGAACATATGAATATTACTCAGCAGGCAATGCAGAGTTCAAATGGAGCTGATGGATGAACTATACTCAGATTTTTACTGTTTCACAAAGTGCTAAAAAGGGAATTTAGATGTTAATTGGAGGATATTTTTAAAAGCAATATAGCAGGAGCAAGGCAAAATCTAATAATAAGAATCACAAAATAACAATCAATCACCTCAATTATACTTATCTAATTAACACACTCTGAGCTAATGTTGATTTTGTTCTAATCTTTGAAAGGGGAGAGACTGGAGAGGAGATCGGGAACATGCAGGCCTGAAGATGCACTTCTCCCTCCTGTAAAGGTAGAATGTAAGGAAACATGTCCAGTAGAAAACAATCGAAGTCCAAATCTTCTTGAATTTATAATGTAATACGGCAAAAATGAGCAGAAAAAAAAACATGAAACCAATTTGTAGGTTCAAAGTGTTCGTGTGGTGGTGGCTCCTATGGCATTACTTGCTGCACTTTCTAACTGTGGACCCTCAGCACCAAATTTTAAGATGATGTGTTCTGCTCATTGCAAGAACTAGAGGAAAAACCACGCCGAATGTTCCTAGGTGCCTTCTTTTATACTCTCTTGGCTGTTTGCCTCCCCCCCCCCCCCCCCCTCTCTCCTCTTATCTGGACACCGAATCGCTGTCATTTATATATAATCACCTGATATCCAGACATACCCTATCGTCTTCTCCATCTTCGACCTTTCAACCATTTTTAACTAAGAAAAAGTTACCTCACTTAAATCACTTCATTACATTTGATTCTTTTCCATGTTATACTTAAAATAATTTGTCAATAATTACACCATATATGAGCCTTCAGTCAAGTATGAATACAAGTCACTTTATTTTTCATTTATTCATGTAATTCCACTTCAATAAGATTTGTCTTTAGCACTTTCTCACATGAGCATTCATTTTAACATAATCCCTTTTTGATTCAAACACAGAAAAATGTTTTTTTTACGCAATACAACTTTTTTTTTTTTTTTACTAAATCATACATTTGAAAAGCCAGACATTCTTTTGTGGTGAGCGTCGCTCACCGTATACTCTGTTTATTATTAAGCAATTAATGAATGAACTATCAGCAAAATCAGGTATGATAAATATGATTCTGTGTTTAACTATTACAACACTTTACACCATTTCTTTTATTTAAAATCATTATACATGCATTATTCATGTATAATGTTGGGTTGGCAACAAGAATAAAGATGATCTAGCAAATATGGACAAGCTCTGTTTTAGCTAGCTAATTTCAGATATAAATGACTCTTCTCTCACGTCTCACATTGGTGGATTTTAAGCCCTTTATTTAGGCAGGTAAATGAAATGTTTTGTGCAAGCGTGCGAGTTAAATGAGTGACGGTATGAAAGGTATTGTTCCTCACCGTGTTCCTCCAGATAAGCCTGAAGTCGGGCGATGAGCTCCCCTTTGTTTCCCTTGGTCTCCAAACCTCGGGCATCGCATTCCTGCCTCAGTTCAGCAAGCTACAAATAAAAAACCAGAGTTCATTTACTTAAACCTGACATTTTCGGTCATTAATCCATCTAACACAGACCATTTACTATTTATGTACACTATTACTTCTGTTATGTTGATGTGACAAATTTGAAGGTCATAGAATATGTGAGGGTCAGCAAAAGATACATTTCATCATCAGTTGGTGAGCATAAGTCTCAGTGCAGATGTTTGTGTACCTGTCATTTTTTTGTGAGAAACTAGCCTACAGTGCAGCTACTACGAATGTGCCCTTCAGGCAGACTTTAAAGAAGTATAAAGAGGAATGAGTAATTTTCATTCTCTGTGTCAGTGATGTAGAATAACCCTTTTTATGTGGCACAATCTTGCTTTCATTAGGGGGATGGGGCTCAAGACCAGTTCTGTTGTAGAAAACAAGTCTTGGCTGGGGTGCATCACAGGTATATGACTGCCTGCACAAACATTGCTGTGACAACTTTCTTCTTCTTAAAAAAAAAAATCCCAGAAAAACTACAGAATAAAAATGCCCCTAACTATTAGTTAGGATAGTCAAAAATAGATGTCTCCAGCCCACACACAAATATGAAAACACAACAACCACACATGAAATTCATTGGATTAAATCACATAAGAAGCCCATTTAGGTAACAAAATTGGTTGCTTTTAAAAGAAATTTCAGTACCAAATTATCCATTGATATTTTTCCCTCTAGCACCTTTTCAGTACTTTTAATGTAATGTAATGCACTCTGGTATGTTTTCTTTCTTTCTTTTTTCCTGGAGGCTACTCTGCATTAGTTGTCAGATAATCGTTTTCCATCACTGCCCTTGGAGTTTGAATCAAATACACTATTTGGATTCCTCCATCAGCTGACGCATAGAGCATCCAAATGTGTGGACACAGATAACAAACAGACCCAGACCACACTCAAGACAGAAAATCTTTACCTTCGTTCATTTATTATATTTTTACTAACTGGCCTCTTTAGTTTCATTTCCCCTCTTCCTGTCGCTCCCCTTGTGTGATGTGAGCTATTTTATTTATCTAATAATTTACTTTATTTCTTTGTTGTAAGTCGTGTTCAATGTTTCGGCTTCTGTGACTCGGGAATCTCCCAACACTTTGGGGACACATAAAATCCACAAACACACAGAGTTTACACATACTGCTCATTTTTATGTTGTGTGGCCTGAGATGGAGTCAAATACATTTTTAAAATATAACCCTAAACTGCCTGCGAAGCATTTGATATAAGTTTGCACAGGGCAAATAGCCTGGCGGCAGCATTTTAGGACACTTGTGGATGTAAAGTCAGAGACCAAGTAAACTGAGCTGCACTTTTAAAAGCTAATGTTGGGCTAGCCTCGGCCAAATTAACTTGCTGTTAACGTTCTTACAGAAGGACAGAGACAGTAGGTGACTTTGTGCATATATATATGACAGTATTTGTTATTTAACATTAATAATTTCATATTTAATGTTTTTTCTCCCTCCTTAGCCGATGTATTCTAACGTTAGCCCGCCGTTAGCTCTTTGAACACATGCCGGGTGTTCGCCTTCTCAGCCGGACGTCATTTTGTCCTTCAAAACGGTTAATTAACGTAACCCCGACCTCCGGTCCTGCATCTAACTCCGGTTAAAAGCTATCTTTATCTTTAAAAACCGACCAAATGCGGGTTATTAAGTGCATATTTTAGGGAAATACCAACCTTAAGCTTCTGCAGCTCTATCACTTCGGCCATCTTTCTTTGTTGATGTGTTTACTTCCTCCAATCAAACCGGAGTTGCTCTCCTTCTCAGCTCCTCTACTCTCACTCAGTTTGTTACAGCGCCTCCCACCGCTGCGGCTGACACCCTGCAGGCGTGTGCACGTACAGAGCCCGCGGTGTGATGGTTGTGCTATTGCAGTGTCTTACCTTACGGTATAAATCGCCTTGAGGCAGCTATTGCTGTGATTTAGCACTATATACATACAACTGAATTAAACTTAATTGAAAACTAACTAAATACAACTCATTAGTGATACCTTTTTAGTAGCAGGTTAGACCCACTTTTGCCCTCAAATCCGCCCCCAATCTTCAAACCACCTATTTTAATGCAAAGCTAACTGAACCTTGTGCTATATTAATGTAGTATTAAAATAATTTTAGTAGATAGGAACACTAACATCCAAAGCAGGAGATTTCAGTCTAAATTTTAATCCTAATGAAGGTAACTCAGCTTGAACTGGTTAAGTAGAACATCAGCAGAGAAGAAATATGAAAATAAAAACAGCTCTATTTTCTGTTGCCTACATTGAAGAGGATGACTTTGCCTCTAAAGAGGAAAAAGTGTAGGCAAGGAGTTAAAGCGGATTCAGCAACCCTAAAAGTCAGTTGACTCATTGTGGGCTAACCCTAACCCACTACTGAGAGTTCCACTAGATTTTCATATTGTACAGGCTGTGATCAGCTGACCTCCTGCTCTTTGTGGATTTACACAACTGAATTCAACAAGATGTCAGCAGATGTCTCAAAAGTTCTCCTGGCTGACTTCCATCCCCTACACTGACAGTACACTGTTTATGCTGTCTTTATATTAGACAGTATAAAGTTGGTATAAAGGTGGAATTCAGTGAATGAATCTCAGGATCATGAGTTTAGCTTCAGATTTATCTCTGCTAAACTTGATGTAACCTTACTGACTGTGAAATCACAGCCACTGTGCACCAGTCACACACTGTTCTTTATTTTAAATCCATAACAATACAGATCCTGCACTAATCTACAGAGGATTTTCATGTAACAGTAAATAACACAGTTAGTTTACCTCAGTTTGTTTAGCAGCATGTTTCTTAATATAAAAAACACAATGTCACACGTACAGACCCAATAGTTGATTTAAAAACACGAGGACTTGCATGTCAGCTTTAAATGAGGAATCCTTACCTTTAAATCTAACGTCTCTTCTTCCTCTCCTGTCCTGTCTTTCTTATCTTTGTCCATCTCTTTTGTTTCTTCCCTGTGAAATACAGCAGCTGGACCTTTAGCTAGCAACACACTGTGAGACAAACTGCACACAAACAGTTTGTGTGTTTGGTGATGTTTGTTAAGGTGATAGAAATTAAATTTGAGTTTACTATTAGTCAGAATAAATAAATAAAAACCCCTCCCTATGGCACAAAAATGAAAGCATAAAACAGTCCAGTGTCGCAGTTGCAAAATGGATAAAACACACAATCCAAGGCCAGAGTCAACAATGCCCCAAGTCAGTTGTATTTTACATGTCAACAACTTTAACAGGGATCAGCAGTTGTCCACAGACCCACCACCCAGAAGGCCAGTAATCACTCCAGCCTCAGCAACCCAACTCTGCCTTCAGGCTGCGGCTTATAGTCCTGGCCTGCACAGAGTCGTCTTAGATCTGGCCATATGACACACCTGCACAGAGAGACAAAATATCAAAGCAGCATTTGTAGTGTGGGCTATTCGTCGACTAGAGTATCACTGCAGTCAAATACACCTGCCTTCAATTAATCCAATCCAATCCCATCACAGCCACGGGCTCACAGCAAATGTGACACACAAAGCTACTCCCAAACCAGTGCAGCTTCCCATAGCAAATATGGAGATGAATAAAAGGCAACATTAGTCCACCGTAGTGCACCTTCTTTCTCTGCCGACTTGAGACAGGCTTAAACTGACTCTGTGACAGAAGATCTTCATGTTGGAGTGGCAAAGCCTCCTAACCAGGTCACATCAAGGAGAAAAAGTCCGTTTTAGAGTTTACACTGAATTTTGACACCAGGAAGTAAAATAAAAGCTTCAAAGCTAAAGCAACAAGTGGAGGTTCATTTTCTTGCAGTTAAATAAGAGGATTGGTCCAGTCTTATATTCATCTGTGATTTTTGCAGATAGCAACAACATCCCACCATCAATCCCATTTTATGTAACTTGTAGAAACACAATTAAGGGTCCAGTCAAAGTTTTGTTTTGCAGGAGGTTATTTGTTGGTCTTCAGCCTCATTTCCAGTGTTCAGGAGGGGGTTTACATCTTGAATGAAATGTGTGTATAACAGTCTTGAAATCTGGTGTACATTAAGTAATATCAAAAAATCTCTAAAGACAGAACTCTGAAGCAAAATTATAATATTTTTTTTCTCCACATCACTTGGTTTGGATTAGTGTGTTATACTGGGTTTGGAATCACAGCTTTAATTTTTTTAAAATTTTAATTAATGTTGTTATTACAACTTAGTAACATTTTAGCAGCTGATCAATGAAATCTTTCTAATCTACGACTAATCTACTGTTATTTCTTTAAATTTTTGCATTATTTTATCATTATTTTCATGCTAAGGGGCGGTACATGTTGGAGATGAGGCCTGAGGGGTGTTACAGGGTTCACGTTCAGCAGATGAAAAAGGTCTGATCAGGATTTGCTGTGAATGTGGACATTGTTTGAAAAGAGGTTTAAAACGTGTGGCCGTTTGGCATATGATACGGAGACAATAAAACTTTGAGCAGAGTGACTTTAAAGTTGGTGGAAGGACAAAGCCGGATGAATTTAAGGAGTCACAAGCCCTTCAGTAATCCTCATTAAGGTTGCATTCCTCCCATTTCTTTCTGCAGGCCTCGCTTAGCATTGTGTGTGACCTATTGTTAGAATAAAATGTAAAAAAAAAACAAAAAACAAACCCTCTCCATTGTGCATTTTACATAACATTTCAGATATTATGGTGTATCTCAATGCCACAGTGAAGCATATAACTGCTATAACTTCTACAGATTGAGAGCATTTTTAAAAATGCATTTATTTATGTTCAGTTTGTTATGATTTTGATTTGACAGCATTTCAGTGTAAATCAATACATAATAGAGATGGATCAGGTGACTTTTGGAGAGATTTAGGAGCTTTCATACTTACTTTTAAGACCAACAGAATGCAGTATCGTCTGTTCCTGGTGTATTGAACTCTGTTGAATCATTAAGTTGTCTTTCATTATGCTGGCAGATGATTTACATTAGATCTAAATACAATCAAAAAACAAACAAGTACAAAAAACAAATACAAAAAGCAGAAAACGTATAAAGGTTTGGATAATTACACAAGTAAACAGTTATAAACGTAATGATAATATTTGTGATATTTGAAAAAGTATATAACAAGTAATGATATTCATATGATAACACTTTAAGCTTTATCATATGAATTACTGTCAACAGTCCAGGATCAGTAACATGCAGCAGTTATTTTTGTACACTTTTGTGCTGTTATGGTTACAGAGTCTCTCTCTCTCTTCTTTCATACATTTTCATACAAAAAGGTAAAAGATTAAAAAAACAAACAAACCAATAAACAAACTAACCTCACATCATGCACACTAGTCCGTTTAGCTTCACCCTCATGATTTAAAGGGGATCCTGGTGTATCGTAACAAAGATTTTTATATATTTGTTCACGTTAATAATGCTTCAGAATAACTACAATACGTTTGAAGTGATGCAAATATGCAGGTACTGACAGTAAGCATTACATCTGAATACTTAGTAATAATTTTATATCACAATGTTGTCTATAGTGCTGGAATCTCGGTGTGCAACTGATGTTTTTGAACTCTTTTTAACAGTTATGATCAAAGACTCTCTTTATCTCTGCGTCGGTATAAAAACAAACAATAAATAAATCAAATTAAAGATGGATTGGACAGAATATGTGTTTCTCTCAATCTGATGAATATGAACAGATTGAAAGTTTCAGACATGTTTGTTTAAATGTAAACTTTATTTTTAAATTAAAATCTGAAGTTACATGTTAATGCAGAATTATTTTAATTATATAGTTATTACAGTTGCATAAACTAAATACTGAATCCAGGCTGAAAAATATTTTATTAGATGAAATTTAAAAAATTGACCATAAATTACTACAAATTATATTATAAGGTTATAAAATTAATGAAAGTAAAATAAATACTGATATGGGAGTCAGTTACCTTCATAAAATGAAACATTTGTAAAATAACATCAATTGTAATGTTGATGTCGAACTGAAAACGAAAGATTTTCAAATGATAGAAACTGAACTGAAAGGACGAAGTCGACTGAAAATTAACTGTAACTGAGCTGAACTGAAAAAAACAAACAAAGCCACATTAGCATGATAATAAATATCACTAATGTTTATTACTTGGTAATAAAAAAATTTAAGAAAAAAGTAAAATCAATGCAAAAATGCATTAAGTCCTTAGATGACATGTAGCTTAATGATACTTTAATGCCACTGTATCATTTTAGTATCTAGGTTGGCTAAACTGGAGCCTGAACCGAGTCTGAGTAATTAAGTACATAAATTATATGTTTTATATAGGTTTTATAATCAAAATAAATACTAATGTCAGCTGTAAAAATGTACTGTAAAAAGTGAAATGTTTTCCTCTTAAATGTAGCGTAGAATGTGATGTTAGTAGAGTAATGCTAAGTAGGCCAATGCAGAATTTGAGTGAAAGTACTTACTAGACTTTTACTTGTGAACTTGTGAACCTATGTTAAATGTGGAATTACCGTAAACATTCCTTAAGTGATCGTGTGGCTCTTTCCCAGCTGGAGGTGTGACTGTAATCCCTGAGACGAGCTTTGACTCTATGCACACCAGGCCTGTTGCTTCAGGCGCCCCGAACTCTGAGTGGAGGAAGAAGGCGTTTCTGCTGCTAGTGCATCACGTGAGGTCAAACATCAGACCGTTTATAAAGCCAGTTTTCTGTTGCCTGCTGCTCACTAACGGGATATTTCACAGAGATGATGTGGACGTCTGCTGTACTTTTGGTGCTGGTGGCAGCAGCTTCACAAACTGTGGCAAGTGAGTAAAGAAAATGCTTTTTCATTTAAAAATGCTTTAAGCAGTAAGAGGAAGACGCAGAGTCACGTATGATTTAGATTAGAAATCTTCAGATTTAAAGAGAGAATTTTCAGTATTAGGATGAGATTTTGATTCAGCATCACAAACGTAAAAATGAACAAACAACCTGGAGAAAGCTTTAAAAATCAACTGTGTAAAAGTAGCTGAAGTATGAAGAAATATTAATAATTATAAATATGCCCAAGTTTCATACACTCCATTAATATTTAACTGGCATTTTACTGCCATACTGGAAGACTATTTTTATAATGTTGTGAGTTTTGGGTGTGTTAAAATGTTATTGTGTACTGTTATATGAATCTCTGCAAATAACTGAACCATTCATTTAAAGTAGTAGAAGTAAAGTAGTAGCATTCTGTTACTGAGATTGTAGATGTGAGTGATTAAAACATTACTACGTGTATTTTACACAGATTTAGTTACATTTTTATGGAATTCATTTGTCCACACAACAGTTTTAAATGTCCAAGTACCTTCAGAACCCCGAAGAATACAAATTTGATTTGATTTCTTTCATGTTATCCGTCATATTTGTTTTTTTAAACTAGAAAATTGCTCACTGTACAAAGAAAAAAATAATACAATCTATTTATTTCTTGTTTCTAAGCCACAACTCTTTAGATTATTTTATGAATATGGGGTAAAAATAGAAACATTTAGATGTGGTATTACCATGAAACTTGTGTAGATGATTATTTACACTGAGAATCTTATTTTTATATTACAAGTTTTCTGAAATGCAAATGAAGAATTATCTCTCTAAAATGGCTCTACTTTGCATACTTCCACAGAAATCTGTGAATATTTGATAAAAGCTTCTTCAGCATGTCTGTTTAATTTTGATCACAGGTTTCCTCAGAGAGGGAATTTAAACTTAATGTTTTGTCACTTCACAAATAAGAAATACAACCTGTGTAGTAACATAAAGAGCGACATGTATATGCAGAGTCATGTGTAATAAAACGGTACAATGTTGTGGTCAATAAGATGTGACCTCTGACCTCTTTACTCAACCATGCATGAAAGACATGACACATGAATAACACAGAATTCAGTCTTTGCAGAACAAGAAGCCAAACACTCACTTTAAAAACTTACAGTAAATAAAAAAGAGCTGGGAGTTACCGATTGCTGTAATAATTCCTCTTATCCAGCCTTTGAAGAGCTTTCTTCCTAAATGATGGGCAACAAAACCCAAAACTTGAATAAATAATAAAGTTGAGCGGCTGTCACTAAATTCTGCCTCAGCTCCGGAGTAAACTTTTTACACATCTAATGTTCACTCAAGGTTTTCCATGAATTGACTGAAAGAGGAAAGTGATTGCTGTAAAATAACTGAGGCTAAATTCATAATTGGAGAGTCTTTATCTGCCAATAGGTTTAATCCAAACTCAACCCAGCATGTGACGCTGTTAATCACACACACTCAGCTGAGCATCACATGAGAGGGATTGAGATCAGAGCTCCATACTGCAAAACCCCTCATTCATCTATTTATCCATCTTCAGCTACATTTTATAAATCAAATCATAGCTCCAGTAATAAATAAATAACAACAGTGACTTTTGGGCTGCTGTAAGAAACAACAAAGAGGTTTGTGAGAACTATAAAAGTTAGTTTTAATCACTGGGACAACTCCCTTTAATGGCACCCGTTCTGTTTAATTACTACCAGATAACAGAGAATTACAAGAAAGCTTTAAACCCACAGTAACAAATTAAATCTTTAGTATGGAGGAGAGTTTGTATTCTGTTTTAAATATTTATTTCCGATATTTCAGAGCCCAAAAACCGCTTCACTCGTTACCCGTCATGGAACACCAAGATGTACCCGATCTGGAAAGATGGAGACCCACGATACAAAGACTCTTGGAAAGGTACATCAGTTGTAAACTATCTCTTCTAAATCTAAATCTAAATCTAAATCTAAATCTAAATGTCTGTCTGTCTGTCTGTCTTTAAAGATGTTTATTTTATTCATTTATTTGCTTTTTTATTGTCCTGAATGAAGTATTATACTGACAGATACTTTCATTTCTGTCTTTGGGACAGGAGGAAAAGTGACATTTAATGTTGGAAATGATTCCCCAACTTTGACTGGAGCCAGAGTTACCTTCACTATTGACCTGCAGTTTCCACACAAACAAAAGGTGCTGCCTGATGGAGACGTGGTTTGGGCTGAAGACTGCGTAATCAATGGTAACGCATGCACGTTTGACCCTCAGTGACTTAATGCATTTATTTAATCAGTGCAATTAAAAGTGTTTTGCAACGGCCAGTCCCCACAGGAAGAATAGTAATGAATTATAATAACTTTCCACATTGCACCATCACTTATTTAACAACAGCATGTCAGGGGCTTATCTGTGAAATCATAAATTATTAGAATCTCTCTTCCTGTTACAGGAACAAAGCATCTTGAGTCTGAGCCAGTATACCCAACACAGAACACAGACTGGGAGGCTGTGTTCCCTGATGGAACGCTAGTGAAAAAAGACAAGAAACCCGCCTACGTGTTTGTGTGGAAGACCTGGGGTGAGAGGAGCTCACTTCTATTAATAAATGAGTAGATGAATAACAAAATGAAATGCTTCTATGAGGAAAACACGACAGTGGTGAGGTGTGCAGTGGGAGTGGCAGACGGACTGAAGGTGGGGCTGTGATTACATTGTGATCTGTAGTGAGAACAGAGAACAAGTGGAGGAGAGCCTGGAGTGGTGGAGATGCTCTGGAGTGAAGAGGAATATATGTGTGTGAATTAGAGGGAAACAGGTGGAAAGGTAAACAAGGAGTAGAGGTAGTGAAGGCAGGTGAGTTTAAATACCTGGGTTTAAACATCCAAAGTAACAGACGATGCTAAAGAGAGGTGAAGAAACTTGAAGCTGAAACTTTTGTTTTCTTGTACTGAGATTTATTATGACTGTATATCTATATACAAGTCAGAAAGCATTGAAAAGCACTTCAGTTTCTCTTTAAACGATCTGTTCAGTGTTATCTCACTGGGCTTCTGCTGCTCATTTGGCAGGTCAGTACTGGCAGGTGGCAGACGGGCCCTCCTCCTCCCTGACTATCGGCACAGATGACATCCCTCTGGGCTCCTACACCATGGACATCGTTATCTACCACTACCGCAGCAAAGAGAAGTTCATTCCTTTGGGATATGCCTCCACACAGTTCTCCATCACTGGTTAGTAACAGACAGAAAACAGAAACATAGCGTTCAGGTCAGGCAAAGGAACAAAATAGTGGAATTATAATTTAGTAGAGATATGCATGAAATAAAATAAGAGTGCACTGCATAATAAGATGCTAACTGAAACATTCATCAAAAGCATAATAAATCTGTTTGTTGCTTAATAAAGCCTAAAATAAAGGAGTGAGGGGAAATATTTGCTCTCACGTTCTCTCATGATAGTCATGAAATGCAAATCTGTTGCTCATTTATTTGTTAACATCATGCTTTGGCGTCCTCCTCAGATCAAATCCCCTTCGCTGTCTCTTTGGATCAAGTCAATGACATCGAGGTGGCCGACATGCGCTTCATCCAGAACAGGGCGATCGCCTTCACCATCACTCTCCACGACCCCAGCGAGTACCTCAGCAACGCAGACATCACCTTCAACTGGGACTTTGGGGATGCAAGCGGGGCTCTGATTTCCAGAGAGCTGACTGTCACTCACACCTACATCAGCTCAGGCTCATTCAAACCTAAAGTGGTGATCCAGGCGGTCATCCCGGACAAGGCCTGTGACCCACCAGTGGATACCCCAACCAAGACCCCTGGTCCATCTAACAATCCGGGCACCACAGGTAGCACACAGTTATTAAAGGATCATAAAAATACTTAGTGAGTCTGAGTCATTTACTAACATGAAAAATATTATTCTCATTATTCTCTAGATTTAGGTTTGTTTTTTTCCATTTTTTTCTTTTCAAATGTCAAGTCAACACTGTGTCAGTATTATTATGCACATAGATGATTACATTAACTCTCACTTGCTGATGAATTCAACATTTGGAGTGAAAATATGAATTAAAACATAATAAAGTAGCCAAAATAAAGTGAATTTTGCCAGATCCCACAGCGAGTCACTCCACATGTTTGCTTTGGCAAAGTTTTATGCTGGAGGCTCTTCCTGATACAACCCTGCCCAAAGGGATTTGTGTCTCTAGCTGGAATTGAACCAGCGACCTTTGGGTTGCCAAAGTGAAAGTGTAGTTAAAATGCAAAGCACTACACTACATTTTATTTGTTTAATTCTCTTTATTTTACTTGGAAGTCCCATTGAAATAAAAATCTGTTTTACAAGAGAGATGCGGTCATGGTAGAAGTCATTCAGACTCACAGCATGTTAAAAATGTGACAAATACAACAGTGGAATTTACAAATACCCATAATAAAAACAATTAATGTTGCTTCCTTAAAATTCAGCAATAGATATAATAACATGTTTAAACTGAAATCTTTATGCAAAGTATATAATGTCTAAAAACTATATAATGTCTAAAAACTATCAACAAAACATGAAAGAACAACCAAAATGATTTTATATATAAAATAATAATGTGAGATATCAAATGAAGTTAAACTATGGTCAGGCTGTACGTTTATGTAATACCTATTTGAACCACAAGATGGTGCAGTTAGTTAATCATATCTTTCGTCAGGAGTTGAATGGGAAAAATCTCTTAAGCAAATGGGGCTGGAGCTAAAAAGAAAAAAGACCCCCCCCCCTCCCCCCAAACAAAACAAAACAAACAAACAAACAGAAAAAATGTGCATCTGAAAGCAGTTTAACACAGCAACTTGTAAAACGCTGCCCCCTGGTGACAGGAGCAGCAATAATCAGAAGTTAAGTTCAAGATGAGCACAAGTTTAAAACATTAAAGTTTACTGTGAGCAAATACAGGAAGTGTTTTATAATATAAGGTAAAGAACTCCAGTGATCCACTATGAGTAAGAAAGTGGTGATGAAAGGGAGGAAGAACGATCTTTTTAGGGGAAGAAACCAACAAGGGAATGAGTCTGAGTGAAGGGCTGCCATCTGCTTTGATTGGTTCAGGAGTGAGGGAGAAGAGGAGAGAGAAATGCAGAGCAGACAGATAGATATGTGTGTAATACTGATCCTGCCTTCATGAACGTAAATGAATATGTTTGCAGTGAAAGCTCCTGTACTGGCGTCTGCTGGGCCTGTTCTGGTTTCCACCAAGTCAGTTGGTGTAAATGTCAACACTGGTCCTTCGGACACGGAAGAGGACAACACCGAGTACGAGGCCTCCACTGCCCCCAACACTCAGTTGGCCCAGGAAACGCCAACTGTGGAAAAGACTCCGTCTCCCATCAACCAGCTGCTAGCTCACAGAGAGGCGGGGAACAGGCTGACAGCAGGTGAGCAACATTTGCATGAAAATAGTCAAAAGTTTCCTGGAAGATAAATGTTTCAAGCTTAGCCACACATGAGGAAACATGTGCAGGATTCGTACACATAAAACTCACACAGACTTCTCATTAAAGCATTATGTACAGTTGTTTCATACACCTGGTCTCTCCATCATCCTCTTGTCCCTCAACCTCAAATCCAAACCTCAAACGGCAGTCTCTTCCTCTTGAGACGGAGTTCTTTGTTCCCACTGTGGCCAAGTGCTGTTCACAAGTGATCTGATTGGTCTGTTCGCTGGATTCTTTTGCTATATTATAGCTAAAATTTTAGGGTCTTTTGTTGTGAACTGGTGATTCATTGCATTACATACATTAAATATAAAATCTGAAATTGAACGGCCTGCTATTACTGAAACTTTAAAAACTATGGCAGAGATATTAACGCTTATAAAAATGTATTTTAGCATACATTAAGAGTCTAAATGACATTGTTAGATGTAAAAACTTGTAACCTGCACTGGACTTCTGCATTTCACACCAGCAGTTATAGATTCAAAAAGATTATATAAGGATAAAGATTTTAGATTCTAAATGTACAATGTTCAACCGTCTGTCACTTTTCCTTTTTGTCAAGCCGCTGAATGACTTGAGAGTGACTCAGCAGTCACGCCTTACAGTCATACATCAGTTGAGATTCTTGTTTTGCACAAAGAGACAATTCATGGATTACTTCATGCACACCATGGACTGGCAGCTGCCACGTGCATGCCGCACATGTCCATCTACAGACGTGGCTAGAGTGGATTAGAAAAATATCTGGGAATCTATTAAATATCTATTACTTTCAGATACTTTCCCTGTCAAATACTGGAGCTTATTAAAATGTGCAGAAACAACAAAGCATCCTGTTAAAGGGCAAACATATCAGCAAGCGAACTGTCAGATGATCAGGATAAGATCATTGAGTGATTTCCTCAAATGTAAATGTTTTTTGAAACACCACCATTGTACAAAGCAAGCTGAGCAAATTCAAACAGCTGTGTTGGACTTTATCATCTTTACGTGCGATTTGCATGCTGGCTGGGAGATCTCAGTCCATTTTACCTTATTCCATGTGATTTGATTATGAAGCTACAAAACGCACCAAAATAAGAGTCGACATGTTAAAGGAGCAGTGAAGTAAGTAAGGAAATCCAGGAATAAACATGCATATAAACTAATCTTACTCCATAAATTTCATCTTACTAACCTAACAGCTGTCTGTCTTGCATTTTCTTGCTTTTGCATCAGTTTGCGCTCCTGATGCAGTTGTAAAATTAAAGATGTTGCAAATCTTGTTTCACAGCAGCCAAAACAATTTGCAAAAGTTGCTGATGTGTCTTTGGTGCAACTTACAAATGCCAGTATGAATTGTTTGTGCAATAATTCTCTGGCTGTTCTCACCAGACACTAAGCGCACAGTCACACTCACGGGACAAGCTCCAGTTGTTGTGCTGGTTAAGAGGGATGCCGACAAAAAATCCTCTGATGACGATTGTGTGATATATCGTTATGGATCCTTCTGCACCAGCATAGAAATATTTGGTGAGTTTTATTTGTACCCTTTTCCTTAAATGTAAAAAACACAGCCAGAGACAAATTAAAAGGTGATTATCAGTGAGATTCTTTCTCTGCGTCTTTGTTTTCAGAGGGAATTGAAAAAGTAGAGATTGTACACATGGACAATACAGTGATGGCAACACCCAGGATGAACAAAAATGTTTTGGATGTCACCGTGACCTGCCTGGGAAGGTGAGTGGTCCTGCACCATGTTTTAAGCTGCCACAGAATAAATGAAAGCCTCTAAAGGAAATCTAGTCATCTATTGGAACATTTCCAATAGTAAGAACGGTTTATACACAGGCTCCTTTGTAAACAGGCTCCAGATGGCTCCAAGCACTCAGCCTTCCTGATAACATTGACTGTCAAAGTGTTTCGTGTGTGAGTCTGAGGCCAAGGGGAGAGTAGCTGAACGTTTGTCTGCTTCCTCAGGAAGTTTTTGAGGGGATGATAACATAATCGTACAGATGATCTGCTAAGATATGAGCTCTGTCATACTGTAACCAAATCCAACTAATTGAATCAGGAGAAATGGATCCTTTTTTAACATTAAAATCTGTTTTCAGTGTCTATTTTTTATTATAGTCGATTGTAAATGGCTATGAAATAGAGAGATAATAACCATGTTAATTAGAAAGCAGCAGATTTTGATCTTATTCGCATAACAGCATGAATTATTTGCACTGCATTATTATGTGGTGCAAATAACTATATCTAAGACACTATGGATTCACGACTGTCCCTGCTTATATGATTCCAAACAAGAAAGAAAATCCAGACATGCAGAAACAATTTGACCATGTGAAGTCCAGTCTACTTTGTCCTGCTTACAGGTCTCCTGTTCTACCACAATATGAATGTGCTGAATAATTAATGTCTTCCATATGAGGCCTCAGCTTCCTATATGACTAATATGTGATTTTGGCCTTTATGTATGTCTTTAGTGATAAGAAATTAGGGGAAAGGATAACCATTATAACACTCATCAGTATATACACTATTTTTTTTGTTTCAAATGTTCTTTTCCCCCCTTTTACTTCTGTTCTTGGTTGTTATTATTATTATCAAACCTATTTAAGCCTTCTCTTTGTGAAAAGAAATTTGGCTTCGGAAGAAAAGAACCAGAAGAAAGTTGGCTTAAAGGGAATCGAAAGAAAGTTAAAACATTTAAGACGTTTAAGACAGTTGAACCAGTATCTGATTAAGAACTGGTTATTTTGAACTCTGGGTAGTGCAAAGCTATTTAGTAGAGTCCAAGAATCAAAGCAAGAACCTCTAAATGAGTAAAAATAGGCACACTTTAAAGTGTACAGTTAGATTTTACTCACTTTCTTTCTCCTGCAGCCTTCCCAAAGAGGTCTGCAGTGTGCTTTTGGATTCTGAGTGCTTGAGGCCAATTCACTCAGTGTGCAACATGGTGGAGCCATCAGAAGAGTGCCAGCTGGTACTCCACCACTTCCTCAATGACTCTGGTGTCTACTGCATCAATGTTTCCTTGACCAATGATGTCAGTTTAGCTGTAACAAGTGCCAAAGTCCACGTTGACATGGGTATGCAACATAACCCCCCATACAACAGTAACATGAATTGATTTGGTTTGACAGCATTTGATGTGTCTGCTTCGACCTGACAGTGTGATCCTTGTTTCAGGCTCTGGTTTGTCCTCGTCTGAAATTATCGCCATGCTGCTGGGTGTCCTGGTATTTGTTCTGGCAGTCGGAATAGTGGCATATTCTTACAAGTAAGAACTCCAACTTATTTCTAGATGGCTGTTTTCTTATTACCTCCACCAAGGAGGTTGTTTTTGGTAGTGATTGCATGTGTGTGTGAGTAAAAAAGTTTTCAAGGTCAACTTGATTGAACTTAATGATTTATTGGTGGAAAAATGGACAAAAAGCCTTATAACTTTTAGAAAGTGCTATATAGAGATTTAAAATATCATGCCACTCATGACCTCTTTCCTCTGCGTCAAGGTCAAGAGATTGATGTGAAAGTCAGAGTGATAACAACGTTATATAGATCTGTTTAAAACTCTGTTTCTTACTGCTATTGTTTGTATTGATAACAAAAAGATATATAGGGAATGATATATGGGAATTCAACATTTAGTAAAGGACAATGGTTATGATTTGTTATTTATGTTACAGTAACATGTTATAACAATTTAAATACATGTCAACTTGAACACGTGCAAAGTTTCTGAATAAATATTATTTTTTGCAAAACAAAACTTCAAAAATATTTTCACATTTTCAACTAATTTCACTTTATTTTATTATATATTATATTAAAATATAATATATGCAACATATAATACTATTCCCTTAAAAGTAAATATTGCCCAGAGAGTGAGCTGCCTTTGCGAAGGGTTGTGCTCTCGAAGTGCTTCTTGTTTCATATATTTTAAGAGGAATACAGAGGAATAGGGTAAAAATAATATGCAGCCAACAGCTAACTTAGATATCATCATTAAGCTCGTTATGAAAGGTCGAAACAAAAATGAGAAATCAAAGTGTTTATTTGTAGCAGGCTGTTAACATGTCCAGTATTTTAACTGACTCGGTTGAGGA
This sequence comes from Astatotilapia calliptera, assembly GCF_964374335.1. Lineage (NCBI taxonomy): Eukaryota > Metazoa > Chordata > Actinopteri > Cichliformes > Cichlidae > Astatotilapia > Astatotilapia calliptera. Next base: position 5,922,348 of record NC_137441.1, read on the forward strand.
ACCAGCCTAAAGCAGCCATAAGAGGAACTGTGGTTTTTCACATGAAGGTGACCACTTGTGCTACGGCACTGTGGTTACATCCATCTTTGATATACAGTCTTTGATGCACAAACATGACAGGTTGGTAAAAAGACATACAAATTTGTAGGCCTTTACTTTGGGGCTGAACATGTAGCATAAAGAGGTTTTTTTATTGAGTTTTTCTTTGCTAAACAGAAGCCTGCTGCAGCAAAAAAAGACACCAAAAGTGTAATGAGAGTGAAAAACACAACATTACTGTCAGTGAACTTAAAATCGTTAAAAGGTTATGTAGAGTGGAGGTGATGTGCATATAAGAATCTGTTGGTTTACTAATGAAGGCAACCCTGTTAACATTATTATTTCATACTTTAACATGAATAAATCATAAATGCTTAAAAATAGCCTGTGATTGTTTTGCTCGACAGGCGCTTTAAGTCCTACCGTCCTCTGAAGGAAGACGTCACTGTGTCTGGAGGCTCACAGCTCCGCGGGGCTCAAAGCACCTCTGGACCCTCATCTTTCTGGAACATCCTGAACCGGCGAGGAGTCGTGGACAACTGTCCTCTGCTGCAGGACAAGCCGGTGTGAATCATCACAGCCTCACACAGCTAAATACAAGTGGTTATGGGTGTCACAAGCACCGGGGATGTTTTTTTTAAATACTTTTTTTAAGCATCTGTTGAATTACAGACACTGATGTGTTATATTTAGGATGAAATCAAACAATTTCCTAGAATTATACCTTAAACATGCGCTGATCTTTTTTTTGTACCTACTTAAAGCAAGTGTGGTAGATATAAATGCATAAATCTGGACAAAGTTTGAATGTTTTTTCAATAAACATTACTTAAAAGAGTTGTCTTTCATTTATGTTTTTGCCAATAAAGTGACTACACTGATGCTCTGCAGAGCTTATTGGGGGATTAAAGAAGTACTTCCCAATACCTTTCTGTATTCATGTAAAATCTGACCCTGCATTCCTTCTCATTCTAACTCTTCATTAGTAAAAAGTAGAAAAAAGAGAATTACTATGTGGCAACCAGAGGACTGCACAATTAATTAATTTTATTTCTCATCACTGATAAATAACAGCTTTGAGATACTGATATATTCTTTCTAAATTGTTGATGATTATTCACGCATGAATTAATGACACCAGGTAGAAAAAAGTACTGGGTTTCTGTTGAAGTAATTGAAATTGAAACCAATTAGTTGTCCAGCTTCTGATTATAATAGACATTGTTAATGTTTAAGAAAACATAATATATCCACGTATATATTCTGACAAGCTTTGAGCTTTAAATACAGAATCTTCAAAATTATAGCTCAAAATTTGGAGTTGCATCATTTTGTTGTTGTAAATATGTATTTGGGTTGAATAAACACAGGGCAAAGGACTTCACATCACAGAGGTTTTATTTAGAAGACAGCCAAACTTGACATTTTCAGGAGTTTTTAGTCTTAACAGCCAAACTGACAAACATTTCTGTTTGGAATGCATTCAAGAACACATTGCAATCAATTATTATCTGTTAATGCTTGTTTTAATACTCCTCTCCTTCCTCCTCTCCCTCACCCTCAATGGAGTCGACTCCCACCTCCTCATAATCCTTCTCCAGAGCTGCCATGTCCTCTCTGGCCTCAGAGAACTCTCCCTCCTCCATACCCTCACCCACGTACCAGTGAACAAAGGCACGCTTAGCGTACATCAGATCGAACTTGTGGTCGAGGCGAGCCCAGGCCTCTGCAATAGCAGTGGTGTTGCTCAGCATGCACACAGCCCTCTGGACCTTGGCCAGATCTCCACCAGGAACCACAGTGGGGGGCTGGTAGTTGATGCCAACCTTGAACCCAGTGGGGCACCAGTCCACAAACTGGATGGTGCGCTTGGTTTTGATGGTGGCAATGGCAGCATTGACATCTTTGGGCACCACATCACCACGGAACAGGAGGCAGCAGGCCATGTACTTGCCGTGACGAGGGTCACATTTCACCATCTGATTGGCTGGCTCAAAGCAGGCGTTTGTGATCTCAGCCACTGAGAGCTGCTCGTGGTAAGCCTTCTCTGCAGAGATGACTGGAGCATAGGTGGCCAGGGGGAAGTGGATACGGGGGTATGGCACCAAGTTGGTCTGGAACTCTGTCAGATCAACATTGAGGGCACCATCAAAGCGGAGGGAAGCAGTGATGGAGGACACAATCTGACTGATCAGCCTGTTCAGGTTGGTGTAAGTAGGACGCTCGATATCGAGGTTCCTACGGCAGATATCGTAGATGGCCTCGTTATCTACCATGAAGGCACAGTCAGAGTGCTCTAGGGTGGTGTGGGTGGTCAGGATGGAGTTGTAGGGCTCCACCACAGCGGTGGACACCTGGGGAGCTGGGTAGATGGAGAACTCCAGCTTGGACTTCTTGCCGTAGTCGACAGACAGACGCTCCATCAGCAGGGAGGTGAAACCAGAGCCGGTGCCACCGCCGAAGCTGTGGAACACCAGGAAGCCCTGAAGACCAGTGCACTGATCAGCCTGAGGACAGAGAGGAAGAGATGACAACCAGGCATGAGTTACTTCATTCAATAATTTAATTCGTATATACATTTTATACTAGCTGCTTTGAATTCACCCACCAGTTTGCGGATCCTGTCCAGAACCAGGTCAATGATCTCTTTGCCGATGGTGTAATGTCCACGGGCGTAGTTATTGGCAGCATCCTCCTTGCCTGTGATCAGCTGCTCAGGGTGGAACAGCTGGCGGTAGGTACCAGTGCGTACCTCATCTATGCAAACAACATTACGTTAGTTTTTCTTTAAAGATTTTTTAATTTTCCTACATTAGTGTTCAGCGAGCGGTGATGACACTTACCGATGACAGTGGGCTCCAGGTCCACAAAAACAGCTCTGGGGACGTGCTTTCCAGCTCCAGTCTCACTGAAGAAGGTGTTGAAGGAATCGTCTCCTCCTCCGAGAGTCTTGTCACTGGGCATCTGTCCATCCGGCTGGATCCCATGTTCCAGGCAGTAAAGCTCCCAGCAGGCATTGCCGATCTGGACACCAGCCTGACCAACATGGATGGAGATACACTCACGCTGTGGAGAGAAAAGAAAAAGAAGAAGGTCATCTATCTATATTTAATTTGGATTTTATTCCACATTTTGTCACTGCTTTTACATGTAACCTCTCTCAAGACATGCATCTTAAAATTGGACACATTTTGTTGCTCCCTCTATCTGAGATGAGCAGTGCAGCAGGAGGTACCTCCCTGCACCACAAACAGCAGGGAAAAGAAATGCCTGACAGCAGCAGCCCCCCAGAGGCAGGACGCTCTCCTCTTCCCTCCAGTGTTTTTTGTCCTCTTGTCCTTTTATCCCTCTTACCTCTCCCCCTCTTTTGCAAGCAAAAGCACACATGCAAATTGATTTCCCTGTTCAAATGCACACAGCCTGGAATATTCCACTTGCTTCCATGTCTTGAGGATGCAAAATCACAGTGAAGAAAACATAACATCAATCTAGCTAATTAGATCTATGTCTTTTTGTAATGCACAAAACCTTAATTTGGTCCTAATAAATCATCATACAGAACACAAATCGTCTTCGAGAGTGTAGGTTTATTTAATATTTCAGGACAAATATAAAAATAGAGGCATTTTGTTGTGTCAATTTATTTTCTTTAACCTTTGAATTAAATTAAATTAAAAACACATTTGCTGCTGCATCCTATGAATTAAAAATGATAGCTGCAATTTAATTTCTCCATCCATCCCCACCCAATCTGCCCCTCCCTGCCTTTAAACAGGGTCGTGCGTTTGTAAGGTGCCAGATTTATGATTTTTACGTGTTAAAATGACAAAAAATGTGATTATTGACATAAATAATGCTATTCATTTATATGAAAAGCAGCTCTACTGTCTTTATTGTCAGTCTAAACAACGCCACTCTGTGCATTGTTCTCATCTCTACACAATGCCAATCACATCGTGCCACTGCCGCAGACCAAATCTGTGCATCATCTGTGTAATACGATTTGTTTTCACGCTAAAATATATCTATATCGAGTGTTTCGGTAACACTTGCTATTCTATGCGTTTATGTGTCTACTGAGTTTTTAAAATGGTTTTCTAGCGATGGGAAACCCGTTCAACAACCGAGACACCGGCGCCTGACTAACCTGAAATTCCACCTTACAAAAACGGTTTCAGAGACGAACGAAGGGAAATATCTTACCATGATTCCGTCTGAGGCTCAAAGAGGAAGAGGAGAAGGAGAAAATGTGAAGAAAGAGGCTTTTCTTTTTTTTAAAAAAAAGGGTCTGTTTGGGTTGCGTGTTGTACCCAACGGGGTCGATGCAACAACTGCTGAATGGGAGGGCGGCGCTACCAGATTTATACAGGCAGGGCAGGGGATTTGCTCCTGTGCACGGAGGAAAAAAACGCGTTTACTACCACCATTTGGTGGCTGATGCAGTTCTGACATAGCTCCTAAATGTTTTTGCAATTAAATAAGAGAAGTACAATATATTAATATTTTAGAAGCCAGCAATGAAATAAGAAAAATATAAATATCGTGATTCTTACTAGTGGATATGTGGGTATGTTACGTTTTTTTGTTTTGTGAAAAATATTCTCATACATTACATGACAAGAAAGACTGTCCACGAGCTCCTTGCAATGTAAATTTTAATAGCAGCGGCAGAAGAAGAAGTCTGAATTTCATTTCATTTTCACTGAATAAAGGGCTAATTCAAACAAAGCTCATTTATTATGCATAGAGGCTTGAGCATCTATTATTTAGGTGTGGCAAGCTGCAAACCAATACAAAGCTGTCCTCTTTGGTGAGATTTCGACTGTAAATATTTGTGGATTTTATTGTTTATTTTTCCAGAAATGTAGTGCATTAATATTGATGCTTTTGCTGCATCCACCCCACAGGTGCTGGTATCATCCGGGCACCCAATGTTGCAGGAGTCTGCCATGGTATCTGCCTGCCATGCCAGCTCCTCGGCTCTCCTCCCTCTTTGTCCTAGATTCTCTGCAATGATGTCATTCAGTGGGCCGATCACGTGGCTGCATGTCCGCCTGTGTGTCTGTTGTTCGGCAGCACCCAGTGTGGGTTGAGCTTCTTCTGGTTCTGTCCAGTTTGAGGAACTGAAATCGGCTGAACTGCAGTTTATGTGACATAATGGCTGTGTTAGAGAACCTAAACGCCACTAAGACTTAACAGTCTGCAGTTACAACATTAAAACCCGTCCCTTTAAGCTATCTGAAAATCCAGTTAAGAATGGGAGTCACCTGAAAAGGCATGTAGCTTAATGCTTTTAAGTAAGGCTGAAAGAAAAGGGGGAAATCCTTGATGCAGTATAAACTAGTAGCCACCTAAATGTGGGTTCTCTCATTAATTATTCAGCAAGGCAGTGAGGATGTATGATTTACAGCCAGCCTTTAGTGGTTGCTACACTCAAAATGAACTGCAGGAGATGAAAGAGAAGGACAGGAAGCAGCAATGGCTGACAGCCAGGACTTCTTGAGAGAACATTCTCCACTCCCCTTCCTCCTCCTCCTCCTCAGCAGCTGTGAAACAGGGAGGGTCTAAGCAGCTGCTCACCAAGAGGAGAGAGGGAGGATGGGAATGCTGTAGAGATGGGAGTGGTCCTTCATGGCGTTGAAACTTACCGCAATGCATCCTGCAAACTGGGAATCTGATACCCGACAAAGTGACCGAGCATGTTTTCCACCTGTCACAGCAGAGCTCGCATGCTGATGGCTTTAACGCAGGTGCAGGCAGATCGACGACATGGATGTGTATTCATCCTCTAGGACAGAAACAGAGAAGCATTTCGAGCTTTTGTCTGTGTGAGGCTGTTAGGGCGGGGCATCGCCTCACAGGAAAACTGGACTGGAAGAAAATTAATAAATAAATATAAAATAAGAAAATCAGAAAAATAAAAGCGATGATAATTTAGCTGAGAATGTAGGCCAGATTTCTGATGTAGGTCAGTATATTGAGTGCACATAAATCACAGCATCTCACATAAAGAAACACAGCTAACACACAATCCAAAATCACTGCGTAACTGCTGTCATTTAGTTTTTAGATCTAGATTGCATCATTGAAATCTGCATTATAAAATATGCACAAAATATAAAATATAAATAATGTGTACGTAAATGGAAATAGCAAGTTTGTGTGGGTACATTAGGGATGGAAAAGAATGAAGGCAACAATAGTTTGCTCAACCTCAGATCTGTGGCATCGTATATTGCAAAAATAAATAATATAATGCACTGGTTTCCAAATGTTACATTGTGAGACAACTATATTTGATTAATTAATTATTAATTTAGTGCAGGAGCACTCTGCATGCATTCTTTTTCTCACGCTGCTCACCAGTTCAAGCATTTCACCAACAGCTTCAGCTGGCCCGGGGATGTCAATGGCGCTCAGCTGGAGCAGATCATCAATCAAGAAAAGTCGGTGATAAATACATGGATGACACACTTGAAGTCAAAGAATTTAATCAGAGAACAACACCACAGATTGCTAAACTGTAATAAAGTGTTTGATAAGCATTGAGGTCTCTGCACAGTTACAGGAAGAATGATTTTATTACCATTTAAACAACAACCTTGAATCAAACACTGCTTGAGCTTCAGTCACGGTGGATTGTTAATAGCTAACCCTTTACACCATTCTTGGTCATATAAATCCTGGAAACCACAAATCCACAAGTACCAAAGTCTAAGCACAACATCACAGCATAACGGAAATACTGATCACGGAACGACTACATTAAGTATTTGAAGGTAAACCTTAACAGTCCCATGAGGGTTTGTACTTCCCTGTACAGGAATGTTCTTTACTTAGAAAAACGAAATAGAAAAACTGAGTACTATTATGCTCCTGTGTATCTGGGCAAAATGTATGGACATCAGTATTATAAAAATGGTAAAGGTGTGTAAAGTTTTTACAGATGTTAAGTCTGAGGGTTTTCCCCATCGGCGTCTATGCGGAGTCCCCCGATGTAACCATTAAAAAGAACGCATGATTCACTGTGTTTTACATACACTGTGTGGCAATACGCTTGCTCAAAAATTCCAGGTGGCATGCTTGGTCCAGATGTTAACCCACAAGAATCGCTGGTGCCCATCTCCAGCTCGGACAAACCGTGAGGGTTGCGTCACGAAGGGTCTCTGGCATCAAAAGGGTGGATGACATATAATATTGCTATATGATCAGCTATGTTGTTGTTGGAGATGATGGCACTGATGGAAGGACACGAGGCACAGCTGATGGTAGCAGAGCTATGAGAGGCAAGGTTGAGATGGTTTGGACATGTGCAGAGGAGCAGTAGTAAATATAATGGGAAAAGTTATGTTGAAGAGAGCTGTCTGGCAAGAGGAAATGGGGAAGACCAAAGAGAAGATTCAGGAATGTAGAGGGGTCAGTGTGAGAGGAGAGGATGCAAGGGGATAGGGTGTTTGCACATGCAGTTTATATGGAGCTATAAACAATATTAACTAAGCTATAAAATATAATATACAAAATCTAAGTAACGGGTAATATAATCATAATCATATATACTCAAAAGTGTTTAAACAACCTTCAATTCAATAACCTGTGCCATGTAAGCAGAGGATAAATCAGGATGATAAGAGGTAAAAAAACAAACAAAAACGTGGATTTTTTAATGCTGACACAACTGTTTCTTGGGATCCTTTTTTAGATGATGAGAAAAGACAATAAAATCTAGTCTCGTTTTCCATCTGCTGTTACTGTAAACACACATCTCTCGGGTCTGAGTCTCAACATAAAGCAGCCCCTCGTTCAATGGGATACCACTTGGGACTCTGGGACAACTGTTGTCATAGAGTTTCATTTGTTGTTAGAAACCAAAGTGCTTAACTCCCTGCCAGTTGGCCCATGAAAACCAATTTATGGTCCGTTTCACTGAAATCTGAAGGTTTAAGAAACCAGAAGAGCCGCATTCACAGTCTTAAGAAAGAGTGATGCTTTGGATGAAGTGCACCATGCATGGAATCAGTCAGCCCCACCCTGACATCCTCACGACATTTTTAAATTTTCACTGGCTCGATAAGACAAGGATGCATGCACATGTAGGGAAGAAAAAGCCTGTTTCTTTACAGACCGAGGAGTGATGATAGATTTTAGGAAAAACGTGGCTTATATCCCACCACAGAGGCAGCTGCAGTGCAGGCCCTTAATGCTACTATTTAAGCTGGACCACGTGACCACCAGATAAAGGCGGTCTATGTGGATACTGGTGTGTATCCAGGCAACTCCTTTATTCATTTCCTAGCAACCGTTAAATCTTGGGAGGGGGGCTGGGGGTTGGGCGTCGTTGGCCTACATGTCCCTCATATATGACTGGGCAGTTTGACCTCTTTTATCTGAGGAAGACAGGAAAACAAAGCCAAATGGCTGTTAATCTGCTCAATAAAACACCACATCTACCGTATCATGTAGAAGGCAGTAAATTTTGAACAGTATGTAAAAATCTGTATGCATGAAAACATACAAAGGTCATATCAAAAATACATTTAACAGTGATGGTTTGATAATAACTAAAGTTTTGTTGTTGCCAGCCAACGTGGATGGGTGTTTAAACTCCTCTTTAGGTTAACTGCAAATGCACATTTTATAATATAGCCTTAAGGAAAAGTAAGACACTGGAAGATCCATATATATCCGGTGAAAGGCTTGAAATTCAGTCTGATGGTAACAAATTGGAGGGGCGATTTGAAGAAAGATTAGCTGATTGATTTTGTATTGGAAAATGTGAAATAAAATAAGATGTATTATGGATAAAACCTGATAAAATCAATTATAAATAAAAGTGAATACAGTTTTCACTTTTTAAGTGTTTCTTGAATTTTATTATAAGCCTTCCTATTAGTTATTCTGTTTTTGTTTATTAGTTTTAGCATGAGGAGCGACATATGGAGAGTTTGTGTAGAGCAGCCGGGTCTGTCTGGCACAAACATGCTGAAAATTACGCAGCATTTTTCCCATAATCAGAGGCGCCATGCTTGCAGCACAATACGGCAGGATAGTAGGGTGGGGTCTGCTGGGCGGTCCTTGCAGTGAGGAGAACCGCTTATCCAATCGAAAGCCGCGGAATGATTCGAAACGTCAGACTGACGGGAGATTGGCCAATAGGGCGCAGCAGCCACCGGCGCCGGGTCTTCCCTTGCATATATACCTCTGTCCATCCTCATGTGCGCCATTATCTCTTACATCGACCCCATAACAGTCGAATTGTAAGACTGCTTATCGAGGAGCTTCTGCCAACCTCCACCGCGACTATAACATAACAAAATGGTAAGAACTTTTAAAAAAGCTTTGTTAACAGGCCATACTTGAGGCACACTTAAAAAAAAGAAGAAGGCGGGTGTGATTTGTAAGTTGAGCTCTTATAACGGAGGGTTGCTTTACCTTTAAATGAAAAGTGGGATTTAAAACTGTGTGGCTGATTTTGCTATATAGATATTCAATTTCTTGCAGTGTAGTGTGGGGGGTTTTAGTCCCAGCTTGAGATGGGGAGATGCTCTGACGCCTTTCAATTGGGGGACGTGGCGGGCAGACCGAACAAAAGAGGTTTTCAGGGGTGGACAGAGGGAATAATGGAGGCTTCAGTCCAGCCGGTGACTCTGCGGTATTTTATTCTCTCACTGGCATGACAAAAGCCCCGGTCATCACTAGTCGTGACCGCGACGGGCTGTAAGGGCACGGCACTGGCAGGGAGAATGGCATTAAGCTGTATCAGCTTAAAAAGAATGCCCCACACCCACAGTAACCCAATCCTTAGGGAAAACTGGATGAAAATGCCCTGTCAGCGCGGCAAGCCATTAAAAATGCATGCGAGTAACGGACTCTCCCGGGCTGATAGTTACCGCACTGATGCACAGCCAGCCACCTAGCAGATGTACAGCCGGCAACCTAGTAGTAGTAGTTTTCTGTTATAACGGTTTAGTTTCAGTGATGAGTCGAAATCAGTGGCATTAACATATAGACAGACCTAACACTGAATTAAAATGATCAATTCTCTGATGGCAAAGATGGCGTAACTTGGGGGGGGGGGGCGCGCAAAACCGCATTTTGGGGCTAAACTGGCAAACTTTTGAGCCATTTTTCCACATTTGACTGGTGGTTCAACGCATGCAGTTATTATGCTGTGAAATCAATACCCGTGGGCAGGCCCGGCCCTAACCAATCTGGCGCCCTAGGCAAGATTTTAGGTGGCGCCCCCCTACATCGGCAGTGTAGTGTATGTACTCACAAGAAACTGAATAGCTTTGTCTTTGACCTTTTTTTTTACTTAAAGAAAGCAAATTCACAATCAGAATAATTAACAAGATAAAAAAATATATGAATAAATAAATGAATACAAAAAGTAAAAAATGAATATATGAAATACAATAAATTTTACATACATAAACACAATAAAACGTGTCAACAAGTTGGATAAAATAAATTAAAAATACAATATAAATAAGGCAACAGGAAGACCGCTTGATGCTGCTGCATCATGGCTGGGTTGTGCTGCTGATGCTGCATCACTGGTGGGTTGTGCTGCTGAAGTGGAGGCAGCAGCGGTAGATGTGGTAGATGGCCCAGGGGTGGGATTTAGAAACTTCAACAGTGCATCTGAAGAGAGGAGTATGTGACACCACTGAGTATTAAAGTCTAATAATAAAAACATATGATTCCAGGAATAAAATGAAATGATATAATATAAATGAAAAACCAAAGAGATATATGTATGATGTTAACTGATATGCAAATTAGATTAGATTCAATTTATTGTCATCATTACAGTGAAATGCTGAATAGCAGAATGCAAAGTAACAGTATAATATCATATGAGAATGTTATGTTATGATTATCTTTGACCGAATCACAGCAGTGCTCATATTAAAAAACAGCATTCCCTCTCATGTGATATTGCTTAATTAACACTAATGATGTGCACTTTAATAACTAGGCTTTCAACTATAATATATACAGGGGTGGAAAAGTGACTATTACCTGCAGGGTAAACGTTAGCTAACCAGAAGGCAATAACAATGTAAACAAAAAACACCTGCTTAAAAGATGAATACAAATGAGGAATGGTGGGAAAGGTGGGAGTACTGTAATTACCTAACGTTACATTATTATTTTCCATAACAATTTAGCCCCCTCCACAATATTAACTGACGTTAAAACAGTTAACTAGCTATTTATTGATTAGCAATTAGCGAATCATGTAACATTAGCTTAATGCTAAAAATTTAGGTTACTTTCACATTCAGACAAATAATTTCATGTAGGCTAACGTTACCTACCTCTGTCTTTTTCTCGTTTCTCCTCCTCTTCTTTTCTCTTTTTTCTTCCCTGGGCACCTGACAGTTTTGGCCGTTTTGACATCTTGTGTTGATTTTTTGATGTGGTGACGTCCAAAAGGAACCATGATACGGGAAGGGAGGGGGCGCACCGTGCGGGGATTATTTGTTGTAACAAATAATATTTCTATTAAATAAGCTTTACTTTGCATTTTAATTAACGTGGGATTATTTTTTGTATGTAGAAATAATAGTACCAACTTTTTTTTTTTTTCAACATTTGTGGCACTGGCGTGGCGCCCCCTGATGGACCGCGCCTTTAGCATTTGCCTATACGGCCTATGCCACGGGCCGGCCCTGCCCGTGGGCATTACCACTATGGCTGCCTTGCTTCCTTGACTAAACTTTTCTCCTTTAACGGCTCAACCTTTTCTAATATTCACGCTTCCCAACGAATTTCAACAGCCCCGACGTCATCGGTTGCCAGAGTGAAGGGTTTGTCGCATAGCAACGAGGTTCCAGACACAATCCAGTGCACCTGTTGGGCTGGAAAAAAATAAGACTAGTTGTTGCTAATAAAAGAACATGTTTGGATCAGTAAAAGTGACTCTCACCCAAAACAACTGAATGAAGAAAAACACTTTGAACAGTTTTGTCCTTTGTTTTGTTTGCATAAATAAATTATTTTATTTTTGCATAAATAAATAAATAAATAAATGAATACATTTACAGTTAAATTAACCCCCCCCCCCTTATCGCTTTGTTTTCTTCTCTCCACAGCGTGAGTGTATCTCCATCCACGTTGGTCAGGCTGGTGTCCAGATCGGCAATGCCTGCTGGGAGCTTTACTGCCTGGAACATGGGATCCAGCCGGACGGACAGATGCCCAGTGACAAGACCATTGGAGGAGGAGATGATTCCTTCAACACCTTCTTCAGCGAGACTGGAGCTGGAAAGCACGTCCCCAGAGCTGTTTTTGTGGACCTGGAGCCCACTGTGATCGGTAAGTGTCATCACCGCTCGCTGAACACTAATGTAGGAAAATTAAAACATCTTTAAAGCAAAACTAACGTAATGTTGTTTGCATAGATGAGGTGCGCAGTGGTACCTACCGCCAGCTGTTCCACCCCGAGCAGCTGATCACAGGCAAGGAGGATGCTGCCAATAACTACGCCCGTGGACATTACACCATCGGCAAAGAGATCATTGACCTGGTTCTGGACAGGATCCGCAAACTGGTGGGCTAAATTTATAGCAGCTTGTTTCAACTTTATCTTCAGAAAGACAAATTAAATAAAATAATCACTGGTTGTCATCTCCTCTCTGTCCTCAGGCTGATCAGTGCACTGGTCTTCAGGGCTTCCTGGTGTTCCACAGCTTTGGCGGTGGCACCGGCTCTGGTTTCACCTCCCTGCTGATGGAGCGTCTGTCTGTCGACTACGGCAAGAAGTCCAAGCTGGAGTTCTCCATCTACCCAGCTCCCCAGGTGTCAACTGCTGTGGTGGAGCCCTACAACTCCATCCTGACCACCCACACCACCCTAGAGCACTCTGACTGTGCCTTCATGGTAGATAACGAGGCCATCTACGATATCTGCCGTAGGAACCTCGATATCGAGCGTCCTACTTACACCAACCTGAACAGGCTGATTGGTCAGATTGTGTCCTCCATCACTGCTTCCCTCCGCTTTGATGGTGCCCTCAATGTTGATCTGACAGAGTTCCAGACCAACTTGGTGCCATACCCCCGTATCCACTTCCCCCTGGCCACCTATGCTCCAGTCATCTCTGCAGAGAAGGCTTACCACGAGCAGCTCTCAGTGGCTGAGATCACAAACGCCTGCTTTGAGCCAGCCAATCAGATGGTGAAATGTGACCCTCGTCACGGCAAGTACATGGCCTGCTGCCTTTTGTACCGTGGTGATGTGGTGCCCAAAGATGTCAACGCTGCCATTGCCACCATCAAAACCAAGCGCACCATCCAGTTTGTGGACTGGTGCCCCACTGGTTTCAAGGTTGGCATCAACTACCAGCCCCCCACTGTGGTTCCTGGTGGAGATCTGGCCAAGGTCCAGAGGGCTGTGTGCATGCTGAGCAACACCACTGCTATTGCAGAGGCCTGGGCTCGGCTCGACCACAAGTTCGATCTGATGTACGCTAAGCGTGCCTTTGTTCACTGGTACGTGGGTGAGGGTATGGAGGAGGGAGAGTTCTCTGAGGCCAGAGAGGACATGGCAGCTCTGGAGAAGGATTATGAGGAGGTGGGAGTTGACTCCATTGAGGGTGAGGGAGAGGAGGAAGGAGAGGAGTACTGAAAGGGACCTGAAGGCATTAGTTAAAAAAGAAATATTTGACTAAAATGTTTCCTTTAAAGCATTCCAAATACAAATGTTTTGTCATTTTGGCTGTTCAGTTCTAAACCCTTGGAAATGTCAAGTTTGGCTATGCTCTAAATAAAACCTCTGTGATGAAAAACTGTTTAACTGTTTGTCTTTTAAATATTCAGTGATATTCAAAATGATATTTTCAGAATGATTTTTAAATATTCAGAAACTTTACGACATATTAGTCATGAGTAAGTAGCACAAAAAGGTTTGAATCATGTAATTTAAGATGTTTCAAATTCATATGTTTTTAAACATGCATGTAAAAAGCTGATTAGTTTTCTCAATAGCGTTCCAATCTTTTTTCTTGTAATCGATACATAAATCCTACAGCCGTGTTTATAACTACTGTTCATAAATACAGATTTTAAATATTAGTGTGAACCATTGCTTGAAGTTTCAATAGTTAAAGTCAAGCTAAGAAAATCAGTTTTCAGCAGGTGTTTAAAATTCACCTGCTGAATATCTGAGTGATTCAGCCGACCTGAATGACAAAGGAAGACTCTTTCAAAGCTTAGGTACGACAACTGTAATAGCACCAGCCCGTGTGACCCACCTGCCACAAACTTTAATACAAAAGCAGTAAATTTAGGTCAAGTAATGAATAATATCATAAACTAACCACCTTTGATTAAGTTTTTATATAAATAAATATGTTTATGTAAATATATAACTTGGCTGTTGCCCGCTTGCAGTACCTTTATGGTCCACCAGGGGGCCCCAGCCCACAGTTTAGGAATCCTTGCACTGTGACAAATCTTTAGACCGTAATGAGGATCCTGAGGTTTACAATGCGGTCTTCAAAATTTAATAATTAAATAGTATGAACTGTTAAACTGAAACCTTCAACTCACAATAGATCCATGGTGTGAGACTGGAAGGACACACAAACCCAGCCACCGGTGTAAAGTTTGGGCTAAAGCAAATATGTGGATCCATCTGCTGTGACAACCTCATGGAAAATAAGGCTGCAGCCAAAAGTATTCCACTACAACTAAAATAAAAATACTGAATTGACAGCTGTAGTGAATTACTCTTCAGGTCTGGTAAGTCCACGCAGGAACTATAAGATTAAACTATAAGAGGAACCTCAGATAGGCAGCATTCTCACCTGACCTCCTACTTTACTATTGTATCTAATGAAGCCAAGCAACAGCTTATCCTGACCTTATAAAAACATCTGGAGTTACAAAAGGTACAAAGTACATAAATAAGGTTAGGTGAACATTTTTTTTCCAGGATTTTTAGCCCCACAACCTCTGAAGTACAGGAGATATCCACATGAAATGTTCAGGGCTGAAAAGCACATTTACTGTAGATTTGCTGCTGTGTTTGGGAACTTAGCCAAGCTGTCAGACAGACGGCCTTACATCTGACTCGAGAATACTTTGATATACTGAGGAGCTCATGGGCGACTCAATGACTGCAAGGCGCCCAGGTCCTGTGGCTGCAAAAAAAGCCCAAAATCATCACTCCTCCACCGCCATGCTGACAGTTAATGTTTGTGCTGATTTACTCTTTTTACCAAATACGATTGTGTGCATCGTAGCCAAACATCTCCACTTTGGTCTTGTTTGTCCAAAGGGCTGTTACAGTTCAGATACTAACATAAATTGTGATGTCGTGTTCTTTTTTAGAGATCATGGCAGCCCGTTCCAAACAATCTGTAGTTTTTCCATTTTTTGTTAAATGAATGATGTGTCGTTCATCTGAGGTTGCATTTACCTGCTTTTAAGACCTCGTCTTATCACCCGATATGTAAAGCCTCAAGCGTGATTTATGGTCCCAGTAATGTGTCTGTCTGTGTACAGTGGATGAAAAGGGGTTTTTACACACCACTAATGTGTTTCCAACTGCACATCACTGAATTGAGTGCTGAATGACTTACAAATGGGCCGGAATGGAGGAGGGAGCAACAGCGGACTGGGAAAGGATGAAGCATAAAACGAATGTTAAAGATAAAAAATTAAAGCATGAAAAGTACAAACAGTGGCTGCGGTGGACAGTTTTCAATACTTATTTCCTCTTCAGATCCTTGCACGTTATCACTTTGTTGTTCTCAGCAGATGGCTGATGGACCAACAAACAAGAGTAGCCCACAGACCGGCTGTAACACATATTTTTCACACTGCCTCCATCAACAGCAAACACTCTCAGCATTCCATAACTACCTGCCTTCCCACTATCACAGCTCAAGCATAAAACAAGCATTAGAACTTTCAAGAGTCTATTTTCTTTTTTGGCATGATTGCATTACAGACAAATTGTACATAAAGTAATTATTCTGATGAAAAAGGATGCCTGTTAGTGTTATAGGGATTAATACTGATGTTAAGATGTCGAGCTCATTTTAAACCGTTTGCATTCTGTTTTATCTACAGTGATTTATCATATTCCATAAAATAACATGTTTGTAGTGGCTGTCCTGTGAGGAATACATACCTCCAAAACAGCTTTTATTGAGCTCAGAAAAGCAGCTCAACTACTTGATTAAAGGATTAAAAAGCATAATAAAATATATCGATACATAAAAATTACAGCTGAATTAAAAGGCTTGAGCACTGTGTGACATGGTTAACTGCCAGTATTCACAGGAGGATTACAAATATTAATGAAAAAGTAAGTTTGAGATACTAATACTAATCTGAAAGAGTTTGTGGAGCCTTTGTCTGCTCAGTTTATTAAACAGCAAGAAGCGACTGTGCCACAAGATGGCAGTATAATACAGGGTAGACGCAGAGACTTTGCTTTCACTTTGGGACATTTTAATTTCTGCCTGCCTATTTTTTTTATTTTATTTAACTGAACTGAACTAACTGAACAAAGCACTGCTTACTTTGCTTTGCTTTGCTTGCTCTGATACAACGCCACAGCTGTAGCTGTGACTTCTTCTGGGTCAAAATAAAATTCTAGCCCTTTTTCACTTGCCTTTAAAATTTGAGATTTGTGGAATAGGGGTTGTAAATGTAATTGTAATTTTAAACAGAACTTAGATGTGATTTTCAGGCTTGACATTTTCACGTTTTCTCCCTTTAAAAGTAATGAAGACTCACTGAAAAGGCAAAAATGCAACTTAGAAGACATCATCTTAAAATACCTAAATTTAGGCTTGGGACCTAAATATCCATATAGTATAAAAATATTTTGCATGCATTTCATTAAATATGCTAATAGTAAAAATATCAGCTCATTCCTAAAGTGGTCAGATGGGATTTTTTTCAGTAGAGTTGTATATTGATTTTCAGTCTTTTAGGCTTGCTACCCTTGACAAAGAAGCAGTGTCTTGGAGCCATTTCAGATAGTAGTTTTCTCTAAGCTCAGACATTTTTATTCAGTTTGCCAGTTTTTAAGCATGCTTTTTCTTCTTTTGTCTACCACTTGTCCAATTCCTATAATTTTTTTAAAAACACATTTGCTAAATATTCAGCTAACTCTATGGGAATCACCTGTTGGTGATAAATACCATATTATATCTGTCTAAGTGAATGTTTGGCATTTTATTCCCCCACTGAAACTGGAACAAATAATAAGTGAGTTACTTCGATATGCTTGAATCCTCACAGGTCAGTTTTAAGTGGGTTAATAAACAAACAGAAATTCCTCTGAAATTGATCAGGTATTTGTATTTGTTGTAACTGTTGCTCCCCTATTGGCCAACTGGACAAATAAAGGAAAATAAGGTACATGGACTGGACTGAATGTGAGTGAAAAAAACAGCCAGTGCCCAAAGAAAAACTTTGAAAGACCTTCAGGAAAGTCTGGAGAATTATTGCTCAAGCTCCAGGAGAACTATTGTTACTTAAAAAAAATCTACAAGAAGCCCAGCTCAGGGGAAACAAAGCAAAGAAAAAAGAACGGCTCAAGACTTAATATAGACTTAATGTAATATTACCCTCCATGTTTACTTTTTGTGTAAGTCAGTATGTTTGTGTTTTTACTTTTTCGGGTTTCTGGTTTTGTGGAAAGAAGAATAAGCTGCTGTTTTGAAATGTGTTCTATAAATAAATCTTGCTTGTGACTCTTTGGACCCCGAGCACCAGGTTGGGAGACATAAATCGACATTGTTTAGAGGTACACAGATATTTAAAAACAAGCCCGCAGCACCAAAATGATTCAGGTCTGGTTAAGTAATAATGTCATATGTGATGACAAGTTTCTTTTCTTACAAAAGGTTGTTTTTTTTTTAAATTTTGCTGACAATAATGCTGCCCTTATTTTTGAGGGAGTCTATTGGAGTGGATTTCTAAGTGTCATTTTCTTTATTTGAATACTTCTCCCAACACTCTATATTGTGCTTATAATACTCACTGAATGTCATTTAACTAAATAAAGCAGGACTGGGGAAGTCAAGGTATATCCCACCCTCCAAGATGCAAGTCTCACCATTCTGTAGCCGGGATGAATCTCCTCCAGCCACTTGTACATAAAACCGGCACGTATAGAATCACCAGTTATATTAAAAAACCGCCTAAAACCTTAATTTGCTTCCAAATAGGGGTTTAAAAAGTTTTTTTCCTCGTGAAAACATATCTTTTTCTCTGTTTACTTTAATTGCCATGTCTTTCTCTTACAATGTATCCGATCATATTTGGTAGATGCTGTAAAGTATGAGTGAAAACAGACAATAAAAACTTAAATGTGAAATCACTGGGGGAAAAAAAGCACAGTTCCTGCCTGAAACACACTGCTGGCAGCTGGGATTGCCTCACCTTCCTGAAAAGTTTGTGCCGTGTCAGGCTGAACGTGACGCTTATAATCTAACCAATAGGAATAGGGCTCGTGTGACGTACCCAATCAGATTCAGCGGAGCGTTTCCGGCGGGTGAGCGAGTATAAAACGCCCCGCCCAGAGGCAACGCGTCAGTTACCTCTTACACGGGACTCATAAAGGCCTATTTGTGGGAGCTAACGTTTTTCTCGCTTCCTATTCCTCATTTTAATCCTGAAACTTATCAACGCAAGGAAACATGGTGAGTGTCAAGTTTTTTTTTTTGTTTTTTTTGTCTTTTCCTACAATTAAGTTCAAACTGAAGTTATATCACGTGGTAGCCGGTAATTCAAATCAGCTGAAAGGGTCGTTAAGTTCAGTCGTTACTTTAATAGCTATAAGAAGTTATCATTTCAGGCTGCTAACCAACCCCAGTGTTCAACAGACATTTAGTGTATTTTTGGTGTAGCGTGACGAGGCACAGCCCAAATTCAAGTTCTGCCCCGTCTGTCTGTTTCCGGCTTCTCATGCGCACATTGACCTAGTTGGCAAAGGTCAGCCTGCAGCATTCCTCTGATTAGCGCCTCTCTGAAGAGGCCCGGCCTTTGTGAAGTTGAAGCCACAGACTCAGCAAACAGAAGCAGCTCACTTAAAGTTTATGGGGTTTTTTGTCTTTTGTTTGGTTTGATGTGAAAATGTTTGTTCTCGACACAAAAGATTTGCTTGTTGCTTTGCTTGATGTACATGTGATATTTCTAAAGGGCTCAGATGTTATCAGCCTCAGGGGAGTCATGACTGTGGCATCCCACTGCTAACAAAGAGCCTTATTTATTTTCTTCTTCCTCATTTCTCACATTAGTTCCAGAGACGGCCTCAACATGTGATGAGTAGCTTTCAGCTACTATTGGGATTAAAAAAATAGAATGGATAACAAATGAATGACTACTTTTTTTTTTTTTCCCCCCCTCTCCACAGCGTGAGTGTATCTCGGTGCACGTTGGTCAGGCTGGTGTCCAGATCGGCAATGCCTGCTGGGAGCTTTACTGCCTGGAACATGGGATCCAGCCGGATGGACAGATGCCCAGTGACAAGACCATTGGAGGAGGAGACGATTCCTTCAACACCTTCTTCAGCGAGACTGGAGCTGGAAAGCACGTCCCCAGAGCTGTTTTTGTGGACCTGGAGCCCACTGTCATCGGTAAGTGTCATCACTGCTTGCTGAACAATAATGTAGGAAAATTTAAAAAAATCTTTGAAGCAAAACTAAAGTAATGTTTGCATAGATGAGGTGCGCAGTGGTACCTACCGCCAGCTGTTCCACCCTGAGCAGCTGATCACAGGCAAGGAGGATGCTGCCAATAACTACGCCCGTGGACATTACACCATCGGGAAAGAGATCATTGACCTGGTTCTGGACAGGATCCGCAAACTGGTGGGTGAATTCAAAGCAGCTAGTATAAAATGTATATACGAATTAAATTATTGAATGAAGTAACTCATGCCTGGTTGTCATCTCTTCCTCTCTGTCCTCAGGCTGATCAGTGCACTGGTCTTCAGGGCTTCCTGGTGTTCCACAGCTTTGGCGGTGGCACCGGCTCTGGTTTCACCTCCCTGCTGATGGAGCGTTTGTCTGTCGACTACGGCAAGAAGTCCAAGCTGGAGTTCTCCATCTACCCAGCTCCCCAGGTGTCCACCGCTGTGGTGGAGCCCTACAACTCCATCCTGACCACCCACACCACCCTAGAGCACTCTGACTGTGCCTTCATGGTAGATAACGAGGCCATCTATGATATCTGCCGTAGGAACCTCGATATCGAGCGTCCTACTTACACCAACCTGAACAGGCTGATCAGTCAGATTGTGTCCTCCATCACTGCTTCCCTCCGCTTTGATGGTGCCCTCAATGTTGATCTGACAGAGTTCCAGACCAACTTGGTGCCATACCCCCGTATCCACTTCCCCCTGGCCACCTATGCTCCAGTCATCTCTGCAGAGAAGGCTTACCACGAGCAGCTAACTGTATCTGAGATCACAAACGCTTGCTTTGAGCCAGCCAATCAGTTGGTGAAATGTGACCCTCGTCACGGCAAGTACATGGCCTGCTGCCTTTTGTACCGTGGTGATGTGGTGCCCAAAGATGTCAACGTTGCCATTGCCGCCATCAAAACCAAACGCACCATCCAGTTTGTGGACTGGTGCCCCACTGGTTTCAAGGTTGGCATCAACTACCAGCCCCCCACTGTGGTTCCTGGTGGAGATCTGGCCAAGGTCCAGAGGGCTGTGTGCATGCTGAGCAACACCACTGCTATTGCAGAGGCCTGGGCTCGGCTCGACCACAAGTTCGATCTGATGTACGCTAAGCGTGCCTTTGTTCACTGGTACGTGGGTGAGGGTATGGAGGAGGGAGAGTTCTCCGAGGCCAGAGAGGACATGGCAGCTCTGGAGAAGGATTATGAGGAGGTGGGAACTGATAGCTTGGGAGAGGATGATGAGGGAGAAGAGTATTAAATGACTTAATGGTCCTGTGCCATTTATTTCTGTCATAAATAAAGTTTGTTCAATGACTGCAATTTGTCTTTTCTTTTTAAAATACTATAAAGGGCACTGGATATCAAATTTAGAATTTCAGTTATTAGAGCTTAATCTAACTTGTGTGGAATTAAAGTGCTCACATGATGCTGTAATACTTTCTGGTACGCACCACTTTAGAAGCCAAAAATCTGCAAAGCCCATCCATCACACAAAGGGTTGATCCTTTCTTTTAGGTCAGAACAATCATAATGTTAACCTTTCAAAATTCCCCACTTAATAAAGATCTCATAACTTGATTTCACATTTTTAATCTCATCAGCATCCATCTGTAGAGGCTCTACATCCCAAACCCTGCAAGACCCACTGTGGTTTAATATAATCTAACAGGTTTCTTGTGTGGTTACTAACAGTGTTTGAAAGTAAAACTGATTAAAGTCTAGTCACTTGGGGGCAGTGATGCTCCACAGATGTTCTGAATCAACATGTTGAAGCTGATCCACACTCACGTTGTTAGTGCTCCACTTGTTTTATCCATTTCAGTTCATGATTTGGAGGTGTTCATTTCCCTGTGAGGTACAGTGCTTCTCATTACTGAAGTGGCAGTCCAGGCTTATGCCCACAAGTCACTGTGCACCTCAGCTGAATCCTACCGATACACCTCAACTAAGTTATGCCAGTTCATACAGTTTTGTAATGAAACTTAAACAATCATGTAACTGATAAGTTGTTGCAGTGTGAGCTCAGTTTAATTACAGTTTACGGTGAATCGTGTTAACCACCATGACTGATGAGGACAATGAGCAGATGGGTCAGACTTTGAAGTACCCCTCACATCTATAAAACAATAAAGGTGCCATTCATCAGGTCATACAGCTATTTTTAAAGCAGGACTGTTTGAAAATTGCAAAACAAAATGTAAATGTGTCGAGGATACTGTGAGCACAGTCAAATGTTTTAGTGAGTGGTGTACTCTGGAAAAACATTCTCTCCCATTTGTCTCCAGCTTTGTCTCCGTATGTAATCTGAGACAGATATGTTTGCCCTCTCATAACTTTGCCTATATTTTTCTGTGTATAAGGTTTAAAACATGAATCTTTTTTATGATGATTATTTATTTTTAATGGAATAACAAAGTGACTTCAGCAAAATGCCCCCGTTCATATTGTCTGCTGCCACCTCTGCTCATACCTCCAGTAGTTCTATAGGATGGATGAGAAATAAAAAATAGAAAAGCAGAAAATAGCCCAGATTTCAGAGACTCCAAGTAATAGAAAGGATTTAAAAGATGAATTCCAATGGCAATTTTAGCTTTTTGGACTTTAATATTTTTCTAATAAAATGGTGCATTATTTCCTTTTATACTGTCATGTATATCCCCGACACTGCAATATAAGTTTGTCAGGAACTGTAAGAGATGAAATATTGTTAAGTATAGAAAACTGAATGTCAGCAGCCTCATACAACTTATTTCTTATTAAACCTGTGAAGTGGACGTGTAACGTCACCAAAAAGAGGCCTAAAGGCAGAATGTGGGGTAACCAAAATGTAGGTTATACAGCAGGAAATTTCATGCTGTCAATAATGGCAACAGCACCCTGCCACCTGGCATTCCTTCCCCTCGGTGCACCCCTGCTTGACAAGAGGCCAAAATCTGATTCCACACGTATGTCCTGATAAGTTAGATCGTCCACCAGCCAAGGACATCTGCGTTGAGAGAAGCCCTTCATGCAGGGGCAGTGCCAGAGCATAAGCACTGGGCGGGAACCCAGCTTTCACAGGGGTGGATTTGGCTCACATCAATTTACTGTTTCAAGTCCATTATGTGCAGGAGGTTATTATAGGTACTAAAAGTGAAGTAAAAACTGAAACTAGGTGTTAGAAAAAGAATGAACTGAAACAAAAATACAAACTAAAAAGAAGGTTAACTAAAATGATAATGCACTTACAAGATTAACTAAAATAAAAATAAACACTAAATCTTATTTTTGGTCTTTGATGAGGTCAAATTTGTAAATCAGTTTATTGAGACAAGGATGTCTACATAACCTGAAAATGTTTATATACGCATTAAAATATAAAGCTAACAGTGAAACTGAATATTTTCAATTAATAAAAATGAAACAGAATGACTCAATACGCTGTGGAAAGTAAACTTAATTGAAATAAAAATTAATACAAATAAAAGAAACATGTAACTCTGATGTTCAAAGCTATACTTGTAGTCACGTAACAGATCCATAAAAGAGAGGTTATAAACAAAGATGCAAAGCAGAAAAACCCGTTGGATTTACATTACATTTAAAACAGCAGGTCTACTGCAGGAGGCTTTAATAAACTTCTAATTTGGCCACATTTACAGGCTACACAACAAATGTAACTTTAAACTATCTGACGAACATATATCCTTAACTACAAGCATTCAAGTGGCTAAATTAATTCACCACATACTAGAAAAGTTGGAGTCACACTGCAGAATTTCTCACCCCATTTTTATTTATTTTTCGATTGTCTTGCCAGATCATGCATTAAAGCTACATGAGCTGACGGATGACTGTTTTTACTATAGCTCCAAAGACAAAGTGTAGGATCAGTGTCTTCAGTCATACTAGTGATCTTTATGACTGTATTAGCACTAAGCCTGAGCTTTGATATCTTTTTACTCGAGTAACTTAGTGCAGATGTTTATTTTAAGTTCCTTCAACCATAAAACCTATTTAAATAGTTTGGAAAGTGTATCGGTAACATTCAGATGATGGGGAACAAAGACCTTTTTAAACATACCTGAAT
The DNA here is from genome assembly GCF_964374335.1 of Astatotilapia calliptera. Lineage (NCBI taxonomy): Eukaryota > Metazoa > Chordata > Actinopteri > Cichliformes > Cichlidae > Astatotilapia > Astatotilapia calliptera. Next base: position 5,946,114 of record NC_137441.1, read on the forward strand.
CAGCAAATGAGGAGATTTCCATAACCTGTTTTCTCACATCCTTGTTGCTGTTTTTCAACCTCATCTAGCTTCTTTTCCAGGCAATAACCCAATTCCCCAATCTGCATCATTAGTACCTTTCCACTGAATTTCCAACCTTTTCACATAATCCTGAACAACAGCCACAATGGCAGTATTATTGCCCATCTTTAGTTTCACACCTGCGTGCTGTGGGTATCTCTGTTAGAAGAGGAGTGAGAAGGTGGCTGAAGTCAGCCTGGAACAAAAAAAAAAAAAAAAAAATCAGCAAAATTCCAGGATTGGTGGCTACTCAACTTCCAACATACTTTTCTCTGGCTCAAGGCTATTATTTAAAACCGCTCTGGATCAGAGCTTTTAGTTGAGGTTTGAGGTAGAGGTGCACACAAACCTGAGAATAGAAGTTCCAGATCCCACTATCAGGACTCCTTTCTTCCGTTCCTGCATCGCTTGGACAACTTAATGCAAAACCTTCTGGTTGGACGAATCAGTGTTCTTTGCAAATAGGTGGCAAGTGACCAGATCCATTAAGCCCAGATGTTAGATCTTCATAATGTTTCTTTATAATTCTGAAGTCTATAAAAGCCAAATGTTCATATGGAAGTGTAACATATCCATTCTTCATATAATGAAATAGCCCTAATAAGTTGTTAAAACCATGTTGTACTCCACAAATATTTAAGAAATCGTAAGAAAGCACCTGCAGAGATCTCCATCCTACCGTCTGGTCCATTTTAACCAATAGGCGCAGGTCTCATGCGACATCAAACCAATCAGATCCAGCAGACTGTTTCCGGAGGATCTAGGGTTATAAAAACCACCGTGTAGCAGGAGCTGGTCATTTATCTCTTACACAGGATTCATAAAAGCCTGTTTGTAGGAATTAACTAATTTCTCCTCTTTTTCCTCATTTCGGCTCTGAAACTTCTTGACTTCAGGAAACATGGTGAGTAAATTTTTTTTCTCTTATTAAGTGTCGATTTAATCAAAAATCATTACTGAAATAGTCAATAATCAGGTGGCAGACCGTTAACTGAGATTAGCCGGAAGTATCAGCAGGATTTAGCAACACCAATTTCATTTTTAAAAGGATAAAATTCACACTGTTAACCAGACTACGCTGTCCTGACTGTATTTTTGGTGCGATATGACAGGACACATCCAAAATTCAAGTTATTTGCTTGTGTCCGTTTCCGGCTTCTTGTGCGCGCACTGAGCCAGTTGTCAACAGGTCATCCTGCTTTCAGGCTGAAGCATTCCCATGACTAACAACTCTTTGAAGGATCCTGGCCTTTATGAACCTGCGACCGCAGACTACAAACAAACCAACTCACTTGAAGCTCAATTGTTCTTCTTCTTCTTCTTCTCATGTCTTTAATGTTTTTGGGCGTGTATGGGCTACTTTTTTGTAAAGAAGTCTTTCATTGTCTACAGCTGTGTTTGCTTTGCTGAACTCTGATGTGCACTTGTTTGTTCTCGATTGTCTTGTCCTGGCTCACATGCGACATATTTCTAAAGGGTTGTTAGTTCAGAGCGTAAAAGGCCTCAGGTGACCACATGAGTAGCGGACAGGCTATGTAAATTGGAGTAGCGATTTCGGACTATAGAAAGCGGCAAATAGCGGGCGGAATTTTTAAGATCCCACACATTCTGAACGTCCTGAATCTGTCGCCATCTCCTGTAGATTGCTCTCGCCACTGCGACCATAGCGCGCGGGTGCGCTCCCCAAATACGCAAAAAGTTGCGCACACGCTGCCATCTATCCGTCTCTCTCCCGTGATCGATGTGATCTCTTTCCAGTGTCTACCTGCTAATTTATGACGAAAATGTTTCTGATGTAAGAGGGTCTAAAGAAAGTTAAAGCTGAGACAAAACCAAAAACTGATGTCACTACTGAAGAGTGAGAGACCGGAGGATGTACTACAGACCATGTTCTCCAACCTTAGGCTTTAGGTTTTGTAGAACCAACTAAGTCAGAGTCGGAGATTATTATCAGACAGTGGTTATGATCCTTCTGCAGGGTCTGTGAGTGCTTACACAACAGGCAAGTTTGGTGCATCATTTGACTCTTCTGCACCAAAATGGATTAGTTGAGCAGCGACTTCTCAAATCAGATGCAAATGATAGAAAAAATAAAGCTGACATTCCTGAATACAGGCAAATTTCTGTGACTGGTCCTTTGTTGGTAGGATGTGGTTTAACCTTTTAAAATAAAAGGTGTTACTTCAGAAGAAAAATTACATCAGTGATGAATTCACCCTTAAACCAAAACTCTAAACATAACCTGGCCTGACTTCCGCATAAGTTACCTTTGCGATGTAATTAGGTTAAGAGAGCTATGCAAGTGACAGTGAAAACTGACTTCAAGTTCAACTTGGCTCGCTAAAGCATTAACAGTGTTAAGAATTCTCTCAAGTGGGATTCATTTGTTGCAAGGGACAAATTACATAGCTGACTGATGGAACGATTAAATATTTTTAATGTTCTATACTAAAATTCCACTATTGCTGAAATCACAGTCCTAAATCATGAAGCCATATTCCCCCAGGTAACTTTACGTTAGTTGAAGAGCAGGTCTAACAATGTAATTTTTGGATAATAAGTCAAAAATGAGGTCACCAAATAAATGGCTTTTCCATCTCATTTCCACAGCGTGAGTGTATCTCAGTGCACGTTGGTCAGGCTGGTGTCCAGATCGGCAATGCCTGCTGGGAGCTTTACTGCCTGGAACATGGGATCCAGCCGGACGGACAGATGCCCAGTGACAAGACCATTGGAGGAGGAGACGATTCGTTCAACACCTTCTTCAGTGAGACTTGTTCTGGAAAGCACGTCCCCAGAGCTGTTTTTGTGGACCTGGAGCCCACTGTCATCGGTAAGTGTCATCACCGCTCGCTGAACAATAATGTAGGAAAATTAAAAAATCTTTAAAGCAAAACTAAAGTAATGTTGTTTGCATAGATGAGGTGCGCAGTGGTACCTACCGCCAGCTGTTCCACCCCGAGCAACTGATCACAGGCAAGGAGGATGCTGCCAATAACTACGCCCGTGGACATTACACCATCGGGAAAGAGATCATTGACCTGGTTCTGGACAGGATCCGCAAACTGGTGGGTGAATTCAAAGCAGCTAGTATAAAATGTATATAAGAATTAAATTATTGAATGAAGTAACTCATGCCTGGTTGTCATGTCTTCCTCTCTGTCCTCAGGCTGATCAGTGCACTGGTCTTCAGGGCTTCCTGGTGTTCCACAGCTTTGGCGGTGGCACCGGCTCTGGTTTCACCTCCCTGCTGATGGAGCGTCTGTCTGTCGACTACGGCAAGAAGTCCAAGCTGGAGTTCTCCATCTACCCAGCTCCCCAGGTGTCCACTGCTGTGGTGGAGCCCTACAACTCCATCCTGACCACCCACACCACCCTAGAGCACTCTGACTGTGCCTTCATGGTAGATAACGAGGCCATCTACGATATCTGCCGTAGGAACCTCGATATCGAGCGTCCTACTTACACCAACCTGAACAGGCTGATTGGTCAGATTGTGTCCTCCATCACTGCTTCCCTCCGCTTTGATGGTGCCCTCAATGTTGATCTGACAGAGTTCCAGACCAACTTGGTGCCATACCCCCGTATCCACTTCCCCCTGGCCACCTATGCTCCAGTCATCTCTGCAGAGAAGGCTTACCACGAGCAGCTCTCAGTGGCTGAGATCACAAATACTTGCTTTGAGCCAGCCAATCAGATGGTGAAATGTGACCCTCGCCATGGCAAGTACATGGCCTGCTGCCTGCTGTTCCGTGGTGACGTGGTGCCCAAAGATGTCAATGCTGCCATTGCTGCCATCAAAACCAAGCGCACCATCCAGTTTGTGGACTGGTGCCCCACTGGTTTCAAGGTTGGCATCAACTACCAGCCCCCCACTGTGGTTCCTGGTGGAGATCTGGCCAAGGTCCAGAGGGCTGTGTGCATGCTGAGCAACACCACTGCTATTGCAGAGGCCTGGGCTCGGCTCGACCACAAGTTCGATCTGATGTACGCTAAGCGTGCCTTTGTTCACTGGTACGTGGGTGAGGGTATGGAGGAGGGAGAGTTCTCTGAGGCCAGAGAGGACATGGCAGCTCTGGAGAAGGATTATGAGGAGGTGGGCGCTGACAGCGTGGTAGACGACGATGAGGGAGAAGAGTATTAAGTGCTAGCATATTCCTTCTCTTAATCTCTACCATCTAGTTTCATAAAGTTTAATTGAACGCACCATTTGTGCTAATGAATTACAGGATAGTAGAATTTCTTTATAATTTTCAGATTATTCAGTTTTAGCAAAAAACAAAATTATGTCTTGGCTGGAATCAAATACTTTTATCCACTGTGTACTTTTAACATGACCTAATCTATCTTTACGGATGTTGCCAGCATGGGGACTCATACTCCTTTCTAGTCACTTGAGGGCAGTGATGCTCCACACATGCTGACTCAACACCATGTTGAAGTGCTTGACATTTCAAACTATTGCAGGTACTTTACCTGACCTGAGGCATTAGAATGGTGATATCACAATTAATAGTGTGACAATTCTCCTTTGATCATGGCTCAATTCACACCTCAGTTTTGGCTCAGATCTTGAGCTGGATTATTCAATCTACATTCTGTTCATGGTCTGGCATTAAATTATTTTTTCAATTTACCAAAACAGGTGTATTTATAGTTTTATAACAGAACATTGGGAAGAATACAGAAGTCTTTGGTACGAAAGGTGAGGACATCAGCAACCAGACAAAGAGAACCCACCAGAGAGGAGGAGAGGCTGTGTGTATGTGAGGGCACTTGCATTACATATAGCGTTATCTTAGTGGAAACCTATTCTGTTTGATTCATTTTCCATTTAATATCACAGAATAAAAGACTTGGTTTGAGTTTATTTTTCACTTTCCAGTCCAGTGCTCTGTAATAAGGAACTATATGTGAAAGGAATAACAAAAAACAAAAGTCTTTATTGCTGGCAGAACCCCCTCTATTCTGATGTTTGTCCATTTTCTCCATACCTGAACAATTTCCAAATAGACAGTACAATGATCTATTGTCACTGTTTGATTTTTGGTGTAGATTTCAGGATTGTTACACCCATATTTACCATTCGGATGAGGTTTGACATGCCTGACTGAGAACCACCAAGGCCAAACGTTGCCTTGGTTTAAAATTGGGTGTGATATTCACTGTGGCGCAAGGCAGGGACAGAGGGCGTCTCATGCTGGCAGACAGGTGGTGTTTAAAAATACTTTCTTCTTCTGTTACTAGACTGGATTTCTTCAGGGTAATGAATGATGACGAGTACGTTCAAAATCTCAAAGCTAACAGTGGGAGCTGTTACAGATCATCAAAAATAAAAGATTCACAAGTGTAAAAGTTTTTAATTTGACTTCAGCTGTATTTCTGCTCTAAAACAGAAAAAATAAAGTGGCTTCCACATTTGCATTGACACTGGTATGAATCATTGGTAGATTACAGGTAAACCACAATGGGGAATTTCTTAAACTGGTTTTTACTACTTTCAAAACAGTTTTATATGCTTGTAGACTTTTTCACTAGTGGTCTGTGTGTACATTTGCAAACTCAAAGGCAAAAAAAACAACAACAAAAAACTGCAGCTAAAACTCTGTTCCTTTTAAATCCTAACTGGGTTAAGAAAATAAAAGCTTTCTTCTCAATATAAGACATGGAGTTAAGAATCTTTCTATTTTCCTCCATCTCACAAACATGAGGTAATCTGACTCATTTGGGAAACAAATTTTAGGATTACAACTTCTGATTGTACTAATGAGCCCTCCCCCCAAAATCCTACAACAGAATATTTTGAATGCTGTAAAGATGTGCACTTCAAAAAAGGTACAAAAACACAGATGCATACAAAGTGTTCTCATGTGTACAAAAGCTGATCTTACAACAGGCCCTGAAAATAAAGCAGTGGACAGTTTTCTACACTGACACATAAAATAATGAACCCAACCCACTCCCTGCTGCAAGATAATTATGTAGATCCAGCAACCTTACAACAACATACAGTGACAGTTTCAAATTAGATAAACTCCAGCCATCATTTTCCTCTTGCAAAACTTGCACAACTCTGTATTAAAGCTGCCTGGGTGCTAAACAGCATTGCACGACACCACAGGAACCTACGCAGCAGCAGCGGCACTCATAAGCTTCTTATTTTCCCTTCTCTATTTGGTTTATCAGCTTCCCCAAAGCAAAGCAGCAGAATGACAGGAAATGCACATAAATCCCAGTGAAAACTGAAAACTTCACAGTGTAGTACACCACAGTCTCAAAGATTTTGCAGAAACTCACAACGCTTTGAAAATGTTGCCAGTAAATAAACCCCTTTTTTTTTTTTTTTTACAGTACCACTCGGAGAGCTTCTTGATGAGACTCAACACACGCGAGATCCCTACTCCTGACAGTAACAGTTATCACGCCCAAACCCTTCACACATCTGCTGTAGTTTTTGTGTCTAAACAATCAAGTTCAAGGCATTATAGAGAGAATATTCAGTCTGGCGATTAAAAACGTATCTAGGTGGGTTTGTCTTATGTGCCTGATTCACTCTTGTGAGATCCAGATAGTCTGAATGCCAATTAAGTGTTTATTTAAAAGCCATATTGCAAAAATGTTGACACGCTCATGACACACTGTGAAAAAGTTGAATTCTTGAGTGCCACCCTTCTTTCCTCAGCATCATCACCGGGACATAACCTACCATTCACCCACCAATTTTTTTTTTCCTCTAAACAAATCATTTTTAGATGCACTGAACAGTGCCAGCCCTTCAATGTCCTTCAGTTTCTCTAACCTCTTGAAAGAGAGGAGCTTCGCAGAGCCTCACGAAGTCATATCAACAAAAACCATCCTAGGAGCTGCAGCGGTCTGCGTGAGGCTTCTGTTCCTCCTCAGTGTTGTCTTTGATCTCTGGTCTTTACTGAGGAGGAGGAGGAAGCCCATCTCTCTCTGACACTGCTGTTAACCTGTAGCAAACTGATATTAGTGGATTCATGTTTATTTTTACTGCATCGCCTCTTCTGAGTACATTTTGATGGTGTGTTTATTACCTGAGGAGGTGGAAAATGTCTCATGACAAAATGTGAACGAAGAGAATGGCCAGGCCGATGTTGAGCAGGATTACCATGCAGATCATGATGGTGTTTGGGCCCTTAAAAAAGGAAAAGAACTCAATGCAGAATAAGGACAGCGGATCCAGTCAAAACTGGAGATGAGTGAAAAATTAAAGGAAAAACCTAAACCTTAGCTCCAACAGTAAAGGGACCCAGTGGTCCTGTTATGTAGAAGGGTACATTACGGTGTCCTGATGGGAGGAACGGTTTCCAGGAGTAAAATGCCTCCATGGATGTGCAAGTTAACTTAAAATTAATCCAAATTACTTTTCTTTTTGCCATAAGTCAAAAGCTAAGGAAATATGAGACAAAAATAAAACAACAAATTCAGAAAATTCATAAATTCATATCAATTAAAACCTTAGAACTAAGCCTAAGTTAATCACACAATTAAATACAAGGTCCAAAAGAGTGGTTTCGTGGATCAGCTTACCACATGAAAGGGGGACAATGAGTCATCAGAGAAATTAGTTTCTAAGTAGAGCTAAAAAAAGAAAATACTCAAAGAAATATTGATAATTGAACCCTTGATAATGCTGATAATAATGATTTGATTATTAAATAAGTCTTACAACTATTTTCTCTAAAGTTGCAAGTGATTCTGCAAAGATTCAAGAAACAAATGGAAACTTACTCAGTTTTGAGGTGTTAAACACCAACATGTAACATAAATGCTACTTAAAATGCAAAATTCTTAGAAATTTTTGAGAAAATGTATCCTGATGTCTACGTTGGGGGGAAAAAGAAAGTAGAGCCCCTGCCTCTTCTTCTACTGTTATCACTTGGAAAAATCTTAAGCGACATATACAACATCAAATATAATGTCAGTTATTCATTATGATGATGCTACATGAACTTAAACTGTATAACACTGAGTGTACTGACTACAAATCAAAACTTAGATATGCAAATTTACATTTGATTTCCTTAAAAAAAAGTTGTCAGAAGATTCAAAAAACACTATAAAAATAGAATTTTATGGGAATTATTTCATGGTTCAGGCTTTACAGGATTAAGACTACATATTTATCCTGGAATAATATTGTGCGAGCTCAACCCGATGCCGTGGTGAAAATTGTATACTCTACCAAATCAGAGCTCCACTTTCAGTAATGCAGTCACCCCTTTTTGTACAATGGGACTCCATGAACATATGTGATGACATTTAAACCTGAGATAATTAGCTTCTGACACAAAATTGATAATGATACTTGGGATACTCATGAAGATTTTGACAGACTTTAGTTTCTTTCCCACAAAAAAGGAAAATGCTAACTAAATTCAGGGTCAAATGACAAACAGTGTTTGAGATCGCCCAGATAAAGGTCGTGGGTCAGCTTGTCTACTGGCTCTCCCCTACAGACATTAAATCTGAACCTAATGAAGCCCTGTGGGAGATTTTGAATTTACGTCATACATAGCACTCCCCACCACCATCAACACACCAAATGAGGCAAAATCCTCTGGATGAATGGTGTTTATAGTGTTCCAGCAGGCTGGAGAATCACAAAGACTCAGAGTGCTCTGAAACCTTTCTAATTGCATGTGATGGCCATAAACCTTATTAAGACACTTTGTTTGTTTTTCTTTAACCTTCCTAATCTGTGGCTGTTCATGTTGGGTTTTATCTTTTCAATGCAAAGAATTAATAAAGGATTATCAAAATTATTATTTATAGGAGATGGTTGTACCCAAAACATATCTTGTGAGCAAGTTCAAAATAAGACTGCAGGAGGAGCAAGACAAAAAAAAAAAAAAAAAAAAGAGACAAAAAAAGGGGTTTAACATCTAGAACAGCCTAGTTAAAGGGTAAGAAAACTGTCCTACCAGCACCTTTAAAGATCAGAAATTAACACCCCTTATCCCTTTTGTGAGATTTACGGGTGCAGATGGGAGCAATCTGCTAGCTTTGGTTAGCTCTAGGCTAGCCATTTCTTCCTGTTTCCTGTCTTTATGCTAAGCTATAATCAGCCTCCCACATTCCAGCTTCATATTGGCAGGTACATTGTGTACACTGTCTTCTACTTCCCGAATACAAACCAATTTAAGCATATTTCAATAAAAGTTGCTTCAATCCTAGCTTATAACAAATATTTACAATGTAAAAGTGAGCATTTCTTTGTCATGCATGCTATTTCTAAGTGTATTTTTATTTATTTATTTATTCCCATCTAGCCAGCAGGGAAACTAAAAGAAAATTGTTTGGACATAACAGATAATTATCGTCCACTGAGATTAGTAAATGTCATCTTATTTGGTGGAGGTTAGTACTGGCTGATACAGATGTTTGGCTGATATATTTATAGCCATAATTATAACTTAATGCTGATGCTTAGGGTACATGCTTAGCTAAAACTTTAAAACCAATGTAACATTAATACCTGAAATTGGCAGGCAATATAAAGCAAATGCACATTTAAAATAGAGAAAAAGGAGACATAGCATTCATTTACAACTATTTCCCCCTCCAACAAACCAGAACAGTAGTCTGGCTTTGCCCTTATACGGTAAATAACGTGACTGGATATGGTGTACACTTTTATTTGACTATGATGGTGTCAAGCTGTGCTCTTTAGTTAGAAACTAGGACTTATGGTCATTAATGTCAGCAGTAATGCTAGTGTATATTTTTAAGGCTGTACTGAGCTAAATGCTTATACGAGCATCGGTAAGAATTACTCTCTGGGGACACTGAATGTGTGTGGAAAATTTAACAGTAATCCATCTGATAGCTGTTGACCAAAGTCTTGGACTGACAGACTGACACCACCATACATGTTGTGACAATATTGATGTAGCAAAAAATAATGAAGAGTGAGTCACTGTGTATATTTACTGTCTTACCTCCATGTCCAAAGACTCTGGGGTCACCTCGTTGCTGAGGCTCGACAGGATGGGCTTGGGTCTGACTTCGGCTTTGGGTTCCACCTTTGCTGCCGGTCTGGCAACTACAGATTTTGCTTCCACTGGCTTTGGTGCCATTTTAGGTTCAAGACTCGGAGCAGGTTTTGGAGCTGGAGCTGGGCTGGGTTGCCGTTTTGGTAGCGGTTTTGTTTCTGCTTTACTGGGAGGCCTGCTCGGTTCCCTGGACTCCACTTTGTTCTCAAATACAGGCGTCACTCTTTCTTTTGTTGGTGGTGCTCTTTCGCTTTTTACCTCGGAGGCTTTAGACTCAGGAGTTACAGATTTGTAAGACGCTTTGGAAGGCGTTTTGGAGGGAGCTTTGGAGATGGGACGTGGTGCTTCTTCTTCTTCTTCTTCTGGTGAGATGAGGCTATTCCTTACAGGGGCAGCAGGGGCTGTAGTGGCATCTGATGCTTTTGCCTCAGAGTCAAACTTCTGCAGTGGCTTGATCTCCATGTCAGAACCCTGCTCGTTCTTGTTGCTCTGGCGGCTCGGGGTACGAGATGGGCCACGACTGCTGGTGGCCCCTCCTCCTCCTTCAGATACAGTTGAAGCAGGAGCAGGGGGAGTAGTGGGACGACTGCCTTGCTTGCCGTTGAGTTTACTACTTCCACCACTTTTACTGGTTTTGTCTTCATTCCAGCTACCTGGACTGAGGAGTTTGGGCTCTTCCTTGCTCATGATGCCTGGGCTTGGAGAAGGCGTGCGACCTGGGGATGAGCTAGGCATGAGGCTGTCCAGTTCATTCATAACCGGGCTTTCAGGTGGTGTAGGCAGTGGCTCCTCCTCAGCTAGCAGGGGTTCATGCATGATGGTCTCTGTGTTCTCACTGCCTTCCACGGCCAACTGTAACGCTCTCTTCTTCAGATACTCAGGACCTGAAAGCCAGTTCAAATACTTTTTAATCACTGGTTTCTACCATCAGTCATTATAAGTCAGAGGAATTATTATTTTTTCCATAATTTAAAATGTATAATAGATACAGAATGTGGGCTTTCAAACTCCTCCTACACAATCACAAACTGACTAATGAAACTTGGCACACAGGTACGTCTTAGACCTGTGTAGGTTCTTATCTAAAAAACATATGACGCCATCATGTTGCCTACAACCATCTACCAACATTTATGCACCTACAATGCCTCATTAAAATAATATTATTTGAATGACAATAACATGTAATTTATAGCCACAAACTTGAATTATGAATTATATATGATGTCATGTTGCCAAGGACCCACCTAACAATGGACCGAAATTAGAGATACTGTAGCATGGGTATGTACTAATCACGATAATTAGAATTAATGTTCCATAAAAAGGCCATGGTATTTTTAACACTAAGTAATAATGCCTCAATCCATTAGGGATTTACAAACATCATAAATGATTTATCATGTGAGTGTCATGACTTAAAGTTCAAAATAATCCTCTTTTGTTTTTAGTGGTTTCAGTCATTCACCATGTGAAAGTAGCTGTTTTAGTGCCTCTCACTTTACCCAGCTTTATTCTGATTGGCTGCCATTCACAAACAGAATAATTGAGCAGCAGATGGGTGTGGCTACTGTGCTCACAGAGAGGTCACACTTCATGGCGCATAGCGCAGTATTGGGTTAAGTACAAAAGGAGTCTATAACCGAGTGCTCACATCAGTGAGGCCTGAACCTTTAGCTTACAGTGAGAATTATTATTATTATTATTATTATTTATTGAGTTATTTTTGCAGGTAAATATATTTTTTAGAAATATTCATTTATATTAATATCTTTCTGCTGTTTCATAATTATCATGGAGCACAGCTCACTGTTAGATAAATTCCTGTTGGCTCGAAAATAGCTAAAGGAGCTCAATTTAAAAACGGACATTTTTCCATTAAAAAAAGATTCCCTTGATAAAAATGTTAGCTCAAGTATTGCAGGGCTGAGAGGTCACAGATTGTCTTTATAAGTATCATCCCCTTAAACCTCCTGAGAGCACAGGAAGCAGCTACAGAGGATATTAGAGATGCATTCAGCTGCTGCATCCCCTTCCTAATAAGCTTTCGCTGGAGTACACATTTTTCCATTAAACACAAATAAATTCTCTGTTTGCTCACATTTCAGAAAAAAATCCAAAGGAGAAAATTTGTCCCAAAATGAAATATACTAAAAACAATTAATATTTTTGATATTGTCAGACAATCCACACCTACAATGCACTGATATGCTTTCTCTTCATATTTGGTTTGAATTGAACAGCTGAACACTGTAGTTTTGAGCAAATGTTACTAAAACAGAAGAAATTACCATTTGTTGGGAAACATTTTTTGTTGTGGATGAATACACATGCTGATGATGATTACCAGCTGTAGGACACGTACAGCTGTAGGACAGCTGTACATATGATACTTTTCTTATGCTAAAAATAAGAAAAGTATAGAATATCAAAAGTCCGATCCTTAAATTTATGAAGTGTTTTGAAGCAGATGTTTCTCAGCCAGCGCCAGTCTCAACCAGACTTTTAGTGAAAGACTAGTCATTTAGAAAGTGAGAGACAATTCATTTAGAAAGCTGGACGACTTTCTGTTTGCATCTGACTTCTTTAAGCTCTCTGCTGAGTGAGAGCGCAGGAGTGAAATGCAGGAGGCTCCCAAATAGCCCCTTTGCTTTTGTGTCAATGTGTGTGTCGACAGACTCGCAATGAAACTGATACGATCCCTTCGACCCAATAAGATGGTCCTTTTTTTAGACAGTCAAACGCGACTATCCCTGTGATGGGCCTCAGCAGAAGGATATACTATCACAGGCTGTGAGGACAGAGACAAAGTAGAGAAGTAGCTCTGCTGTTGGGATTTTACATTTGCTGTTTCCTTCATACAGTATCATACATAAGTAGGTAAAAATTTTTTTTTCTGAATTAGCTTTTTTAGTGTGCATTCCCGTGATATCTAGTGAAACTCAGAGCTTGCATACAGCTGCAAAGTCCGTGAGTGACATTATGATGCCTTAAAAGGTGGCCCTTTTAGATGCTTTTTAAATTAATTTTGCTGATTTTTTTCTAAAATGTGGTGTGGAGATGTCGACTAACCTGGCTGGTAGAAGGAAGGGGAGAGCTCTTTGGCCACCAGTCTGGCAATGCTGGACTCTCTGTTGGAGGCCTGGGCAGCCTGCTCAGCTGCATCTGCCTTGGCCTTGGCATGGGCTGTCCTGCAGTGGAAAGATGCAACACAAGTCACTCAGCCTTCTTTCATCTTCTCATTTCATTAATGGTCTGAATCCTAATCCCCCCCCCCCCCCCCCCTATATGCCAGCAATGAACATGCTGTTTTCAGAAAGCATCTGTTGTTCACTTCAGTGTGTTTTATAAATGACACAATCAGTACCACACTTGGCTTAGCTGTCGGGAGGAAGAGTGGGATATGAGTGTGTTTTCACCATCAAGAAAGCAAAGTCAGAGTGTCTCCCAAATAGAATAATGCTATTAATTTAAATGTGAAACTACAAAACCTGGTTTTGTCCCCACAGGAGGCAACAAAGTCCACCTGTTAGCAGCTGTGAATTGGTGAATTGGAATATATAAATCAGAATGTATAAAACCATTCCTTTAATAGCAGGGCAGTTTCACAAATGTCGGTTTATACTGGTCTATAACTTTAAACCAGGCTTAATTTTACTAATAAAAAATAATTAAAGCCAAAGAAGGGGAAAAAAAAAAGAAAAAAAAAGAAGAAGATTCCCTCAGGTAAGCCTAGCACTGATATTACCATTTCATCAGCGACACCTCCATTGACAAATAACAGGGAAAGACAAAAACCAAAATAAACAAACCGGTTATATTTGAGGAAAAATACCAAAATCAATTTATTTTGAAGGCTACGCTATAACTTGCTGATCTCGTCTCATCATTAAATCATCAATCAGTTCATTTTGGAGTCACTGTTAGACAGAAACCACCTTTAGAAAGCCAAAAATTATATTTTAATTGTCCATCGTTTACGCTCCAAAACAAAAAGGGAAATCCCTTCTATTTATCCTCTGTGTCACCTTTTTAAGTAGCTTTAAGCTTTTCTTGTGTGAGGAAACACAGCTGAGGGGTTGGATACGCTCACTCAATTGAGCATTTGCTTGTCACTTTCTTGTTTAACCTCTTTACAGCCACCAGTGATCAGCACATGCATCAACCAGGATGCAGCCTGTTTCAGTTCTACATACTTTTTCTGCTTTCTATTCATTTACGTCATACTATAATGGTTTAATGGTTCATGAGACATTGACCTCGACCTTCCTACACAAACACTCTCAGAGATAAGGGCCTTAAACAGAGTGACCAAAAATATCGCAGTACAAGGCTTGTTTATAGTATTCAATCATGGTCAAATGGATGCTGGGGTGGGCAGTCGCTGGTCATATGGCTCATTAGTATTATTAGCTTTGGAGGAAAGGGGTTGTCCTGTTCTACCGTTTGCCTGGGACAGAAATAAATTACACTTTTGCCACCATGAGTGAGACAATGAGTTATTGCTGGCAAGCTACTGAGGCCTCCATCATCACACAAATGTCTGTGTGGGTGACAGGCAGAAAGCACTGCGGCCTGACAGGCGTACATTTGTATATTTATAGTTGTTTTGCTGCACACTGGAAAAATTTACTTATCATGCAACACTTTGCAATGCAGAGTTCATGAACTTTCACTCTGGATTTCCCCTTAAAAAAAAAAAAAAAGAATCACTGAAGAACAGGTAGCAACCAAGAAAACAAGGCTAATTCCAGCTGCTAAACCTGAAATGCAGTCTAGTTATACCACAAAAATAGGGCAGCACAATTTATTATTATTTTAATACTATTATGCTTCTCTACTCGGGTAAAGACTGTAGCCATACTGAAGTTTTGTAGAATAAAAGCTGTTTAACTGGTTCAGTGGTTACCATCTCAGTTTAGCTTGTTAGCATGCTAATGGTAGCTCTTTAGCAGTGTCAGCAGTGCGCGATTGCTCACGCACACAGCTTAGAGGGAACATAGCGGTGTGTCAGGCATTTTGACTTTGCACATGTTTTATGATAACTACATTTAACCTAATTTCTACTGTACGATTCAGCTCAGTGTGACTTTACTCTCTGTGTGTTGGGTTTCTATTGTGGAAAGAAACTGGATTGTTTTTTTGTAGCCTTAAGTGCCTAAACCAATTATTTGGAATATTTGGTCAGGGAAAATTATCAGTAGGAAGCCACTTGGGGAATGTTACATGGAAAATGAGCCCCAACACATTGCAACAGCAACCAAACAGTTCCAAAAATCATATCATCTCAGTGAAAAAGTACACATATAATTAATTTAATCTGATACACCTCCTGCCTCTGTAAACATACAGTCAAATTTCAGCTAAGCGGATCAGGGAACTTTTAATTAAACAATTAAAAACACCTGCTGATATACTTCCTCAAAACCATAAAGTAAAACATCTGGCAATCACAAAAGGATCAGTTAATAGTTAAGAAAAAAAATCTAATCATGTTTTCATCATTAGTGATGAAAGAGGATGATATTAGATGATGAATTGCTGCTATATCCAAAAACTCGAGAGGTAAATGAGTTAAAAGCTGCTGCTGTTTGTCCCCAGTAACTGCAGGTACTGAGTGTGATTACTCTGTAAATACTCAACATGTTGTAACTTTACACCAAGATGAAAATAGCTCCTCTTAGGTGGGGAAGATGCTTCCACCAGGAACAATTAGAGGCTCCTGAGGTCCCCTGATTGATATAAATGAGCTCCACCTGTCCACACAGACTCAGCACCTACTCAGGAAGCTGTTTTTCCTCAAAGTTATTCTAACAGCTGATCTTTAACAACATGTTTCCATAGCAATCTCAACAATATCTAAACTTAGCACAAAAAGTAAGGAAACTTTGTTTTGGTCGATTACTTCTTTGTTGTAATAATGCTTCTTGGCAATAAATCTTGTACCACTGGAAAGCCTGTTTATTTCCCCTTAGATGATGCCACATTTGCGAGGAAAATGCTTTTGTGTGTTGAAAAGCAGA
The DNA here is from genome assembly GCF_964374335.1 of Astatotilapia calliptera. Lineage (NCBI taxonomy): Eukaryota > Metazoa > Chordata > Actinopteri > Cichliformes > Cichlidae > Astatotilapia > Astatotilapia calliptera. The sequence goes on from NC_137441.1 coordinate 5,962,213, forward strand.
GTAAAGTATGTGGGTTGTGCCCATGAAAATCTTGGAAAAAAAATCCCCTCTGCCAATGCCAAACAGCTTATTCTGCTATCAGCTCTTGTTTGGTATCATTTATTTGACCAGATGATCAAAGTCTATGCGATCGTTGTTATGTTGGAGGATAGAATTTGGTCCAAGACTGTGGAGATATGTGATTACCCCTGGCTGCAGAGACTCATCTTGATCTCTCTATGCATTGAGATGCCTCTAATGATGACAAGCCAGATTGTCAGCACCAGGGTACCAGAGGCTCAAAACAAGAGTCAATAGCAGAATAAGCTGTTTGGCTTATTCTGAGAAGATTTATAAAGTTTTTTTTAAAGGCACAACCCACATACTTAACTCTGCTGCTCAACCCATGAATGGATTTCCACTGGTATCAATTTTATTGCCAAGAAGCAATTTTGCAGCAAAGAAATAACTGACCAACCAAAAATGTCCTTACTACTTAGTTGTTGTGCTAAGTTTATTTAAAGTGCTAATGAACACAATATGCATACATGTTTATTATAAAAATATACTCTGAAAAGCCTCAACCATCTTCTCCCTTACCTAACAATATACTATTACAATTTAGTTCCTGACTGCCTGCAGACAGAGTGGTGTGTGAGGTAGCAGACAAGATGGCAGCCTTTCAGTGTGGACGGGTAAACTGCCAGTTGGAAGAGAAAGATGTCGACAGATGGCTTCTTCCTGGAAACTGACTCTACCTTCCACCTCACAGTGGCTCAGTGTCTTCAGGAGTAGGAATAGAGTTTCAACTGTTTGTTAACTGCGGAGGCTGCAGAGGGGGGCTTCATTCAGATAACACTGAATGTTTGGTCTGAATGTGGACCACATCTGCAGTTTTCCATTGGCCATAGTTGACTTTGACTGATGGATTAACTCAGGGGGAGTCCGGCTGCTTGATTTCACCTCTGATACACCTAAATGGTCCAGATGTCTGATGTCTTGGACATCTGGCTCAAACAACAATGACTGTAACCCACATCAGGTCCAGCTCATATTATTACTATGATAGCTTGATGTGAGCTTGGGTAGATTAGTGGCTAACAGCTATTTTCTTTAGTATGCCTGGAAGCACCAGGGTAATTCTAAGCTGAAGCAATCAGCAGATTTGACACACCGGGCTCAGTTCAGCTTCCTGCCTCTCTCTTGTTCTCCTTCCTGTTGGGAACTCCACAGTTTTCCCATTTAGTTTAGCTTATTGCCAACAAAACATGGCATCGCACAATAGTCACAGAACCACGTTTACACCACTGATATTACATTTGTACTACTTTTAACATAATAAATGGTTGAATTCAGCATGAAATACTGTGTTCTTTCCATTTCAGTTGTAGCATAGGAGATGGACATTACAGCCAGGAAGCTAATTATGAAAGAAAAGGGTAATCTGAAAGTGACTGCATGTATCCTTTATATACAGTCTATGCTTAAATACAGTGGTTAAGTATGAAAACTCACTGTGCACTTTATTAGAAAACACCTATGAGACCTGCATTTTTTTATAAAGTGCTATGCATGTAGCAGAGCTACTGGTAAGTACTAAAATGGCTAAAGGCAGCAGACGGATATAAACTGACCCCTGTAGCAGCCTCACATCCATTCACAGCTCACTGAGCGTGTCCATCACTGACCACACAACTCTCAGTACCATAAATATGGTGAAATCTTTAGCACAAGCACAAGGTGAAAAGTAGGGACTTAGGCCTGCATGGTTAAATCAAATTCAATCCTGTAAATTACGAGTCATATAATCAAAATGAATAGATTTGTGCAAATCACTGACTAAAATAATAATAACAAAAAATAAATAAATAAATAAACCAGAACCTGGCATGAAGGATTAAAGCAGCCAAGCACTGAGCAGTGTTTTCCTGCTGGAACACTATATTTGTTTGGGGCTTTTGGTGTAATTATATATCTTCCAGTCTGGTTACAGTTGCTAAAAAATGTATATCATAGCTCCTCATAATGTCAGTCAATGGATGTTCTGATTGATAAATCCCACCTGTGACCTCAGCAAACACTTAAATGAATAGTTTAAGGCTAACCAATGTGTTATGCCATGACATTAGTCAGTGAGAATACTTTAGCCTTCTTTCTGGCTCAAATTGAGCCCAAATTTTCAAAATTAACCTTGTTTTCACCAAGCACAAAAACGATCAAGTCAGCCCATAACGCTAAGATTAGTGAGGTCACAGATCAAAAGTTTTCTTGGGCTGTTATTCTATAGGTTTATATACAAGTCTTTTTGAAACCAGAGGAGCTGCACTCTACTGTTTGTTAGAAAACAAACCCCCACAAGTGTAAGAGAATTCTGCACTGAGTTCACTTCTCAGACACAGACAGCTTTTATATACAGTCAGCGAAGGAAGCATTCAGAGGCTTCAGCTGCAGAAACAAAAGTACAGTAAAGGTCACTTTACACAAATGCACTGCAAAAATAACTGTGTGTACTTTGAATAAAAAAAAAAGCATGTGCTAGTGTTAGTACATTAATATACTTTATTTTCTGTGCGTCATAACTCCCCACAGCTATGAGATCACAGATTAATGTACAACTTAAATTTGGCCTAATATATAAGTATAGATACAGTTCTTTAAATAAGTCCTGGTACTCTGCTGTTTTGTAATGTCTGTTTTTTGTCCCGCCACCATCGTCTTGGAGTCTACTGATGGCGAGAGAGATGTGCCACTGGATCTTTGTGGAGGGTCCTTTCCAACTCTGCAGCAACTATGTGTGCATACACGAGGGAGTATGCAAGAGTGATTAGCTGTTAATAAAAAAGATGACAACATTTTTAAATATAATTGAATCTGTTGGCCAAAATATTCGCACATTAAGTGCTAATGGAAACCTCGTTACTGCAACATTACTCAGAGGTCACGTCGCAAGAAATAGTAGAGAGCTCATCTATTTTTCTAATTACTGACCAGTTTCTTTTTCTATCAAATTAAATAAGTCACTTGATAAAAAAAATAGTCCTCAAAGAGTCCTGAGCCTTAGTCTGAACTTTGTTTACAACTTTTATGACCAGTTGATCGCTCACCAGCACAAAATGCTAGTATCAGCAGTACAGTATGTAATCCAAGCCCCACAACTAAAGCTAGGTGTGGTACATATATACACTAACCCTTTATACCCAAGCACTTGCTTATGAGGTGTGCCATATTTATATCCATGGAGGCATTTGACACCACTGCTGACGCAAGATGGATCGAGATCTGTGATCTCGAACTGTTGGCGGCTCTTAGCGGAGCTAAGGCTTGCAGGAGGTGACAGAAAGAGAGAAAAACAGCAAGCAGATTACTGTTTTTGAGCACAGCTGTGTGGTGTATGGGTAAGTATTTGATTTCTGTCTGCAGGGAAAAAGAAGAAGAATCGCTGTCTGGGTGTTTGTGACCAGATAGGAAAGACGGGGTCTGACAGCAGCAAGGGGGGAGGGGGACAATCAGCTGTTGCATTCCCCCGCGATTGTGATACAGCAAGAGTATGCCTGTCCATATTTAGTCAGGGCTCCTCCGTGACTACAAGGCCCCTATGTGTGCGTCATTTACACCCTGTCCTGCCACACAGGTCCTCCTCCAGACGCCCAGCAGCCAGTCCACAAAGCAGAACAATGTCCACAGACTGTCTGAGTGTCAGCAAACACTTTGACTAACTGGGCTTGAAGAGGCCTGGTCTGGGATCGCATGCAGTGTCCTGGTTGTATGTGTATTTTTAAATCCAAGACATCACTGCCAAAGGATCATAGTGTGAGGAAACCACTGCCAGGAACAGATGTGTCATGTCTCCTCTGCTTATATAATATTGGATTTCAGTTTAATATCCAGGACTACAGGAAGGCTGTTTTGTTAGGACCAATGCAACAATATAAAAATACTCCAGTGCAAGAAAAACAGATTTTAGAGGGTGCAAAGGACATTAAATTGTCAAAAAGAGAATAAGAAAGATGTAATATTATTCCAGTAGCTGTCTACGTAGGATAAAAAGATAAATTCGAGGTGCTGTGACATAGTTAAACTCCTAAAAATAAAGAGCATTCCATGCACTTTTGCAAGGAACTCCTCAGTCACTTACACCTGCTCCCTATCAGCCACGGCTCCAGCAGATAATGTGCACTGACACCAATCAGAATTTTAGACTACTGCAAAAACAATGAATCCACTTTTTCAGTTCAATTCAAATTCAATTCAGTTTTATTCATGTAGCACCAAATCACAACAACAGATGCCTCAAGGCACTTTATATTGTAAGGTAAAGCCTCTAAAATAATACATAGAAATCCCCAACAATCATACGACCCCCTATGAGCGAGTGCTTTGGCGACAGTGGGAAGGAAAAACTCTGGCAGAACCAGGCTCAGGGAGGGGTGGCTATCTGCTGCAACGAGTTAGGGGTGAAGAGGAGGAGGGTAGGACAAAGACATGCTGTGGAAGAGAGATTAATAATAACTGATGATTAAATGCAGAGGAGGTGTATAAACACACACTGAGTTAGACAAAAAAGTGGAAGTCTGGAAGTCCCCAGCAGCCTAGCGTTATTGCAGCATAAATAAGGGATGATTCCGGGTCACCTGATCCCACCCCAACTATATGCTTTAGCAAAAAGGTTTTAAGCCTAATCTTAAAAGTAGAGATGGTGTCCGTCTCCTGAATCCAAACTGGAAGCCGGTTCCACAGAAGAAGGGCATTTGTTAACAATACTTTACATCTCCTCTGCCATCTGATTTAAATGTTTGGACACTGAGTGTATAAAGCACTGATATGTCAGTGGCATGTACACTGTTTTCTGCTACATCTTGCAATGCATTTTGTCTCACTTTGCAGGTACCAGACTGGCTGTTGATAATGATGTGATGATGAATCCTCACGCAGTGGGTATTCACCATAAAGACACTGAATAGATGCCTGTTTTGCATCACTGAAAAAGGATTGCCATTTATACTGTGCTTATTTGGTCTTACCAGACACTCAAAGTGGTTCAGACTGCACTCGTCAAGGAATTTGAAGTGCTGTGATATGGTTAAAGGAAAATCTCATGCTTGAGCTAGTTGCTGGTAACAAGCTCATTCAACAGAAACTTTTAAATATAAATGATTTATCAGCCCAAGCACATTAGCAAAAAGACTCCACGGTCACTTAGACCTGCTCAGAGTCAGCACTGGCCTCTGCTTTTAATGTGTGCCAGTAAAGAGGATTACAGCCAGAGCTATCTACTGCCCAACCCGTACCCATTTCATTTATTTATCTATCTTTTGGATTGTGCTTCCTACGCATGCAGCAAAAGAATTCCATCTGAAACTTGAATTGACAGAAGGGAAACATATTTTTGTCGGTTGGAGTCTACTGCTTAGTTTGACCCAGTCTCACCTGGCCTGGACATGAAAAGGACTGACAGTTCTCAGTTCTGCGGATGGTGTTCGATGGAAAATAATGCTGCCCTTATTCTCTGTGGGTCCCACTAACTCTGCAGAAAACTCGCTATACATGAACTTGCACCAAACAGGGCTATTCAAAGTACATTTTAAAAAGCGTAATTTCTCTTGAGACCTTTTAAGTGTTTGTTTTTACCACCTGGAATGGCCATGGCTTATGCTTGCTACAAAAAAGCTCTCCATCAATGACATCTACGACCTAATTACAGTGCAATTCCACTTTATTAGATAATCTAATGTTTGGTGGAAATGGGAAGTAATCCTAAAGAAGACACTGTGTGCACAAGGGACTGCATGAAAGAGTGATTAGATGACAGCATCTTTAAATATAATTGAATCTGTTGGCTAAAATACACACACATTAAGTGCTAATGGAAACTTCATTATTGCAACATTGCTCGGAGGTCACATAACAAGAAATAGTACAGAGAGCTCATCTGTTTTTCTAATTACTGACCCGTTATTTTATTCCCCTCAAATTAAACAAGACAGCCCTCAAAGAGTCCCGAGCTCCAGTCCGAACTTTGTTTACAACCAGTTTACAAAACTGTTTTTATGGACGGTTAAAGAGCCAAAAATACTCAGAATCCTAAAGAGTTAATATGTAAATAGTAGAAGTCAATTTTAAACGTAAACAGTAACTCAAACTGCCAAGTAAATGTAATGAAAACCAAAGTTTGCCTGTAAAATGCGGTGCAGCTGAAATTTCAGCACTGACCTTCCAGCACTTTTTTAGGCTCTTCCTGATGACAGTCGTGTTAAATGTGAAATCTGCTTTTCTCTGTTCAGACTTGCCTCAGGTGATCCTAAAGCACTGACACAATGAGTAACTCTCATATACTGCTTATCTTTGCAGTACAATATTTAGATTTCAATCTGCAGGGACGGGGGTCTGCAGTCCATCAGTGCAAGTCTCACTGCTGTAAACACTCAGCCTATTTCAGGTCTTGAAGACGGCAAAAACACCACCGCCTTGTATGGTCAGACAATCTGAAGGTAGACATGTTTGTGCACACATGAATCACATAATAAAAAAGGATTTCCTGCATTAATTTTAAATCAGATTGTGCTGCAATGTGTGAGAGAAAGGTTTAAATAAATCTGTGAGACAAATCGGGGTAGCGATTAATCACAATAATGACTTAAACATAATCACACTCATGCATTCTGTGCTCATCCAAAAGGTTTTTCACCTAGTTAAAGGAATAGTTTGACACTATGGGAAATGCTACTCTTAGGGCGATTGTGGCTCAAGAGTTGAGAGTTCGTCTTGTAATCGGAAGGTTGCCAGTTCGAGCGTTGTGTCCTTGGGCAAGACACTTCACCCGTTGCCTACTGGTGGTGGTCAGAGGGCCCGGTGGCGCCAGTGTCCGGCAGCCTCGCCTCTGTCAGTGCGCCCCAGGGTGGCTGTGGCTACAATGTAGCTTGCCATCACCAGTGTGTGAATGTGTGTGTGAATGGGTGGATGACTGGATGTGTAAAGCACTTTAGGGTCCTTAGGGACTAGTAAAGCGCTATATAAATACAGGCCATTTACCATTTATACTCTCTACTGAATTTTGTGACTTTTGGAGTGTTTTTAATTAATTTATCTGACAGATAATATGGCTCGCTGTGGGGATGTTAGCAAAAACAGAGCTTCCAAAAAAATTTGTGGCAGGCATCTTTGTCTGTGCATTGCAGCTGCACTGTTTACGGATGCAGCTTGGTAACCAAGCTCGGTACTGTTGGCTTAACTTAGTACTCCCACCTTCTCATCTAAATACAATCAGCAGCCAAAAAACTAAGGTTCAGGCTTCAAAAGGTAAAGTGTAGAAACCACTGAGTGCCAGTGTCCATCTTTTATATGCAGTCATACAATTAAGTACATTTTCCCTTCTAACAGGATTCAGCAAAGGCCATTTCTGGCATCACAGGGGGTTATAATAGGGTCAGACTATGTTTGTGTGGGGCAGGTTACAAATGCTCAGAGGAATTTAGCATGTGAAGCACATTTCCTGTGTGAATATATTCCTTGCTAAATAAATACATTGTACATAAAAGGAAGTTGTTTCTTACTCTCATGTGGCCTCTTTTTTTATTTCACTAAACTGTTCTTAACTGTTATTTCAGTTTCTTTTTTGATCTAGAAATCCTTTGGGTTTTAGCAGGGATGCATCTATCAACTGAAACATCTCTGAGCTGCAGGTTTCTTGTGAGACTAAAAAACAAAGAAAAACAAACTTTCTGATCTTTGACATAGCTGAATTTGCTTTTTACTTGTTCTACTTTTTCACCGAAGCCTTCCCAAATTGGCATAGTTTGTTACTTGTAGTTTTCCACCTTGGAAAAGACATCATGTTTTCCTACAGGACTCCCAGGATGACAGTCCCTGGTGGTTTCCCCACAGTCTCTCCATTAAAAATATTCAAATTTAGAAGACTAGATGCAAAATGTGGAACATGATCATTGTAGAACAGGCGAACAAAGGATAAAAATGCCGTGTAGTCTTGCATAAAATGATACTTCTGGCTACAAATACTCCAGAAGATCACCTGTTTTACTTCCAGGCTTTGGGTGTAATAAGCTCAGGAATTTGAACCACTGATCAAATGATTATTGGAAACCTCAAACTATTAAAATCAAAAATTCTGAATGACCCGACCTCTTACAATGACACACAAATATAAGATTACAGCATGTACGTCCACACATGCTTTAGCGTTTTCACACCAGGAGGAGCATGGCTGTAAGGACCCTGGGATCCCAGCGGGGAGTCATTTCTGAGAAGTCGTGTTCAAGGCCAACAGTGGTGAGCTGGAAACTGATACTGTGGAGCTGCTTGCTACATTCCAACTATTGTAAGATACATCAACATTTTGACAACTGCAGGGAGTAAAAGTGCCAGATTGTGAATCATCTAAGATTTTCGCTAAAAGGCCAGCATCGCCATTACTCAAATACCCTGCACGACTCCATGATAAGTACTCTTCTGTTCACAACTCAAATATCATGTTAATTATTCAGCTTTAGAGATTTTGGATTTTGTTTCTCTTTCATGGGGATGATGAGACTTATGGGTTCCCCTGTTTCTAGGCTCTGTGTTAAACTATAAGCAAACTCATTTAGAAAAATCCAGAGATCTTCTGCTCCTCAGGTATTCAACTAAATCCTCTGTCGACTACGATCTGGGCTTGCAGCAGGAAGCACATATAGAGATTTCAGATATGTATTCTCCTCCTAACGTTGAAATCTATCAGAAAGCTATCAGATATTCAGCCACTCCTGTAACTGAGTGCAGTGGAGCTCTAAAGGTCACTCCAGTCTCACTGTTTGAATATGTTGTACACAGTGCCAATTCAGGCAGATAAACTGAGAAACACACACTGAGAGGGAGAAAAGTTATGCCTGTGAACTTTCCAGTTTCACCACAAAAAACTAAACAGGTAACCAAAAGAACCCACATGAATTTTTAACAATGGGTTGTCCAGTTTGTGCTATAATACATTGATTAAAGGTATTTCTGTTATAGGTTTATTTGGACTTGCAGCCAAAGCCATGGATGATTACAATGACAGATAAAGGCTCTAAATAAATGTTAGTAGTATGTGAACTTCATTTGCCTTCACACAAACTGACCTTTAGCAAATCCTAGCACGACTTTAAGCCTTTTAACCATTTAATTTACATATAAGTCACAGGGCTAAGCACCTGTTATAAAAGCAGTGCTGCTGAAAGGTTCTGAAGGCATTTCCTGGATCATAAAAGACTCTTTCAGCCATCTGAATAAATAAATATCTCATCGGCTCTACTGCAAAGGTTGCCAAACAATTCAAAACTATCCTTATTCACATTACGGAAAATCATAGTAGCTAAGACAATTACAGCACATAGTGTGTTTGTGTTTATGTGGATTGCAGTTTGGGGGGTGCCTACATACTTGTCTTTACTCCCTTTTGTAGGATTTTTAAAATAATTGATTTTATTTTTGTTTTATTTATAGATATTTCTGTCTGAACCAGTGCAGTGAAAAGAAGATTGACATTTCCATCTGCTGTGATTTATATTTGGTGATGTCGGCTCTTTAGAGGTGGGAATCACCATACATCCCACGATACGATATTATCACAATACTTAACGCACGATACGATATTATTGCGATTTAAAAAAAAAATTTTTTTTTGCAATATTCAGATTCTGTACATAAAGGTAAACTTTGATATTAGATAAAATGAATATTGATAAAGTCTCGCACTCAGTCTTTCTCTCATTTCAGTTAGTTTTATTGTTGACAAACTGAACGGTTTGTATTACAGTCTAGTCCAACTTAACTGAATGCAACCATCTGGTACAATTATAGCTATTCTGAACTATGCAATATGAAAACTATGCAGCCCATTCAGCAACTGAAGAATTTGAAAGTAAATTAAAACAAAATATAAATTTACATTAAATAAAAAAGTTTTAAACTTAATTAAAATAAAACATGTCTTAAATTAAAATAAGTAAACTGTCATGTTTATTGCTGCCAAAAAAAAGTTAAACACATTTGGACAGTGAAGGAATGTCAGGATTCTTGCTCAGAAAAAGGATCAACATGCTCTGAGCACAAAAACCTTTTTAGTAACAAAATATCGATTTCTGCTGTCCCTGTATCGATACATTATTAGCAAACAAAATATCACGATACTACACAGTATCGATTTTTTCCCCCACCCCTACGGCTCTCATCGCTCTTCCATGTGTATATCGGTAATGGACAAGCTAGTGAGAGCAGCAGAAGGACCCAAGGACAGAACAGAGTGGGCTTCAATCAAAAACAGATCAGATATTAAGTCAAAAACAACATTAAAAGAAGAGAAGGAGTGCAGGTGCAAAGCAACATGCTTATGTGCAGCTACTGTAAGGAGACTGTAAGGAGACTGAAGCACCCACATGGGATTTTCCAATTGGAAGGCACCGATATCTGCTGATCTACTGGGTTTGTGCCGAGTTTGACAAAAAATACACTTGTGCAAATACTTCAAAAGTAGCCAAATTCTACAAATACAACAGAGCCAGCGACCCTCAGTGGTATTTAATACCACTGTTAAAGATCGCTGGAGATTTATCCAGCGATCCATTTTCTTGACAGCTTAGCCTCACTGCAGGGGGCTGAAGCTGATCTTAGCTGCAACTGGACAACAGGCTGGATATACCATAGAAAAATTACAAGTCCTTTGTAAGGGAGACATCCACTAACACTCACATTCACACTTGAGGCTAATTTAGAATCACCAGTTAACCTAAGAAGCATGTTGAAATCATAGTTTTGCTCTGAGGATAGAAAAAAATACCCATAATAGACCAAATATGATTTAAAAAAAAAAGGCATGAGAAGAATGATCTCTCTGGTTTCTTACCTGGAAGCAGCAATCTCTGCCTTCTGCTTGCCGATGGCTGCAGCCCTCTGAGCACCCTCCACTGCCCGCTCCACCTTCTGCTTGATCTTGGTTCCCTTCAGCTGGATCACCCTCTTCTTCATGGCTTTCACCAGCATGTTGTTCATGTACTTGCCTTCTTCCTTCCCTCCCTCAGCGAACGTGGTGCATCCGTAGCCGTGTCTTTGGTTATTGAGCCACTCACCCTCATACTTCAGCCCGCTGGACCTCTCGCTTATTCCATATCCTGAGCGCTTGTCATTCTTCCACTCGCCCATGTAGACCTCTGTGGTGGTGGCGTCAATGTCAGCCTCCACTGGGGGGAAATCCTCAGCTCCAGCCAGACTTTCATCCCCAATGCTGACTGTGGAGTTGGTGTCGCTGGCGTTGGAGCTGAGAGCTGAATCCGGCCTCAGGAAGCTGATCTTGCTCTTCTGGCTGGACAGCGATGTGCTTGAGTCAGACTTCTTCAGCTTACCCAGTAGGGAGCTCCTGCGAAATAGGCCCTTCTTCTTGTTTTTAACAGCCCCAGGGTCCACCTGGAGTGTGAGGGCAAAGCCTCCTCGAGACGGTCCCAGCTGGGTAGGAGTGGCGACGGGTGTCTCCTCACCTGAGGCATTGGTGGTGGTGATGATTGGGACGTCTTGCTGCAGGACGGTGCCATTGCTGTGCTCGCTGCGAAGGGAGGTCAAGGAGGTACGAAGAGGGGAGCGGACAACTGCTGCCATGCCGTAGGGGACGCTCTGTCGAACACCATAGCCGTGCCGCATCCCACCAGTGAACTGACCCTGAAATGTACCTGGAAACCATTAAAAAAATAAGTTGTAAATATTTTGTTACTACACCGCAGATCCTGAGCACAAGGTATTTAACCCTAGAAACATGTTTCCACCTTGATCAGGATGAAATCAACACCAAATCATCTACACTGGGAAAGACTGCACTGCACTTTTTATGGACATAGAAGACAGACCCCACTAACACTGGAAATCATAATGACATTTACAATCAGGTCAAAGACTCCCTGATCTTTTGTTCAAGAATGCTTTTTGATCTTAGAAAGAAGTTTTCATAGAACTTTAAGATTTTGAGATGCAGATTTTATTGACTTCCCCATCCTCGTACACTTTTATTTCTGATCAAGCAATTGCAAAACCACTGGAACTGCAAGAAGGTGATTTGAACAGCTTACTATCATTAAGAACTTTGTCATAGACTCTGGGCAGAAAGCACAGGATTCTTTTGCTTTTATTTTGAAATGATTGCTGTTAAACATTCCAGTCACACGTGACGGTGAGACAATCCAGTTAATCAAGACACAGTCGAGAAATTACCAAGAGGGAGAAGCCCTGTGACAGCCTGCCTGATGGACAGACAGGGAGCGCAGCAGCATGTGCCGCCTGTTCTTTCTTTTTGTTTATTCTCTCCTGTAGTTTGTGATTCATCCTGTTTACTGTTTGTTGTCTCTCCTTTTCTGTCTTCTCTGTCCACTCACTCACCAGTCAGTTACAGTAGCTCCCTAATTCTGAGTGTGTATGAGGTCTCTTCCTGTTAAAATGGAGCACTTCCTCCCAGTGCTTGCACACAGCGTGATCATGTTGATCTTTCATTATAAAGCACCTCGAGATAGCTTGTGTGCTATGTAAATAGCACCTGCGAAAAAAGTATGATTTTTATTTGTTGTGCCGTCTGTATTTTGTGCTAATGAAGGAGGAATGCACTGTGTTAAACCTACATTGTATCTTATACCCTATCCTGATGCTCACTATCTGAGAAATGTTACCTAACATCACAGCTATACAGACTTCAACACCTTTGATAAGTCTGTTAAGAATATGCGGTATAAACACATTATATTGATTAGCAGAAGGATAATGGCTCAGAAATAATTTAAGAGGCTGCAACTATCTCTAATTTGCTCATTACATTAATGCAAAAGCATGTGATGCTTTCATAGCTCCTGCAATTAATGTATTGACTCAAAGTCAGCTCTTAAGTTTTTGCTCCTTTCTGTGTCTTAGCAGAAGTTACTGTTCAGCAGTGGAAACACACCAGCTCACAGTATGCAAATGGGATCACCCACTACAGCAGGGATTCAGTGCATTACCATAAATTAAATTGAAGATTGTGAAAATAGTAAATCTTAGCACTTTAGCTTCATTAGCATGTTAATAATGCCATTCTTAACATATTAGCCTGTTAGCCTATTTGAGTCCAGGCTCACAGAGCTGCTATCGCTCCTGGAGACTGTTGTTTAAACGTTCATTTCTGCCAAAATGTCATGGATATCTTTAGAGTGACACATCTCATTCAGTACTACCCTCGCTGACAAATCATCTTAGTGTCTGTTCTCATGCTAAAATTGATGTGTGTGGATTACAGTGACAGCGAGGCCTCAGCCTGCAAGGCCAAGAGGGCACCAAATATGTGGGCTATTATTAAATCCTGACATCTGGTGCTCTCACACCCACCCGCCTCCAACCACATCTTCCAACGCACCGCACCTCAAAGCTGATGAGTCAGAGGTTAAGGAGGGAAACCACTGCTGTTGTACAAACACAATTAATTTTATTCGTCTAACTCATTTTATTAAGTAAGTGAGCTGACGGGCTAAGTAGAACCAAGAGAAGCGCCCAGAGAAAGTGTACAAAAAAATGCACACACAAAGTTTGATAATAATGTTTCCTTCCTGATACACTGTTAACACTGTGGCCGCATTCATAAATGATATACAAATGACATAATATACAACGTATAACAGTTGAGAGGACTAGTACTGCTGCACAACTACTCACTTTACTACACGTTTTGTATGCTTAGTACTTTTACTTGTGTAAGACGTAGACTTGAGGGCATTTCTTTTTGTGTTTTTATTAATTTTGAGTACTTATTTTGCCACTGTGACGTGTAGTGTAACAAACTGGAAACATCCATGTAGGGGTTTTTAGCTCCAACAAACTCTGAACACCTCTTGACTGACAGCAGCAGGGTGGTGTTTTCTTCTTGTTACAGAGGCATCATTAAAGACCACCGAGTTCATCAGGCCGGTCTGTTTTGCACTCACGGATTTGTCTCCAACAATCTTGGCAGGAGTTTGCTTGTGATGTTGCAAGATTTACAAGCAGAACAATAGTAATAAAGTACTGCACTTCAGGACTTCACATTTATTTTATAGCTATAGATAGCAGTTAAAACCATGAAGGTCATGATGTGTTCAATTCAGCTTTTAAAAGCACATCAAGAAGTTGAATCACCTAAACCTTTTCAGTTGTCAAGTGCATCAGTAATCTCAGCAATACTGACTGAAAATCCTCAAACTAGCAACTTTTCCTCATTGAGAGGAATGTTGTGAAGAGGTTCAGCCACACGATGACCTCTGACCCTACTGTGGTCTGCTGCTGCAGTTTTAATATATACAGTATATTTCTTAGCTGCCCTTAGCCATCTTGATTAATATTAAAATAATCTGAATACTCATAACTCTGCAGAGACCTACAGCAGCAGCATTATTTTTTATTTAGTAGTAACTATGTACATTTAAATCGGTATTTTACTGAGTACAGTAACAAAAATACTCAAGTCCTTCATTTATCTATTATTAGTTTTACTTAAAGATTCAGAAACCCGATTATCCTGCTGAGACATGAATCTGCAGTTTGACCACAAGCATCTGTTCATCTCAGTGCCATGTACTCAAGTGATGTACTCAAACATAGATAAGTGGATGTGCTTGAGCATGTGTACTTACTTGCTGTAGTACAGTAAATGGTAATTTATTTGATTATTTCTATATTTAAGGAGTAATACGTTTATCAGCACTAGCTTTAGAGGCACATTAGCATTTTCAATGACTATAAGTAACTCTTTTCTGTGGTAACTAAGTACATATACTCAAGTATTTCACAATGGTTTTCAGGTACTCTTTCTATATGTAAAGCGTTCTCCATTTAAAATATCTGAATCGGCAGTTTTAATGTGCACGTCTTTCTTTAAACAATAACAAAGTGCATATATGTGAATATTTCACTTTTTCACAGTTATAAGGTGCCCCCCCCCCCCCTTTTTTTTTTTTGCTGTATATTTGTTATCCTTCTGTATAGATTTTTGTAGAGGTAATAATTTCGCTTTCCATTGCACTGTTTATGTGGCAACTTTAGTGTTTTCTTACATTTATTTACGAATTAAAGTATCGAGTCTATCATACAAGTCTTGCAAAGAAGTAGCCTTTACAGACTAATGATAATTATTAGATACACATGGCATACAAAATATGTGATATTCAATTAAAACAACGAATACTTCACATATCAAACTTCTAACAGCACATTATCGAAAAATATAAAAACATCAAAGTTTTTTCCCCCCCACTTGTTGGTCGTTGTGGGCATATTTAATGCGACTCTCACCTCCATCCGCATACGTCTCTGTGCCATATCCATCCTGGAGCCCGTTATTCCATGTCCCCTCATACTTTGCTCCGCTGCCAACACTGATCCGGACGCCATATCTCCCTTTGAATCCATGAGTCCATTCCCCTTTGTAAATCCAGTGTCCTTTGGTTTCTACTCCCAGACCGTGACGCTTCCCCTGCGACCAGTATCCCTCGTAGGTGTTCCCGCTGGGCCAGGTGTAGACTCCCACCACCTCGAAGCCGTAGTTCCAGGAGCCCGAGAACTCGCCCTGTCCTTTGGGTCCGGTGCAGATGCCATGGCCGTGGGCTTTGCCCCCCTCCCAGCCTCCGCAGTAAGCTCCACCGTCATCAAACTCAAAGCGACCTCCACTCATTCCTCACCGCAGAAAAACGCACAGAAAGTAAAGCTGATTTTTTTTCTGTTACCTCTCTAAAGATAAGAGCTCCGTTAGTCTGACTTCACCTTCACCTGACATTAAAACTGGCAGGAGATACCCTCAGTGCTGAACTTGGTTTCTTCTTTGGGTTTGGGGGTTTCTGAGCGTGTCCATGAAGCTCCGGGGCGCACTTCACACTTTATTCTGTTTTTCCTCCCTTCTTTTCTCCGGATTACTCCACTGTCTTATTGGATTCGTCGATTAAGCTAATTAACTACCCACTCCACAGATTCCCTCCAGGATAAATTATACCTCGTTGCAAATTTGGATCCTATTACCGGTTACTGAATCGGAATTGTTTCTGTATTTCTGTCTTGAAAAGCCAGGGATCTTACATGGCTTTACCAGGTGGCCACAGAGAAAAGCCCCTTTCCCCCTGTCCCTGCCACCCAGCTATCTCCCGACAGTCGCTGCTGTTGGAAATATTTTAGCAGACCTAACAAGGCGACCAATCCACACACACACCCTTCCAAAAATACAACCCAATCCTTACTCTGCTGCCTGCAAGGAGCCATGCCAGAGAGTCTTGCCACTTCGGGACAGGACTCTGCTCTCTATAGGTTTTACTGCTGCACACACGGTGCGCCCAGTTAATGCAGTTGGAGCGCAATTATTCTCTAATAGGCTGAAGCTTCAGCAGAGAGATATGTGAGCGCACATGCACCACTGTTGCATCCAATTCATCTTCCTGTATGACGGAAAAGCGCCTGTGGTTCTCGTGACATTAAGTCAAGTGCAATATTTCCAGTGCAAATTAGGCTTCAGCATGTGTCTCTGTGGTTTATTTCTCCATAAATGTAGCCATGCATATAGATCCCTTTTGGTACCATGTGTGCTGCTAGTATGTTATATATTCCTGTTTTACTAGGAAAAAAATGTTTCTCTGTCTAGTTTCTTCTGCTTTCTAGTTCCCCTGTCTCCGTCTTGTCTGTCATTTTTTTTTTAGTTTTTTTTTTTCCAGTTTTACTTTGAAAGTTAGTTTTGCTGTATTTTACTTCCTTTTTCCTCCTTTGTGGTTGTATCCCTCATCCTCATCAGTTTCACCTGTTGCCCACCTGACTTTCATCACTAATCACACTTATCTGCTACACTCACTGGCCCCTTTATTAGGTACAGCTTACTAGTACAGGTTTGAGATGATTGGAGCGTTGTGATATGCTGCATTACCCTGCAGGAAGCAGCCATCAGAAGATGGGAATACTGTTCCCATTATGTCACTACCAACAACTTGACCTGTAAATACAAGGCAGGATGGAGTCATGCTTTTATGTTGTTTATGGCAAATTCTGACCTTACCATTCAGGTGAGGCAACACAAATGTCATCAGGTCTGGTTTTTCCAAATTACTCTTGTATAATTTTGGTGAACCTGTATGAATTATAGCCTATCTCCTTCAAGGTTTGACATGTTGTACATCAGAGATTCTCTTCTGTATATAATGAGTTGTTATTTGAGTTACTGGTACCTTCCTATTAGCTCAAAGGAGTCCGATCTCTGGCATCAATAAGGCATTTTCACACAGAGAATTGGTGCTCACTGGATATTTTATCTTTTTCAAACTGTTTTCTGCAAACCCTAGAGAGCACTGTTTGGTAAAATCCCAGCAGGTCCTTAAATAATTAAACACTTAAATACTTAAACCAGCACCAGCAGCTACGCCATATCCATATTCACTGAAACCACCTTACCCATCCGGATGTTGAATTTGGACTTCAGCAGGTTGTCTTGGCCATGTCTATATTTGTATATGCATTGAGTGTAAATGCAGTCTTGTGGTTGGCTGATTATTTATTTGGAGTAAAAAGCAGTTAAACAGGTGTGCCTAACAAAGTGGCCAGTGTGCATATATTCCTCTTACCTTCTGTTTCCTTCTGTTTATGTTATATATTCCTGATTCCTGATTGTCTGCTTGTGCTCTGTGTTTACACCTTGGATTTAATGTACCCCTTTTATGGATTCTTGCTTTAACTCCCAGACTTGATGTATGACTTTGTGAACAACCATGAATTCTTTTTCTTAATTTTTTTGTGTGTCCAAAATCTGAGCCAATGTAACAACAGGAGAAAAACAAATCCAACATAAACACTCACACTTATGCCCCTTCCAATGAGACATCAGATCTGCATCAGTTATGTATCACTCTTCAGCCCTCTGCTGGAGCGTTTTGGTAACAACATATTTTGCTTGAAAACTTGAGTTGTCAAACTTGGGATGACTCTGTGCCAATTTCAGGAGCCAGCATACGAATGAGGGCTGCACAAGGAAGTATGCTGTGTTTGTAACTTAAACTAAATCTGAGTCAGTTTATCACTGATTTATATTTCTGAAACATTAGTGAGGTGACATATCTTGATCAGCTGCATCTATCAGTATTTAGCTTTAGTCAGCTTTGATTACTAAAACAGAACAGTTCAGTCTGAAGGGACCATGCTCCCTTGTTCTCATTCTGTTGTATCATATTACGTAATGAAGGAAATCTACCATGCAGAATGAATTCCTTGCTTATGGCGCCGGACAAAAAGTTATAGCGGTGCAGATTGTCTTGCAGACTGGCCTAAGAACACTGGGCTTAAAATATCCTAAATCAATTGAACCACTGGGTTCTGTAGAAGAGGAATATGTACTCAGCTATTTTAATTGAGTAACGGTGTTTGTGCATTCATGTTAAGTATCCTATTACAAGGAAAGGGTTTGCACTTATACTCCTTTGCTTAAGATAAAAAAGGTAGAAAAATGCCTGTCTAACATACAATGTTAAGCTTTTGATAGCTTGACCTTGATATTAATCAATTGCCATTTTAAACTAGTGTTTTGGGATTGTTGTTTTTTGTTGTTGTTGTTTTTTGTCTAATGAATCCAAAATTGGGCAGTGGGGTCTGTTTTTGTTGCTTCCAAAGGTCAGAACATGAATCTGTGATTTTTAGGAAATTATTGTTACCCAATTTGACTGCTTAAAACTGCTTTCAAGTCTTGGTAAGAACATCTACTCTTTTTGTATCTGAAAAATGTTAACTTCTATTATTTGAGGTAGCAAGTCAGAAAGAATCTGAGCAGACTTCTTTAGCAACTCATTGTCTCAGCTGCAGGCTCAATCATTTACCAGTTGTTTCCCTCAGTCTTGAATAATTACTGAAATAAACTCACGTGAAAGGCCTAGAGGAGGAATCATATGTGGAATATTTTTTCTAAGGAGTCAAACCAAAGACTCAAGCCTCCCAGTTTATTCTTTAAAAACACGTTTAGTTACACATGTTTAAACTGTAGAGTCTCAAGCTAATAAAATAGGTTTAGGGACAGGATTGCTTAGACTTTGTCAGATAAAAATTAAACTATATTGAAATGTGCATAACTCTTCAGTCTTCACAGGGTGCATTTAGAAAGGCATCTGAGCTACAACAAACAGGTCATGAAAAGAACAAGGAGTCCTGTGAACAGATGGTAAGACCCCTGCAGAGCCCTGATTCTGGCTTCCTGGAGTCTGTCTGGGATTATGCAGGAAACCAGCAGAGACTGAGACAGACTAAATCTCTGGTAAATTCTGGACTGGGCTGGCATTTCTATAGCAAGCCATGTCCCCAGGATATGGAACAACCAGCCCAAACTATGTGCTAGGCTGCCAATGAGAGCTGCTGTTTTGGAGATTACACTCAATCATTCACCTTATTTTACATGGTTACTCCAGTTTGTTTGCACCTAATTAATAAAAACATTTTCAAAAGTTCTCAATTTTTATTAGAATTTTTGCAGAGAACTGGCCTTTATAGTAAGCTGTTGCATTTATTGCATATGCAGTCAGTTTGGTAGAGCACATATTCAGTTCAGAGTAGCATAAATAAGTCTGAAAAATGATGCTCTTTAAAAGAACAAAAACACTATAACATCATACAGGAAAGTGTTTGTTGCGTTGCAAATTATTCTATTTGTTGTGTCTAACACTGAAACAAAACACTGAATAGCATTTTTAAAAATCAGCACCCTGACTTAAGGTAGACTTCTGCACATAAACAGAAGTCAACTGTTATTGGATATTACTAAAAAGATGAATATAGTTTACTGTGCTGCAGGATGTCTAACATATTTTTTTTTTTTGTAAAACCAATAATATATTTCTAATCTCAATGCTAATTAAGTCAAAAAGCAAAGAAATTATGTATTTATTTCCAGGGTTGGGATTAGTTTCAATTAGTTGTGGTCAAACGTTTACATCCACTCATGGACGTCATGGTTAGTTTGGGCTTTTAATTTGAACTCTTCTTTTTCCAGACTGGAATCATCGTACAGCATACTTCTTTTATGACTTTAAAATTAGGTGGAAAAGTGTGAATTTGAAACTTTCTATAATTCACACAGGATCAAAAGTATACATGCACACCCACTGATAATTAAATGTCCTTTAGAACAAGGGTCAAACACAAGGCCTGGGGGCCAGAATTGGCCCAGCAAAGACTCCAGTCCAGCTGACTGGATAACTTTAGAGGAAAAACTCTTAGTTGCTATGTTTTAGTTTTACTACTGTTTTCTACCATTTATACTACACTACAGTAATAAAGTAACATAAACATTCTCCTTTTTTTTTTAAAATAAAGTCCTGCTGACAGTTCTTTCATTTACTACAGCAGCATTTCTTTATCATTCCTTTATTTATTCTTATTAAACGTCTTTACACTGACAGAAAGTGGAGTTTCACCGCTCTGTATGTGGGGGGTAAAAAAAACTGATATATACGTGAGCTGTATGTGGCCCTTGATGTAAAATGAGTTTGACATCCCTGCCTTAAGAAACTGCACCTCAGCTACATGCTTTGGTAGCCACCAACAAGCGTCTGGAATAATTCTGACTGGATATTTCACCACTCTTCGTGGCACAATTGATAGAGCTCATTTAAATTGGTTGGTTTCCTGGCACAGGCCTGGCTTTTAAGCATAGTTCACAAATAATAATAATAATGGATTTCATTTATATAGCGCTTTTCGGGGCCCTCAAAGCACTGTACAATTCCACTATTCATTCCACTATTACCCAAATAGAACCCACACAGGAACAGGGAAAACATGCAAAATGCACACAGAAAGGCCCCAGGGAACCAGTGGGTTCAAACCCAGGATCTTCCTATTATGAAGTGACAGTGCTAACCACTATGCTGCCTAATTACTTCATTCTGTTTCCATAAAATGCATTTCTATTCTTGGTGTGTCGAGGCCAGGTTTATTCCACAGGAGACAAAATGGATGGAAACTGAAGTGTTTCTAGATCTATAGGCACATTGTTTCATAAAGAAATAACACTGGTATGTTTAATTACAAAACCATCTGCGTGTGAAGTTTTTTGTGCTTTTTCACTTTGATCTGACTCACAAATGTGGGAAAAAACAATTTGGAAATATTCTTGGAGCATGACTTATTTTATGTAAAAGATGAATCACCCATTAAGTGAGAAAAATATTAACAAGAAGTAATAACTTCTGTTGTTGTAAGTTTTATCTTCTTATTGGACAGATGGTTTTAGATTTAAAAAAATAAAATAAAATTAGGATCTGGTCAAAGTATTTACTGTGAACTTCTACATTACGTTTTCTAAATGCTCGCTGTGTGTTGAAATATTTTGGGATGTATGTTGTTTTTATCTGGCCATTTATTTTTAGCTTTACCTCAGTTTACTTAGCAACTGTAAATAAAGTATTTTTAATGTCTTGACTGATTGGGGGGGATTGATTGTCCCAGTGCGTAATCTTGTGGTGTAAATTGGTATTACATGAAAGTGCAGCACGGTTCTACTTCTACTTCAGTTGATAATGTTTTTTTTTGTTTTGTTTTTTTCCAAATTAAAACAAATGTTACTCTATTGTGTTGCGTCCCTTGTTTCTTCACATTTTGTCGATATCTCCGTTAATTTCGGAAGACTTTAAATGATTTTACGGTCACGGGGAATTAGGCCCTACGTGCCTTTTTAAGAGAGTAAATCAGGAGTTCGGAATATTAAAAGTTATTATGTAATCGGTTTACTGGTGTGGCTCGAGATTGAGCTGCACGTCACCCACGAACTAAAGTGAGTTTGACACCATGGCCTAGTCCAAATAGTTTCCCGGTAACGGAAAGAAAAGCACTTGAAGTCCTCTGATTATTTAATGAGCTGCTCCTATAGGCAGACTACGCTCCACACAATGAAAATTTGCGTGCGTACCGTGGCCCACAGCCTCCATTGTCCTTACAGGAGCCGATTGACCTTCCACTGAAGCGCTCCCTGCGAGGGGTTTCCACGGCGCATGTTTGTGCGTAACGCATCATGTGATGTAATACGGTTACCCATCGATTTAATTGCAAGTACAGCGGCATGCTCGAGTAAGTCGGTATTTGCATATGGATTAGGGTGTGCGTGTTTTTTCCCTGGGAAGCGCGGAGCTGTCCCAAACTGATGGATGCTGTCGCTGCTGCCGCGTGAACCGGTGATGCTGCTGCGCTCGAGCCGCTGAGCTTTCTCTCTCTCTCTCTCTTGTTCGCTTGCTCGCTCTCTTTCCCTTTCACACACACTCTCTCTCCATCCTCTCCCTCCTCGCTCCTCTCCTCCACACGCACAAAACGCTCTGTCATGGCGTCTTCCAACCATGTTACCCCTACCAACTGTAGCTGGTGGCCCATCTCAGCCATGGATGAAGACGGCAAAATCACAGACGGGGAGGAGTGCGAAGAACCGGCGGCAGAGCCCAAACCCTTCAACAAAGACAGGCTCGTTTTGTACCACTGGACGCAATCTTTCACCTCCCAGAAGGTAAAAAAAAAAAAGAGCAGAGCTTGAAAATGGAGGTGGCTCCACGTCTCTTTGCATGACACGATGCTACAGCTTGGCGCTGCCTCTGTTTGTCTGCTGTGACCAAAGCGTGTTTGCATCAGTGCATGTTTGTCCTGCACATATACCTCCGGAATATGAATATCATCCTGCAGCTGGGCAGAGCTCCCGTTTGAGACGTCAACGCTGCAGCACGGGGGTCTCATTTCTTCGACAGAGAGTAGTGTGTTTGATCAATGTTCTATCATTAGTCACCGCATAGATCACCTTTCACATCTTATCTGCTTCCATCCTCGATTGACACGTTGGGGCTATTATCTGCCCATAATGCTGGTGAACGTGGTTAGGCTACTATGGGCTTTGACACATGACATCCTAAATAATTGATCAAAATGCTGTGCAAAACAAACTCCAAAGGCCATCTCCCACCTTCTGCAGCTGAATCACACCATATGTTCTTATTTTCATGCCTTCCTTCAGTCTACCTGTGATTTATTAACATGCATGCTCCCACGAAATGAGCATGTGTTTATAAAAATTTTGCATTGCCACACAAATAACTCTGAAAACATAAATGATTATCATATAGAGAATTCAGTACCATGAAGCTCCAACAATTAAACATGAAACCCGTTTGCATTTAAAAAGCATAGACTGTATGTAAAAGATGAACTCAGTCGTCATGGTATGTTTTGTCCTCATTTTGAAAGCCACGCTTCACTGTTGCTTAGGCTGGTCGTGCACCTCTCGATTTTTGTAACTCTGTGCAGGTAGCGCAGCTGATGTGGCTCGGTTGAAGACGTGAGTGTATCATTATGTCAGGTTTTACCATATTTCAATGACATATCAGTGCAAAAAGCTCAGATATTCCCAGATTATACAAAAATCCTGCACCATTTTTAAAAAGATAAAACTTTCTTGAGAAAACTTCATTTTGACTTCCACTCCTTTGCTAGCACTGAGAACACTGCAGTGAGTATGAAGCACAGCAGCAGTATAACTGTGAAACAGTTGTAGAGATGTCACCGATGACTTGTGACACAACCAATCAACTTCACAGGTCCAATGCAAAGAAACTGTTATCATTTAATTAGTGCTAAACAACAGGCTAATAATATACTGGAATTTCACACACCAGAATTGAACCATAGACTTTCTGAACAGCAGGTAAGATGCAGTATTTGTCAAATAGTGCAGCTGTGATGCACCAATAGCATAAACATGGTGGAGAGGTTCAGTTCTGTGACTCCAGTTAGCAGACAATGATTGGCGACAGCTCCTTTTGTCGTGCACACCGCCAACTCTCGTATCATGAAGCTTAGACCAAAACAGTTTCATTATCCAGGCTGAAAACATGTTTATTTGTGTATTATAGTTAGGCATTTTAACACGGGAGTCTATGGGGACTGACTCAATTTTAAAACCAGCCTCATATGGACATTAGAAGAACTGTGCTAATTAGACAATAATAGTGGTTTGGCCCACTAAGGAGGAGAATGGTACCAGTGCTACAGCTGTAAAACCATAATATTCACCTTTAGGTTCAAACTCTCTATGTGCTGGAAGAGGTTCAACCAATTCAATTCAATTCAATTCAATTCAATTCAATTCAATCTTTATTGGCAGACTTCATGTCCATAAAAACAAGACAAAAAAACAAACAAAACAACACACACACACAACACTCCCCCCCCCAACACAAGGTATAAACCATTAAATATATATATATGTATATAAATAAGTATCTAAAACATTTGTAAAAATATAAAACCATAATATACATAAAACACAATTACTTAAAATAAATCAATAAATACACAAACACTTTAACCAGTGCTTTCTGAGACTGGATGAGTAACGGGAACCACTCAGTGTCGGATCTGTGAGTGCTAAAATTATACTGTTACTCGAACCATCCAGTCGTTCTCTAAAATTGAACATTAGCTTCCTTAAAAGTGCTTTAAAAGTCCAAACACCCACAGCTACAAACATCTGGCTGGCACTACCACTTCTAGGTATCCTGCAAAGGATTCTCATCGCATCATTATATGCAACATGCAGCTTCTGCATGCTACATTGTTTGTAGGATGACCACAAGGGGCAGTATATAGCGGTGTGCAATACGCTTTAAACAAAGCCACTTTAACTGGAAGTGAACAAAAGCTGAATTTGCGTGCAATAGTATTTGCCTGCACATAGAGCTTACACCGTTGTCTGTATATGTCATCATCATCATTCATTTGCTCAGTAATAATGTCAATGTCAACTGGATATGCTCTGAAGTACAGTCATTGCACTCAAAGGTGAATGCACAGCAGGGTGCACTGCCTATATAACCAAAGCACAGAAGCTATTTGCAAAGCGTTGTTTATTTTATGGAAAGGGTGCTTAAAGAGTTACTTTTCTCACTAGATAAAGCCGTAGTATAACAGATTGTGGTAATTAGACATTTTTAAAAGACTTTGAGATGTTGAGTGACAGGTGGTGCCTAACTGCCACTCAAAGCAGCCATGTAATGCTTAACTGCTACAATTTACAACAATTAATCTGATGTCACGAAGGGCAATTAGCTGTAGTCGTAAACTGCAATCTGTACCAGGCTGCAAATATGTTTATTTAAAGTGTATTTTAACATGGAAGTGGAGCTGACCTCAGGAGGCCACCAAAGCAAGACGCCGTGAGAGTTATTCAAGCTTGGACTTGGACACCAGATGATTTTGAATGATGTGGAAACTTTTGTGTTTCATTACTCATTATTGCACATCTGTCACACAAATGTGCAAGAAAACCCCTTAAGAACTTCCAGAGCTTTAGAGTTTTTATGATACTTGAAGTTTAATTTTGGATAACAAACAACTTCTTTCACATGTAAACAAACCGGAGGTGACAGCATGCAAACGCTGTAGACAAGGTGAAGGTCATGACATAATCACTTGTAATTGCATTTCTGTGTTAACACGATGAGGATATTGTTCAGTGTGAGATTTAATATGAGGACGCAGAGAAGGAAAATGCTAAAAGAACAAGCGGAGCTTTCCCTTTCCACTATCATGCTGCTTTATAGGCCACATTTATTAGATCCAGTAGTTTGAGATTTGACCCACATAAGTCATTAAACATTTGGACTTTGCTGCTCACCTTGTCACACCTGTAAATTGATGTACATGAAAAGGTAAATTGCTAAACTGCCCCCTTTAAAAGTGGATTCAGCTATGCAATGGCAACTGGCATTTCATCCTTTGTCCTCATCAGCCACCATCTGTGCCTAATGTGTGCACATGGATTACATGACTATGACTAGTATCTTTGTACAGTCAGTGAGTTTTATAGATGAGTTGATGCGCATAAAAGTAAAACTGCAACTATTTTCTTTTAAATTTTTAAATTATTCATTGGGAAAAATGAGCATTCTGATGACAACCCCTTACTGTCTGATAAACAGTGATGGCCATTTTCACTACAAGATTAATTTATTGTGAGAAATGCTTCAGTCTCTTAGGATTCTTTAAAAATTCAAGTCTCAAGATGCGATTCAACACATCTACCTTTCTGTCATCATTGCATATTACTGAGGACGAAGTCAGAAATGTTGTTTAGAAACACTGTAGCACATCAGCTTTGAGTTCATGCTCAGTCTCAGGTTTGTACGTTAGTTATAAAGCTCAGGATCTCTGGCTCATGGCCACTCGAGTCTGAGCTGCTGATTGAGCTGATTGTCACTCAGCAGAGGGTAAACACCAAGCTCACTGTCATGATTATCGCCTCAGTCCTGGAGCTGGAGGAGCTGGAGTGACTCCTCGATCATGTGTGATTGTGCTGTCAGTGAACTCGCTGCCTCTTTCACAAGTAACACATGGGTTTCAGCTAAGATGCTGAAAGAAATTCGAGCAACAAACTTGCTAATGTTTACATGTACGATGTTGTATTATTGTTATGTGAGCTGAAGCATGGGATGATGGGAAGGGCCTTTATGAGATTAAGAGGCCGTGCACCTGGTTATCTGCTCCACTAGAAATTTACTGAAAATGTTACACATTAATATAACACAATTGGTCAAAATCAGTTTGTTGCACCTTTGAAAGATGTGTTATATTTAGTCAATCTTTTGTGACTTGCCAAATATGTTTTTCCACTGTATGAAAAGACAGAAATGAATCCTTTCGTAAACACACTGGCAGTGCGAGACAGGCAGCTTTTGATAAAGGAGTCACATTTTCAGCTGATCAACATTTCTCTGTGCCGACTCCATTGTCGTCAATGTGCAGGGGATTATTTACAAGCTTGTGTATACCTCAGCAAGTTTATGAGGAAGGAGACAATGTACTGTCGAACTTCTCTTGCACCACACTTTAACTTTATTGTCTTGCTTTAATACAGCTTCATATCTAGCATCACTGTAACTTTGATCCTGTGGCCCTGCACTATAATTATTTACCTCACACCAGGGATGAATTTTGAGCACAACAAATATGGTAATGATAGATACAGAAAAGGCGCAGTGACACAGAGGCCAGATGCACAGATCGATACAGCTCTGGCAACCTCAGAGTCTGCAGGGTAGAAATTTACACCTTTAGTGATGAGGCTTTAACAAACTGCTGTTTTCTTTCAGTGTGGGGGGCAGTATATCATGACAGCAGTGAGTATCTGGACACTTTCTTTGAAACCTTTAACAGACACAATGCCATATTTTGCTGTGCTCTCTATTCAAGTGTAACTGTTGCAATGAGGACGTGAACACTGTCAAAGCTTATTTGATTGTCTGTTTACTACCATCAAACAGATAATCAGACAAAGGGAAACTGAAGCTATATGTACACATGATGTAAAGGAGGATAATACAGGTGGGCGACAAGAAACAGCTAAATCTGATCAAGACAAATGACACAAAGGAAGTCAAGCTAAATACAAGACATAAGAGACTAACAACTAAACAGGGAATCACTAACAGAGATGACAACTTAAGAATCAAGTCAACACTCTTCTATTCTATTCAACTCAGCTTTATTCATACAGCGCCAAATCACAACAAAAGTTGTCTCGAGGTGCTTTATATTGTGAAGTAAAAACCCTACATAATACAGAGAAAGCAACAACAATCAGACAACGGCCTATGAGCTAGCACTTGGTGACATTGGGAAGGAAGAGCTTCTTTTTAAAAGCAAGAAACCTGCAGTACGACCAGGCTCAGGAACTGGGTGAGTGCTGAGGGAGAGGACAAAAGAGTTTAATAATGACTAATAACTAAATGCAAAGTGGTGAATAAACACACAGACTGAAAAGAGGTGAGTGAAGAAAACACAGAGTGCATCATGGGAAGCCCCCAGCATCCCAGGCCTATTGCAGTGTAACTAAGGGAAGGTTCAGGGTCACCTGATCCAGCCTCGGCTCTAAGATTTGTTAAAAAGGAAAGTCTAATTATATTTGGACTGTACTGATTTATTAGAAACTCTTTTATTTATTTATTTTTAGATAGATTAAAAGTTTAAGATAGTTTGCTTTCTTTGCATTTTAACCCTTTAATGCATGAATTATGACAACCTCAATCAGGATTTTTTTCTTAAGTATTTTTATTCATCTTCACGCATGAAAAACGATTTTTCTTTTTTTTCAAACATGTACTTTTCAAAGACTTTTCAAAACGTATGTTGTCCAACAACACTATGCGTGAAAGTGATATAGGGAATCATATAATTTAGTTGTGCTTTTGACATAATGATAAAAAGCAGATTCTAATTTTGATTCTGATATAAACACCAAACATAAACTCGTGTTAAGGCTGTAATCAGACGTAAGGCTCAGTGAAACTTGCATGGAAGTTTAAGTCCAGACCAGTCGTTGTATACTTACATTACTCAGAGGTTTGTCTTGTGTTGGAGAGTACCTACCCCTGAAGTAGGAGCTAAAAGAAACACCAAACCACATACAGTACGATACAAGGAATGTAAATAGTTCCTGCAAAAATAACACTAAAGATTTAAAAACAAACACAACAAAGCAAGTGCCACCTGGTTATAATGTGTTAAACGAAAGAAGCTTTTCTTAAAACTTTTTAACTCACCCACACACACACACACACACACACACACACACACACACACACACACACAGAGCTGATCGAATTGGAGCTATTTAGTTTCTAAAATCTCATCCTCAAGGGTTGCGATAGGATTAACGCAATGAGACAAAATATAAAAATATATAAAGGGAAATAAATTATTTTCTGGGACCTTTCTTTACCTGTTCCCAGTAAAATCCTCTGTTCTGGGACCAGGCCATATCATTTATTAAAATTCGAACTGCTGCCATTTTGAGAACGTCAAACTTGGCTTACTTGGCCCTACTATGATTAAAATGGGTGCAGCTTTGCTTTATACATTTGATCAAGTTTGGTGCATTTCAGAATGATCAAGAGCAGGTTTAGTAAAATAAATGTCAGAGTATCATTTCTGTAAGGCTGATTCCCCGCCCCCAATTTCAAGTTTGATTAGATGGATTATATCTCTTTATTACTCAGTCTGTCCTGATGGGGACAGACGTCTCTCAACAGAGCCATAGAACCTCATGTTTGTTCAGTTTGGCTCGTTAGTTGTGGAGGTTTTACTGACAGAAGAAAAATAGGACTTAAGAACTTGAGGGAGGGATTGACTGAAACAATAGTAAGACCCGGAATTTGATTAAATGTAGTCCACTATGTTCAGCCAGACAGCTGCTGTTGTGTCTCCTGAATTAATGGGTACCAGACTGCTTAATTTGTCTACTTTGTTTGTATAAGAGGAGTTTTTCACACTACAAAATACAGAAACCTAAAAATCTGTGACTTACCAACCAGTGACTTATCTATTTAAATACTGAGATTTTAAGGAAGATATGCTATGGCTAAATGGACCTGCAAAGGCTCACCAAGAAATCATATGCAGTCATAGTGTAAAGGTGCACATAAAATAATTAGCCTGTCTCTGGCAGTTTTTACATGGTTATCGCTACATTCAAGAACCCAAAAAACTTCAGACACACACATTTAGTGAAACTGAACAAAAGCTAAAACTGTGTAAAAATGCTATTTCTATGTTTTAGCTAATGTTTTTCACTCACCTGGTTCCTGACTCTGACTTTTCTGAGGTTGGCATTAATCTCAGTTGGGAATGGGCACTCGGACAGCTGTGGACACTGTGGAAAAGTAGTCCCTGTTACTTTATTCACGCTTTATGGAATTTAGGTGGTGCAATTTTAAACCTCAGTGTTAGCTGCTGTGATGTCAGCTGTAAGAGAGGGTGAAGTGCTACGCTGTCAACTAAAGCTAGCAAGCTTTGTTAGCAGGTTTCATCAATAAACTGTACAGGTGTGGTGCACAGACACAAAGGTAATAGTAACTGACAGGCTAATAAAATACCAGAAAGTGAGTTTTGAAGACTGAAAGTGAGCTTGCAGTGCCTCTCAAGCAACATTAAGCAGCGTTGAAGGCATAAACATTGTTTTAGAGGGTGTAAAATAGTGTCAAATTTTAACATAGGATTCTATGGGCCCCAGGTGCCATCAGAAGAGCAGTTTCGCATTAATCACTGCGTCATTTCATGCTGCATTCCTCTAGCAAAATATTATATCTGGCGCTAAGATGATACATGAAATTATAAGAGAAGGTGGTGGAAACGCTAATAACTAAGATCTGATTAGTGCCACAACTAGACTTTTTAAATAGTACATCGTATGTTTAAAGAAAAGTTTACTTAGATGTATTACGTAGCATCATGTCTTTGCAGTACTAACTGCTTTTCATCCCTAATAACAGCAAGCTGCAGATGAAGTTCACTTATTGTATAGTGTAAGAGGAGTGAATTTTATGCTTCCCAAGCAGCTGAACTACTTGGCATCATTGCTAAGAAGTGACTAATAATATTATGTAACTCTCGATGCAACGGTGACTGTGTTATTGTGGGTATCACCCAGGGACAGCTCAGCAGTATAACACAGGGACCTGAAATATTTGGCGGTTTTATATAGAAGTCCCTGATTTAGTGTTTCTTTTCCACGCTGATGGAGATATAAAAGGCTTAGTTTTTTTCTTTTTTTTGACATTTCAGTTGCATGCATCGATTTGTTCCTGGTGTCCAAAACCACTGGTCCTGCTGTAATTACTATGCTTATTTTACTACATTCTTTAGGTTTATTTCATTACACCATGTCTGGCCGTGTTCAGCAAAATTCCCATTTTGTCGTTCCGCCAAATGTAGCACTTTATGCCTCAAGTGTCATCTTCTTTCATTAATCTTATTCCCAGTAATAGCTCTCCATGGACCTTGGCTTATCCTTCATGCTGTTAGTAATGTATCCTGATTGTCCTGGATTTTTTTCTCAAACTCTAGCACCCTGTGTATCTCATTAGCTTGGCAGACCACACAAACAACCAGCTCTCTCTACAGTACAGCAATTTGCAATGTAATGAACTGAGCGGAAGCTTTTAGTGAGTTTAATTTTACATTTGTTTTTTTTGTTGTGCAGTTTTTTTGTTGTGCAGTTTTTTTTTCTTAAACCAAAAATGGATGAAATGTCCTCTTATTTTGTCTTCATAGTCTAGTAACAAATTGCAAATGAATATATTTCCAGACATACATGTTGTGATTAAATAAAAAAACAGGGGATGTGTTTGGACTAATCACGTCCTTTGTAATTTCAGGTACGGCTCGTCATTAATGAGAAGGGTCTTGTCTGTGAGGAGAGGGATGTGAGCTTGCCACTGCAGGAGCACAAGGAGCCCTGGTTCATGAGGCTGAACCTGGGCGAGGAGGTGCCCGTCTTCCTCCATGGAGACACCATCATTAGTGACTACAACCAGATTATAGATTACATGGAGAAAACCTTTGTGGGAGGTAGGACAATGCTGTCTTTCTTTTCTCTTGTTTAAAGATGGCAGAGTCATTTCCATTTGCATATTTTCATTATTTTCATTCATGCTCCATTAGAGAAGCGTTGCATAATTCATAGTTCAAAATAATCCCTATTTATCATGTATTATTAATCTGGTGCTTGCTGTGGCCGTTCAGTTCTCCTGCTTACTGTCTGAAAAACACTGTTTTAGCTCCTTTTGCTCTCACTTTAAAACTTTCTTTTTATTGGCTTCCCTTCATAAACAAAAACAAAAGATTTTGGCAGTAGGTTGATTGGGCTTCTGTAGTCACTGCTAAAGCTTGAAGAAACATCCCCTCTCTCTGACGTCACACAGAGCTATGGGTAGAAAAAATGCTTTTTCTCTCAGTGATAATCACTTACAAAGACCTTGTTATTTAAAACTGGCCATATGAGCATCCACCATGATAACAGTAACTATATAATAGAGGAATAAGGAAGCTGCATAGGTCCCACTTAACTTACAAGCATCCTTTCTATAGCAGGAAAAATCATCTTTACGCTGCACTGCAAAAAAACCCCCAAGTTCTTTTCATTTCCATATCTTCCTCATGGATCATTAATGGGTCTAGATGCTATTTGTCTGGACGTAGCTTTAGCCTCTCTATTTTATCTTGACATATTTATGTAGCCATCAAGTGCATGTTTGAGGCCCTTTTACAGAGATCTACTTTTTAAAGAGTCCACCAGAGAGAGAGTTGTTAACCAGTAAAATTCGTTATGTTTACTAGCTAATTGTACCAAGTTAGACTATAAAAATTGGTACTGTAGTATTCAAAGCCGGCTCATTGCATGTGTGCTGCACTCCTCCTTTTTGCATTAGTCCACCTATACCAGACTAATTCATCTCAACCGCCGCCTCGTGCTCTGCCAAAGGTTTGTGATCTGTAATCACCAATAAAGATGAGGATGAGTATTTGTAATTCTGATGTAAGCCACCTCTGTGAGTTACCAGCTGTACAGGTTAAGTGGGTGTAAAAACTGAAGGCAGCAAAAATTCCAGCAGAAGTTTAACCTAGCAGACGGAGATTGATTACACATGTGGCATCTCAATCAGTGCTGCCACACCACTAACTGCAGTACTAAGATGAATCTGGTATAAAAATTTGACCCAGTTTAGAGCTTTTACGAAACTATTCATAGAGGCCAAAACTGCTTTTTGTATCAAGCTATAAACATATTTTAAAATGCTGTAAAGTCAGGCCTTTTAACATGAGAGTCTATTACGAAGAATTTGCATTTGGGGTCAACTTAAGGTGGACATTTTAGAAACTTTAACTTTTGGCACTTGTATGTTGGCTTCATTTTTCACTCCTAGAGGCTGTTTGTTTGTTATAAACACAACCCAACCGGTCGCGGCAGATGGTTGATACTCCCTGAAGTCTTCAGCTGGAGGTTTGTTCCTGCTAAAAGGGAGTTTTTCCTCCCTACTGTCACCGCCTGCTTGCTCATAGGGGGGTTGTCTGATTGTTGTTGTTTTTTTTCTGAATTATTGTAGGGTCTTTAACGTACAATAGAAAGCACCTTGGGGCAATTGATGTTGTGATTTAAGAAAATGTAATAAAATTCACTTGAAATTAAAGTATATCGGCCCTATAAGGGGGCGGGATATGCAACACAGGGGATTCTTCTTCTTCATCTCTCTCTTATATCTCTGACTAGAGCTATAGAAAATTTGAGGCCTCATTCGCCCAGTTTGTGAAGCTGGAGTGACAAAGACTGTTGGAAGCCATTGGAGGCCATCTGTTTTCTTTGTGCAGACTGTGTCAGTGCATACTATAATGTGAAACTGTAACTCATTGCATCAACGTCTTTGCACCAATGTCACTGAGACGATCCTTGCTGATTAGATTAGACAAAATTGGAGTGACCCCTTGGGGAACATTTGTGGCACTCACAAACGAGACACAGATATAAACACAAGAGACATAATTTAATGATTGAAACAAAAAGTCCATCAAAGCTATATTTAGAGAAGCGGCATCTGTAGCTGTGAAGTTGTGATGGGTATGGAGGAACGTACGCTGTGAGGTAATGACTGAGATTCAGACTCTTGAGCTTGAAAAGGAGGCAACTGGATTTCTTTACATGTTTGAAGACATTTTGAAGACATCTAAAAAGTTTCTTCAGTTCTAAAACAAGTGGCAGAGAGTCCCAGGTAATAAACCCTTAAAAGGTGTCCTAACCCTCTTGGATAAGAGGTTAAATGTGTTCAAAAACCTAGAGAAGGACAGTTGCCTTCTTTTTAGGCTCTCAAGACTGCCATGGCCTGGATGACTGAGAGCCTACACAGACATTCGGGCTTGGCAAACATGCAGCTCAAAGAATAAGCAAATGTTAAGAAGCATACACTGAATCCTGTTATCTGTGTTGTGCTGTAGTATCTGTAGGTGGCACGTTCTATAGGATTATCAGCTGAGAGATTATGTAACAAACTGGGAGCCTCAGATCAGAAAATGCCTGGGGACATAGGTCTGTAACTGAAAAACTTCATGGCTTTCCTGCTTAGTTAGTGCTCACATGTCTAGGGCAGCGCCTAGAGCTTTGAATTCAACAGCAGAAGATCTGGTTCACTGCTTGCTCAGTAATAAAAGGCTAGAGTGCATAAGCTGACCCCAGGGTCTGATGATCTCATTCAGCTAACTTCATTTTAGTCTTTTGATAGTGTGCTAATAACTTGTTTTGGAGCAAGTTAGTCATAGAGATATAAAATCATTCATCAGTCTCCAGTTATACTCTAATAATTTAGTTAAGCTGTTATTGTTGCATTTTTTGGTTTTGTTTATTTTGTCTACTGAATGTCAAACAAGTCTGATGCATGTTTTATCCAGAAGCTTTCATCCAGGAGTCAATTTGAGGGGATGAGTTACAGGCATGCTTTTTCTCTGCCTTTAAATCCCTAATGAAACCTGGCAACGTGGGCTGCAGCTGGTCTGCAAAGTGCAGATTTCTCAGAAACGGGAGGCATATGCAGTGTGGAGCAGTGGCAACAGTTTTACAGTGTTGTTGAGGCACAGCAGGGCAAAAGCTGTTTGCAAAAAGATGTCAATCATCGCCCGAGTTGTTCTTATATATTTGTCATGCTCATTGTGAACATGTATGAACTCAGTCGGGAAGTTGCTTGACAGTTTGCTGCTAATTTAATCTTTCCATCACCAGTGCTGCAGCAGACTTCCTGCAGAGAACCACTGCAGGGCATGCCCAGGTCAGCATGCAGGTCCAGAGACTGATTACTCAGCTCTCTGGAGCTCAGCCACGTGCAGCTCCACCCTCCTTCAGCTTCTCCTCATCGTCAAGCACCCATCTGATTATCTCTGTCTTGTCAGCGATGCCTTCCCTGCATGTGGCTGGCTGTGACCCTGCAGAAAGATAAAAGCTCCCTCTGTTCTGCACTTTCAGTACCGAATCTCAGCAGCAGGTCATTATGCTGAACACCATCGCTCCCAGCCAGGCGCTGCGCTGTCAGACACGAGAATTAGGGCAGCAAAATGTAAAAGCGGGATCTCTCTGAGGTAGTAAAAGTTGGAAGTGTTTTTATGTGTGTTAAGGTGCAAACAGACTGTAGAGTTCATCTTATTATTTTTTCAAACCCACGTTGTGCAGCATAGTTAGAATAAACTGGACTTACAGCCTGAAAATGTGATGAAAGTATTTTGTTTTAATAAAGCTTATGTTTGCAGGCCATTTTAGATGTTTACAGTAGCTATAAGGATAGACAATATAAAACATTTTAATATGATAGCAGGCAGAAAAAATCCACTCTTAAATTCTGGTAACAAAATATTTGGCACATGTTGATAATCAGTCTTTAACAGGAAACAAAATCAACATGCCTCACGTTCTTCCCTGTCGCTGTGTGAGGAGGACCTGCCTGAGCTAAAGTCACTAAAAGAGAAAACTCTCCAAACAACTCGACTCCTCTTTGGGTCACAAGTTATTTTGGAGTCTCTGGGCTCTTTTTTTAATCCTCCAGGTTGGTGTTTTTTTTGCCATCATTAACTTAGTGTTTTAAAAACAGGTGTAAAAGAGAAAAACTACATACTCACGGGATATAATCATGAGTCTATTCCAGATTACCTTCATTTATGTTTATTCTGTGAACATAATTTATAAAACGGAGTTAATGTTTTATTCATTTTGACCTGACAGTAGCGACCGAGAGAATATAGTTACCAGGAACTGGAACCAAGGTCTTTTTGCAAGCAGAGTCCTGTATGCCTTTAAAAAGTATGTAGGCTTAAAGCATCTCCAAGTTGTCTTGGATGGAGAAGGTACCTCCATCTTTTATATTTTCTTAGCAACAAAGCCTTAATAAGCTGTTGGATGAAAACTTGATGAGAGTGAAATCCATCTTTTCTGCAACTGTCTGCAAGAAAGTCTATAATAATTCACGATCATAATAATAATAATAATAATAATAATAATAATAATAATAATAATGCAGCTTTTTTCTTGTAACGGCAGGTAAGCAGAACAGATTGAGTCAGTAGGCGGATGATGTAACAAAGTTATGGAGTCTAATTACAGTGTTAATGTTTAATTTGTGTTTTTGTTGATCTGGAACGGGAATTTAATCTCATGTGGTTATACCAGGGGTGGGCAACTCCAGGGTTCGAGGGCTGGTGTCCTGCAGGTTTTAGATGTCACCCCGGGTCTACACACCTGAATCAAATGATTAGTCCATTACCAGGCGCCTGGAGAACTTCAAGACATTTGAGGAGGTAATTTAGCCATTTAAATCAGCGGTGTTTGACCAAGGACACATCTAAAACCTGCAGGACACCGTCACTTGAGGCCCGGGGTTGCCTACCTTTGGGTTATACCATAGTCTAGTGTTTTCACTCAACATAAATTGTTGTTGATCTTGTTGTTCCCTTCACCTGAAGGATGAACTGGTTAGATTTTGGTAATCAAGGTCACTGTGACCTCACATCTGTATCATTTCTGAAAGCTCAGTATGTCAGGAACACTTTCAGGGATTTTCTTTACATTTGGCACAAACATGTACTTGGGGGTGACGGGTGGTTTATTATAGTCCTCCACCTGTTACCAGGTTACCATGTTGTGTGTCTGACAGCTGAATCTGGCACAACTGTGTTATTCTGGGTTTGTGTGGTTGCTTAGAGACCTTGGGGGTTTTGGACAGATTAAGAAAAAGTCCACAGAATAATGCTCTGCAGCATGTAATTATGATTCACTACATTTTGCCCAGTTTGTATTCCTGTAAAAATGTTTTCTCTTTTTCATGCTCTTGTCTTACTCACACAGACACAGTGGCTCAGCTGATCCCTGACGCAGACTCGCCTCTCTACGATCGTGTGCAGCAGTACCGTCAGCTACTGGATGGTCTGCCCATGGATGCGTACACACATGGCTGCATCCTTCATCCAGAGCTCACGACTGACTCTATGATCCCAAAGTACGCCACAGCAGAAATACGTAGTAAGTGAAGCCAGCTCACTGCACTGCGGAGGCACGAATGCTCGTATTTTAGCATCTTTGGGAATTACAAAACAGCTTGTGTTACTTAGAGAATGGTTTTTGGGTTGTTTATTTTGCAAACATAGTGTAAGGTCAATAGAAGAAATAAAGGATCCCTTTTAATCAAATGCATTTTTATTGTATTTTGAGATGTCTATAAACATTCCTATAGCTCTTGACAGTTAGATTGCCTCCCTGCTTTGTGAGTGCAGATTTGATTTTCTTGTGAATAACAAATTTATTCAGTGTTAGAAAAGTTCAGGTTCCTCCAATATTTAAGATGTAAGAAATAAGAAGCATTGTTTCAAATTTTCAAGTAAGTTTTTTATTTTTTGTTTTCACATCAGTTTTGATTCAGTTAATTTTAACAGATTAAGTAAATACCTTTACAACAGCAGTCCCCAACCCCCAGGCCTCGGACCGGTACTGGTCCGTGAGTCATTTGGTACTGGGCCGCGAGAGGTGAGGCTCAGGTGTGAAATGTGTGGTTTTCAGGGTTTTTATTGGTTTTCAGCGTTATTTTGTTATCGTTTTGATCATTAACTCGGTTTTCCTGAGTTTTTTCACGTGTGTTATGAATAAATCTTTTTTTTTTTTCGGTACCGGTACTAGTTTTATTTTGTTGTATTTATCTGCAACACCTTAAAGGCCGGTCCGTGAAAATATTGTCGGGCATAAACCGGTCCGTGGCGCAAAAACGGTTGGGGACCGCTGCTTTACAAGACAGTTGATAGCTAGATCAGCTGTTTTCATCTGTGTTACGTCAGCTGACCTTCTGCTGCTTCTGTAGCCGCTTATTTAAAGGACAAACATACATCACAAAGACTGACCTGCGTTTAATTCAGAACTATAGAAGAGGTAAATCTCAAGCTACATCCTGAAAGTTCACAAAGAGATTTAAAATAAACGAACAAAAACAAACAGGAAAGAAGTGCAGATTTAATGAAATGTGCAAAAATAAATGGAAATACAGGATGTTGTTTGAGATAAAAAACAACTCTATAACCGGAAAGTCAAAACCATCTTTATCTTCATTATGCTCTGACCTCTCTGAGGCAAGCTTTTGTGTAATGTCTTGAAGTAATCGTCAGAAACAGTTCTTCAGGCTTCCCGAAGGAGATTCAAGTTCTTCTTAGGAGCTTCCTTTTCTTCCAATATCTGTCAAGATGATCCCATTACTTCAGTAACTTTAATCTGAAAAGAAAACATTTATCAAATTTGACTAAAGGACAGACGCAGCTCTCTGTCCATTCAGGTCAGTTATGTGAAAAAGCCAAAATAGCTTTAACCGACCAAACCTTTGTTCCCCAAAAAAGGTACAATATGAAGACTGTCTGATCTCCTCACGAAAAACTGAGCAAGACTTCAGGGTCTTTCCAGAAACAGGATGATTTGCAAATTTTAGCAACTGAGTCCACTCGAGTGTGTGTAGCACAAAGGCACGCAGTGTCCATAGAATCACAGTGTTCACTGACTCAGTTTAATTTAATGTGACAGAGGGCTCTGCTCCATTTCACAATGCATGTTCACACACGTTTAATATCTGAATAGATACATGTGGGTCTGCAGGTGTGTGTGTCTGTGTGTGTGGTGAGTTAATGATATATTTTTGTCCCTTTTGTTATTTCTAAGATATTACATTTATCAATTAATACAGAGTGAAAAGGTCAAATTATAAAAAAAGGCTCCACAATAAAAGCAAAAATGCTTCCTTCTAGATTTTGAATGAAAACAACAGAATTTCAATGAAAACAACAGAATTTGAGAACAAACAATGGAATTTGAATGAAAACAACAGAATTTGAATTAAAAGAACAGAATTTGATCAAAAACCAAAGAATTTGCATGAAAACAACGGAATTTGGGAACAAACAATGGAATTTGAATGAAAACAATGGAATTTGAATGAAAACAATGGAATTTGAATGAAAAGAACAGAATTTGAATGAAAACAACGGAATTTGAATGAAAACAACAGAATTAAAATGAAAATGTCGGAATTTGAACGAAAACAACAGAATTTGAGAACAAACAATGGAATTTGAATGAAAACAACGGAATTTGAATGAAAACAACAGAATTAAAATGAAAATGTCGGAATTTGAATGAAAACAACAGAATTTGAATTAAAAGAACAGAATTTGATCAAAAACCAAAGAATTTGCATGAAAACAACGGAATTTTGGAACAAACAATGGAATTTGAATGAAAACAATGGAATTTGAATGAAAACAACGGAATTTTGGAACAAACAATGGAATTTGAATGAAAACAATGGAATTTGAATGAAAAGAACAGAATTTGAATGAAAACAACGGAATTTGAATGAAAACAATGGAAGTTTAAAACAAACAACAGAATTAGAATGAAAACAACAGAATTAAAATGAAAATGTCGGAATTTGAACGAAAACAACAGAATTTGAGAACAAACAATGGAATTTGAACGAAAACAATGGAATTTGAATGAAAACAACAGATTTTGATCAAAAACAAAAGAATTTGCATGAAAACAACACAATTTGAACAAAAACAACGGATATAGAATGAAAACAACGGAATTTGAAAACAAACAATGGAATTTGAATGAAAACAACGGAGTTAGAATGTACAGAACAGAGTTTGAATGAAAGCAACAGAATTCTACAACGAACAATAGAATTTGAATAAAAAGAGTAGAATTAGAATTAAAACAACAGCATTTAAATGAAAACAACAGAATTTCAATGAAATGAACGAAATTAGAATGAAAACGACGGAATTTGAGAACAAACAAAAGAATTTGCATGAAAACAACAGAATTAGAATGGAAACAACGGAATTTGAATGAAAACAAAATTTGAATGAAAAGAACAGAATTTGATCAAAAACCAAAGAATTTGCATGAAAACAACAGAATTTGAACGAAAACAACGGAATTAGAATGTATAAAACAGAGTTTGAATGAAAGCAACAGAATTCTAAAACAAACAATAGAATTTGAATAAAAAGAGTAGAATTAGAATGAAAACAACGGAATTTCAATGAAAAGAATGGAATTAGAATGAAATGAATAGAATTTGAATGAAAACAACGAAATTAGAATGAACAGACCAGAATTTGAATCAAAACAATGGAATTAGAATGAAAAGAACATAATTTGAATGAAAACAACGGAATTTGAATGAAAACAATGGAAGTTTAAAACAAACAACAGAATTAGGGATAGCCTTAAGTGGTAAGCATTCAACAAGGTGCTAGAAACATTCTCTCATCCCAACTGGTCGCAGCAGATGGCCGCCCCTCCCTGAGCCTGGTTCTGTCAAAGGTTTGTTCCTGTAAGAGGGGAGTTTATCCTTCCCACTGTCGCCAAAGTGCTTGCTCATAGGGGATCATATGATTGTTCCTAAAATAAATGCAAATTCATGATGTGAGTCCCCTGCTCCGTCACATCTCAAAGGTGCTCCATTGGACTGAGATCTGCTCACTCTGGAATACAGTTACACTTATTATCAGTGTTGTTCAAGTTACTTGAAAAAAGTAATCAGTAACTAATTACTGATTACTTCCCCAAAAAAGTAAACCTGTTACTTTACTGATTACTTATTTTCAAAAGTAATAAATTACTTAGTTAATTAGTTACTTTTTAAAAACACAATTTACAACCTGAATAGGCGATAAAGCGATAGATCTTTCAGCCCAATTCTACTTTTTCTGCATAATCCATCATACAAAAATTTATCAAATGGAAAAGTCTCTTTTTTTAAACTTGTTTTATCAGTTTTAATTTTTTAACTTTATGCATCAAGCAAAAAATGAAATTATATGCACCATTCTCTGACTTGAAGAAATTAGTTTAACATTTAAACCTATTTTCTGCACATTCCATGTGTTACATGTAACGCGTTACTGTCCATCTCTGCTTATTATGAACTCATGAACTTAACTTAATATGCATGAAGCCACTGCACTCTGTGTATACTCTGGTTATGAATGGATGGATATGGTCAGCAACAATACTCAGAAAGGCTTGGTATTTAAATTTGGTACTAAAGAGCCCACAGTATACCAAGAAAATAACACCCACATCATTGCACCACCAGCAACTGAACTGTTAATACAAGGCAAGATGGATCAGTGTTTTCACGTTTACACCAAATTTGTACCCTATTGTCCAAATCTTTCAGCAGAAATCAAAACACATAAGTCCAGGAAACATTTTGCCAGTCCAATTCTGGTGAAGCCATGTGAATTGTATCCTCAAATTCTTGTTCTTGGCTCACATGAGCAGGGCCAGGTGTGGTCTTCTTCTGCTGCTGCCCATCTGCTTCAAAGTTTGATACATTCTGTGTTCAGAGGTGGTCTTATGCATACCGTGGTGTTAACAAGTGGTTATTTGAGTTTCTTTTGCCTTCCTATCAGCTCAAAGTCGTCTTCGTAAACACCGGAGATGGTTGCGTGGGAATATTTAGGTAGATCATTGGCACAACCATGCAATGTTCAAAGTCACTTAAAACACCTTTTGTCCCCATTCTGATGCTCAGTTTGAACTTCAGTGGTGATTTTGATGAGGAGTTAAACAGGGGTACCCACTGAAGTGTATACTGGGCCCTCATTGGTGAAAAAAGTGTCCCATGTTTGTCCCTAGTGCTCATCCCTGAGGTAAAGAAAGTTTTCTTGTGGATTGACAGGATGAAAGGTAGATGCTATTTTGGTTTTGTCATCTTTTCTCGACTACTTTCTTCTTTTAAAGATATAAAAACTTTTCAGTGCTTTTAACTCGCTATATTGAACACTGTCACACACTCAGCGTGACTCAGCTTCAGCTCTGGTACCAAAGAGACTCCTACGACGAAAACCACATGCATTTTGAATGCAAAGCAATTCATCTTCCTTGCAGCATTTTCCACATCATTGGTAAAACAAATCCCAGGTTTTTATGTGCACAGCGTGATTAGCATACTGTGTAATTTGATGCTACTCAATACCAAAAACCCTTAACACAGCACTTTGTAGTGATGCCAGGTTTTTAACGGCAGATATTAGACCTCCCAGCCTGAACTGTGGTGCTCTTCACATCAGGTAATGGCCTTGTCATGTAAATCAGAGCAACAGGCTGGATGAGATATAAAAGAAAGTCTGCAGGAGAATTAATCATCCAGTGAAATCCTGACCAGTCTGTGATGGACCTGCAAAATCAACTTTAAGGAGTATTTCATTGAACGCATCGGTGTTCTCTGTGCGGTAAACTTTGGTTTGGATGATTATGATTCAGACTGAAGGGACAGTTCAGACACAAACATTTTTATCTTTCTGGGTTCATCTTGTCATCATCATTCCAGCAGACTCATGGAAAATATGCAAAAAATAGGCCGCGTCACAGGTTTGCAGCTAAAGTAAAGACTGACAAAATATTAGAAGACTAAAAGATTCTGCATCCTGGCCAAGTTCTTCATCTTTATTATTAACAATTCCCCAAAAAACAACAAACTCAGTAATGTGTCAGTCTATCGTATGAATTTTTCCATCTTCCTGCTTAACTCTGAAGAAGTAAAACTTCAAAGGTTTGACTTTTATTTTGTAAAAACAGAATCTCAGAGCACAGTTGTACACTGTTTTTGGCAAATGTTACACTAAATGTCATTACTAACTACACTTGTTAGTATTGTATGTGGATTTGGCTAAAAATATAAACTTCAGTGTCCAAGTACATAATACAATCACCGTGTTATTGCAGGGACTTTACCTTGCAATATCAAGTACATTGAAGCAACTGTTGTGATTTGTGCTACATAAATAAAATTGAATTGAATTAATGGTGCCTGCGCTGAACTACACCTGCCTCTGTTTGTTCTGTTAGTTTACCAAACTGCCTTAATTAGGTCACAAAATGCATAAAAATGCTTTTGTAATTAAAGGTTTATATCTGGTATGCCTTAAAAACTTGTTTTAGCTGCATGTTTTTTTATTATTCAAGTGATCTTTGAGTTGGAAATCATAAAACTACCTGAGTAGAGCTAAATCAAGTAGGTTAAACACTAAGACAAAACATCAATCTTTTACTTTGACTCATCATTAGTTACCCAGATGGCAAAAAGAAGGGTAACAAAAAAACAACACAGATGAGTGGATTCATGCCATTCAGACCAGAGAAACAAAATGAAAACAGCTTCTATTAAAAGTGTAGTACAGTAAAAGCCATACTGGACTGTGCTAGGTAACAAAAACAAATTTAATCCTGGACTCGCCTGTCTTCCTGTCCACAGCAGTAGTTAAAGAACAAAACAAAACAATCAGAACTGAAGAAGCTTCTCGGATGAGAGGTGAAACGCCTTCAAGCAACTTAAAGAAGTCCAGACGCTTTTTTTTTTGCAAGCTCCTTTGAAAACAAAACAAAAAAAATAGTATCTCTAACAAAAGAAGTTATGTGAATGTGAGCAGATATTATCTGCCTGACTGACTGTTAATGTTGTAATATCATACCTGGATAGAAAAACACACAGTGGAAAACTATCAGTCATGTTCTGGCCTCCTCAGAGTCCAGACCTCAACATTATTTAAGCAGTTTGGGCTCATCTCGACAGAGAATAGACTAAAAGGCACCCAAAATCCATAGAAGTCTTTTGTGAACATGATTCTACCAAATATTGAGGTTTGGTTCAATTGTGCAAACTATTTTTTAGCCTTATATACTGTGTTATATTTACCCAATGAAAGAAATGAGAGGTGGCTCAAGTGTTTTGCACAGTGCTGTACGTTAGCAATATAAAAAATTATAGTGCACCACGGACACATCTTATGTCCTTGATGACGTAAATAAAAACAATATGTGTAACAGCTGATGACACAAGCTTCTTCCTCTGCCCTCGG
Source organism: Astatotilapia calliptera (assembly GCF_964374335.1). Lineage (NCBI taxonomy): Eukaryota > Metazoa > Chordata > Actinopteri > Cichliformes > Cichlidae > Astatotilapia > Astatotilapia calliptera. The sequence goes on from NC_137441.1 coordinate 6,005,947, forward strand.
GAGACTGAATGGAGCTCAGATGGGAATAAGCTTTGTATTGTCAGACATCCCCTTGGAGATTAAACACACTGGACTCTGGCGTATTTGCTTTTAGTAAAATATGCCAGGCAGACAGCACAGTGTCTAAATATTATTCAAAGTGTTTTTTACCCCTTCCTGAACAACAGAGGACACAGTTAATGTGAATGCATGCACTGTGTTTGTGTGTAACTTCAGGACATCTGGCCAACGCTGCGACAGAGCTGATGAAGCTGGACCATGAGGAGCCTCAGCTGACAGAACCGTACCTCTCCAAACAGAAGAAGCTAATGGTGAACCCGTGTTTTCATTAACGTTAACATTTAACTTTTAAGTGTCCTTCACAACTACAGATTTCATTAATATACACTTCAGAAGTGAAGACTTAAGATGACTTTCAGGGTGTGATTCATATACTGCAATTCATAGGAGTTCATTTGCATAAGTTTCAGGGCCTTTAATCCATTAAATGATGCATTAAAATTAAATAAATTTCTCACTTATTGTAAGAATTAATAGCTTAGTGTATTGTACATTTTTAAATTGTTGTTATCCCTTCAAGAAATTATAGAGCACATAGAAAATCCATTAAATCCTCTAAATGTGTAATACATTTATACTTATTTAGGGCAGCTGCCTGAATTAGCATCTTAAACTGATGTATTAATATCCTTCATGGGTACAAAGTGAAGGTTATCACACAGGAAACACCCTGTAAGATTAGCTTCATCGAGTGAAACCCTTAAAATTTTAAATCCTGAATAAAAATATACTTATTTTGAATTACATATATTTGAGACCCCTGAACGGGAATGTAACGAGTATGATTTTTATGTATTTAATGCTTTTTTGGGGGGACAAACAGTTTAAGTCTCTATTAAACTGACAGGTATTGCGTCATTTATGATCAGAGAAGAAATCCTGACTTTTCCTTCAGTGCCGTTAGTTTTCCTATTTGTGGCTTTGAGTGAAATATCTTTAGAGCTACTGGATGTGACATATAGTTAAAGTGCTTTAAATGTTTTTTAAGACTAATTCTATGTAAATACAAGTACACTGCAATTACTTTAGATTATTATGACAGTTTTAAACAGATTCCATGCCCCCCATAGAATAATTCATATTAAGGTTATTTGTATTTTTTGTAAGCAATAAAAAGCAGTTTAGGCGTTTGGCTTTAGCATTTAACTAGATACATATTTTCGGCTGAAATAATGTTCTGAGATGTTTTTTATTTTTCTATAAGTTTTTTCTTTTCTTCCAAAAAATGTTTTTAAAGGCTGAATAAATCTCTGCAAAGTATTCCAAAAATGTTTAGTGAAAATGTTGCTTTTGATGTTGTTTTTGGAGTGAGTGGAGCTTTCCCTGTTTAACTTTGGTTGAGGCAGATAGTCAGACTGGTTAACAGAGTAGGACAACCACACACTGTCACATCCACACCTATGGCCATTTTAAAGCCACCAGTTAACGTGATTTGCACTGAACTGTGGGAGGAAGCCACAGTACTCGAATGGAACCTGTGCAGGTACAGCAAGAACATTCAAACTGCACACAGAACGGCTCCAGCTGATCAGCATATAAAAGAACCAGGAAAGTTCTTGCTTTGCTGTCGCAGTGCTAGCACTAGCTGTTTCTCACTGCATGTCAAAATATCAAATTTAAAATGTATGTTTTCAGCATTTTAGGCTAAATGTTAAAATGACACATTTTATTTCCTGAAAATATGTGAAACACTTTTAGTGTAGTCTCCAAATTTGATATTTTTCCTCGTGGCATTAGAAATCATTTCACTGCAATGTGTCAATCTATCATAAAACCTGATTTAAATGATATAGTTTATGTTATCCAGTAACATCTGTGACACAGTCTCATAATTTTGCATTCAGAATACCTTTTGTTCAGAAATTGCATTCGAGGAGCATTTTAAAAACCCCGTCATCTCAGACACCAGTGATGTCCTCAAATCAGAATAATGCAGAATACTGTTTTTGTTTTTTATTGTCATAAATATGTATAAGGACATTTTATAACTTGCAACTTAACACCATTCTTTGAACGTTGTTAGGATTTGAAATAGTGCTTCAAATGAATGTTTTCTTAAAGACAGAATTACAAAGTTTATGTAAGGTTTGTTATTTTTATGGGAATGTTCCCTGCTAGCTAAAATTTCAGTGTTATCAAAACTACAAAAAAGTAATTACTGCTGCTTTAACAATTACACCATCTGCAGTTAAAACAGTTTAAATTGAGTCCTGCTAAATAAGAAGCCACACTTGCCTAAAAGGGGGCTGGGAAAGGCTTGATTTATGTCAACTTATAACAATTTATCACTTGAATTTAACATTAAAACATCAGTTTAATGCGTGCTACTTTTTTACTTGTTTAATTGACAGGCAAAAATCTTGGACCATGATAATGTGAACTACCTGAAGAAAATTCTGGGGGAGTTAGCCATGGTTTTAGATCAAGTGGAAGCTGAACTGGAGAAAAGAAAACTAGAGTATCAAGGTATGTCCAAATGATGAATATCAAAGCACAACCCAGACGTTTTCTATAGTGATGTTATCGCATTCTTTGCTTCGCAGGCCAAAAGTGTGAGTTGTGGCTTTGTGGACCTGAATTTACACTAGCTGACATCTGCCTCGGAGCCTTGTTGCACAGGCTCAAGTTCTTGGGACTTTCTAAGAAATACTGGGAGGACGGCAGCCGGCCCAACCTGCAGTCCTTTTTTGTGCGTGTGCAAAAACGCTACGCTTTTCGAAAGGTCTTGGGTGACATCCACACGACCCTCCTGTCGGCAGTCCTACCCAACGCCTTCCGGATGGTAAAAAAGAAGCCGCCGTCCTTCTTCGGGGCCTCTTTTCTCATGGGTTCACTGGGCGGGATGGGCTACTTTGCCTACTGGTATTTAAAAAAGAAATACATGTAGTGAATGCCCACTTGTTGTGTTATATGTCTGTGTATTTGTGTGATGTTTAAACTTTTCTGTAATGTTTTATGACTGCAGGAAAACATAATGAATCTATATAGAGAACACTATTACTTACCTGGGTGAACAAAGAAATATTAAAACATTCCATAATAAGAAATTCTTAACAGCACATTTTCTGGTAATCAAGGCCTTCGTTAAAGTTTAATTACTGGAAACTTGCAGCTCTTGTGCATGCAAGTCCTCATTTAACTTTTGTTGAAGGCATGCATCAGGTCCACCTACACTGAAATCTTAAAGTGAAAAAAACCCCCAGATAAAACTTTAAACACAACAACAACAACAGGGGTTAACTGACCTTCGCATGCCACTATTATAGTCACTACTCATACCTGCTCCTCACTCCTCCATCTACCTGAGGTATAACCAGTAAAACCACAGGGACATGTACATGACGATTACTTTCTGAAAAGTGCTGTGCTGCCAGAAACTGCCACATGTAATGATGAAAGGATGGAGGCAAACTTTAAAGGTATGCTTTGACATTTTGGGAAATGTGCTTATTGGCTTTATTGATGAGGCGTGGATGAGAAGATCGATACTACTCTTTGTGTAGGTGTTAAATATGAAGCTACAGGCCAAGAGGGTGATTAGCTTAGTTTAAACACTGAAAACAAGCAAAACAGCCGCTCTGTCACAGAAATGTGAATACCAGCATCAGCTAGGTATAGAACGTGATTTTCACTTAAACAGCATGAAACAAAAGCCAACACCAGTAAATGCCTTTGTCTCATTTAAATATGAAAAACATAATTATGCTTCACTATTAACATACTAGGTCTAATCAAATTATCACACTTAGCTTGTGATAATTCAGTGAAATTGTCACACTCCACGTGTAATTTGATTAAACACAAACACATTAGCTATATTTTGCAATATGCCGGCGTGGGGACAGTAGAATCTGATATATTAAAACTAAGAAGATAATTAGGATAATGATGGAAGGCGCGCTTCAGTCAATATTGTGCTTAAGTGGTGCAAATCACTTAACACATTTCTAATGAATTAAACTGCCACTCCACTTTGGGTGGCATGACATTGCGGTGTGGTGGTTTGCACTGTTGACTGGGAGCACTCACTATGTGCTGGGTTTTTCTTTCAGCAGCTCCATAGATGTTCACGTTGGGTTAATTTTTGCTTCTAAATTGGCCATAGGTGTGGATGTGAGTAAGACAAAGTGAAAATGTGAATGTTTGGTTTGTAGTGGAAATGCTTTGAATGGTCCAGTCAGACTGTGTCGGTTCCACTTTACCTGGTTGTTAGCCCTATTTTTTAATCTCAAGTAGAGTATCAAACATACATAAAGTGTGTCACATTACAAGATATGAATATCTTCCAGTGTCACAACGAATCAGAAAGGGGAAAGGTTAAAAAAGAAAGTTTAAAAACAAGAGCAGAAGAAGAAATCTGCTTTTGTCTATTTGTGTTTCTTTTGGTGGACTAAACCTTGCTCCTGATAGAAGCATGTTAGGGAAACTAAAGGTGCAAAACAGTGTGTGGGTCTTTGAAAAGACCGTCATTTCATGCAAATGTTTCCAGTCTTAATGCTGAGCTAAGCAGCTGTAGCAGCTTCATGATCATGCACACAATAAAAGCAGTACCCATCTTCTCATCTAACCCTCAGAAATAAAGTGGAAAAATCTCCCAAACTATAAAAGTGCTCCTTTAACTTATTGTACACCCAATATGTAATAACACACAGAGACATGCACACGTGTGTCCAGAGTCAGTTTATTTAGAGCACCACAGATCACACAGCACACAGTGGTCCACTGTCACTATCTTGTCGCTGAGCAGAGGAAAATCTGGGTGTTTGAAAAGTTACACTTGGCTCTACTGATAGCAAAATAATAAATTCTGCATCTATGGCACAATAGTGATGACTTAGGGTTAGGATGTATGTTTCATTGCATGGGTTACTTTCATATTGTGTACACTGAGGGGTTTTTTTGTGGCCCAGAGGCAGAATTTATGACATGACTAAGCCACAGATTTCTAAATATTCAGTTGGTAACTGTAACCTTTGAATCACCTGCACTGCACCGCGTCTGAGACGGTCCCTCAGCAATACTGAGCAAGAAAAAACGCACTGGAATTCACTGCTGTTTGTTTGTCTCTGCTGACTTCCTCCTGACAGATGCAAGATTGTTTTTAACAGATAGATATTTTTAATTACACACGGTCGCATTTATTTTACCATGCTTAATTTTTAATGAGCTTAAAGGTTAAACAACGGGAACGAGGGAAGGAAAAAGCTGACTCATCTGAAGGCTTAAGGAGCATGATGGTGAGAAACAGAGAGCCTTCCCAGCCGTCTCGTTGTTTCTTAATGCAGTTTATTTTTCTTACTCCACATTAAGTTAACCCTTGACGGGAACCACTTTGTGTTTCTTTACCAGATGTCTGTGCTTTTTAAAAAAAAAACCATGTTATCATGTGCGCTCTTTGGGTTTAACTCATTGTTGTGAGGTGCTGGCTGGAGTTGTAAGCTGCTTTTGCTTTTTCTTGGCTGGTTATTACCGACATTCTTGCAGTAAGAACTCACAGTGCAGCGACTCTTTCTCTCATTATAACTGCTGCTCAAATAACAGAGGTCATGGAGAGTTTTCTACTGTCACACAAACTCACCTGTGCAGGTGGTGATTAGCATCTAACTGCAACAGAAAAGGCTGAACCAAAGACAATGATCAGTACTCCTTTAATATAAGTTTGTTGCTGTTTCATGTCTTGTAGCAGAATCTGTTTTTTTATTAAGAAAACCAAAGTGTACCCAGTTTAATTTTTGATATGGAGAGTGCAGGGCGGCCAGTGAGATCAATAAATCCTTTTTGTCTGAAAAGAAGACATTTGAGATACACATTAAAGTAGACATTAAAGTACTTGATTTCAAGATGTTCAGAAGGGAGGTAAATGAGATTTCCAAAGTTTGAAAGCAAGCAAAAGAGGAGATATGTGTCCAGTTACAAATAAATCAAATAATTAGCTTAACTGTGTTCTCATTTATGTTGAGATTTTCATGCTAAAACGGTTCAATAATTGACACTGTGGGCGAAAATGCCAAGAAACGTCATAACCAGCCAATCACTGTAAACGCTTGGTACATTTTGATTATTGCAAGCACAGCTGTTACGATTCCGCTGCTTCCTCTGACTGAATCGCACTACCCGAGGGGTCGGATCTGTACTTCTTGGATCCAACAAAGATTTCAAGTCGAAAGAATCCCAGTTGTGATTTGTGGCCATTATATTTCACTATAGTATTTTTTTTATTTTTTACTTTTTATTTTTTATATTTCTATATATGCATTTATTTATGGTGCTTTTTATGATGTTTGTTCATAAGCCTTAATTTATTCAGTTGCCATCAATGACCAATAAATAATGAAAATAATTAATGGAACTTTTTTTTGTTGGTTTATTTGGACAAAAACTCAGAGCTTCCTGCACGGAGGAGAAAGTCGATTTTTTTTATATTTGATACATAAATCCCAACAGTAGAAAACTGAAACATTCTTCTGTGATTTACATATTTGTAAGCTTAACAGAACTTTAACAAAATATGACTGGTGTCATTCTATACTTTTCCTCATAGCTCAAAAAAGTCACTCTTTTTACACAAATCTTCTGGCTCCTACTTCCTGTATAAATCAAAAATATAAAAGTTCAGCTTTTAAAGTGAAATTTATGCTGTGGTTTTTACCAGAGATGTACTGGTGAGTGTTTAAGGAAGCAAGATTGTGTAAGTGGGAATTCTGATTTATTCATATAAGGCCAAATCACACAGATCAAGGTGCTTCATAGTGTGAGCTAAGGACCATCAGATGATCCCCTACAAGCACTTAGTGACAACGAGGAGGAAGAACTCCCTTTTAAAAAGGAAGAGAGGGCTGACCTAGGCCAGTTAGGGTTTGAGGGTTAAGTAGGGCAAGACAGGGAGAATACAGAGAGATCACGACCAGCAAGCAGGTCCAAACACAAACTACAGAAGTTAATGACATGCAGCAGTGACCAATAAATACGTGTAAAGTGGAGAGTACTCAGTGGATCATGGGAAGTCGTCTAGCAGCATAACTAAGGGATGATTCAGGGTCACCCAACTCTAACTATAAACTTTATGGAAAAGGAAAATCTGAAGCTGAATCCTAAAAAGCAATCCAGCACCAGTAAACTACACTGTTCAGCATTTTTAATAGCTTCTGTTCAGAAACTTATGGCACAGAGGAATATTAATCTTGTCTGATTTGTCTTTTAAAGACCAGTTAAAATAAAAATTGATAGTGTTTCAAAAGCTGATGGCAACATAAGCATAAAGCTGCTTTTCTCCATGTTTTTAAATTATATCTTTGCTGTAGGGAAAAATAGTTTCCTTTAAACAGTTTAGGCATTTTTTTTTCATGAAATAATTAACAGGAAAAAACCCCTCTTTATATCAATTAATGATGAAAATAAATGTTAGTTAAAGCTCAATACTGAATATTTCCAACCTTAATAATATTTCTTAATTAAATATATTAAAATTCTTATTCCTAACCACATTCTACATCCCTGAACAAACTTAAACTACACATAATGTTGACACACAGTTACTTTGACCCCAAATCATTCACAATCAAAAAAAACAGATTTCAAATATTATACGTAGGATGAAATGCAGCTTCACTGGATTACAATGACTTGTTCAAAGCTTTCTAAATAAATAACAATGAACATTTACTGTACATTGGTTTGCAAAAAACACACATCATCAGTGCTATACAACTGGAGCTGTAAACATTCTCAACTGTTCCCATACATATCTAAAAACTGCAAATACTCAGTTTGGAATAACGCACTATAAGTCAGGCAAATAATAGCGAACCTTGAGGCTGAAGGTGAGAGGACTGAAGCTGGGCAGCAGAGCAGCTCTGTGCTTTTATCTCAGATTACAAGTCATTTTGGGATCAGCAGCTGCCAAACAGATGAAGAATTGCAAGTAAGTCATTGTGTACAAGGTGGCCAGCCTATGAAGAGGGGAATTACTTAAAATAGCTTCAAGTAGAGTTGCTGGCTTGGACCTGGATGCAGATAGCGTCAAATGTAGTGTGTTATTTTGAGGATGATTTTACTTGAGTGTTTAGCTTAGGCATGCGGCTTCTGTTCTTTTGGGTGGCGCTGAGGGGGAAGTCCTGGTGACATTGGCTTTACATACCAAACCCGATATGTTAAATACCACCCCAGCAGGGCGCATATGGTTCCTAACAACTTGTGAGATGGGTCATGGAAATAAACAGAGGTGCACGTGAACATCCACACCCAAATGATCATGATAAGATTCAAGGCTATATACAGCAGGCTCAAGACCTTCCTGGGAAGTCCAGACAAGCTGGTGGTATTGAGAGAGCTCATCGGGGCAATTTCCTCCATGATGAAGAGGGTGGAGTACGCCAAAATGAAGGAGTGTCCTGAGATGTCATAGCCAACCCAGTGGAATCCAGCCCGCCTGCAGACAGCTTTCGATGTGAACCCCTTGTAATCAACCTTTACCAAGCTGTTTTCATAACAAGAACCGGTCACATCCTCGATGTAGAAGAAGGTCTCTGTGCAGACGTACCAGACAGCTGTTGCCACCACCAGAGAAAGCAGCCGCCGGGCGAGAAAGGAGACACTCCTGTTGAAGGAGGCATTGGAGAGGAGGAGGAAGGGGGTTAGCAGCAGCAGCGTCCAGCCCCAGGACACTTTAACAAAATACCTGCAAGACAAACAGAGCAGTCTGATGAAACAATTTACCACTTCAAGATAAAGTTAATCTCATATGTACACAGAATGTATATTTCATACTCCTGGGCCAATACAGAATGTTTATGCATAAACATTCTGTATACTCCAGGTTTTTACTTCTGTTTCTAACCATCTGTAACACCAGCACATATACTGGTACATATGTACAGATTTCTTTTTAGAATATAATATAATAGCTTTTTATTGTCATTGTACATGTACAACGAAACTGTGGACGCTCCACACTAGCTGTGCATGGAACAAAAATATAAATAGCAGGACACAAATAATAACAATTGCCAGTTTCTGCTCCTACAAAATCCAGGTAAGCCAAGCAGTTTTTGTTTGTTTTGAGTTGTGTTCAACAAATAGGACTTCATTAGCCCGACAGTTGAACAGTTCACCCTTGACCTACATCTCTCCAGTCTTGCCAAATTCATTAAAACATTAAAAAAAAGAAAATTATAAAGGTGCTTTTAAGTCACCTTAAAGTGAACGCCAGGTGTGCCCACGAGCTTGAATGAATCGGTTGTGTTAGCTAATCAATCGCGTCGTCATACTTACACGTTCAGGGCGTTTTTGCTGCTGCTGAAATACGTCTGCGGAACGAACTCCAGCTCTTTCAGGACGGACCCCACGACCGAGATGAGCAAAAAACTCCAGGGGAACTTCTGTCGGACGGCCGGTATCCTCCACAGTACCACCAACTTATCCACAATGACATCCAACGACGCCATGTTGACGCTATGACCGTTGCTCTACACCGGCGGGGAGGGGTACGTTGCTTTGACGTCACTGCAGGTCAACCAATGAGATTTTATTGTTCTTCTTTGTGTTTTTAACGGCAGACTACAAACGGTAAATTCAAATGGATAGCGCCCCCACCGTACAGGGTGATGTGCTACTTTCTTCTTAACTTTCCTTTCACTTTCTTTGTATCTGACATATGTTTTCGTAGATATACATATTAATCCAAAATAACATAATAAATGGAGGAAAACAATTAAACCACAGTCCTAAAACCAAGACCAGCCAGGCAAGGCCATGATGATCCACTTGGTAAAGTAAACCTGCCAGGCATCTTTTTTGGCTTTAAAACAACAATTCTGATGGCTAAAGATCCAAACGGGACAGGGAAAAAAAAAGAAAACAAAAAAGGAACACCTCTATACACATCTGCACATCAGGCAACCTGCTCTACTCCTGAGCAACAGCTACCCTAGGGGGTGCTTCAGAGATTTTGGTTCCTTCTGAGATGAGCAACACACAGTTCCTGCCGGTATGTCGGCTGCAGCTCCATATTGTGAATCTCCACGTCTACCTGTTGGATTTGGGACTGTTGAGGCCATTTCAGTACAATGAATTCACTGAACTCACTTAGATGATCCAAGAAAAAACAAAGAAAGAACGGAAGAAAGATCTTCTGTATATTTCTCAAAAAATGTGATCCTGTCTCCCTGAACCTTAAAAGAGACCTCTTTGACAGCATCTGGTCAAATTCCCCTTATTTCCACATGTGGTATGTCTTCCTCATTAAACTGACATCATTGTGATGCAATCTACATTATTTATCTACTGGAAAAGTTGCTAAAAGAGTTCTGTTTCTGGGTCAAATTTAATTAATTTCTCCCAGTTTTTCTGTTATTACATGCAACACAATATATTCATACTTTGTAATTAACAGTTTAAAAAATGTATTTAATAATACTAACTAAAAAAAATAGATATAAATGCAAATCATATACATATATTTTCACTGTCTACACATACAATTTAAGGTAATTAATGGAAGTGTTGATGAGAGCTGGTGCTGATGTTTGTAAAACTGAATCCTGCTCCTGCTGATTGATTGTGATTATACTGGAATAAAATAAATCTCCCCTTGAAGGACAAAGTTTGTCCCCAGTGCACTCTGACTTGGCAAACAAGCCTCTCTAAAAAGCAATTTTCCAAGCATGCCTCCGGTTTGGCTGATTGTTCTTCAAGGATTGCTGCCAAACTACAAACTCTGTCAGGAGGCAAAAAAAAAAAAAAAACCCATCCAGATTAAATGGTTTCAGATTACATTTCAGACAGCTCAAGACCTGATTGAATCACACCTCAGATTTCTATAGTTAGATTGAAAAAAGGAATCTTTTTGCAAAACAAAACATTTGATGAAACTAAACTTTTGAGGGCCTTACTCAAGTGATAAAGACGTAAGCAAATGTAAAGAACAAGATGGAAAACTAAAAAAAAAATCTCCTGCAGTAATCATCACTGCACAGGTGTGTTTTCTGCTTCTCTTGAGGTAAATATAGAGGTCACTGAGTTCTTCTCATCTCCTTTCAGATTGATCTGCAATGTCACAGGGAAGTTTGCATGTAACTGTCCTGCAGTGCATCGAACCAGATGATGTCATGCTGCAGGCAGTAAGAGAGGGACTCCAAAAACCAAAATAAAACTGGTCTAGTCCAGCCAGATAATTATCCTCTCCAAGGTTTGACCTATTTCTGACCCCCCTGGTGAAGTTTCACCATTCAAATTTCCAGACTCTTGAGAACTAATACCCCATGGTGCACCATGTTTAAATTCCTTTCTGCAGTTCATTTGTGCATTTAGGAAAAAATAAACTTCTGATATATTTGTATTCATTGTTATTAAATGACAGCCAATAAGTTCCATTAAAAAATATCTATAAATATCTATAAATATATGTTTAAAAAATTTGAAAAGAGCTAAAAATGTTTAAATTAAATACTAATCAACTGAAAAGATGCAAACTAAAGTTTTAGCAAATCACACCCACCTTGTTTTAATAGAGATTTTTCTAAAATTGTAAAAGCAAAACAATTTTTCACCACTTATCATTTTCTCATAGTTACCCTGATCCCTGCTTTTATAAACACACTATTCTAATGTCAAACAGCCTCTGCATGTATTTTAAGTGTTATGGTTTTATATTTGTATATATCTGGTTTATGCTGCAGCCCCCATGTGATGTTTCCTACAATGTTAGTGAATAGTAGCTCAGCTTTAAAGATTTTATCACAATACCTTTCTTTCCTTTGAGGCTGGCAAATACTCTGCAGTACAGCCACACTTTCACCTTTCTCCTCTGTCAGCGGGAAGCACCAGATGACTGAATAAATATACTTTGAGCCTGTGCTGCTTGACCTTTTTCTTTCCTTCTTTTTTGATATTTAACAGCCAGGTTTGATGGATATATTCTCCCTTCTTTGATGTGTGACGACTTATATATCAACTATGTGCAAAAACTGTCATGCATGTGGCTGATGCTAATTTTAAAAGTTGGGTCTTTGCATTCAGTACGTTAAGTTCAAGCTAATCTGTTCATTCAGCTCCACTGACAGAATGCTAAAGAGATTTGAACAAAAAATCAAGAACAATACTAATATGATAAAGTGCAAGTAGATAGAAAGTAGATATAAAAAATAAACAGTTGCCAGTTATAGACAAGCAAGTGGAAAAAGTGCTTGAGTTTAAAGGATCGACAACACGATGTGACATTGACCTTGTGTGCGTTCAAGGTTTTTTTTTTGCCTTTCTGTGCATTTCACACACAAATCACAACGTCTGGGAGCCTATATGGACGTATGCTGCAGCATGACTTTGAAGGCTACACTATGTTACCTGACCAGCCAGGTGACATAGTGGAATCTTCAGACAAAATGTGGCCATTGATGTTGAGTCTTTCTCTTCTGCTGTACTAACAAGGCAAATAGGAAATGCAGGGGTAGATGATCTAGGCAAGAATAATGCTAAGTAATGCACCTATGACTACTGACTGTGACAGCAAGTAAAGATGTACACAGTATTCCAATGCACAAAGCAGAGCCATGTGCATAAAGTATAATAAAAATGTGCAGTAAACAGGATTTCTGTGAAACCCGCTCAAATATATCTCAGTAAGATGGTGCAGAACAGAATAAAATCACTTGAAGGCTCACAGATGAAGCAAAATACTGGCACAGAAAAAGGGAGAAACAAAGAGTGGGCAGGACATTAAGACATGGGTGACCCAAACAGGGCAGGTAATCACACTGGAGGAAAAACCTAAAATGAAAAATTCTAACAAAGATAAATTATGACCTTGAAGACCAGATGAAACTTCAAGATGAAATAAAGTATTTTATTATGTTAGCTGCTATAATAATCACTTGATCTCCATAGAAAAATATAATTTGGAACATGAATTGCTTTCTCAGGGTAAGACTGTCACCACTGCAGAGAACATCCTATTCATGCCTAAGTGGTCGAGAGTTGAACATTCAGCAGAAATGATATAAAGTATGGAATGTGCTGGAAAAATATTGTAGTGCATGCATTTAAAACCAGCAGATTCCGCTGCCCTACTTGCTAGACGTGCATCCTTGCAGCTTCATCCCTAAACTAGTAGGATCTCTGTTTTTTGACACAATGGAGAAGATCCAGCATGCAGAGCAGAAGCATAAATACAAGGGGACATTCACTGAGAGCTCTAAAAAATATCAGCTGCACTGCATGCAGTCTGGACATGATCAATGATATGGTCATGACTTCACTGGCAAAATTGATATCTAGTAAAGATTTCATAATTTTGTAGTCCAGTTTTGTGCTTTCCCCTGTGTCATCTCTCTGACACCATTACCTGTAGATCCAGGTGATGCAGTGCATCTTCAAAATCTCTTGAACCAACAACAGCTGCAGATAAACCCTGAGTCTGCAGCCACTTTCTCCCTCCTTTTTCTTAAATGCACATTCTTTGCCCATCTCCTACAAGCTTCCTATTATCCTGCTTATTCAGCTTTTTATTGTATTTTTTATTGAAGAAATCCAGCGAGGTAAGGAAACTAAAACATCTCTCGTAAACCAGCCTCAAGCTCTGAAATTCTGAATTCCTTTTTTATTTAATATAAAGATGTCTGTTATTGATTCCAGTAATAATTATTTCGGAACAGTATTTATCATTAGGTGTTAAAACCACAACTCTAACTCCTCTTGTCCACACTTAGAAATTACTGAAAAGTCAGATGTGCAACAACATAATATAACCAAGCTTGCATTATTAATTAAGAATAATGTACAATAATATACAGTAAAAACATATAAAATGCATGATTCATTGTGAAAATGTTTACTTGCTGCTGCTGATAAAGTAAAGTCCACCAAAGTCCTTTCATAAATTAAATCAGATGTGGTTCTGACCCTGTCAAAAAGGATGGCGGTCGGTAAAATATTTTATGATTGAGATTCATGTTCTCAGACGCAATTTCCTGTGTTTGTGAAGTAAGGAGAACGAAAGAGACAGACAATAAATTTTCAGGAAAGAAGAAGAAGAAGTCAGCATACAGGAGGGTTTGTGCTTCAGTTAAAACTGCCTGCCACACATGACAAACGGGCTTGTTTGCAAACGCGCACTCTGAAGTGAGGAGCTCCTCTGCAGCTTGTCTGACTGTGAAAGGATCCACTGATGCAGGTACGAGGCTCAGCTTATTCCACGCACTGTGTACAAGGCATGATTGAAGACTGCAAAGAAAATGAACATGTGATAATGAAGTGTTTAAATTAATTGAACGTTTAATCTTTCAGCAATCATGGTTTCTGACCTGTTCTAATAGTTTTTATCAATACCTTGCTGTGTGTTTTTTTGAAGACCACCAAAACTAAGAACAAAACAAAAACAAGTAGTGGATGGGTAAAATGATATTTTCTGACTGGGAAAATGCATTAAATTGAGGTATACTGAAATGTATTGACATTCTTGTTATTTAACAAATTTTTCTTCTTACACCAACTTTATACTTCGTTTGTCCTTCAAGTAGTTGTTAAGGTTAATTGTGTGATTGCTAACCTGATATGGACTTGTTATAAAATCCATATGATTTATGATATTTCTCAAATTTTGTTATTAAATAATAATAATAATAAGTATAATAATAATAGGTAATAGAAATAAAACACATTGCAAAGTGACCTCAAAACCTTTTGGGGCTTTTTTCACTTTTGTCAGAGAGCACACAGTGAAACATGAGACAGTAAAGTGTGGAGAAAGTGGGGGAAGACACACAGCAAAGGCCCTGAGGTCAGACTCAAACCCAGGCTGATGTATTTATCTCTGCAGCAGAAGGTCACGTGCTCAACCCAGAGAGTTAAACTGGCTCCTTTTCCTTTTATGAATAGTTGCAAAAAAAGGGTCACCTTTACAAATATGTTGATGAGACACTCTTTTGCCTCTTATCTGGTTTAATTAACCAAATTCAGCACACAACTTATTAAATTACCATATGCCTGGGATTTGACTGTGTTTTTTACTTGTAAATTTGACTATCATGTAATCTGCTCTGCTCCTCAGAGCTGCTGCCTCCTCCTCCACAGGCCTCAGATGACTGCTTGTGTTCAGCTTATGCTGGCTGCCACCCTGTGGATGATGCCTGGAGGCGTCAATACTTATCGCAGCAGACGTAAACCAGCAATTTCACCCAGAGAGATGAATGCCCTGCTGGATTACCATAACCGAGTCCGCTCTCAGGTCTTTCCTCCTGCTGCTAATATGGAGTACATGGTGAGGCACTTGTATATATATGGACACACATAGACAGTTTGTTTGTATGAAATGCACTAAAAAGGTTAAATAGTGAGGTGTTACCTCCAGCAGTTCATTATACAAACTAGCAGGCAGCTTATAGTGAAGACCCCAGCTCTGCTACATGTGCTGCAGACAGTGCTGAACGAATTGAAAATGGGGAGTCAGAGACCTCTGCTGGACAAACTATGAAATTACAGAATTCCCAAATCCATCCATGTAAGCTGAATCCAATAAACTGGTGATAAGCCAATATCGGCTATAATATCAACCAACTGATTAATCAGTCAGAGTCTAGAATACATAAAATATGACAAGAAAACAAATAACTTAAAAAAATACTCTACAGTGCTCAAGACAAAACAATATCTTCTTGATAACTTTGCATTAAATACAATTCTGTGGTATTTTTGTAGTTTTGTTTATGTTCTTTTGAAGTTCTTCATTGTATTTCAGAGGGCTATGCTACTTTTTACTTCATGTGCTACCTAACAATATAAAATAGCAGAATTAGTCATTACAGGCACTAGTCACTGCAATCAGTTACAGTGATAAATTACTGTTTTATTGTTGGCCCTTCAATAAAAGTAACCATGGAGAAAAACAATAATAATGTGATCATGACTTGGGAGCATTGCCTGCATAGTTTGGGTGTTTGACTTTGTGTGGCTTTGGTGTTTTATACAGAATAGGAAAAAATGTCATGTCATGTTAGGGATTGGTTGTTAGTGACAGCTCCTCTGTTGTTCTCCTTTTCTGCTATTTATGCAGCTGTGGGATGAGGGACTTGCTAAGTCAGCTGATTCATGGGCTTCACGATGTGTTTGGGATCACGGTCCGACACAGGCCATGAAATACGTGGGTCAAAACCTGTCAGTCACTTCAGGAAGGTAGTACATAGCTAACAAACTGCGGAAACACTGAATGCTCATTATAATCATAAATTGTTTTTTTATTAATAAAATAAAACAAACACTATATGTATGATATGTTGATTCATAATTTAAAAGGTACCAGTCCATCACAGATCTGGTCAGGTCCTGGAACGATGAGAGGCATCACTTCTCCTACCCAAACAGATGCAGTGGGTCAGTGTGCTCTCACTACACTCAGGTATGATATACTCAGTGATTCCATTTTAGTACATTTGAGTGAGATAAAATTAAACATGTGTTTTTCTTCCCTATGCTGTATAATAACCATTAGATATTTATATGTTTGTACATACTGTGAAACTAAGTGTTAAGATATTAAAAAATACATTTATCATCAATTTCATTAATTTCAAAATGCAGAAAACAGTGAAAACCTGAATTAAATAAATATTTTTTCAGCTCACCTATAGAAACAATAGCACACAGCTTTTCTAAGCACTTATCTGGTGGGTTTTTCTCGGCACTTTGAAGAGCTTTTCACAGTTTTTCTGTGTTTTCTGTCTCTTCATCTATTCTCAGTCTGACTCTATGATGGTGATGCTCAGGACTCTTTGTTTAGGGTTGTTGATTTTACACAGAATCAATGCACGTCCATCAGATGTCTTGTGTTCTGTTGTATATCATAATAATGTAATAATGTAAAGTGTGTGCAGCTCTTTAGGCACATTTGAAACAGTAAATATAGCACCATCAGTGTATGTGTTCCATAAAAAATGTGGCTTCAGTTATTGAAAAACTCATCATTTAGATTATAATCAAGTATTTATAATCTATTCTTTCTGGAAAAGGTCGGATCCTTTTCTCTTTTATTTTATTAAACACTACTTTCTTGCTTTGGAGGGTTAAAATGCATATTTCTGGGTTTAAAGCAGCCTAACAGTTGTGTTTTCAAATTAGCGCTAACCTCTGTAAATGTGTGTGCTTTGACTTGTGTGCATATGAAGAGAAAACATGTGTCTATGGTTTGTGTCAGATGGTGTGGGCGAGCACCAACAGAGTGGGATGTGCTGTCAGGAAGTGCTCCAACATGGACGTGTTCGGCAGCACCTGGAGGGAAGCAACGCTGCTGGTCTGCAACTACTTGATAAAGTAAAGTTTGGGAAATATGCTCATTCACTTTTTCACCAAAAGTTTGAAGATGCAGCTCAAAACTGTGGCTTCCTCCGAGACACATAGGATGCCTATTTTTTAAAGTAGAAAATAAGTATCCTCTATGCAAATGCTAATAAGCTAATCATTGTTGGTTGTAGTTTCAGTTTTAGTCTACTATTAGATCTTGAAAATGCTTTAAATCCAAATGATCTGTTTTATTTCACACATATGGGATCAGTTTAATGTTTTTAGTTCAAACCAGGTTCAAATAGGACACAAGAGGCAGATTTCAAGAACAAAAAGTGAGCTTTACTTGTATATACAAATGTCTTAATGAAGTTGGCAAAAAAAAGAACAAACAAACAAACAAAAACAAAAACTGAAAATAGACGGTTGCTGTTTTCGTCCATGTTCTAAGTAAAAAAGAAAGAACCAATACAGACCCAAACCCTGCTCTCACAGGTGCAAATACTCATTTAACTATTACACTCAGAATCTCACCTTTTAATTAGCTAAATATATTTCTTTGTATTTCAGAGGAAACTGGGTAGGAGAAGCTCCGTATAAGACTGGAAAGCCATGTTCTCTCTGTCCATCCAGCTACAGAGGCTCCTGCTGGAGAAACCAGTGCACACTGAACAAAAAACCCAGGAGACTTTAACACAAGAAAGAAGCTATTAACACAACACAGTGTTTTAATTTGTAAACTGAAAAAAAGAATCCGCAACAGTTCCAAATGTGACTCACAAAAGCTGTACAACAAGACAATCTGGATAAATGACACATGTGTCCAGTTACCACTGTTACCATTTGTACTGTAAATACTTTATTTACTGCAACACTTGAATTTCTATTCCAGTTACAAAATAATGTTAAAACTGTTATTTCCTTTGACTTTCAGGAGCTTTGCACTGTTAGAACCTGTTTAATAATAATAAAAAAAGCAGTTTTATGCTACAAGTTGCTCATTTTAGCCCTGATATACATCTTTGATTGTCTTTCTAGACTGTGAACCTGTTCCCACAGTAAATGACAATGCATTTATGGTTGCCTGTTTGCCTGACCGAACATTAATTAAGTTATAAATAACTGATGAGGCTGTATATTCAGCACAAGTAATTCGCTGTTCACCACTTGTGTTTATTCACTGCAGCTGCAGGAAATTTTCTGTCCTGCATTTCACCTCATTACAGCTCAGCATTTACCCATCAGAGACTTTTTCTGTCATAAACCCGAGCCTAATGCAGCTTTTATGGCCTAAAATACGAGGGAATCAGCTGTGCCTCCCAGCTCAAGTGATTTGTGGACACACACACACACACACACACACACACACACACACACACACACACACACACACACACACACACACACACACACACAAACGTAAAACATTTGATACAGAAACCAGTCTCTCCCAAGCAAACAAAGTCCCTCACAAACAAGTATAAAGAGCAGCTGAGATCAGCACTTTGTTGACTGTAATGATTGTTTATTTAGCAGCTCTATTCAGAAATGGAGAGTGGGTGTAATTTTCTTTCTTTGTGCAAGGTGTTTCTCCTTACTCTACATTTTTGTGCAGGTGTGGTTTTACAGGTAATTGCATACACTGTTTTCAGAATTTCAATCAATCTGTTTCCACTGATACAAACAGTTAGATGTTTGGAAAACACCGTTATCCTCGCTGGATGAAATTTTCATGAGAATATCCACACCGCCTCATCCCTGCAGACGATTAGCAAGAGAAACTGAACTCGGAAGAAACCAACATCAAAATCCTTTTCCTTGTAAAGCTAATCCTATTAAATTAACACATTATATTTAATCTGGTTTTTCTTTAGATGCTGTTACACTTACTGTTTTTTACATTTTAGGCGATTTTAACTTAACAAGCAGTATCAGTGTGTTAGTTAATGAGCTTTAGAGGTGCCAGAGAGTGGATTTTGCAATCTTCAGCCAGTCTTAAACTAAGCAACTAGAAAGAATTAATACATATTTTTGAAGGTGCCCAAAGAAAATATGACAAATTTCCCTATGGAAGCAAAAATGTCTGTTTGCATGCAGCTGAAATGTGCCAGCACGATATAGAATTATTGTAAAGGACGGCTTGTTTCCAAATCAAATGTACAGATTTTGTCTCTTTTTATCCATTTAGATTGTTTGGTGTGTGTCCCAGTTAGCTCAAGGATGAAAACATAACATTTTGTGAGCAATTTCATTTGGGAATTAATCTCTGTCTACCAAGCCATACCTGCCAACCAACTGAAGCGTGAAGCTTGCAAACTTTAAAGCTCCGGTGAGGAGATGGCATCCATGTTTACACGCCAACCGTCTCACTTAGCAGAAGAAAGCCAGAGGAGGGCTTGTGACACTGTAACAGGATGTAAACATTGTAAATTGATAGCTGTATTATGATTTTCAACTCTTGCTAGCCATTAAAAGTGATTTTACACTTTTACACTATAATCCCCTCAGACAGACACACATATTCTTTACCTTTAAGCATTGGGGTGAAAAATAATGTTGAACTTCCCAAATGTAGAGCGAAGGAGCCACACACTGACCTTATGATTGCCACATTTATCATGCTGAGCACCTTCTTTTGGTTGGTGAATGTAGTTTTAGAATACCTGTGTCATAACTGAGTATTTTTCTGCACAGGACAAAGAGCCAACTAGCTTCATTACATTCAAAGAAGGCAGACATCTCAACAGCTTATAGGCCAAAGAAATTAAATCAAACGATATATTTGATTTAAACTCATTCTCCAATGAAATGAAGGTGGGCTTCCATCTCTGCTGGGAGGATGTTTTGGCATCCGCAGAGAGTTCAGGCCCCAGGTATATAACGGCTAAGCAGTAATGTTTTCTCCTCAGTCAAAACAAAACTGATGATGTCACTCGTCATACAGTATGCTTGCTGCCACCCTCAGTACATTCTCCACTCCTCTGTCTTTTATGTCCCTCCCCACCCTCTTTCTTTCATTCTATTTTACATAAACTCTTATTCTTACACAATTTTCATCTTCGACTAAGAAATGGCTGTTGGGTGATGAGAAAGAGGGAAAAGAGCACAATAACTTTATGTCTATTTGAGTTTCTATCATCATGTTGCCATAGCTACAGCTGCTATATAGATTGGTGTCCATACGAGCCTGGTTACTGTTTAACCTCCCCACCCACATTTGCCCAGATTAGGAAAATCAATAAGATAACAGCAGCAACACCGGCCTTACCTTGCACCAACAACACCCTTCTCGCACTACAGCACCCTGCGCCAGACTTCCACATTTTACACCTTATGGTGAGGGGAGAAAATAGTGGATTTAAAACATATGCTCGGGAGGAAGGAGAGGACGACATGGTCAATGTAAACTCACAAGTCAGTTCAAGTATGGAACTTCCATTTGGTGAGTACACACTTTTGCTTTTATCCGTGTGGCCGACTAGTTTAAAAAGAGGCTAAGCATGGCAGCTGCTTGCCTCTTTTTGCTTCTTATTCAGTGTTTTTGTGCAACAGCTGCTTGGCTCCAGAGCTCTGCTGGATCACAAGGGATTCAGGGTGCAAATATCACCACCATACATGTCTGTCTTTTTCACACGGCTGTAATCCAGGAGGTGTGTCAGAGATATGGAGGTCGTTAAAAAAAGGCCATGGGAGCTGGGCCTGATGGAGATGATGGTTCAGAGATATTGAGATGTAAGAGCTGTAAGAGTACAGTGAGTGTGACAGGGCTCACAGGCTGATTTGAAATGATTTAAGCTTGCTCTGTTTGACAAGCTGTGCTCATGGACTGGATATTTTTTACGGAGTTCTGAAAACATTCTTTCTGTAGAGTTACACTATCCATAAAAAGACTGACATTTTAACCTCACTATGACACTGTGACAAGCCTCTGCATTATTTTATGGCTACAATATAAGGTGCTGTGCAAACACAAAACAGCAGAAGGACACATCGCTGCTACAGGCACACAAACCGCCCCTTTGTCATAACTGTTTTGAACCATCTCAAGAGAGGCCTTACTCGGCATCATACCAGCTGTCTGATGCAGCAGTTGGCGGGAGTTTAGTTTTTGCTTCTGTGGTCATTCATTAAATAATTTGCATGTCACACCAGGGATGCAAATCCATTTAAACAAAGCTCTGGCCAAATGAGAAATGAAAATATCCGTCCAATGTTTTAAGTCTGCCTTTGCTCGTTTATTCCTTCCCTCCTTGCATTTCTTCTCGTGCCACTATGCCAATTCGCTATATGTAGGCTATTTTTTCAGCAAAAGGAACAGCTACACAGAAAAGGTGAATTGTACAAAGGAAGGAGGTGATATTTTCATACATTTCAGTCCTAGTGACCACTGAAGTGAAAGTCAGTTCAGATAGTGAAAATAACTTCTCATATATGTGTCCAGCAGTATTTCAAGGTTGTCGCTGCCAGGCTTGCTTCTAGGACTTTGTAGCTGGCAAGCAAACCCCCTATGGGCTAGCTAACTGGGAATATACTAACACTAATCTCTCTAATGAACACCCCATGCTTCTCTAAATTTTCTCTGCATTGGCCGGTTTACATCCAGCTCCATTTACTTTTCCATTT
This sequence comes from Astatotilapia calliptera, assembly GCF_964374335.1. Lineage (NCBI taxonomy): Eukaryota > Metazoa > Chordata > Actinopteri > Cichliformes > Cichlidae > Astatotilapia > Astatotilapia calliptera. The sequence continues at coordinate 6,027,895 of NC_137441.1, forward strand.
CAGTTAAGAGTGAAGCGACAGGGATAAGATTTCCAGGCTGCTATTTTAGTTGCTGACAGGACAATATTTTTATTTAATTATATTTACAATTCATGTTTTGTGAGGGGTTTTTGTTACGGCATAAATCTCTAGATGATTTCATTTCATTATGACACAGTACATGCAGCATAAAGAGAAACTGTATAGAACAATGAGCATCATGATTTTGTTCAGTTATACAGTTTTGTTTGATGTGTTATTTTGTCAGTTAGAATTACAGTCACAGGTGATCATCATGCGTGACACACAGAAAGAAAGCTGTGCATTTTGTTTTCAGTGGTTGTATCGCACAAAGCCATGAGAATTTAAATCTACTGAGAAGTTAAGCAGGCTCACAGTCGTGTCCACAGCAAATGAATCTTGTTTCAGTAAAATCTGACCTTGATCTTGAGCACAGTTGAAGACACATTAGGAGACCATAATATGGAAGTTCCACTGACATCCTGAAGGCTTTACACATCAGATGTGTAAAATTTGTTAGAATATTTTGTGCTTTAAAAATAGTTTTTGGATTCACCCATTCTTAATGTGCAAATTCACACCGACCGCGTAATTTCACTGGATGAATTTGCAGCATTTATTTTTCTTTAGCTTTCTGAAATGATTCATCCGCCTCCTCAGATGTGGTCCCAACTCTGCCAACAAGAGTTCAAACTGCCCCCCTGACATCCTGACATATGTATGAAAGCAGTTGTGATACAGCTTTAACTCCTGGTTCAAAGTATGAAATTCTCCCTGCTGCTGCTTTTTTCGGAGACTTGAATGAACCTAGCATCTTTGTTTCCTCCTTCTCCGGGTTTAGAAACAACAGGACCGCTTAATATCAACTTCTTTGTCCTCACATTTTCCTCAACAACACAGTGCATTCGGTGTATGTGTGTGTTAGATGACAAGTTCAGAATCCGAAAATTCAGATTTTCATGCTGTTTTTTGAATCGTGCCCAGTAATAACCTAATAACATAATACTGCAGTTAACTGTGTTATCCTGTTAAATTTATACTGTTTATTAATGTTACAGACAGACAAGACCACATTAACATTACCATTTTATTATAGCCACCAGTTGCTACCTGCAGGTAGCTGCTAATACTTAAATGGCTCATGTTTATGTGGACAGTGGCAAGGTCAACACTTCAGATAACTGTTTAATACTTGTTGTTAAAACAGGAGACTTACTGACCTCCCAACAGTCGTAATAACGACCAAGGCATCAGTCTTTAAGATGCTTCATCGTGTTTGTAGTGCTACCGTTCATGTGTCCAGCTTCTAGTAAGGGGGGAAAGGTTGTGCACCTTTACTTAGTAAAGGTGTGTGTCATCTGGAGCAGGTGAAGACGGCAGTGCTGGTATCAATGCTGTTGCAAATGCAAACTGAATGTGAATTTGCTGCCTAAATACTCACCAAATGTACATTAAACCCCAAGTTTTATTCAAAAAAAGTAAAATAAGAAGAAAAATACAGCACAGAGATCTTATATTTTACTTAGTTAAAATTTATGAATGTGCTTATTCTAAAGTTTCCACCAAGTCTCTAGTGACTAAGCAGCACAGACAGGCTGGGGAGGGGCTGAATTACTAAGAAATACAGTTTTAGTTTTCATATGATTTGTTGACAAAAGCAAAACTATGAAAAGTGATTCTTTAAGCTACACCCTATCGAGTCAATGCAGACTATAATCTTGGTTGCTAATTTACAGAACTAGCAAACATTAAAAGCAGAAAACCTTTTCTTTTCTTTTCTTTTCTTTTCTTTTTTTTCTTTTCTTTTTGTTTGGAGTACTGACTTCTAATGAATACAATAGTAAGCTTTTCTTGGAGGACTTGTTTACAGTATATGCTTGACAAATCTTCCAAAACCAGGACATTTATGTTATAAATACATTCTTTGGCAGTTGCGTAGTTTAAGCTTCTTTTTGGCCTAGCTCAGGTTAAACTATGCTTCTTTGTCCAAGCAAGCTACAAACCTCTGCTCATGTTACTTCTATTGCAAAACCGTATAATTCCACATCCTGAAAATAGTCTGCTTCCTACTGAGATTTTATCAAGATGATAAAATATATTATGATAAATTATGTATTTTTTTAGCAGGTTTCTCACTCCTTCACACTCAGCTGTGGGCACAAGCTGACAAACCTTCTTAGCAAGGTGACTTATAGCTCATAGAACACACATAGTTTGTGTCAGACACATGGGATTAATTGCTTAACGGTCGCAGCCTGGACAAACTCCCAAGCCCTGCAGAGGGGCAGAGACACTTGGTGAATGCAAACATGACAACAGCCGTTGAACAGACCCTCAGCAGATATCTGTTTGCCTAAAAAGCTGAAAGACTTGACAGCAGGGCACATTCTACATTAGACACATCAAGCTATGCACACAAAATATTTTTCAAGGCACTCTTTTTTTTGTCATCGTACTGGCATGTAGATGAGGATTTCTCATGACAATGGCATCTTTAAAAAAAAAATAGTACTTCTAAACACTGACACATTGCAATGCAAAGGTTTAACCTTCTCATAACTTCTGCATGAACCATAAACAAAGTAATGCTTACAAAGTTCAAATTTATACAATTATCAATTATTATCATTACAAATTAAATAATGAAACTTTCTGTTACAGGCAGAGGTTGTTACTGATAGGTCGCTAAAGAAGTAATTTTGTCAAAAAATGTGTCACATTTTTCAAATGTTGGTGGCAGAACAGCCACTTTCGTTGCTTCAGTCATGCATTTAATGTTTCAGGTGAAGCAATGTCATAAAGTCTAGGTTATAAACAAGTCAAGTTCATTTACAGCTTTGTTGCAGCTCTGGATTGGATTATAAATATCATTGTAGATGGAGTTAGTATGGACAGGGAAATGACATTTTTTTTGTTGCTTTTGGTGTTTATTGATGTGGCCGTTGCTTTGGCAACTTCAAGATAATGTTTCTAGGTCAAAAATGAACTTTTCTATGAAAAGTTTTAATACTGCAATGTGCAGCAGAGTTTGTAATTGTTCAATCTCTTGCAGTAAAATTAAAAAAATTAGTACACTGAGGAGATGTCCTCCTAACAAAACAGGCTACTGGTAATTAACACTGCTGCCTCCTGGTTCAGCAACTGGCTGTGGCCTGTTTGAAGTTCAATTATTCTCTCTGTACCTGCATGGATTTCACCTGGGTCCTCTGGCTGCGTTAGCCTACTTCTAAAAGTGAAAGCAATCAGTGAGCTGGTGGAAAAGCAGCTACTGAAGAGTTAAATCTATATAATCCTATATAATTTAACTATGTCTAGAGCTAAAGAGCAAAGCTAAAATGAAGGAAACACTTAAAAAAAGAGCAAATACAGAAACAGATGCATTTACTGGTCAGTATTTATTTCAAAGTGAAAGTATTGTTGGAAGCAATCATTTTAACAGTTTATACATGTACAGCTAATGTACACTCTCAAAACACTAGAAGATTAGTATTGTCTTGTACTGTAGCCACATTCATATTAACAGTTACATCGAGTTACATCATATTGTTACAAACTGTTTTTCAAGTTCAAACTGTGTTACAATTTCTCTAGCTGATGGTCTCGCACATATTAACAAGAACCAGCCACTATTTAGATTATTGTCACATAAAAAAAAATATGAATACCCAAAAACAAGAAATAGTTTATAGTATGTCCAGAAATATGGTCAAAATAAGTGACCAAACCTGAACATTTGGCCCACGGTGACTTGCCTAGGGGAAAAAAATCATTAACTTGTTTGCCTGGCCACCCCTATAAAAACTCTCTGGCTCCACCTCTGTCCATTTTTATTTACATCTAGGCCTTCTCACTTGCAAATGTAGGGCTTTTACAGATACTCACACACTCTTAAAAATCAAAAATCATGCCCACTTTGCCCATGTGGTAAGACTGTCTGGAGGAATCAAACTAAATTACATAAATTGAAGTGCTCTTGGTCAAATCAAGACATGTGTCACTTTGACTTTAATGTTCCTCACAGCTTCAGTCAGACATAACCAAGAAATAAGCTGCAGCATTTGCATATTATGTAATAAGTGCAAGATTTAACAGCACAGGAAGACTTATGAGGTCTGAGTCAGATTATGACTCAAATGACAGATAAAATCACTCAGCTATTATTGAGTTATTGTGGGCTTTCTCCATAAGGAGCCATAGTGTGATGAAATGAAAAGTCCTTTTTAGCAAGGCTTATCTAATGTCCACTTTTGCCACCATGAAATATTTGTTTTCTTTTCCATTCCTTTTATCACTTTGATAAATCAGTTACCTCATTTTATAACTTTGTGTTGATCTTTCCCTTTAGCTAGCTTGTAAGGGTTTTTCCTTATGCTGGGACATGACCCTTTGTATGGTGAAATAATATAAATAGCAGAAGCTTGCATTATGTTAAAGTTACATTAGTGGGTGAAGGAACCACTCAGCTAATGAAATGAAACTTAATCTGTGCTGACATCAAATGTGACATTTAACAAATCTCAGTGTGCCTCTTGGGTATTTAACAGAGGCAGAAAGCCCAATTAGCAACCTGTTTGGAGAGCAGGTATTACACACTGTTCTCTTGACACTAATAATCCGAGTGTTCAAGTCTCCAATCAAATCTCATTGTGACAGGCATTAGGGGATTATCCCCATGTGCCTTGGGCCCTTACAGTCGGCCTGGTGGCCCCAGCAAACAACACTATCCAGTAGCTGCTTTTCCTCCCAGCCTGCCTCAGCCTGGCCGGGCCTGGGAGAGGCGACGAGGCTCATGGGCCTTCACACAGCTGGTCGGCGCACTGTCAGAGCTCAGCTTTCCCAGGGATGTATGGCCAGGATGGAATCCTCCACTTTACCAACCCGGGTAAAGGTAAAAGACACATAAACTTAGTTGTAGTTTTTTTTTTTCTTGCTGTGTGTGTGTTAAAATCTTTGAGGTAAAGCCCCTGGAAGATTGAAGACAGTACTGTGAAAATGAACACAATATTCTGTTGTATATTCTGTTGTTGCTCGAGGCTTTCAAAAGAAACATGTTGCAAAGCTGCTTTGACAAAAAAAGGGTATTTTAATTCCTACCAGAGCTGCTTCTTTGAACATGTGTTACAATAAGTTGACTCTATCATGAATATTTTGGACGTTTCAGAGCTTCAACAGTTTGTGCATTAAACAACTACTGTAGTAAGAACCTGGTTAACAGAGAAGTGGATTGAGTGTTGATTTGCTGAATGTCCACAAGATGGCAGTGATAAGCAATGATTTCATATTACCTGACACTGATGAAAGCAACAGCACTGACACAAACACTGGACTATAAGTAGAGGGCCTAGTGATGGAAAGAAGCAAACCATGCTTAACCACCAACTGGACTTCCTTCCAGTTTAACCTCAATTGAGAATTTTTCATTTAATTCTACATATGACTTCTTCTCTTCTCAATTTCAGATGGGAATACTGTACTTTCCACTTGACTGCATTTCACATAGTTTAGCAGATTCATTTAGCAAAATACCCGATGAGGTTACATTGTTTCCATATTTTATGCTGCTTTCCCTCTACTCCACTACACTTTCTACGACACTACATTTATTTGCTAGTTGCGGTTACAGTTTACTTACTCAGATTATCAAAAAGAAAACATGTAATGTATTATTATAGAATAAACTATGCTGATACTTATTCCTGTGCACTTCATACAGTACTTTCACTTATAACAAGGTGAGTGCACTGTGCTATATTGTGACGCCTTGTTAAAAAGTAATTCTCCAGTGTACCATTCTAACAAACTGTTACCAAGTAATCCTCTACTGCACCATAGTAGCAATTTGTTACAAAGTATTTCTCCACCGTAGAGTGGCTACTTTTACTGAAATTAAAAAGCGGAGAATTTTCTCAAACATAACGAGAGTGGAGTATTGTTTCACTTGGTGAGGGTACTGTTACTCCAAACTTTCAGTACTTTGCTCACCACCCCTGACAGACCTGTTAAGGTGCTGCATAAAATGAGAACATCAGGTCACCTCAGTGACAGGCAGAAGGACTAAAATGAGAACATGAGTGAGAAAAATGAGCTCACTGAGTTAATTCACTTAACAATAAAAAAAATATTTGATGTTACAGATGCTGTGATGATAACGTCTTGCTAAATAAAGACAACACTCTGTGTGTATTGTGTTCATTACAATTCAAGTTAAGATGCTGGACAAAAAGCACTCTTGACTTAACGTTGACAGGGCAGCGTTGAATACTTCACGTCTTGTTATTCGAGCTGTCTAGGTTAAATGTCTATTGATTTGCTGCTCACTGAAGGACCTATAGAGAATTAGAGAGATAAAGGTGCTCCGAGCAGAGCTGCTGACAGAGTGGATTGGAAAAGCAGTCAAAATGAATCTTCAGCAAAACAGGGTTAATTATTACAGACCCTTATCACATGCTGTGATTGATTTACGTAGTGCATAGGTCTTCATGTTTATTGATGTAATTGTTTACTTATTTAGTGCACAGGGGCTACTTGAGGTTTTCAGTCTGACTGAAGTATAAACATGTTTTTGTGAATTTGTTTTTCTGTAAAGTGTGTCGCTTTCAGTTTTATATTTATGAAAGACGTACCGAAAGGTTGAATGGCCTAATAAATCTTTGAGATAAAGAAATACTGGTGGCCCAAGTTAATATCTGTAAAGAAATACACCTTAGTAAAGTGCCTTTAAACAGAAATACAGTGTGGTCTGCTAAGTGGGTAGAAGTCACAAAGAGAAACTGGAAAAGGGTGTTGTAATATAATTTTCCATCAGCCTATCTAATTTATTAGCTAAATCTTTAACCTCTTATAATATCATGACACAACTAATAGACGCTCTTGGTTTATCATTACATGAGAGCAAACAGTAATCATGAGGGCGATTTGACAACTTGCCTGCTCTTTCACTGAAAAGATTTTATTTCAGCCGCGGTGAAAATCATCTTCAGAAAGCTAATTTAAAAGTAAACTGAGAGTGGTTGTAAACATTAAATGATAAAACTTTGAAATCGTTTTAATTAACATGAAGACGGCTCTTTGAGGATTTCTTTGGCAATCCGATTTGTCATTTTAGCACAAAACTTTAAAAACTGTGTAAATAAAGGTGACAAACTGGCTTTTAATGAGTAAGGCTTCGTGGGCCTCTGAGATTGCATTATCTTCTCTGTGTAAGTAGAATGCTAATATTTGACAGGAAAAATAAGATATTTATATGAGCTTTGTCAAAGTAATTTCCACTACAGAGGCGGGAGTAACGCATAACACAATTTTACTGAATAAACATGCTCACATAAAACCATCAGAAAATGATGCAAGACAGTAATTCAATCTTCTTAAATGATAAATCTGCATTATTATAGGAACAGAATATTCCACTAGCCCAGAAAATATGATATTCCCCCACTCAACCACACGGGCTTGCATAAGCTGTGTTATTTGCAGATAGCTATCTGTTGACAAGGTCTTTGCCATGACACTCTACTCACCTATCTCCTCCATCTACTGCAGCAGGCTTTTTCTGCCGGCCTTAAATCTGCTGCAGCCAGCACATTGTTTCCTTCTGTTTTCCTCTTATCAACATCAACACATTCCTGGTTATGCCTTGCTTTTCCACTAAGGTGAAGCTCTCTTTGAAAGAAGCAAAATAAGTCCCCGGAGAGTTTATATTCCACATCTTATTAACTCTTCCAGGCCACCACGTTCGTCTTTTTTCCTCCCAGCTGCTGGTTTCTGCATTTTGATTTTATTATGCTGCTTCCCTGCCGCCTGCCTTTGAGATCGGACTTGGGGAAATGAAATGTAGTCATTGAGGAGAAGGTACAAATAGGCAGTGGTTACAAATGGAGTTTGGTCAGTGGTCGGAGATTCCTATTCAGAAGATAGACAGGACTTTGTTCACAAACTGGAGTTTGAAATTTCAAAGGGGAGAATCACACATGTATTACATCAGGTCTCAGCGATCCTTTGACTTTTAGCCTCGGGGCAAGAGTTTGGGTGACTGATTATAAGACAGCTCAGTCTAGCCCATCACATTTTAACATGGCAGCCTCCCACTTCATTTAAAAGTCAAATGGCCATTGCCAGCTGAGCTGCAGCTTTTATCAAAATTCAGTTTTGGCTTAAGACTCTATTTATATTCTGTTCACTACATTAAAAAAAGAAAAAATTCCTTACTTATTTCACTTTATTTCATTATATTTTGTTATAAATAGCACTCAAACAATCCCTGCATTTGACTACTTTAAAAAACAAAGCAAGACAATCATCCTTTAACGGCATTTAATACAACCAGAGAAAAAGCTGCTACAAGACAAATAAATTAAAAAAAATCATTAATTGTATGCATATTCTGCCCCCATGGAGCTGAATCACACACTATTGACTTGCTGATAAGCTTAAGCTGTCACATGTAAATGTGATTACTGTTGATGAATGACTGTTTTGAGTGGTTTTGTTAACTGCTGCATCACAATTGCCAAGTAAATCTGGTCCCCGCACATCAACACAACTCCAGTACTAAAGTACCAATAGAAACAAATGACAACAGTGGTGTGTTATTGTAACTGTCATTGTAGCCATGTCTGGTCAGGATTTAATACACATGACAGCTACATACTGAACCCAACTAGTAATGTTTAACTTTTTTATGGTTTTAAAATTTCCTATATTTAAAGAGGCAATAACATGGTAATAAAAACCTAATCAAAAATCACATGTATAATCCGAGTTATAGGCTTGTTGTCTTGGGAACCTGGTTGTGTAACAGCCTTAAGAATGAGATTTGTTGCCACGATTAAAAAAAAGAGTCTTCAAATATGTTAGCATCTCTACATAGAAAGGTACAATGTTAGCATGCTAACTCAATCACTGACTGCTTCATGAGGTGTTTGGCAGTTCTATTGCTTGCCATTTCATGTGAACATTATTGGAAAATGGAGTTCAGCAATTTGGAAAATAACTAGTAAAGTTATCATGTTATCACTGACTACACATCTTGCATTCTTGATTATATTTTAAATAGAAGTCACTGATTGTATTTTGGGGGGGTTCGAATTGTCATAAAGATTTTTTTTGAGTGTTACATCACCACAAGCATTATGACCTGACCCTGGGCTTCAAAGTTCTGGCACTTACCTGATAGTAGTTGTTTTGTATGCAGTACACATGCACACAAGTTTCCATTGCGGCTTATCTATGCTCTAACATTGAGAAAAGAAAAAGAAAGTGAAAATTAAGCATACAATAAGTATTCAATGGCTTGCACAACCACCTTTAGCAGCAATAACTTAAAGTAATAATTTTCTGTATAACTATAATATTTATAACTGCAGAAGTGTAGAAGAATTGTGGCTCACCCTTTTTATAATGTTGCTTCATTGCTCTGTGCAGGAACTGGTTCACACTGCTCTCCTAAAGTCCTACCATAACATTTCAGTTAGGGTAAAGTCAGGATGGCAATACCTTGATTTCTTCTGTTTACAACAGGTGTACCTGCAATTACTGTCTCTATGCACAGGAGACCTCTAATTTGAATACTTTGGTATGCACAAGAATTCGTAGTAGGCTCAGTGTCTGCAAGGTGCCCAAATTCTGTGGCTCCAAATCAAATCATTACTACTACACCACTGTGTTTGACAGCTAGTATGAAATGTTTGTGATGATATGATGCGTTTTCACCAAATGTGTGTTCAGATGCAGCGTTGCATTTTTCCTGCACAAGTACGGCTTAGAAACAAGCCACACTTGTTCAACATTTCCCTAACTGTACTGTCATGAACTGAGGCCTGCAGAGTCTGCGATGCTCTTGGTTTTTTGTAATTTCTCAGAACACTACACAATCTGACCTTGGTGGTTTTGCTCCTATTTATAAAGGATCATATGAGTGCTCTGGAGAGGAAATGTAGCCAGTTTTAGTACAACAGTTGCTGTCCGAGTTAAGTGACCTAGATTATTTGCAATAATCCTACAGGTCAGGTCAGTGCAATATTTTACTGTAAACAGCCAACAGTATGTATTTTGAATGCTCAGTGTAATAAAACAGCAATAAAACACACAATAACACATCTTCTTTTAACACGTGTGTTTTTATCACTTAAAAACATACAACAAAGTCAGAAGAATGTTCCCAAACTACGGAAACATGACCATCTGAGAAGCATGTGAATGCACAGTTTCTTTACTGCATCACCATGCTAACTATAACAAAATATACAAACCAAAAAAAAAGAAAAGAAAAAACACTGAAAAATAATACAAGTGAAAAACGTCAAATAGTTACCTAAAAGAAGTGTATTTATTCAAGTTCATGGAAACAATGAATTGTCATGCTGTATGACTTCATACTTCACTACATTAGCCTATAAATTGAGCCCCTTTTCCCACGTACACATATATCTTGGTAAATATAGGTTTTCTATGTATATTGCCATTTTGAACCAGAAATGTAAGCTTTTGAAAAACTTTGTCCAGGTTTAAGATTTTCAGAAACTCATCATTGCATCTTCATTTCCTTGTTTACAGTCAGGCTGTTTACCATCGAATCATTTATTTTTGCAAACATTTCTATACAGTTAGGGTTATACCGCCACCTGTTGCTGTGTTTGACATTGTTTTTGTGTTTTCATTTAGATGGACAAAGAAAAAAAGAAAGTGAAATTTATTATTATTTTCTAAATTAATAAAAAAAAATAACTAAACATTATTTTCAGGGACACGAAAACAAGAACAGGAAATTTGTGTCCAGGAACACTGACACACTGAGCTGTTTTATCACAGCTATATAACATTTTCTTACCACCAGTATTAATGAATAATGAATGATTTACTTCTTAGCATTAGACTGAATGACTGTATGAGCAATATGAAATAAAATTAGTAACACATTAGCATAGCTACTGGAGCTGTTTTAACTACACGCGTTAGCTGCTTCTCCTTATATTGCCGTCTTTATGCTACACTAAACAAGCTAAACTGACATTTACAGTCATATTAAACTATACCTTTAGAAAAATGTTGCCTAAGATGAGTTGTAGTCTTTAATTAATTAATTTAAATATAGTGGCTACATTAGAATTTGGCATCAGCAAGAATGTGAGCTGCCCAGAGAGCCTGCACGTGTCAGTCCAGTTTGAGGAAATGTACAGTATGTTAACCCCCCCCCCCCCCCCCCACACACACACACACACACAAATCACAGATAAGTCACGGAAGAATTTCAGCCTGCCCTTTCTAACATATCAAAACAGTTTGTGGGTTTATGATTAAGAAAGCTATAACCATGCAGATTATATTTTATAGTCCCATATATGACTGTTCCTTGAGGAGTTCACAGAAATTTAAGATAGCAGCAATGATACAAGTACTTTAATGATAGGGGGAGATAAGATTTGCTGCAGTGACTCATTCAAAGCTCCACACTGATTCTCCAATCATCAGTTCTTCCCTCTCCCCCCGCTCGCTGACTGCTTTGAAATAATCAGCACACTTCTTGAGCAAATATGGGCATTGCAGAAGAGCAGCATGGATCGAACATGAAGCAATGTTGTAATGGATGACCTCTGCACACACAAGTGAAACAACATGCTCCAGTCTGATACAGAACAATCACCTGTGCACACTGTAGGAGTGTGCACAAAGCTGCTAATCATTTTTTGATAATTGGTCTACGTTAATTGCATTGTTTATAGTGTCTAATTACCATGAAAGCTTAACTGTAAATGAATCTGTGACCTTTCCTGACATTCAGAAAAACAGTAGTTTAATCAGAACTTGATTGCTTCCATTTTCCTTTCTGATTGGCTCTTAGTAAGAGGGGTTTTTATCAATCATTAAGCAAATCATCTCTCAGTCACACACAGAAGCCTACAGGCATGGATGTTTGCCTGCATGAAGAAAAATAATTTTATGAGCCCACCGTATAATTTGAGTACATGACTAACAACTTCACCTACATGGGGTTTAGTGCTTTTGAGGTCCGTCTGAACCTGAGATCGTTGACCTATTGCTATGTACTAGGTACTTTTTCTGCAAATACAAGGCTCTTGTTTGCTGTGTGACATGCAGGATGAGCCTGCTTTCTGCTTTGCGCAAACACAAAAGTTATTTATGTAAACAATCAGATTCTGGGCATGAAAATCATTCACTGAGTGCACGTGTGCCTAATGACCAATGCTGCATTATTTTCAGTTTAAAAGTGGCACATTTACCTTCACATGTAATTTAAAGTGTAGCTACATTCAATGAAAACTGTTAAATTATACAGTAAATATTTTTGTATATAAGGCTTAAATACAATACTCATGAACAGTTTTTAAATTACCATCAACTTCTACTCATCTGGTCTTTACACTGTACAGGGAAACCATGAGATTTACTACACTTAGTGTTTAATGTATTTGCCCCCTTCTTGATTTCTTAGGTTTTGTATATATGTCACGCTCAAATGTTTCAGATCGTTAAACTAATGTTAATCTTAGATCAAAAATAGCCTGACTAAATACAAAATGCAGTTTTAAGATGATGATTTCCTTTATTAAGATCCATGCAATGGAATTGTGTTTGGTTAACTTTTTGTTTGTTTTTGTTTGAAATGCTCTGGTGTTTCTTCGTGAAGCACTTTGTTTGTCTCGAAAGGTGCTATATAAATAAAGTAGGATATAAAGTGAAGCTGCCAGAGTAATGACAGTGCACAGCTGCAGAGGAGAGTTAAATAAATGTTACTTACTTACTACTTACAGTGGGGCAAAAAAGTATTTAGTCAGCCACCGATTGTGCAAGTTCCCCCACTTAAAATGATGACAGAGGTCAGTAATTTGCACCAGAGGTACACTTCAACTGTGAGAGACAGAATGTGAAAAAAAATCCATGAATTCACATGGTAGGATTTGTAAAGAATTTATTCGTAAATTAGGGTGGAAAATAAGTATTTGGTCACCTCAAACAAGGAAAATCTCTGGCTCTCACAGACCTGTAACGTCTTCTGTAAGAAGCTTTTCTGTCCCCCACTCGTTACCTGTATGAATGGCACCTGTTTGAACTCATCATCTGTATAAAAGACACCTGTCCACAGCCTCAAACAGTCAGACTCCAAACTCCGCCATGGCCAAGACCAAAGAGCTTTCGAAGGACACCAGGAAAAGTATTGTAGACCTGCACCAGACTGGGAAGAGTGAATCTACAATAGGCAAGCAGCTTGGTGTGAAAAAATCAACTGTGGGAGCAATCATCAGAAAATGGAAGACATACAAGACCACTGATAATCTCCCTCCATCTGGGGCTCCACGCAAGATCTCATCCCGTGGGGTCAAAATGATCATGAGAACGGTGAGCAAAGATCCCAGAACCACACGGGGGGACCTGGTGAATGACCTGCAGAGAGCTGGGACCAAAGTAACAAAGGTCACCATCAGTAACACACTACAACGGCAGGGAATCAAATCCCGCAGTGCCAGACGTGTTCCGCTGCTGAAGCCAGTGCATGTCCAGGCCCGTCTGAAGTTTGCCAGAGAGCACATGGATGATACAGCAGAGGATTGGGAGAATGTCATGTGGTCAGATGAAACCAAAGTAGAACTTTTTGGTATAAACTCGTCGTGTTTGGAGGAAGAAGAATACTGAGTTGCATCCCAAGAACACCATACCTACTGTGAAGCATGGGGGTGGAAACATCATGCTATGGGGCTGTTTTTCTGCCAAGGGGACAGGACGACTGATCCGTGTTAAGGACAGAATGAATGGGGCCATGTATCGTGAGATTTTGAGCCAAAACCTCCTTCCATCAGTGAGAACTTTGAAGATGAAATGAGGCTGGGTCTTCCAACATGACAATGATCCAAAACACACCGCCCGGGCAACAAAGGAGTGGCTCCGTAAGAAGCATTTGAAAGTCCTGGAGTGGCCTAGCCAGTCTCCAGACCTCAACCCCATAGAAAATCTGTGGCGGGAGTTGAAAGTCCGTGTTGCTCGGCGACAGCCCCAAAACATCACTGCTCTCGAGAAGATCTGCATGGAGGAATGGGCCAAAATACCAGCTACTGTGTGTGCAAACCTGGTATAGACCTATAGTAAACGTTTAACCTCTGTTATTGCCAACAAAGGTTATGTTACAAAGTATTGAGTTGTATTTTTGTTATTGACCAAATACTTATTTTCCACCCTAATTTACGAATAAATTCTTTACAAATCCTACCATGTGGATTCATGGATTTTATTTTATTTTATTTTTTTCACATTCTGTCTCTCACAGTTGAAGTGTACCTCTGGTGCAAATTACTGACCTCTGTCATCATTTTAGGTGGGGGAACTTGCACAATCGGTGGCTGACTAAATACTTTTTTGCCCCACTGTATATCCACACATTCCTCCACATCACTGTGGAGGAATTTTGGACCATTCTTTTTTTGCAGAATTGTTGTAATTCAGCCACATTGGAGGGTGAACGGTAGAGTGTTTCAGATCATTGTCCTGCTGCATAACTCAAGCATGCATGACCTTTCAGGTTTTCTGGTAGAAAGCAGAAAGTATGGTTCCGTCAGTTACAACAAGTCGTCCAGGTTCTTAAGCAGCCCCGACCATCACATCGTTGGTATGATGTTCTTTTATGAAAGTGTTAGTTTTACGCCTGATGTAACAGGATTCAAACTTTCCAGATCAGTCCAGATTCTCCCAAAAGTCTTGTGGTTCATCAAGATGTTTTTTGCCAAATGTGAGACGAGCCTTTGTGTTCCTTTTGGTCAGCAGCAGTTTTCTGCTTGAAGCTCTCCCATTGATGCCATTTCTGCCTGGTCTCTTATTGTTGTCTTATTGTTGAATCATGAATCCCGACCCTAACATGGATAAGTGAATCCTGCAGGTTTTTGGGTTCTTTTGTGACCTCCTGGATGAGTCGTTGATGCTTTTCTTGGTAGGCCGGCCACTCCCGGGAAGGTTCATCACTGTTCCAAGTTTTTTCCCTTTGTGGATAAAGGTTCTCACTATGGTTCACTGGAGTCCCAGAGCCTTAGAAATGGCTTCGTAATACTTCTTCTATATTTATGGACCAAAAAAGAGAAATTATCTAGTAAACAGCAGTTCTGATTTAGGATACTTTGTAAAATGTAAAAAAAAGAAAAATTCAATGATTTTCAAATGATTTAACTTATAACTTAAAAAACTGAACAAAATGAATATATCAAATGTTGAAACCTGACAAAAAAACAAAGCTTGCACTAGGCATAATTAATGCTACTTATCATCACCTCTTTTAATAACTGTAAATAGAAAACAACTGAGGAGATTAAATGCTTTACTTTTTTAAATGAACTCCTTAACAGGTTCCTCTGTGTTAGTTTTTGCTTCATAATACATATGTGGACTGCTGACTGGATAGTTTAGCATGGACTCTTTTACTGGGGAGACATGCTGCTGTAATGTGTGCAGACTGTGCTTTGGCATTGTATTGCTGTCATGAATAAGGCCTTTTCCTGTAAGAGACAACTGGATAGGAGCAAAAGTTGGTGGCTTGGATGAAAGATTTTAATCTAGGCATCAAGCTGGCCTCTCTACTCTGTAACTCAGGTTTTGATTGAACTATTTTCCATCCTCGGGGGCAGAGGGGGCCAGATGTTTGATTAACTCTGGTCACTGTTTACCTTTAAAAATCTCAGTTTCAGAATTGCGTATGTTTGTGCATTTCTAAAAGATTCACTCTGTCTGCTCATGCTTTTTTTTTATACCCACTTATGTTACCCACAACTAATAAATCTGTAACCTTGTAAACTGTAAAACAAGCCGGTGTCACTTCACTGCATTTTATTGCATATTTTGTGGCATTAAATGTAAAATTTCTGTAAAGAATGATTAATTGACCCACCATTACTCTTTTTATTTTTCTAAAAGGCTTCTTTAGGCTCCTCTGAGTCATCTAAGCTGTCTCTCAGAGGAGCAGCCGCCTTTACAACAAGCTTGGAGCTTTTGAAAAAGCCTCACGTGAACCTTGCACAAACAATGACGGCTTTTACATAAAGGCATCATTTGTGCTTTTCCCCGCTAATTATGGCAGAATTAACTCAGATTTCCGAGCAATGTAATACACATGGAAGTATGTTTTTAATATAGTGGTTAATTTTATTTGATTGTGGTTATCTTGTGGTGGTAAAAGTATTTTTCCTCTACTTTTTATCTCATTAAAGTACAGTGCAATTATTCAAGGTCAAGGTAATCAAGCTGGCTCTAAAGTTAAACTGCTTTATAAGCAGTTAGGCGATATAATGATTTATCCTCTGTTTAAAATAATAATTAATAACTTCCGTAATATATTGATGTGCAAACTATGTCTGTTGTCATGGAGTGATTCCTGAATAAGCCTCAGTTAATATTAAATATCAAAAACAAAACCAGAGGAATGTTTCGATATTTTTTATTCTATCTGTGCAGAGGAGCATCTGTGAGGATCGGTTGGAAGCTTTGGACCTGGAGTCATACAAGCTTTCTGAATATTTAAGCAACAAAAGGCAGCCTCTGAGTGTTTTAGCTGACCTGCAGAGGGGAGACAAGGGGGGCTGCTGAGCTAAAAGGCAAGAAAAAAGTTGTAATGTTTTTCCACAGTGGAGCAGAAATGTAAAGTAGCATCAAACAGAAGTGCTTTCAAAATTTGTAAAATTTCATAAAAATTGGAATTCGTTACTTTCCGCCTAATTCCAGGTCTTTTTGCAGGCACTTTCGTTTGTACCAATATCCAAGCTTTAATTGGTGTGCATGTGATATGGGCATGCAAGGAAAGTGTCAGCTATAAAATGAAAAGTTCAAAATGGTGTCAAATGATGTAGTAGGAGTGAACTGACATAGCTCAGGTTGAGGAAATGTTTATCCATTACTGACATGCAGCGATGGCAGATATCAAAGCTGTGCTATCTCTTAAAAAACAACAACCCTGTGATTCACCAGTGAACACTCTGGTTAACCATCAACCGGACTGACACTCCACCTCTTCTCTGGTTAGTGGTATGAGGGAAGGAAGAGAAGGACACCAGCTCTGCTGTCAGTCACTGTTCACCTCTCTAACACCAGTAGGTCCATATACCACTCAACTGGGCCAAGGAGCTGTCCTGTCACTGGGCGGAGCTAGACCCAGAAAGAAGGAGGGGGGTTTGCTGAGGTGTGTGGGGGTGTGAGAAAGGAAGGTGGAGAAGGAGGGGGGCACTCTACTTTCTTGGACAAGTCTTTCTGTCCCACAGTCAAGTAGTTGAGAATTTGTTGGCCTAAAGAACTAGCAGACATGGACATGGCAGACTACAGCGAAGCTCTGGACCCAGCCTATACCACGCTAGAGTTCGAAAACATGCAAGTGCTCCCCTTGGGTGCAGGTGAGTGTCATATAAGCAGCGCTGCCTTTGAACTTTGAAACTTTTACTGATTTAAAACTTTGGTCGGGAGAGGAGAGCGCGAGTTCTGGCGTGAAGTGATAAAAGGGGTCATTTGTCCATCTGCTCCTGCTCGTAGAGAGATGATCCTGTTCAGTGGTCTTCTTTTATCACCTTGGGTGTGATAAAACATTAAGAGATTTTGTTTTACGAGACTGATGTATTCTCAGTGCACTTGGGTCATTTGGCCCAACCAATTTTAACCTGTTCCAGCTTGTACAGGGATGTGGTGTCAGACTGATTACAGGGGATTGATCTTCATTCAGTGATGAAGCAGTAGCTTTAGTATCATGATCACCCTTCTCTTGTTACAAACGGTCTGTTCCCACAGAGTCTAAACTGAGGAGAATGGATGTCGTTTTTGGATATGCGCTTACAGTGACACCAACCTATTTGTATATGCAGTCTCCCATGACATCTGGCTCTGATCCTGATTCTAAAATTTCCAAAGAAGCAAAAAAAAGAAAGCCTAATGGGGACCTATCCAAGCACAAAACTTTTTTTTTTTTAAATAATTTACACAATTATATTCTGTCATTGAACAAATATGTAAAAGTGACTCTCCAAGAACCAGCCTACCACTTTTATATATTGTACATTTCTTTAGCATGTGTCATGGCAAACTCTATGATAATCAGCTTTGTTCTGGTGACTGTGAGAGTGGCTTACACAAAAACTGTCTCCATCGATTGCCTTTCATAGGTAATCAAACCTACATCAATTGAGCTCTGTTGACGCTATCTGAGCTACTCAGGCTGCTAACAGATCCCTGCAGTTCTCTGGAGGGCTGCTTTTGATCAGCTGTCAGTGGAGCTGATGAGTGTCTTCACTTCGGTCTTTCACGCCTAGAATTAAACCAACCTGGCAGTTCAAGTTTGCTGTCTGGCATATGATTAGAAATAAAGTCATATTTAAAAAAAATAAAAAGACGCTTCTTCGAGTTTCAGGTCATCTTGTTCCGGTGATTTAAAGCTAATCACCTAAAAGCCTGTTGGCCTGATGAGCCTTTTTTTCCCCTTTCTCTCTCTCTCATGTCAGACTCCTCACCAGCTGAAAGCACTAACATGAACGCCGCGAGCCACCTGGCTGCAGGCAGTTTGTGTGCCATATGTGGAGACAGAGCTACAGGTAAACACTATGGTGCCTCCAGCTGTGATGGCTGCAAGGGCTTCTTCAGACGCAGCGTCCGGAAAAACCACATGTATTCATGCAGGTGAGTGAAGCTCTTCAACTAAAAAATACTGCTACTGTTTGTGTGACAATGAAAAAGCAATGGACATCTAGCCAATGCAATTAATTCTCAGTTATGTGCCACTGTGTAGACAAGCAAAGATTGCAATCTTCTGATTACAGTCTTGTGATTAAATGTTGATGGATGCAATCATTACATATATATGTATATATTCTTCATGCTTAAGCTACTTGAAAAAGAAAGCATCTGGAATTTTTACTTCATCTATTTCAATTTGTATCCAATTGCTTCACTTTGTATTGATTCCTTCATTAAGTTTCCTTTTTAAATCCGTGATAGCACAAACAAACTTAATCCACTCACTTTTACAGGTTTAACAGACAATGCATTGTGGACAAAGACAAGAGAAATCAATGCAGGTATTGCCGACTGAAGAAGTGCTTCAGAGCTGGCATGAAGAAAGAAGGTAGATGACTTTTATCTCTTCACTAAACCAGTCAAAAAAGTCAATCTATGTGAATTTTTTAGTGTTAAAACAATAGAATCTATTGCCTCTCAAAACAAAAGAGAATTTAATCAGCAAATCACTACCAGAGCTTGAGCTGTCTCTACTAAATTGATATGACTTGTCTAAATGTGTTGCAACACCCAGGAGGGGACTACTTTGTTAATGTTCACTCCACGGAGTGCTTAAGTCTCTGACCAGCTTATGCTGAGCAAACATTTCCAAGCAATAACAGCCATATACTGATAAACATGACAACCTTGGAAGACATATTTTTCTTTCAAATCACTCTGTGTTCCGTGTTTGTGCAACAAAGGAAATGAGAAAATTCAACACTTTTCTTGCATTTACAAAAATATAACTGCATGAAAGTTCCACTTTTATCTTTTGCTTTGCAAATGCAACCTACATCTTGCTGCCACATTATAAATCTGTGAATGTTCTTTTTTTTTTTAGCTGTACAGAACGAACGAGACAGAATCAGCACCAGGAGATCCAGCTATGAAGACAGCAGTTTACCATCCATCAACGCACTCATCCAGGCAGACGTACTGTCAAGACAGGTAAGGTGGCCGTACATCATGTTTGGGGCTCATATCTACTGTAACTGTAACAAGACCTCAAATGACTTCATAAATGCATTTTCCTGTGTAGATCACATCCCCTGCTCCTATACTCAATGGTGACATACGGACTAAAAAGATCGCCACCATCACAGATGTGTGTGAGTCTATGAAACAGCAGCTGTTGGTCTTAGTGGAGTGGGCCAAGTACATCCCAGCCTTCTGTGACCTGCCCTTGGATGACCAGGTGAGACCCATACACAGACAGAGTGCACACAGTGATATAGACACTCTAGTCATTCATCAACCAGTATACTCAAAACCATAACGAGGGTTGAGGGACACGTGGCTGTGGGACTGTCACTGACTATGTTCTTCCTTAATCAAATAACACTGCAGTAAAAAAAAAGAAAAAAGAAAAGAGGAGAAAATAGTTTTCCAGTCTCTAAGGATGACGGGGTTTTTCATCACTCTCTCTTAAAAATTTCAACCAGAATGGTTAATGTGTTTTAATCCTCAGTTGGAACATGATGAGCTGGTTTTAATGTCACACTGCTTCTTGAAAAAAAAACAAACTGCAGAATCATTAACAGTGTGATCACCGAGCCTTAGTAACTGATTTGCTGATGCAGTGAGATGGCCTTCTTTGCCAATTTTAGTTCAACCAGTGAGATTCATGCAAGGGGAGTTTAAAACCCCCCAGACAGAACTTTATAATATAAACACGTATAACATAAAGGAGTTATTATTTCATAGCAAACTGTCTTTTAATTCACTTTCATTGCAGGTGGCATTGCTTCGAGCTCATGCAGGAGAACATCTCCTTCTCGGTGCTGCAAAGAGGTCCATGCTTTACAAAGACATCCTCTTATTAGGTAAAACTGACACACAAGGCAGTGTGATACTGCACTCATATTGCATATAATCATGCTCTTTCCCTATTCCAATGGTGCGTTTTCAATGTGTTTCTCCTGCAGGAAATGACCACATCATTCCCAGAAACTGCCCAGAGTTGGAGGTGGGCAGAGTAGCAGTGAGAATCCTGGATGAGCTGGTGCTTCCTTTCCAAGAGCTTCAGATAGATGACAATGAATATGCCTGCTTAAAAGCCATAGTTTTCTTTGACCCAGGTATTAGTGCTGACAAACATTTCAGATTCTTGAGCTTCTTTCCAAGCCATTAACTTGAGTGAAAACTTGAAAAACTCAGCTAGACCACATTATATACAGATGTTGGTCATCAAAACATTTCTCTTTGCTAACATTTGCCCATAGATGCTAAAGGTCTGAGTGACCCTGGAAAGATCAAGCGGATGCGATACCAGGTCCAGGTGAGCCTGGAGGACTACATCAACGACAGGCAATATGACTCTCGAGGCCGTTTTGGAGAGCTTCTCCTGCTCCTGCCGACACTACAGAGCATCACTTGGCAAATGATTGAACAGATCCAGTTTGTGAAACTCTTCGGCATGGCCAAGATTGACAATCTGCTTCAAGAAATGCTTCTTGGAGGTGAGAAATGGTTGTCAGTACAGATAGGTTTAGCAAAATTTACTATAGCATGAATTCTGAAACAGTAGGCATTGCATTAAGTGGACAGAACTGCATCAAACCACTATTCAGTAATAAATTATGATTAACTGACAATTGTTGGGGTTTTTCTTCCAGGTTCTGCTAATGAAGCACCACATGCACCTCACTCTCTGCATCCTCACCTGGTTCAGGAGCACCTCAGCACCAATGTTATAGTGACCAGCAATATGCCAACGCCAATCCATAATGGTCAAATCTGTAAGCACAAAATACATTAATGCATTGCTACGTTTAAGATTTGGTGTCTGTAATTAGCTTAAAACTGTCAGGGTTTTTTATTGCTACATATGGTAAAAACTTCAAGTCTAATGAAGGTGATCACAATCATTAATCAGTTGTATTTTAATGAAGAGAGCCCATCAAATTTTCCTCACGCAGCTCCATGTGCAGCCAAGTCAGGTAGCTGGAAGACCAAATAAGCTTGGTAAAATAATCCCCTAAGTTGTTCACAGAAACTAATCTGGCTTATTTTGTAAAAGAAAACTTCTGTTATTCTTTCTGAGCATATTTAATGCTCTGACAAATTTCACAAAAGTGCTTATTCCTTATTGGAATCTTGTGTTACCCCCGCGTCACACTGTAAGATAATAAATATTCACCTGCTTGTGCTGTAGTTTCTCCACATTAGTAACTGCTCTCTCTGTTCTACTTTTCAGCCACTCCTGAAACCCCAATTCCATCTCCACCCGCTGCCTCCAGCTCAGAACATTATAAAATGGTTCAGGGGGTCATAGCCACTGTTCCCAAGCAGCCAACCTCCATCCCTCAACCAACTATTACAAAACAGGAGGCCATTTAACAACCCCTTAAATCTTTATTCCTTCAGTTTTTTTTTCTAATTAAACCAGGGTCTTTACATGTATGTTTATACACAATCAGCATTGAAGCTGTTAACTTGACTGGAACCCTAAAGTAGCTGAATACTGTATATATATCTATAATAAAAATCTGCAGGTGTGGTCTTTACAGATTGATAGCCTGAGTTTTCAGGCATCACTTTGTACATGTATGCAGCTGCAGCTGAGCTTCATGGTTCAGTGAAGGCCAGATAAAACCATAAGCATTGTGATCTTCTAGGCTTACTGCCTTTCTGTAAGACTGACACTTAGAAGTACACTGCTGTATATATTATAGCTCATTATTGGGTAACTTCAATTCCATTGTGTCCTATGCATGTCCTCAGTGTGTGCAGTAAGGCTTATGTTAGAAATGGCAAAGTAATCATGTCAGTATTTCATGAATGTTACAACAGGCCTTACACTGTCATATATTTAGTGTTTAACTTTTTATTTTTTTATTTTATGTTTCTTAACAATAAAATGAACTCAGAAAAAAAAGCTAAATATAATTCCTCTAAAGAGTTCAGCTTTTCCTTCGAGTTGCTCTCAAATATTTTGTGGCAAAACTAAAATATATGGGGTTTGTTTTATACACTGGGATATGCATATTTACAGGAGTGAAATTTCAAGTTTTAAAATTTACTCCAGTATAACCAAGTTTGGCAGGCTGTATACACAGAGACTTTTAAAAAGTCACAGGCAGACATGCTAAAGAAGTTTCCCAATAATATGTTGTGCTCGGTTTTAAAAGTATATTGTATGTTGTTTGTTTGTTTTTTTGTTTGTTTTGTTTTGTTTAGTACTTTGTCATGGTTTAACTGATGGAATAAATTGTGCCTTTTAACCTGTACTGCCTTACAAAACCAGGTAATGTTTTGCCTTACAATGTGAAGTTGAGTTAATAAATCTTACGGTTTATTTTTACATTGCTTTTTCTGCTACGTATTTATACTACGGTCACAAGAGAAGTGGCCACCAATGAATTCACTGCATTTGCATTACACATTCTTTCAAAGGTAAATGGTGGAAAAAAAAATTAGGTCCAACGTGGCAGTGCTTTTTGGTCCCTGATAGACTACTGCAACTTCAGGCTGATAAGCTGCCATAAAATCATTACAGATAGCGCTGACTCCAGATAGAGAGATGCAGATATATTTGTGCACTGCATCTAGAAAACAATGAATGCTGTGTGTGCTATTGTTAAGCTCATTTTACTTTTTGCAATGGAAACAAAGCATTACATTCAAAACAAGTACAAAAATAGAAGTATCTAGAGGAGGATTACTTTTAATATTACTGCCCATAATGAGAGCATCAACAGGACCATTGGTGAGACATAACTATTGAGATTTCTAGGAAACAAAATTGTACTTTCTGGAGATTGTTGGCTCTTGCTGGGTGAAATCTGTTGCAAACAAGATCCTGCAACAAAAACATATTGATTGCTTTGGTTGCAAGCAGATTCCCACAATTTTTGCTAACTATGCAAAAAATTGTAGTACAACTTGTGAAAAGGGTGTGATGCAAACTAGAAATTGAGACTTTTGCCTTCCAATTAAAAGTTGTTCATCAGCGATGTAGTCAACATGTTTTAAAAGGTGCAGCTTTTAACTCTGAAGGTGAATGGTCCTGGTTTCCAGTTTATACTGCACTTGCCACAGTTTCACCACAGCTCTAAGAGCAACTGGGCAATATTTGTAGACAACTCTGTCACTCCCATGAAAACTATGGGGGACCACAGCAATATGCTAGCAAGCAAAGCAATCAGAAAGAGGTTTTTCCAACCAGCTAGGGAATACACATTTTTCCCTAGCAACAGGTGTGATGCTGGGGAAATATGAGAGTCACTGATTGGTCTCTAGGCCTTTAGGGGCTTTAGCAAATATTTTCCCAGCAACTGCTGGTGACCTCTTGCAACTGGTTGGGGAACACTGATTTTCCTCTCATGAACAGTGATTGCCAGATGGTCACCGGCTGGTCTCTAAGCTTGTCTGACTGGGGTATCATTCAATTGACTGTACACTGTCACCATTCCAAAGTGTCCAAAATGAAAGAAAAGCTAATGTCACATAGTTAGCAGTCACATATCTGCAACATCTTAAGTGCAGCTTTAAGGTGCTTGCGCTTTACTGAAGTCTAATGTTTGCTGTTTTATGTTTAATGTTTTGATGCTTTCCACATCCACTCTATCACAATGCATATATTGTACTTTGTTCTCAAAACCCTTTAATTTTAAGTTTTAGTTACACTTAAAACTGCAGGCGTTTGTCTGGTTAGGAAGGCTGAACTGTTGTTAACTGTTGCCTAACTATTGTGTAAACTATTTTACTTGGATTTGTGCAAATGAAAGTGATGACAAGTGCACTGGACAGGCAACAAAAAGCCAACATTCACAAATGAAATGGTTTTACATGTGGTGTCCACAAACCATTTCTCTTGCCTTGTCACCATGAAAATCATCTTTTATACACCACTTTCCTACAACATATTTATTTTTAATCAGTTATTCTCGGCCTACATGGACCCCCCCGTCTTGTTCTTGGTTCTCTCTTTAGCACAATACCTAACATATCCTGGATGTACATCACAATACATCATCGTTAAATTGGTTTGACACAAGTACAGGACATTAGCCTAAAGCTCATATCCATATTTTCTTTCTTTTTCGTCCCCTTTAATTAGACATTTAGTCAATTGCTTGCATTTTTTAAAGAACAAAACACCAACCCCTTGTTGTACGACCAGTCCTGTAGTGAAACGAATCCCAAATATAAAATTTGTATTAAAAAAAATTGTCTACCTACATAGCCTCCGAGACGACATGAAGCCTACAGTGCCAAGGAAGCAGCCGCGGAAACATGAAGGTAAATTCTGCCATCTACTGCTTTGAAATGCAATACAAGGATGGTATAACCTGCGTACAAGTATGAGATCATTACGTTAGCCTACAGCTATAAAACCCCAGAGCTATAAAATTACCTGCCTGGTGCTTGAATCAAACAACAGTGTTTGAAAAGTGTGCGTTTCTGTTACTGTTGGATTTAGAGATGTGAGGTTCAGGTACCCAGGTGCGTGTTTATGTTAGTAAATCTTGAAACGGATTAGTTTGTAATTTGTTAAAAGAAAAAGAGCTGGATATTTCAAGATCGCATTTGAATTTGAAACACAACAGGCTCACATAACAGTCACGCTATTAATTTTTTGACATATAGGTTTGCCTAATTTTCGATTAAACTTGAATGCAGCATCGGCATCAAAACAAAAGACGCACGATTCATCGGCGCA
The DNA here is from genome assembly GCF_964374335.1 of Astatotilapia calliptera. Classification (NCBI taxonomy): domain Eukaryota; kingdom Metazoa; phylum Chordata; class Actinopteri; order Cichliformes; family Cichlidae; genus Astatotilapia; species Astatotilapia calliptera. Next base: position 6,053,300 of record NC_137441.1, read on the forward strand.
GTGCATCACGTGTTACAAAAGCACCAATGAGCTAACGCCGGCTCTGTACCCGGAAGAGGGATTTTCCTGACAGGTCCGTTGTGATTTTTTTGACAGTGGTTTTTGTAGCTTTGATCTTTGCGGATGTTTTCTGAATTTATATATCACTTACCAGCAGCCTTTTAGCACTCTATGTCTGCCATTGAAGGCTACCGTTAGACCCATTTTCTGGTCAGTATTCAGTCATTATCCGGACATATGCTCTGTTTAGGCTCAGGCTGTATTAGCTGAGAATCTCTGGCGCTGTGACTCATTACTGAGTGAATGCATGCAGTGTTTGCAGTCTTGGGTAGTTACTGGAGAGCATCCCGCTCTTGTGTATCTGGGAACATCGTGTTCCCACATCTATTGCTAAACTTAGCTGAAATTGAGCTACTTACTAAAACTGCGCAGTTTGTGAGTGTACCTGACACTTACTGTAATGTTCAGGCACTTAACAGTTTTTATTTTGTGCTGCTGTACATTTACTGTGCAGAGGCAGCTTACTGGTACAAAATATGATAATGACTTTTAATTATTGATAATGAAGGTGTCAGGCCGTGGGGTATCGCTGTTCTTATTTGAATTAAAGCTATGGTATTTAAAAGTTAATTCTCCTCACCCGTGCTTATTTCCCAACAGCTTCACCCAGTCATTCCATGGCCGATCAGCATGAGTCCATCGATCTCGGTGGTCCTACAGTGGACTCGTCAGCAGCTGCAGTGCACAGCTGGTTCCCCAGTCCTCCACCACCCATCTATTCCTGTACCCTGACCCCTGAACTGGTGGCCAAGGCACGTGAGGAGCTCCAAGAGAAGCCAGAATGGCGTCTACGGGATGTCCAAGCACTGAGGGACATGATACTTAAGGTAGGGCAGAACAATGATGCCTTACCAAGCGGCAAAAAAAGAGGGAAAAAATTGGAAAGCTTTTGAGTAACATTCAACTGGACCTTTGGGAAGAATTTGAGAAGTGTGAGTAAGGAAATACAGGAAGGAATTTTCAGTATGAAATGTAAGTGTATTCATATATGCCAAAAATAGCCTACATGCGATCGGAAAAATAATCAGTTCTTTTATTAGGCACTTTTCAGGGCATGTTTGCAGCACTGGGGCCTAAATTTCACCTACAATCTATAGGTGTTAAATATGTAGGTGTGTAGGTGTTAAATATTCCAATGACACTATGACCTGTGACAAATGAGTATGGATTTTAACTGCACAGGTCCTGTGTTTTTCTGCTGTAGTGTTTTGATAGCATTAAAAAGCAGTGAATAAAGGTATTATTGAACAAGGCCAAATTTCAATTGTTTGTCAATTAAAATATTTTTTCTTATTTGTTGCATTTCAGCAGCACTGAATTCCATGTGAATTATCTTTGTTTGTCTTGCAGACATTTTTTGACAGTGGTTGGAGTCTCATAGAAATAGAGTCTCATAGAAATATGATCTGTAGTTTTGTTATTTCCAGCAATGAGGTGGTCCACCTCTGAATTCTTTCTTTCCTCTTCAGCCTATAGCACTGAAGGCTCAAAGTAAATTTATTATAAAATGTGTGATGGACGTAAATCATTTTAAAAATAAGGTTTTGTTTTTTTCCCCTAAAACGGTGGTACATGTTCTTTATTAGTGAAGGAAAAGTCTCAAAGGTTTGGTCCTTTGAACAAAGAAGGTTCACTAAAAATAAACTGAAGTGCCCATGTTATCAGAATAAAGGATCCTTTTACTGGTGGCTAAATGGTGAATTTCTAATAGTTTAGAGTTTAGTAATAGCATTGACACCTCGCAATAGAACAGATTTGTTTTGGGGTTTTTTAAGGTGTTATTTTCAAGCAGTTACATTGATACAATTATTCTGAAAACTTTTTAAAAGATTATTTTAACCAGATTCTTTTGTAATGATTTATTAGTTCCACTTATGCCAGCTGGGGATTGGTCCGATAGGTACAGTATGGGGTGAGCCCTCCCTTAGAGACAGGCTGAAAAGGAGCTAGTTGAGGTGGTTTGGACATCTGACCAGGCTGCCTCCCAGGTGCCTCTAAGTGGGGTTTTCCAGTCATATCCTTCTGGGAGAACACCCCAGGGTAGACCCAGGAGATGCTGGATTATCTCTCGGCTGGCTTTGGAAACACCTCAGTGCTCCCCTTGAAAAGTTAGAGGAAGTGGACAGGGAGGAGTAGTACTGGGCATCTCTGCTTAGACTGCTGCCAGTGAAACCCAGGCCTGGAGAAGTAGTAAAGAATGGACAGATGGATGCTAACCAAGCTTAATTTAGCCATTTTTCTCAGTGTTTTATTTTGTTTAGTCAGAAGCCGTATTTTGTTTATTCTAGTTGTTGCCATTCATGACCTTCCCTCTTTTCTTTTTTTTTCAGTTAACTTTTTTCCCCCTCTTGGCTCTGCAGGAACAGCCCAATCTCAGGACACGACTTGATGATGCCTTCCTGCTGCGCTTCCTGCGGGCTAGGAAGTTCGACTATGACCGTGCCCTGCAGCTGCTCCTCAATTACCATGCAGGACGTAAGGCTTGGCCAGAGGTGTTCCAGGACCTGAAGCCATCCACAGTGAAACACGTCCTCGACCTGGGCTTTCTCACAGTGCTGCCACGGCCGGACCCCAATGGAAGATACATCCTCTGTCTGCGCCCAGGTTGGTGTCAGCTTCATCGTCACTGGAAAATTCACGCAATACTCGATTTATCTGACGCATTATTCGTTCGCTCACGATGCACGATTACTCACTTCTAACTGTTTTACAGGAAAATGGAAACCAAATGATTACCCATTTGTTGACAATGTTAGAGCGATTTATTTGACTCTGGAGAAGCTGATTCAGCCGGAGGAAACGCAGGTGAACGGCATTGTTATTTTAGCAGACTACACCGGAGTGGGCATGTCACAAGCATCCAATCCAGGCCCGTTCCTCGCCAAAAAAGTTGTGAGCATCCTCCAGGTATGACGTCAAAAATCGAATGTTAGCAATAATGAGTATTATTTGATAAAGCCACTATCTGATGATGATATTCTTATGTCAGAGGGGATTAACTCTGCTAGTTTCACCCTGAGATGGTTACTTAATGAATCACTACCTCAAAATGATTCTTATTTTTGATGATATAGCAGTAAAAAATGGAATTAGTGCAACACTTGAGAAAAAAACCTTGTCAGTCACAGCAGCTCCTGAACGCTGCCTGTGGTGTTTTGTCGTGACTGCAGAGTGTCTGATATTTACATAAGTAGACAAAGCATGTGTGAATCATTTGACAAGGCCCAGCTGTGACTGTTTTCTCTTCTAATTCACAGGATGGGTTTCCGATCAGAATCAAGGCCGTTAACATAATTAATGAGCCGCGGATTTTCAAAGGGATCTTTGCTATAATTAAGCCGTTTCTCAAGGAGAAGATGGCAGAGAGGGTAACTATTCTTGTACTGTCTCTGACTCTTTTGTTTGGAACAAAGGCCCGCTTTGAATCGTGCCCCTCATTTTATTCTGTAGCCTGTGTTTCAAACCGATAGTCTTTTTCATCTGTGAAACTGAAAAGCTAAGCATGTTTCCTTTTCAGAGAAATAAACCAAAATGGTCAAACAGAACAACAATTTTTCAAAATGGTATGGTAAGCCTTGTGTTGTGTTCATTAAAACGCATAGTAACACATCTGTAATTAACACTGGGGTCAACAAAAACAAGCTGTAAATGCAACAGTGGCATATTATCTGTTTTTATGTTAATATATAAGCAAAAACAACAAAAAATCAGCAGGTACAGTCAAAATAAATAGATACTAGTTTGGATATAGTAAATGCACCTCTGTGTTCAAATTTGATTCTGGCATTTAGTGGTCAGATTATTTCATTTTTCACATTTTTGCTCACAAGAGTGGCTTCTTGGCATACAAAGGGTGGTCAGCAACACTTATCACATTTACACATGGCCAGCCCCCATTCCAAGTCTTCTTCTTGGGCATGTGCAGGCAGCTTGCAGTGTGAGTGCCATTTTTAGTTTGCTCAGTGGACGCCCTTTTTTGACCACTTTCACTGTCACTGGTGAGTCTGAAAGTCTCCTTCTAGGACCATGCTGTTCTCAGACAAAATATCCTCAGTTTCTAAGCTCAAAAGCAGAATGTCAAGTGAGAAATGAGACCGGGAGCGTTCTCGTGATTTTTATTTCAACAGTGACTGGGTTGTGTGATGTCCTGAGGCGTGTGAGGGCGAACATCCAATAGAATCGACCTATACTGTTGTGCGTGCCAGCACGTTATCCGGTGCCAACATAGAGCACATTAAAAACACAGGAGTTATTTTGGCCTGAACCAACACAATCTTTTCTCACCACCTGTCCTGCTTGCCAGATTTGGCTCACTGAAGCTTCATACACTTCCATAAAATCAGAGTCAAGTTAACACTGCAGGAGGCTCAGCATGCATTGCAGATGCAGAAGTACAAAGGGACAGAAGTAGACTTCCTCTGAGGGATGTAAAAAAAATAAAAAAGCTGGGCTGAAAACAAACGAACAGAGGTGCACGAGAAGGTGTTCTTGAATGTGAGGTTGATTTTAATTCCTGAACCTTTTTCATAAAACATCTCAAGTATGAAAATGGCAAAGGTGAAGCTTTGTAGGAAGGTGAAAGTTGAAGGCAGTTACCTGATAAATCTAAAATTACATTTATCACATTAAATATTAAAGCTGCAGGTCGCTGACAAGTCTTTGTCGTCTTCTTACACAGTACATCCTCCACGGTTCAGACCTGCGCTCCCTGCACCGGAACATCCCACGATCGGTCCTGCCAGAGGAATACGGCGGCACCGCGGGCCAGCTGGACATGAGTGCGTGGTCAAGACTGCTGCTGGACTGCGAGGAGGAATTTGTAGTGGAGTTCTGCCAGCCGGATCCACTAGAGGGCGTGGTGCTTCCAGAGTCCATGCTCTTTGAAGGAGAGCAGGCCAGCGGGCATGATGACGACACCTTCAGGGGGCTGCGCTCTCAGCTTTACTACTGTTACTGATGTTCGCTGTAGTCGCAGAGCTCCCATCACTGAGAGGACATTTTCTGTTTCATTTAAGAAACACGTGTGTAGACTTTTACAGGGCAAGTTGCCAATATTATACATGATTTATTTTACTAAGTAAGCAGCACTTAGGTGGTATAGTCTACTGTTGTTCACATGTGGCCCAGCATTCAATCATTCATCTAAGGCAGCTCCAGGTACTGGTTAAGATGCTTTTTTTTTTTTCATACATTGATGCATGTTCAGCCAATATTGATGACCTCTAAGAACTGATTATCGGTGGGGTTTATAATATTGGTTCACAACAGATTTTTCTTGCCATCCATCCATCTTTTTCTGCTTATCCGGGGCCGGGTCGCGGGGGCAGCAGCTTAAGCAGAGAAGCCCAGACCTTCCTCTCCCCATCCACCTCCTCCAGCTTGTCCATGGGAACACCAAGGCATTTCCAGGCCAGCCAAGAGATATCTCTCCAGCGTGTCCTGGGTCTGCCCCGGGGCCTCCTCCCAGTAGGACATGCCCAGAACACCTCACCCAGGAGGCATCCTTGTCAGATGCCCGAACCACCTCAACTGTCTCCTTTCGATGTGGAGGAGCAGCGGCTCTACTCTGAGCCCCTCCCGGATGGCTGAACTTCTCACCCTATCTCTAAGGGAGACGCCAGCCACCCTTCGGAGGAAGCTCATTTCTGCCGCTTGTATCTGCGATCTTGTTCTTTCGGTCACTACCCACAGCTCGTGACCATATGTGAGGGTAGGGACGTAGATCAACCGGTAAATTGGGAGCTTTGCTTTTACACTCAGCTCTCTCTTCAGCACAACAGACCGGTACAGCATCTGCATCACTGCAGCCGCAGCACCAATCCGTCTGTCGATCTCTCGCTCCCTTCTCCCATCACTTGTGAACAAACCCCCAAGACACATAATCTCCTCCACTTGGGGTACGAACTCGTCCCTGACCTGGAGTTCGGCACTCCATTCTTTTCTGGCTGAGGACCATTGCCTCAGATTTGGAGCTGCTGATTCTCATTCCCGCCGCTTCACACTCGGCTGCGAATCGTTCCAGTGCAAGCTGGAGGCCATCACCCGATGAAGCCAACAGAACTGCATCATCTGCAAAAAGCAGAGATGATGATACCACCCAGGTGAAAACCCTCCGCCACTTGGCTATGCCTAGAAATTCTGTCCATAAAAATTATGAATAGAATCGGTGACAAAGGGCAGCCCTGGCGAAGCCCATCACCCACTGGGAATGACTTATTGCCGGCTAGGCGAACCAAGCTCTTGCAACGGTTGTATAAGGATCAGTGTTGCTTGCCATTTCTCTAAAATCCTATTTTAAGATCGGGGACCAAATCCACAGTCCTCCTTTTGTGTTTAGCTAGGGTGGTGCAGTGGTCAGCACTGTTTCACATTGGCAAAAGACTCTCCAGGTTCAAACCTTGTTTAATATTAAGGGGTTTAATATTCTCCCTGTGCATGTATTGCCAAAGTCAGTTGGAGCAATCTCCAACCCTCTCTGCAACCCTGCAACTCCTGTGAATTTGAAATGCAGTAAAGAAAGTGGTTGGATTGATACATTTAGTTGACAATTATAGGTTGTCTTCCAATGTTCCTCTCTTTAATTCACATTCCACATGGAGATATCCTCACATATGAACTTAAAAGCTTCAGGAGTCTTAGGCTGGGATGCTTTCTACAGTATTGAAATGGTCTGCTTCAGGTTTGTTCGCAGTACTAGAAATACTATTTGATTTCAGCGAGCGTGCTGCCAGGTTAGAGCGTGCAGGCGGCAGCACACATGATGCCCACTCACAATTTTATCTGCATTATTCACACATTGCTGCAATCTGACATCACTTTTTGTACCAGGGAACTGGCAGTTTAAAGACCAGCCAGTTTGCTATTAGCGTGCATCACACACAGTCTTAAGTCCCAGAAAAGCCCCACGCTGCAATGCATGTTTGAAAATGGCTTTTTTGATATTGGACCTTCACTGTTGAGTAGCACAGAAACGCTGCCTGGGGAGAAAAACGCTGTAACTCTTGAAGTCATCCTCTTATTTGGATGATTGAGCAATGAAGGCTCGTAGCCTTTCTGCATCATATGAACACTGTGGATTTTGTCCTCAATCTTTGATAGCAGGCTCCCTACAGCATGGGAAAAACTGCTTTCAGTGTACACGTTTTTACCAGTTTAACAGCATTTAGGTTTCTGCGTGCGCTACCATCTAGTACATTGCCTTAAATGATGTTGGATTTGGTTGACAATTTTGTGTGCACCAAAACTCATATTTGTTCTCATCAGGACTCGTCTTACATAAGAGTGGCTATACTTCATCGCTATAAAGGACAAGAGAAAGGACAATGTCATAGATTTACCTAAAAAAGATTTAGCCAAATATGTAACTCAGAGTATTTCAGAGCCTTTGTTTAGCTGATGGTTACGTTTCCTGGCTTGACTCTTCTAAGAGGATTATCTTTTAAGTTCAGATAATCTGCCTTATGTTTTATTTTTTTGAAACCCGTTTGCCTGTGTTTCATCACACAGTCTTAACACAGGGCCGTTCCCGATCGCAGGGGTCACACGGGGAAATATAGAACATTGAGGCCTGACTTTACAGACCTCCAGTTTGCCAAATTGTACACCAGGCCATGTACAGAAATGTGCAATAATGTTGCATCTGTTTTCTTGCGGTAAAGCTAACTTGCTTTTGTTCAGTCTTTTGTATTTTTATTTTAAGCATGTCTGACTATAAGCTGTGTTGTGTTGCAGGATATTTGTTGTTGTGAAGACAGTAAAGGAAAAGCCAAACAGAGAACATGCTATTTGTGTCTTGTTTGTTATGTGGATGCTGTTGTTGGCATGCTGCAGGCTCTAGGGAAGTTGCGGGTATTTTCACAACATAATTGCATCTGTCTTGAGCTGAGTTTCCCATATTGGATTCATGGGTCTCCAAAGACGCCACAAAAGCAGCGCTGGGAGAAGCATTCTGATCTTTTGCTTCGGTGCACTAACTTTAGGACAGTGAAGTACTCCATTGCTTGTAATCAGAAAAGAACAAAGTACTCATTTTTCTTCTCAGATTGCCATTACATTTATATTTTTGGAAAACTCTTAACATTTGAGAAGCATTTTGAAGTTTCCATTCGTCTAAGTACATTTTTATCAAGTTGTCACATGATTTGTGCCAGACTGCTGGTCTTTCAGTCTAATCTGTCATTCAGGTGAGTGCTAGAGTACCTGTATCTGTCCAGTGTTTCGACCTCCACGACCATGATGTTGATGGGCATAGTCCCAGTTTTTTTCCTTCGGAAGTCAGCCAACATCTCTGACATTCAGATGGAGGAGGTGATTTCATCCGGACCATTCAACAAAGTTCCTTACCAGATTCCTGTGCTCTGATTTCCGCCCACCCTCAATACACCCAACCAATGCAGTGTTGTCAGAGTTATCTACCTGTTTCAGCATGCTGCACTTCCACAAGGCTGGTAAGCAAACTGAAGAGGATCGACGCTGCATTGGCTCAGCTCAAAGTTGAAAATATTCAAATTTGGGTAAAGTTTACTATTAATTTTCTCTGAAACCTTACAGTTCATTGGGCTGTGAGCTGGAGGGGAAAGAGTGAGGGTAACCCAGAGTAAGAATCCAGTGAAATATTTGCGTCACCTCTTAAAGTTTGTTATAACATTAATAATACAGACAATATCAAAAATAGTAGTCAGAAAATATATTTTTTAAGTTATTATTATATACTTAAGTGTCGTGTAAGAACATCAATTCATTCATATATATATTTCTAATATTTCAAAATTCGAAGTGGATTGATTAGTAAAATAGTGACAAATGCCAGGATACAGAAGACTCTCGTGTTTCTAAGCCAGTCGGCACCCGTACCGTAATATGCGTAAGAACGGTGCAACAACATTGTAGGTGCGGCTGGGGGTGCGGCTAGCTTGACTATGACTTCGCATGTGAGGGCTCACTGAATTACTGCGAGAGACAGCTGAAGGATATTGACGACAGGCGGAGCAAAATGTTGTAGTCCAGCAGGGTTTATGTACACAGCACTGTTGCAAGAGTAACACTTCTAGAAACATACCACATCAATGAGTGGAAACTTGCATCAAAGCACACTTGCACATTGTTTTTCAAACCAAAAAGGTTGAGATGTCAACCATATCGGCAGCAGCTGGGTCTAGATGGTCAGCAGTGAGTGAACTTTCAAAATAAAATACATATTACACATTTAAAATGGTACCTCAGAAGTAAACGCTACTTGTTCCTTACAGCAGCAAATGTAGTGCTATGAGTACATTTTTTGGACATCCTGTTTAGCGACAGTAGAGCAACACTGAGGATGAAGATGGCATTTAAATATGCTACTGTACCATAACTGGTTCTTAATTTTTTATTAGGTTAGTCTGGGATTTATAGATTTAGTTTATAGAATATATATGTATTTTAGACAATAATGAAGTATATCTTTCAGTAAAAATCAAAATAACTTGTGGCTTGTGAGCCTGCTCGTTTGCTGCTGTACCTCTGCCATCTGGAACGAGAACACAGAACTCATTAATTTCTTTTCTCTTCTCTCTTTCATAATTTTATCATTTTTTTCATCATTTTAACTTTATTTTAACTCTGCACAACCCACACTGTTATTGTTGCTCTGCTGTTTCCATGACGCTGGTTAACTGAGTGAGACAGTTAAAGGGGCACTGCACTGATTTTGCATATCATGCTCAGTTTAGTCGTTGAGAGATGTGAAAGCAGTCGGAGCTTTCAAAGGTTACAAAAAATATTTGAAGGTATTGTTTTTTATTGATTGTTGCGGATGGAGCTTGAGTCACTTTCTGTTTTTAGGTTATTAAACTGCAGAGAAGTGTTGACTAAAAACAAAACTGAGAATCTGGCAATAGTTTGACAACACTTTAGTGCTGAAGATATATCCACACCCCACTGGTTAGAAAAAATATTTTAGTTTTGCACACCTTAAATTTATTTTTAGTTCATTCTAAAAGCTAAAATACTATTTTCTATAGCTTATCACTTGTGCTTTTATTTAATCCATTACACCGGACCCATGACTAGGTTGTAATGCACCATAGTAATATATTTTTCTGTTATAGTTTTGCATTAAAATAAGTATACTTAAACAATGTCATACATTATTTCTGACTACCTGGACAGGACAACAAGCAATACTTGAGAAATGAGTGGAGATTCAGTTTTGATGGCCGAGCAAGAGCTATTTTTAAATATCCAAATGATTAGGAGCGACTGTAAGAATACTAATTTTTCTTAAATGCCATTTTAGGTTATTAATTTTAAACAAATGATAAAGAATTAATGAGGAAATTGCACAAATTTTGCTCAGTTGGTCGAAAAACCAAAAAGAGTAGTAAGGGCTGGGACCACACCTGCATCCTATTTTTCATTTATTTGCTTGGGTATGTGGCTCAGATGCAAAGGTCATATTAATACGCTGCAGCTGCATCATGGGGGAAGATGAAATTCAGTAATTTAACCGTCTGAGCCATTATGAAAGTGCAGTACTAAACTGGCCTGCAGAGTCATTTTAATTTTCTCGAACACCCAAAGTAGTGCCAGTTTATTAGGTGCTTAAAGGAAAACACATGTAATGCAGTGCACCGCTACCGCAGACTACATCACCCAAAACGATCAGATAAAAAAAACAAAAATCAGCTGTCTCAACACCAAAAGCTGAAGCCGGGAATGTTTGTATGTCTACATGCACAATAACCTCTAGACAGTTTGCATCACTAATAATCCTTCCACGCAGTATTTACTTTAAGAAATAGCATGAAAAACATCTGGGGCTTTCCTAAATCTCATCCCATGAGGTGTCTGCTGGTTTGATGTGCAGCTAAATAAAGGTTCGGTGACATGAAAGCTAGAAGAACCCCCCCTTCCTTTTATAAAAAAAAAAGAGAGAGAGACGTCTAATCTGTGGGTGTTTTATCTTCGGAGCGCAGTGTGGTTTTGGCTCCAGCCCACAGGAGGAGTGGGAGCCTCCACAGGCTCGCTGTGATTGGCTCAGACACGACTAACTCCATTTTGGAAAACAGCTGTTTGAAGACACAACCTTTTCCCCGTTGTTTGCCGACAGTACCCTGAGAAGAAAAAAAATCACGCAGGTTTTTGCCACGCACTCTCTCTTCACCAGGGGTTGTGTTTTTTATACACACCATCCTGCTTCACTTTCGGCCCACTTCGGCGCGCTGCGTTTTTTGTCCGACTGCCAGGAAACTTAACTGGAGATCCATGGTGTTAGATTTCCATTGTAACAAGTGGATAGCAGGAGGAGACCCGACCAAGGTTAGTGGCGCTCTTTGTATTGGCGATGTTGCTCTTATGGGTGCTGCTTTAAAAATGTATTATTTATTGTTGGTTTGCGTGCGCAAAAAAAACAAAACAAAGAACGCTCATGTTTGGAGTGACCAGCCGCAGGGAGCTGTGGAGTCACGAAGCGAGCCTTCTACATCATGTTAGGAAGGCATTTTCCAGCCAGCGCAGCGACCAGCGTTAGACAATACATCTTGATTTGCAGAGCTGTGCGTGTCCACTGTACACACACTGCATCCAAACGGTATACACACGAACGCCTACTTCTACAAGGGCTTATTTTGTGTTGAGTTATCTTGCGGTTGTTAAAGATTTTCACATTTTTGTCTCGACAGAATGAGGCATTCAAGTGTGTCTATTATTCTGGCCGCCTGCGTGCTTTACATGCATGTGTGTGTGTGTGTGTGTGTGTGTGTGTGTGTGTGTGTGTGTGTGTGTACAGTTTAAAGGGCTGGCATCCACGTCCCTCCCACACATTAGCTGCTGCATTCAGTGTAGCTAATGACAGACAGGATTGCTGTTGAAAGCCTTCACCTCCTCGCTCATCAACTGGGCTATTTCTACTCTGTCAATGCACCCAGATCACCCACCTCCCAGATCAACTTCGTCATCTATTTCCTTACTCAATCGAATAACGTGGGAGCGTTGACAGGAGGTTGCTTGCGAATAACCTGGCTGCTGAGTGAATTAGAAAAATCCCAGTCCAGTTTTTCTCCTTTTTAAAAAAAATAGGAAAGAGAAAGCAGAGCTGCTTGGAGATGGTGCTCTCAAGCATCATCATCAGCATCCTGTTGGGGATCAGCTTGGGACCCCCCACTTTACAGTGTTGCTGGGCAAGTGCCAGTGTTACTGGGCATGGGCACTGGTGAAAATAAACACTGGCTTCTCGCCTGCCTGGGGTGGTTTGCTTCACTGTCTACTGCGTGACTTTAAGTAAAAGTGCTCCCCGAGCCCAGTGCACAGTAATCCAGGCATAATAATAAACCAGGGGTTGTGATTAAGTCAAAATAATACAGCACAACCAGTTGTTTTATTGTCAGAGCCCGAGTGGGTAAGCAGAGGAATGAGCTTAAACTGCAAAAGCAGTGTTTGGCCTGCACTGATTTGTCCCTTTTTTCCTCAAGGGAACTGTTGCATATCACTACTGCATTTTCCAATTTTTGGAGAGATCAAATAGTAAAGTTGTGCATTATTCCTGTTTTAATGGATTAATAGTCATAAGTAAAGGCAATCATACTACAAGATAATGCGAAGAGAACCAAAAAATCTTAACATTTCAGTTTGCAGCCAGAGAATGTTTTACAGATGATTTCAAACTATTTTATGTTGGGTAACGCTAGACACATACAAATAGTAATTATGAGATTTTTGCATTTAAGATGTTAATGTTCCTTAAAAATATCACGTCCCAAAGAACTGGGTCACCTCAAGAGTTTAAGACTAAATCCTGCACAGTCTGTAGAGACTGATGTCGCATGTGGTTTTCTTTGGATCAGCTCTCTGCTGCTTCTTCTCCTCCCTTTGTACCAGCTAACCATACATGGTCTGTTATCTATCAAAAACGCCAAGGGGGCTGGAGAACAGCCAGAACAGAGAGTGCAGTGATGCTAGGAAACCCTGCGCTACTGGAGAGACACACATGCCCTGCTGACCTTGGACAGAGCCCTGCAGAGCTCATGCATTTCAATCAAATTTACACACAAAAAAGGCATGTAGAAGAAAAGGCAGACCACTTACCATTAGGATTACACGTCCTTGTAATTTGACTGTTAGAAAGACTTGTCCTGGGAGGCCTTTTAGTTGGTTACACATCTTCCAATTTGTGACACGGGCTTTTCGGAAAGCAGTTAAATCATGAGTAATCAGGTCAGGCCGGTGCAGTTATGATTGTCTGCAGTGCTGTATGGCCAGAGCTTTCAGAACCATTCTGCTCCTTTAAAATATGCCAGTAGATAGAAATCATATCTGCCTCTGCTGAGGGCTGCCAACTATAACATGATTAGCCTAAGAACATTTAGACTCCTATATCCCTGTGCTCAGCGCCTGATTAAGCACACATGGCATGGGGTGGGATGTGTGGCTGTTTCTATCACTCTTTCCTTTTCTGTCTGGACAGCTTTGTCGTATTCCACTTGTCCGAAGGCTAAACCTGTTTTCCTGAAGATTTTTTTTATTGTTAAGACATTATGTCTTTGTGGTGCTTTAAATGGAACTCTAAAGAAGTTACATTCAAGGCTTTCCTTTGCAGTAAGGACAGGACTTTGCTCCATTTAGCTAAAGCACGTAATCTATTCTGTGATTTGGTTCAAAACGTCTGCCAGATGTCAGCCCACTGCCCAGAACCCTTCCTAACACGTTTAAGATAACAGGGACCACAAAAGCAACAGCCTGTATCTGAGTCCATAGCAGTGACTCAGTGTTTTAATACTAAGTGAACACAGTGCTCTTGGTCTATTTTTGTATGCTTCCCCCTGTATGATCACGTGTTTTAATGTGTACATATTTTGTGGGGATTTGTCAGTTCAGCTGCGCTGACCTCGAACCACATTCTTTGCCCTGTGCACGGAGGCCATAAGTGACTCTGTTTATAGCTTCCTGGCTTCCCCATGAGGAGAAAATGAGTCTCTTTTGTGTCTTGTGTGACAAACAGGAAGATGCTTCTGCCGAAGATGTCTTTCTATTATTTTGTCCTTCCACATAATCAAAGCCAAATTTCTCCTTTTTTAAAAATTGAAATTGAATTAATCACAGACTGTACCTCATTTCTTGGGCCATGGGTTAATGATGTTTATGGACACAAATCCAGCATGTGCCATTTCCCACACACAAACTAGGATTTGTAGGAGAAGAGCGCTTCAGATCAACACCCACATGGTTCATTCAATGTCATTTTCCTTTCCCGTCACTGCTCTTTTCACATTGTCGTCTGTTGCCGAGCACTTCTGAAAGTCTTATCTTGCTGGCAGTGCTAAATGAAATCATTAATTATCTTGGTAATGTTTAATAATGATGGTGGAGACAGTGCCGATGATGATTTACAGGTACATTTGATGACTCAAGCATAGATATGCTTTGTGCAATAATCTTTTCTGGCATCGTTGTATTTTTACTCAGTTGTATATAGCATTTGTATTCTATTTTTATCTTATTGTATATTTTTATTCTATTTTATTCTACTGTATATAGTATATTATTTTATTCTATTCTGTACAGCTGTGTACTGTATTTATTCTTATTGTATTCTAATTTTTGCGTCATAACTTTTGCACTGTCCACTTCCTGCTGTGACAAAACAAATTTCCCACGTGTGGGACTAATAAAGGTTATCTTATCTTATCTTATCTTATCTTAAATAGCCACAGGGTGCATAATGGTCACATGTCATAAAAGCTGTTATGGTGATGTTGGAAAACCTTGCCAATGAAGCATGGGCATAACAAAGCTGTTCACTGATGGGTCTAATGATGCCTTTTCAGTCTCAGAGATGCAAGAACTGGGGGGGTGGTGGATGGGGCATTAAGACCAACAGAAACAAATACCTTGTTTACACTTAACAAAAAAAAAGCCAATTGGAACACAAGTGGAAAATCACAGGACTTTGCTTTTTAGCTTTGCTTCCAGTCATGCCTGTCATGTGTGTTCAGCTCACCACTGCGCTGAGATTTTCTTACTTCAGGGCCATTTCATCTAGAAGGTTTAAGGGCCAGTTATTATTGGTCTTTGTGCCAGTCATGTGACACATTTGTTTAGCAAGAGCTAGCAGACAAATGATTAAAGAACTAATATTTATGCCATGGCTGTTCCAATGGAGCACAAAGTCAACAGCGACTTGCAAAAGAGCAAAGGGCAAGATTAAAAAAAGGACGCCCACATCCTGCGTTCATGACATATTTTTCCCTTTGCTTCCTTGTAGGGACACATTAGAGTTTCACTACAAAATAAATGCAGCCAAATGCACCTCTGGAAGGAGGAAGGAGCTTCAGATTACAACTTGTGTCTTTGGTTGTTTTCTTCTGTTTGGCACGGTCTTCTTTTGATCAAATTCCCAAACATGCATTTCAAAAGCAAAGATTTACATTATCGCCTTAAGTCTGCGGTGTCGAACATAGGCTTTCAAAAAGACTTGTGCTTTTGATGCATAATTCTTTCTCAAAACTCTGAAACAAATACAGGAATTTGCCTGGCGCTAAAAGCCTTAATTGGCATTATTAAAATTTGTTTTGCTTTCAATGTACAGGCAGACTTTCAGTTTGTACAAAGGAACTGTTTGAAACCTAGCTGTCAAAAAGTTCCTTATTTATCTGTCTGATACTTTAAGAGCTTCATAATTATTCATTAGGTGCCTCCTGCTTGTACAGTAATTTAAATATTAACATTTTTGCTCATTGAATTTGGTTTCAGTCAACTCCTGAGGGAAATCTCTGGTACTTCAGCGAAATGCTTTACAAATGTTCAGCAGCTGGCCCCTTAACACATCTGTCAGCTCTTTGGTGATGAGCAGTTGGTCTACTGTAGGTTTTTAGAGATTTTATTTTTTAACTGAAAATAGCTGTAGTTGCCCAGAAAGAGAATCGTGGGCGGGAACCAGAAATCGCTGTCAGTGACACCCCCCCTTCATAGTCATTGTTTTTACATTGCCATTTGATTTTTATTTTTTTTTAATCTAAATTACAGCCACTTTGGGGCAATTAAAATATAATTTAAAAAGCAGTGCTCTATTCCAAAATCTGTTTTATCCTTTTCTATAAAACATTACTTCCTCATAGAGTCACAAGGCATGTTGCGCCTTAAAAAATGTAGTCAGACCATTTCTGACTAACAGAAGAACAGGAAGTGGATGCTTAAGAAATCACAACCACAAATGTACAAATCTTCTCACAGCATTGCCACCGTTTGATGATGTCTCTGGACTGCGATGGAGGCCGTGTCCTTAAACAGCTTCACCAGCTTTACATGGCCTCGTTTTGCTGTTGGGCAAAAATGTCAATGATGAGTACTCGATGAGCCAACTGGCAGCTATTTTGCAGCATTATTATTTTTTTTAAAGAGGGTCAATGGATCTGTTTTGTTAAACCGTGTCACTGCTGAAATGTACAGTAACAGCTCTGAAAACAAACTGTCCACAGTGCAATCAAACCGCATCCAGTCAGAGTGTGTCACACTCAAGAAGCTATTGGTGAAGCAATGCTTACGTGTCTTGTGGTTTTTCATCCCAACTGAAAATTGACTCCAACAACTGAGTCCAAAGCCTTGTAAAGACTGGAAACCAGTGTGCTGGGATAGGCTGCACCTGTGCGCCTCTGTCTACCTGATACATGGCTAGAGGAAATGGTTTGATACTGCATATCTGTTGCTATTAAAAGCCCCAAAGCTATTCCCTAATGTCTCTCAACTTCCAGACTAATGACATAGTTTGGCAGGGTCGCCTTTAAAACAACACATCTGTTTTTCAGCATTAAGCCTGTTGATTTAATGTAGCAAAGCTGAGTTACACCCTCTTACTTCAGCTATGTGGGCCTACAGCACAGCAGCATCACAGATAGGTCTGAGGTGTTAAATAAACACAGTTTTAATCTGGTTGGAAGGGGACTTTTTAATCAAACCTTATTATGTAAATGGATTCCCATCCACGTGAACTGATGTGGAAGTAAAATTGATGCGTCCCTTTTTTTTGGCCCAGCAGGTCGGTGGAGCGATGATTTGATGAGAAACCCCCTTCATAGAAAAATGAAAATGTACTTTAATCATTTTAGATGGAGTGGCCTGTTTCAAATTCCATGTGATCGGAATAAAGTGCTGAAATCGTTGAACTGTTAAAATGGCGAGAAGGCAAAAATCCCCTAAAGTAAAAAGAACACCATGATCTTTGGATTTTGACAGGGAGTCAGAAGCTTGCTATCTAATTTATGCTTTTATTTGATCCACGTCAGTATTTCTAAGGCTTTGTTTGCTTTAAAATATTTTATTGTTTCTGAAAAGCTTTTCATCTGAGTCCCAGAGGAGAGGAAACAATGAGTAATGTTGATAAGAGGCTACTTGGAAAAACGTGGAAGGGAATAAAAATGGTGATCCATTAATTAATGAACCCCATTGCCAATTGTTTGTTAGAATAAAACCAAATAAGATTAATTGCTTAATACGTAGATTAATGGCCTGTCAAAAAGCGGTATATGAGGCCTGACTAGTGTCAAACTTTTACCGACAACTGTGCAAGACATTTTGTGCGACAGGTGGTCAGTACAAAAAAATAAGTAAAGTTACATTTGGCACACCTTTTAGTTCCTCTCATACTTACTGATCTCCTCCTGGGCTGCCTGCTGTAGTTCCCTTCTTGCTGTTTCTTTAATCTGTGCTTTAGAGGCATTGTGCTACATTTGGCAAATGCAAACTCAGTTGTTAATTAAGGGTTAATATATATTAAAATAAGGCAAAGAAAATTATATTAATAATAAAGGGACTGACAGTTATCGCGGACGCTGTGCTGGACTTGCACTTGTGCTGTCTCTATAAATGCTGGGAATATATCAGTCAGGTGGTGTGCTAATTATCCAAACAAGTCCAGACATCATGCACAAACTGACTCCGTCATCTCTGGCTCCCCCTCCCTTTGCGGCTTGTCAGACACACGCACACGCACACGCTGATGTGTTCTTTCACCTTGTTTGTACCTCTGAATAGTCCACACAGAGAAAGCTTTTCCTGCTGGAGTGCCCACAGCATCAAACACCTGGTTCACTTGGGCGCACACTGTGACTTAATGTATGTACTATGGTTTTGTCTGACACATTGTATTCTTGTGAGTTTGTGATTCAAAATTTTCTGACTACAGCCATAAACAGTGAAAATTATGAAAAATGCGTAAGAGTTACGGGAGTTATGGACATTCTGTATGAGTTGGCTCCAGAGGGATAGGTCGAGGACAAATGTTTCTGACATGTGAATATTTGCGTGGACTTATGATCACGTAATTCTCTCTGTTGTCAGACAAGCAACCTAACACGACATACAGTATTCGTATTTTAAATCGGACTAGCTTGCCTTTTTATAATTTAACAGAGGGCTTATGTTTGGCTGACTGTATTGGAATGTAATAGTATGTTTAATTTCATACAACCACTGTAATTGCCTGACTTTCACCAATAAAAGCAGGAAGGAGGCAGAATGTTTTTTTGTAACAGAGAAAATATTCTAAAATCTGTGCAAGTTTTTGCTGCAGAACATTATTACTGTGAGACCACCAACTGGTACAAGGGCCCTCTTGAAACAGTTGCTAGTTATTCTGTTACTGTTACTTTTTTTTCATGAAAGAAGCACATTTTGAGAGATTAAATTTGCTCATACAAGTTTCAGAATTGGTTAAAAAATTGGTTAAAAAGTCACTTTTTCACATTAAAAAAAAAAAAAAAGCTTCATCATAAAGCCACTACTATACTTTATTACTGTGATATTTACTCTACAGTTTAAAAACCCTTTTCTTTGTTTTGCTGTTTACAGTCATTGTAATACAAGAAATTCCATCCATACACTTTTATAGATGTGCATCATACTTACATTGGTCAGTCTAATCTAAAGACCTACATGAAGCTCCTTTGTGAAGCTTTTAAGTTTATATTTTGATGTATGGTAATGGTGCCATGGCAAGTTTTGAGGTTTAAAGCTGATGTTGTTCCACTGCTGCATATTTTGCGCCACATCATATCATCTGTAGTAATACTGGTATATATTTTTACATGATGTAAAGTGTCATGGGTTTACTGTCCCATTGCGCACATGACACGATCCCCGGCATCTCTGAGAGCGATGGCCTCCATTGCATCAGCCTCTGATGATGACCAAGTACCTAAAAAGAGGGCTTCTACAACAACGTCAAACAATGCAAGAAAGCTGTTCCTGCTAACGGTGGAAACAACAAACTTGTTTCGGCACCCAGGCAAAAAAAAGATGATCAGACCACGAAGGCAGCTGAGAAATACAAGCAGCTAGTCATGTGTGGCCCAAAAATAAACAAATGGCTCCGCCAAGGATTGCTGGAGCACTCTCTAGTTACACTCCATATACCAGGAAGAGCAAACAGTGGGTTGAAATTACATGGTGGAAAAGGAGAACTTTAAGGAACTGGTTTAAACCCCCCCAAAAACAACTCAACCCAAGATGCAATATCCTAAGAAGACAAAATTTTGAACCTTTTAATTTTATTATGTGACAGTATAGTGGAGGCTTATGAGTGTAGTGGCATACCTAACAAGAAAAAGATCCCCGGTTCAGTGCCTGTTCAATTGCTTTGGGGGTTATGTCAGAAAAAGCATCCATTGTAAAAATCTGCTAAATCAGACAAGTGGAGCTACCCATGACGGCGAGCCCTTGTGAATAACAGAGCAGCCGAATGTAGCTTTCATTGTGGAGGCTCCTGAATAGTTGGAAGGTTGTTACTTTAGTTATTGCAAGCACTTAAATTTATGTATAAAGACTGGCAATTGTAACTAAATTGCCTGAAAAAGACTTGGCCTAAGCCTCATAACAATCTCTCACACTGCTTGAATCCGCTACTGTGAATAATGCTGTAAGAGGGGGGGAAAAGGAGCTCCTTGGTGTTTTGTTCTTATTTGATGTGTGATGTGTCACTGTATATAATGCTAAGTCACTACTTAAACGGTGTAATGCTGCTCCTGCTACTGCTGACACATTGTGCCTATAGATTCACATTAAATGAAGTCTGTCATCAGTGACAGTCGCCCATTAGAAAAGGATGGAAAAAGCACGTAATTTTGTTTGCTGTAATTGATGCTGCTGCCCGCAAGCTGCCATCACCAATAAAATCTTCTTTCGTATTATTTTTTTCTGTATTGTCGTAAATATAATTATCACAAATTTCCTTGAAATATTACAATATTTCAATATTGAAATATTTCATTTCCTTAAAGTATTGTATATCACTTGCCCATATGTAACTCTATATAATGCAGATAAAACTGTTATTATGAATTCATACCCTGTGATTTCTGGACTCTGCTTTTTGGATGCCATGTGGGGTGGAGTGCTAAATTATAAGCTAGCACTAGCAAATTACATTCATAAACTTTACAGACGAATAAAGTACTGGAATTTCATTTACCAGAACTGAAGCACAACAAAAGGCACCAACACCACAAACACTGCTGAGAAGTTCAGTTTAGCGAACACAGGTGCAGCATCGATTCGCTGCATCTCGGTCTGTTAGGACATCTGTCAATAACTTCAGATTCCAGATGGATGGAAAAGAATTCACCCACCGTGTAGTGTTGTGAAGGGGAAAACTATACACCTGGACTATCTGTATTATCCATAAAGGCCAAAATGTTTTTGTACCAGGCTTTAAACGTTCTTTTTAATGTTGTAAAGTTTGAAATTTTAACAAACTTTGCTCAATTTTGAAGCCACCCTCAAGTGGCCATTAGAAAAACTGCAATTTTTGGCACTCGAGTGTGTGTGTGTGTGTGTATGTGTGTGTGGTTACTGTTCTGCACACTGTAAAAACCAAAGCTTTTCTGTATAGCATCATGAATGATATGGAGTAAGGTGCAATGACTGCCTCTGCTCTTTCCTTTTTTTGTATCGGCGTGTTTGCTCACGAGGAGGGTGACATATGTGCCTTTGTATCTCCGTCAACTCAGCAAATCGAATCACATGATGCCCACATCCTCCTAGACTTGTGGGAGAAAAGTGTGATGATGTAGCTGAGTGGAATTACTTGGCAAACCTCAGACGCAGCAGGGCTGTCGGGGCAGGTGAGAGGAGCGAGTCGTTTTCTTCAAATTATTTCCAGTGCAGCATAAAGAGCAGCTGTGTTTGGTATAATCACATTTCTGGCTTTGGGACTGAGACGTGCCTGACTGTAAGTCATTTTCTGGTCTTTGTTATTTTATAAGAGAGAGGATTAATGGGTTGAGGGAGTTGTGGGTAAAATCCCTCTAACAGGTGGTGCATTAGGAAGTAGCCAATATATTGGTATAGTAGCCATTTATTCTGCTACAAACTGGTCAAATGTGTGCAGCTCACGAGCAGGATGTATTGTGTGTCTCAAGTTCTCAAAAAAAAAAGTAATGAAAACATTGGAGCCTGTGAGGGATTCTGTCTTTATTTTTAAAAGCACAATAAACATGGATGCATTCCTTTTCTGCTTCTCTCATCCTCCCTTTTTTTTCCCCTTTCAATAACCTCATGGATTTTCTGTCCTCATCTGCTTTCCATTCTCACCTCATCCTCATCATTTTCCTCTCACCCCCCCTACCTTCATCACCACCTACTCTCCAGTCCCCTCACTTACCACTTGTCCTTGCATCGTCCTCCGCCGCACCGCCGCCACCGCCGCCGCCACCTCCTCCTCCTCCTCCTCCTCGTTAGCTCAAGGGTCTTATTCAGCCTCCAGTGTGTGTGCAGAGAGTCTGGGAAAAGAGAGGGCATAAACAACACAGGCAAACAAACCACCTGCTTCCTGTTGAGGTCTCGTGTTGTTAAATGTGCGGACAGAAATAGAAATGGGCAACCTTGCAGCAGAATTAGAAAAGATGGAACGGACAGTGGGAGGAAAATCACAGACCTGCACAGCAGTTAAACACCACGCTTCCCTGCATACCCTCTGGATTCCAGAGAAAGAAGGCTCAATCACACCTGAGGACGTATGGTAATGGGGTGACAGGAACTAATTGGAGCTGAAGAAAGTAATTGATTAATTGACTGAGTTACAAAATTAATCTCCAGCTGAAGTGGCCCAAATTCAGTCTTCTTTGCGATTATACGTGAATCTTCCTCATACCGTACAACAAGAGCTGTCTTTGCTTCCACCCACACTAAATCTAATTTGTTTTGACCAAAAATATTTATTCATAAGTTATGTCAAATACAAACAAAGAAGAAAATCTTGGCATCTTAGAAGAAAGACACGAAGATTTTTGCCTTGATTTAACAGCTGTAATCATCATTAAAGCTGCTGCTCATTCATTTTCTGAAATTTGTTGATTTCCTAAGTGTTTCAGATTTCCAAACATTACATTAGCAAGCATTACATTTGGTTAAATATTTCTTTTTCACGCAGATTTACAGCTTTTCCGTCTATTATTGTAAAAATGAATATTTCCAAAATTTCAAGGAACCCAAGCACATTGAGAGAAAAATGTCAGATCCTCACATTTAGGGAGATGAGAACGTCTGCTTGGATAAACAATTGTAACCGTGTAGTCCAAATATGTTATATTTATTTAATTTTTTTCAGTAAAAGGTATTAAAATCAACGGTGCAGTTCATTATTTTATCACTTGTTGTCATATTATTATCCTCTTGCTTAATAGATTAAAAAGTGATTAAAAAGAGGGGGACTTGACATTATCAAATTTTAAAAAACAAACAACCAAACTGACTTAATGTTAAAAGGGAACTGTTCTACTAATAATAGTACTATTAATCCTTATTTTTTTACTACACCAGGCCTTTGTGCAGCTCCTTAAATCAGCCACTGCACAAAAGCTGTTTTAGTTCCCTTCCCCCCTTCGTTCAAGCCAACCTTCTTCTGATTGGCTGCCTGTCATACATGCAGGCACGTAGGTGGGGCTTCTGTGCTTACAGCCAAAACTGTGTGCTCCAGATGACCATATTAGGAATATTCCTTTCTATGACATCATGCAGATCTAAGGGTGTAAAAAAAAAAAAAAACTGTCTGAAACTGAACATTTAGAGCAGTCTGAAGCCTGAGCTTTTGGCTCACAATGTTTACTTGTAAATATGCTTATTATAAATGTTTAATGTGAGCATCCACCCCTGTAACGGAATATAAACAGCATGTATTTCATTGGTTGGTTGACTGAACTGCAAAAACCCAATAATGTAACATTTCAGTGAACAGAAATATATACAAGGTGTGGGAACATGATATATTTAACACCAATTTTTAACACTAATTTTTTATTTTCTTTTATTTATTTATTTATTTTTTTACAATATTTTCACTAAATATTCTTTTCAGCTATTTTTTAGATGGTATAGCCGCACTAAGTCCTTAACAAATCAAATCCCCCTCGGAGCTGCTTTATATAGTCATGAATTATTTTGTCTTGTTAAGTAAACAAGACGGTAACTGTTCAGATGAGATAAATTTCAGGGAGCAGTCGTCTCTTTTATTTGCTTTGATTGTATTAGATGAGAGTGCTGTCTGTGTTTGCTTCTGATAGTCATTCATTATAAAATCGGTTTCTCCTGACAAATTCGTTTTTGTGACAACACTGCCCGTGAACAGTCTCATGAAAGATGAGAATCTAAGCGAACAGTTGCTGCAGCACTCTGAAACTGAGATGAGAGAATTTTTTTTCCCCCTTGCTTAGAAAGGGGGCCATAATCATGGCCTCATTTTACAGTCCGGTTGAAGCACCTGCTCCTGACTCAGCTATGAATCATGGTTGGCTGATGGGAATCAGTCACACCCATCCTATTGACACACACCCACACACAAATACAAACCAGGGGAATCCCTATAGCCTGAGGCAGAAAATGCTGCTACAGCAGACTGTCTCATATATCTTGACACTTCTCTCTACTGCCTGTGAAATACTCATTGATTACAGGTTATTTGGAGTACTGTGTTGTACATTTAATATCTCTGGTAACGTAACCTTTACTTACCTCCAGAGAGGCAAATGTGATCCCATTGTTTTCTTGTGGATGGGTATCGTTTGACACAGCAATATCATGATGCACCGGCTCCCCCTCCTCTAAAACGAGTATCGATTGCCCCAGCTGTTGCTAAGTGAGCTGTGCTAACAGAAGAGGACACAGTCTATAGTAGAAGTATTGTCTGTCTCTTTAGTCTTGTTTATTATGTGGCCCTGCCATCTGCTCAGCAGATGAAATAACTGAGTAGATTTAAGAAAAAAAATCAATTTAAGTTGGTGTGAGCACACTGACATTTTAATGCCGAGTTAGAGGAGATCTGTCTCCTTTAATTAGACACATTCAGCAAAAGCACGTTATATAAAGGGTTTCCCTTTTCAGCAGTTGTTACTTTTTGAGCAGCAGTAATTAGTGTGGCTTATGTTTGATAAAATAAGTGGAAATCATGCAAGGCTTTGGTGTGATTACCTCAGAATGACGTTATAAATAAATGTGTAAAAGAATAGCTCAGCATTTTAGGAAACTGATTTAGATTCCTTTTCTGAGATGAAAAGTGTGCTCACTTTGAAGGACTAGTAAGGATTTGGTGCACAATCTGAAATGAAGTATGATGTAATGGTGGTCAGAAAACACTGAAAATGGCTAGTTGAAAGGGAATTCCACTTTACACATGTACTTGAGGACTGTGTATGAAAAGAGGATAAATAAAGTCCCTGCTCTAGTGGGAGCTCTGATAAATGTCCTCAGGTTGTGTCCCTTGAATCAACTTTGCTTCTGGTTGCAAATGGGCTTGTCTCTGTTCAGTACTAGAAACCTGAGGCTGTGTTAGTCACTATAATGGCAGAAGGCATCAAAGGTTGCAGTGAAACAGCCAAAAACATTGCCATCCAGATCTTTTCCTAACCACTTGTCCTTTACGTCAATAGACAAGGGCATGAGGTCAGGACAAAAGGTGGAGGAAAATTCATAAACAAAGACAAAACTAATGCAAACCAAGTTGCATTAGAACCATCGCTTCACTTCAGTATAGCTCGGTATTTTTATTTGTAGTGAACTTTTCTAATGTCATCAGGAGATTTGCACAAGGCAACAACTTCATAACAAGCAGAATAAAATGAAGCAATGCTGCATTGTTGTTCACATATACTGTAGGTTTACACAAATACGTTAAAGTTCAAAATGTATTTACATGTTAGCAAGTTGCACAACAAGATGCAAAACTCACCAGTAATTTACATGATTTGCGTCAATCGTCACTGGTTTATTTCCATAAATGGTCAAATGGTGCGTCACATTGAATTGTGGCTTATCTTACAAGTGGCGCTCAAGTGTATCCTGTAGCAAAGGAAACATGGAAGCACCTTTCCCTAATGTTTAGAGAATTCAACTATTTAATCTTTAAGGTCCCCAATTCCTCTGTTTAGTCAACTAGTCTATATAAAATGAAGTATTGTTTACACACACAGTGATCGATCATGTTACTGTGACTATGAGGCACTGGCTTCTAAGAAAACCAAAGGGTTTAATCATACAAGTTTCAGAATGGGACCCAGAGCTGCTGCAAGGGAGACTCGAACAGTGACTTCTGTCTCTGAAGTCTATTTCTTATCTCACCAAGTGAACTGACCAACACTGATTAGATATGTGTCCAGAGAGGCAATTCAATTCAGTTTTATTTACATAGCACCAAATCACAACAGTCAACTCACGGTGCTTTATATTGTAGGGTAAAGATCCTGTGGCAGAATATAGTGTTTTAGATTAAAACAACAAAAATAACCCTATAAAATCTTGTAATACTACTCTGTGTAAGAGAGGTGGATGTTGTGTGGCTGTTCACAACCTTTCAGTTAGTAAATTTCTTGTTAATCAAATGTATTTAAAAAACACGTTTCCTTTATTGCAATACTGTGAGAAATATTTCTTGCTGGATGTGTTTGTGGATACAACATCAATATCGGGCCAATCAATATGATGTCAACCATGTTTGTTGGAAAGTCAGCTGAGTCAGCGGTCCCCAACCCCCGGGCCACAGACCGGTACCAGTCAATGAGTCGTTTGGTACCGAGCCACGAGAGTTGAGGCTTGGGTGTGATTTTCAGGGTTTTTATCGTCATTTTTTTTTTATCGTTTTTGCCGTTAACTCTGTTTCCCTGGGCCTTTTCCCATGTGCTATAAATAAGTCTTCTTTCTTTTGTACTAGTACTGGTTTTATTTTGTTGTTTTTATCCCTGACACCTTAAAGGCCGGTCCGTGAAAATATTATCGGACGTAAACCGGTCTGTGGCGCAAAAAAGGTTGGGGATCGCTGAGCTAACTGATCTGTTGTGGCGACATGCTGGCGTCTTGTGACCTCAACAACTAAGAAGGAAGAATGTTGAGTCATTACGTACCATCAGCCCACCTGAAACACTGATCCTGGCATCCTGGAGAACAAAATGAAGAAGACCTCATACTTAACCACACAGGATGCCTGTAACGTTTCGGATTGATTTTTTTCTGACCACCAAGACTTGTGTTGGTTTAGTAACTCGCTGAAACTCTGACCTTCTAATTCCCTGAAAGCCAGTGCAGCTTGAAGTTTCTCAGGCAGGGGAAGAGATGGTCGATCTGACTCCTGCTAAAAACAAATAGGGTCAGGGTTTTTTTTCTTTTCTTTCTTTTTCTATATTTTTTTAAGACATAACAAACGGACAACTCTTATTCACATACGTTTTGACTGAGCTTTGATCTTGGGATAATACAACTTCAGTGTTTTGTTTTTTCAGAATTACTTTAAAGATTCTACATGTCACCTGTCCAAGATAAAAAACAAAGAGAAATGCTCCTTAAATGATAATCCTGAAAAATACAGTTGTTATAGTCTAAGTATGGTGGACGAGTTCCGTAATTTCACATTCAAACAAAGAAACATCCAGACAGGCAACAGACTGTGGCTGGGGTGGATATCATCTATTAGTATCCTTTGGGCTTTTGGACAGGCCCCAATATTACTGATGCTTAAGTGAAGCTCGGTGATGACCAAGCCTTTCAGTCCTGGTCTGTGCAAATCTCATTCAAGTTTTGAATCTTTCCTGTATGACTGCCTCTCTAATGTGCAGACTGTATTTTTAGAGTCTAAAAAGATCTCTTAAAGCTGACTTGAGTTAAATAAACATGCTTGGGGAATTTTATTTAAATTCTAATCTAATTGATTTTAAATCAAATACAATACCACAAATCAATATGTTAGGGTAATAGGTGAATTGGTGATTCTAAGGTAGGTGTGAATACGAGCACAAATGGTCATCTGTCTCTGTTAGCCCTGCTATACACTGCTGATCTGTCCACGGTGCACCTCTTGTCCAATTGCAAGTGTAATATCCTGCAGGCCCAACGTAACCCTAAATCGGATAATTGGAAGAAAATGGAATCTGCAGACAAGTTGACTAATCAAGAAAATAATCTGCAGTTGCAGCCTTACTTGCAATGTGCTGTGAAGCGTTTTTCGAAAACGCCTTTTCCTTTTTTCATGTCTTTGTACAGGCAAAATGCTTCATAGTAAAATCTTTAATTTGTAGCTCTTCTTAGAGGAATATGATGGTAGTCAGTGTGGGAGTTGGAGTCATTTTTAATGGTGGAGAACTCATTTTGGAGCAAAGCCATTCATATGTGTGTTTTTCTCCAGCACTGATCTCTCTTGAGAAACAAATGCTGGGAATTGATCTTTGAAGTGCTCAGGCTTACGAAGTGGGGAACCACAACTTAGCTGCTCTTCTGCTTGCCTGCTGAGATAATCTGTCCGAGTGAGATTGATTTTTGATTTGGCTGAAGCTTTCTGAAGATGCAGCTCCTTTTTGTTTTATTCATAAGTTCACTCATGACTCTTCCACAGTAGCTGATGCTAATAGCCTTGGTCAGCCTTCTTATCTCCGGTTCCTCAGCTGATTCATAATGCCTTAAGGCGTGGGAGCTCAGTACGCTCATTTAGGATGGCAATTATATGAGAGTGGCAGTGATCGTTCTCGGTATCTCCGCTCAGTGGAGAGGAGATGGGAAATTGCATTGAGTATCCAGTGCTATCAGTGATAATTCTGCATGTCTGACAGAGAAGATGGAGGCTTCTACTGTGACTTAATCGTAATCCTCTGATTTTAGTGCCGGTGTGAGAGAGAGGTGCTGAAAACCTCTTTACAGCAGCGTCTTATTGTCTCCTCAGCAGGGAAAGTTTTTCCCAGTGCACAAGTAAAAGGCTACTGAAGAGCAAAAGCTAATGGGTTGCCAAGTTGCAATAGTCACTTCACCAGGGGAAATTAGGTCTTCCCACCCAGCCTGGGTCCTATAAGAAGAGGAAGGATATGGGGCACACATACACACAAAGTTGAATGGACAGAGCTTTTATTTATTTATTTAGTTATGAGAGGAAGACCAGGGAGGAACAACAATGCTAATCCTGATGAGGAAATACAGCTCCTTTGTGTTTGGAGTGGGCTTGTTGTCAAGCAAGCAGCTGCTGACATCATGTGAATAGACAGTGCCCAGACCACATTTCAAGGGGGCTGAGAGGCGGCGAGCAGGAGGGCAAAGAGCTGAGCACACTAGTGTTATGGTGCTCTCAGAGTGCAACGCTCTGCACTGGAGGGTGAACCGATTCAGGAGCGTTTGTCTTAAATACTTTGTGTCTGTGTGCAGGAACCTGAGAGGAGATGAAGCAACTCTGATTACTTTGGTAAGAGAGACAGCTTGACGTTAATTCTCTGTCACCTGTTTTAATGCACTGTTTGTACGTAAATAAAACAAAGTTTTAGTATGTGGAACTGCAAGCTAGTAAAGATTCAAATCAAGAAGATGTTTGTGGTTCTTTATAAATGTGGAAAAGTGACAAACTGGCAGAAATTGAAATGCTATATATTTCAAGCAGTTTGAACAGACTCAGCTTCTACATTAGAAGGATTGGCTTCTTTAATTTGCTTATAATCACAGTAAACTGAAAATTGTTGTGTTTTGGATAAAATGAAGTCTTCTCGCAGGCATCTGGGAAGCTCAGACTGGCATTGTGTTGTTAATATAGTAATTATTGTGTTCTCTGTTGTAGCTTTCGTTTGGGTAATTATTTTCAAGATTAATCTTCGTTTGTTGGAGGGTTAAACAAATACACACAGAAGGATCATTTTGATGTCTTTGTACACCCCGACGTGTCCAGCGAGCAGTCGAAACCCCAAAACATTAATTTTACTGTTTTACAGTAAAATAAAAGCATCAAATTCTCACAAAAACAGTTGAACGTATTCCTCTGTTAAACCTTGCTAGATTGCAAATACATTTTCTGTCAGTCAACCAGCTGTTTAGTCAAACAATTCTTGTTAACATGATTCATTTGTTTGGATTTTATTAACTCTAAACCACCAGAAATAGGCCAGTGGAAATTTTAAGATGAGGCAGATGACTGTGATATGGAGAGTTTTTGCCTACTCAAGGACTTCTCAAAAACTAGTTGACTGAGTTGAAGTTGGACAGGTAGATGGCCCTAATGGATGTCAGAATCAGCAAAGAAGTTGGTCTTTGTGTGGGTTATGGCAGATAATACAAGCTTATTACACACAAATCAGGCTTAAAAGGCTCCGCTGGGACTGAAGTGCGCTTGCCTCTCTAATGGGCCCAGCATAAGTAACTGTGCTGACTCATATTCCCATAGTGAACTCAAAGGCTTTTGTTTCTAATATCTACATGCCCCAACCTCTCCGGTTACATGTCACCTCACCCAGTGTGGTCACAGTTCATGTTTAAACCTGTCAGAACCCTCTCTGTATACAGTTGATGTTGCTGTTGTACATGTTTTCTTCAGCCTTTGCTTTCATTCACAATAGGCTAAAGTGTATTGTGTGTGTGGGATAATACTGCAGGAATATGAATTTGAATTGGCATGTTTCCCTGAAAGTGATTGCCTACATCAGAAACTGTTGACAGATGCAATGCAGAGCAGGAAAAAGAAGGGGAAAGAGAGGAGTTCAGCTTGTGAGCTGGGATGTGGCAATTTCCCTTGGAGTGTTGAGTTGTTATATTGTCTCAAGTGTATATACACACACACACCTGTGACATTTGTCTGGTGGCAGTGTTTCCAGCTGCAGCAGTGTAGAGTTTCCCTCTGTGTACTTGCCCTGGGTTTTTGCATAAAGGCGCCTTTTTAATCAAACTAGGACATGCACTTTAAGAGCACCATAAGTCATAATTCCTGGAATTTAGTACTGTTGACATTTCCACATGAAAGCGGGGGATGAATCAAATCTGTGTGGAAGGTGGATTTGTTAAGCGTACTGTACAGTGTATCTTTAAAAGGCCATCTAGATATAAGGGGCAGGTCTGCTTATCTTCTGGACTTTTCATCTATCAGGCAAAAATGCCAAACAGTTGCTAGTTTCAACTTTGTAAACATGAAGGTTTGCTGCTGATTGTCATTTATTATAAGTTTAGGATGAACATGCTTTAGTTTTGGGGTCATGATTGAGCACTTTGAAGGCATCACCTTTAAAGTAGGTTGGTTGCATGCAACCAATCAAACAAGACCTGTAGTTAACTACTTTTAGAAGAAAGGTTCTTGAAGTTCTTTTTTTAAAATGTATTTATTTTTTATACAATACCTTGCACCTTAGTAACTTTCCATATCCATTTGCATTATACAAATCGCGTCATGTGAACAACAGCCGCAAGCTCCACTGCTTCAGTCAGTCGAGCCAGCGCCACAAAAACAAGTTCATCATCGCAGTTGGTTGTGTGGATATCGGTATCGAGTGAGATGCACCACCATTAAACCGCTTCCATCACAGCTGAGACCAGACAGTCAGGCACGGAAGAGTGTAAACACCAGCTGAAGAGCAGAAGGCATCATCACCATCATCATCGTCATCCCTCCATGGAAACCTGTTAATAATCTCATGGTAGGATTTGATCCACATGTGCAAGGAAGTCAACTAATTAAACAAACAAATGGCAATTAAATGAGACTTCCATAAGCCATATAACAACTGGGCTGGTGGAGAAGAAAAAGGCATAACAAACCACACAAGTTCAGTCATTGCTGCACTGAACACACAGTCAGTGTTCGCTGTTTGTTCGATAGATCTCCCATTAAAATCTTTCATTCTGTGTAGAAATTGCACTCATTAGGAGCATGCCTGAGTGATTGTTTTATAATGTGATGTGAAATCGTTGTCTTCATAGAGCATCAACTACAATTTAAAGAAACTGATATGCTGGTTTGTCTATTAGCTTTTCTTTTCTTTTCTTTTTTTTGCAGAGGATTAGATGAGAGGCTAGATTGTCTCATGTTTGCTTTGGTGCATCTGCTCACTAGTCCAGAATATCACTCCTGACGTATTATAACATGTTGGTTTAATCACGTTTGACTTAAAAACATAAAAACAACAATTTGCATTTTTATGGGGAGGTTATGAGACAGCTGACAGCTGGAATAGGCTCCCGTGAATCTGAACTGGATAAACGGTTAAGAAAGTGGATGGGTGGTTATGAGACAGAGTGCTTCTTGGCTCGGAGTATTTTGTTACCTTATGTCAGATCCACGCAAGCCGTTTTGCCCTGAGTTTACAACAAAACAAGCTAGCACGCAAATATTTTTCACACATCGTCTTTGAATATTCATTGGAATAACAAACATTCTCTTAAGTGGCTGTAACAATAAAGAGTTTACAGTAAATTAGCGTCCCTTGATTTTATTAGGTACTAACAGCTCTTGGTGATAGTTTTTGGAACTGTAGCCTGTGTTTTCATTTTGCATTGTCATTATGCCTCTATTGTGTATGGTGTTTGCTCCATTGAAGGAAGTGGGAATTTTCCTTCAAAATTCCTCTCCCTGTAATTTGTCTTCCTTTTTTCCCCAGTCAGCATTCAAAACCAAGAAGATATTCAGTTCATACTCTTTAAAACTGGAAACACTGCTACTTTGTTAAGCAATTTAATTTCAACAATTAAACTTATTGTTTCATTTTTAAACAGTGTTAACTACACAGTATAACATGTGCCCAGTTGTGCACCTTTACCCAATAAACTACAATCTCAGGATAGGTTTGAATATTATGGCACTTACATAAATTTACCACAGGATTAAAACCACCTTCCTAAACACGCATATAGAAAAAGGTCAGGCTATTTTATAGGCTAGCCGTAACATGATAAAGCAAGGTGAAAGACCCCGCCCATATGTTGTTCAGACCTTCTGTTTGTGAGGGGTATTCAATCAGAAGAAAGTAGCCTGAAAGTGAAGGGGGATGGGCCTCAACAGCTTCAAACATTGGATAAGGTGATGTGTTGCATCAAGGTGATTGTGAGATACAATGTTTCTTTAGTAAAGTCCAAGAAAAGAAAGTAGCATAATAGTCCACTTTAAAGGGAATTCCTGGACCTGAAGTTTCCCATCAGAACATTACATTGCTACTAGATTATGTTTCCCACTTTGCCCGTCAGTGTTTTGTTTTTTGTTTTCTTTATTGTGTGTGATTGATTAGCACTAGTATAATATCTCTTTGTGTCTTTGTTCAGTGTAATCCAGAAATAAAGGTATAGGATTGAACTTGCTGAAAAGAAAAATCAGAAATTTCACAGATGTTTTCCTGCTAATATCAAGATTAATTGGTGGTTAATGAAAGCCTCGATTGTTTGGGCTCCAGGAAAAGGTGGTACTTTAGGTGTACTAATGAACCTGTGAGACACTGGTCTCCCACGGAGATTTTTAGTCACCAATGACTGTATAGCTCTGCTATCTAGATGACAATCTATCAGAGGATCACACCACCATCTGCTGTCGTGAATACAGAGTGGCTCTTGTGTTTGGTAGAAGCACTCAGGGAAATGCCAGTAGTCCAGAACTCAGTGACATTTTCAGAGGTACTGCTCTTACCTACGGGGGCTTACAGCCTGCCCTTCACTGCAGATTTCCCAGTCAGCATTGCCTACATCTGCAGCTGCTACTGACCTCTCAGTGAACGACCCTGGGTGCTTCCTTTTTGGCATGGTGCACACGCACTGTGAAAGAAAAGAAAACAATTGCGGGACCCTTTGAACGATACAAAAGGAATGTGAGTGAAAGAGTTTGGGAACAGACTGGCCCCAGGTCAGCGTGTCGTTTCTGCGTCTGCCAGCTCATTTTTATTCCCCTCTCATTCCTCAACTCGCCCTCAAGTCTGTTAAAGATTCATGGCTTTGCTGTTTAGCTGTTCAGTTGTGACTTAACAATGCTTCAACAGAGAGTTAAAGTCTGTAGATGTAGTCATGTATGCTGCACATACAGAGCAGAGAGGTCTTTGCTCTCTGTGCTAGCCTGTGGGGGGACCTTCAGGGAATAAAGCTGTAGGAGAGCAGCAGCTGTGATGGCATTTGCTGGCAGTCTCTGGGTTTCCGTGACCCCATGTTTGCATCAGAGGACTACTTTCTTATCTTTTCTATCACTTTCTTTTCTGGAGCAGTATTATTATTGTTCTTGTCTCTGAGGAATACTGACTCTGTAGTGTCTTAGTGGTTGGCGGTGTCCATGACCTAGTTAAGTATGGAGTGAGAACAGGAAGCAGAAGAGGAATAAAAAGCTAATGGGAGCTTGATTTGCTTTTGTTTGTTTTGTTTTGCTGGGACTCTTTCTGGCCACATCCCTGCTGGGGGTTTTTTCTTAATGAGTTTAGGTTTTTACCCTTGTTTTCCACATTGACTGGCACTCTCTCAAGCTTTCACCCTTTTCTTTCTTTTTTCTTTTGTAAGTACGTTTAAGACAGACAAATTAACTCTAGTCGACAGGCCCCACTGTTAGTGAGACCCCCTTTCCCCAGTGTAATTAGGATGACCAATTAGCACAGATGTTAAGAGTGTCATTAATTGTATACCAAAATAGAAATTGCAATTATGAACACCTTCATTAATCTGTTTATTAATTTCCTCTTGGTGATCCCTCCACTGTAGAATTGTTTCTAAGTAGCTGCTTTTTTTCTCCGTTTTGGTTATTCTTAGTGATTTTTCACTTACTTACCAGTATTTTACATGTCTTGTTGGCTATACCGAAGTAGAAATGCACAGGATAAAGTGGAAAAAGTACACCCACGGCTTTGAAAGGAGACAACACAGTGATTTATTTGCTTCTTGCAACACTTCCATAGCCATCTGACACCCCCTCCTCCCTCTGGCAGGTGTAATGAGAGCGCTGGTCATGGGCAGATGATGGATGTGGAGACGTCGTATTCAGACTTCATCAACTGTGATCGCACAGGCCGCAGGAACGCAGTGCCCGACATCTCAGGAGAGGGGTCAGTAGCGACCAGCACCAGTGAACTTACCAAAGACATGGCAGAGATGGACCTGAAGGCTGCAGGTCAGTATTGCCACATCAGAATGAATGTGTGTTATACAGTGTGAAAGCAAATCAGAGAAAATAAGCATATAGTTTTTCATATTACAAACAAAGAATTTGCTTGGCAAGATTTAGACTGGCCGACAGTATAAAATCCAAAGACTGTATGTAAAAGATGGACATGACTTTGGGATTGCTCATTTGTTTGTGGAGCCTTAGCCAGTTGTTAACGCTACATAGATATCAGTTGTTTAGCAAGATTAATCTATTTATTTATATGTTTTACAACATTAAATGTAGGTTTCTTAATTTGGAACATAATGACAAAAAACCCCCCCAAATAATAATATTTAAAAAAACAACAATAGGTCCTTAGAAGGTATTAAATCATTATAATACAACTTCATATGAACGGTAACATATGACACATTGCACCATGTCATTATTTTTTTTAACAAAAACTGAGCCAAAATGCAGAATTGTGCATAAAGAACTACCGTAAGTGTCCCTCATGATTCGATAGCCTGTAGAACCACTTTCAGAAGCAAGTGCAGGCATGCATGATCAAGTTTCAACTTGATTGCCAACGATGGCTGAACCTTTCTTCTTTTGTCTCGTCTGTCCAAACCAGAAGTCTTGCGGTTTGTTCAGAAGCAATCTTGCAAACCTAAGATGCCATGTTCTTTTTATAGACAAGAGACTTTCTCCTGGCAACCCTTCCAAACAAACCGTACTTGTTCAGTCTATTTCTAATTGTACTGTCATGAACTTTAAGGCTCGTTGAGACCTGTCTGAAATGACTGAAATGGAATTCTTGGGGTTTATTGTAATTTTTCCGAGCATTGCACAATCTGACCTTGGGGTTATTTCACTGGGACATTCACTCCTGGGCAACATATTGGATTTTTTTCTGCTGAATAATCTTTGTAGAATGATAGACTTATTCAAAGTGTTTGGATATGGCCTTACTGATGCACAGAAATAACTGCTTCTTTAAGATCATCATGTTGGCTTCTGTATTTTCATTTTTGTTATCTAATATTAATAAATCACAGCATGCTGTTTTTTTGTGTTGCTCATCTGAGGTTGTATTTTAATTATTAACTAATTTTAAAGGAATTTTTAAAATGATGTTCAGAGGTGTAAAACGAGTACGCATGAGGCACAAGGTTAGAGTCTGTGGTTAGACCAGTTTGGGTATTTGGTTGACTGTAAGAAAGATTAATTGATGCTGATGAGACGCCACTTAAATCATTTAAATGAATTAAAGTCTAAAAGTAAAGAAAAGTCACATTTTCTCCATCCCTCTGTGATTACAGTCAGGCAAATAAAATAAAGACATGGCTTTAAATCTGAGAAGGAAAACTATTTTTGAGTCTGTTGGAGAACAGCAGTGAGACTGTTATAGAGGCCTGAGCTACATGAAGATTTCACACTACTAGAAGTCCTTTGTTTTGTTGTTGTTTCTCACAGATATCTGTAAAATTCTTCCAGAATCGCACCATTAATCTGCCAAATCTTCTTTCTGCCAGACCGGAGCTGAAAGAACTGTTGTGATTTCTACTCTGAAAAAAAAAAAACAGTTTAACCACAATTCATCATCCTGAAGCTAGTTGAGAAGAATTCCTGCTTATCTGTGCAAGGCTATTACTTTGATCTAAGCTACATTAAAGTCTTATCTCTTTGACAAAACACCGCCTGTACTAGATGCACCAAAATATACCACAGAAACACAATTTCACTCAGTTTATGGTCTCAGTGAGATTTGATTGTTGTCTCAGTGTTAAATTAATTGTAACTGCAGCACAGTGACACATCGTTGTGGCATCCTTCGGTCTTAGTCAAAGGTCTACTTTTTAAGAGGAAGGTGTCTTAATGTCAGTTGTACCAGACTGCATTGTTGTGTGTTACACGGTTGTTCATTTTGGTTTTGTTTTCAGTCAAAGACAATTTTCCCATAAGTTGACAATTAAATGACCGAGATAAATCAAACCACAGGATGCTGATATTGTGAGAAGAGTCAAATCATACTAACACTGGGCTGCTGAAGGAAGTTGTATTTCCTTCCTCAGGATTCTCTTACTACTTGGATTGCCGTATCTCTTTTAGAGTGAAATTAAAAGTATCTTTCTTTTTTTTTTTCTCCCTGACCTGGCAGGAGGAGACCCAGGGTCCTCCCCAGCCCCAGAGGCGGAGGGCTCCAATAGCCAAGCTGCCCAGGGAAGCGGAGGCCCATCCTAAGCTCAGCCAGAGACCGAAGGGAGGCAGAGAAATGTAGAGAGGAAGCAGGTGAAAGTAGAGAGACATGGAGTAAGGAAATGGAGAGTGTTGGTATTGGTTCTCTTGACTGGACATGAGGACACTTTCGCTCACTGCCGGCCTCTTTGGAGCTTCGGGGGCTCCAAATGTTCGCCTTTTTATTGAATCCGATTGTACCACGGGGAACAGAACAGAGTAGAACTGACAGCTGAGATGCTGCGCTTTTGCTTTATACTCTGTTAGTTATTTATATTCCTGACGAGAGAAGAAAGCACAGAAACTTTGGATTAAGGTCTGCGGAGATGGACTGAGCTAAACAGAATTCGTTCATAACAACACTCGAAATGTTGCTCCAGCCTAATGTGGGACTGTCATGGAGGGGTATTCATTATCATCTGTTTGTCATTTTCTTTCTATGTATGTGTGTGTTTGTGATCCTGGTGTTCAGTTTCACCGTCGAGTCTTTTCTTTATATATTTACCAACATAGTCCCCATTTTACTGTCGTGTATGGAAATTCATATTTATTGCTAAATGTTCAGTGATAACTTTGTGATAGCAATTTTCTTTGTGTAATAAAATACTTATGAATTACTGCAACGTTCGTATTTTATGTTTTCGTTGATAATTAACTATATTTTGCAGGTTGCCGTACTTAAAATCTGAACCAGAGCAGGCATAGAAGTTGTGAAGGTGGTGACTCTCAGCCAAACCGGGATTAATGAGTTCGGGGTTAAGCTGCACCAGAACCATAAATAAAACTGAACGCTGCTTTTGTGTGTTTTAGTGGCCACAGGAAGCTAATGTTTACATTTCCACATAGCTTGGCCCCTTACTCCCATTTATCTCTTCATACAATAAAGAAATCTTTAGTTACAATATTTGGGGGTTACGAGGCTTTTGATAAATGATTAGATCACAGAGTTTACTTCATATTAATGATCGGGCTTCCTTTGAAAGATATTTAAAGTTACTGTTGATTTAAACTGTCACAGAAAATAAATGATGGCAAGCAGGAACATTTTATAGTAGCTTTTATTTTGTTTTCTTATAAATTCCATAAATGTGGTTATAAATGGATGTGCTTTTTTAAAAATTTTTAATAAATACATACATCAAACAAGAGTAAAGAGAGTAGTTATCAAATGCAAAACCATAGTCAGATGTTGTCTATCTAGGTAACAGTAGTGTGCCACCTAGTGTACACATGTAAGGCTAAACTTTTGGTATTGAGCTGTGTTCGCCTGACACGCCCTGAAGTTTTGCACATACAAGGGAAAAAGCACATGTCTCTAACACTGGATTACGATACTTCACCTGCAACTGAACAGTGGATATTGAAAGTGAACTATATTTTGCAGTTCTTAGCCTCCACTGCTTTCAGTTATCCTTCATGTCATTGTTTTCTTCAAACATGAACGTTTAAGGTGTGAACTACAAATAACCTCCCCTATTTTTCCTTTTCCAGTCTGGTTATGTGTTAAACCTGTTACTTAGAAGTGTAATTGTGCATTCAATGCTTCCCTGATTCTCCTTACAACAAAAGGATGTAAACACAAGATGATAAATACAGGATGTATTAAAAAAATCATCCGATTTCAAAAGGCTATTTTCGTTTAAACAATGGACATAGACGCTTGCAGTAAAGTTTAAAATATATGGCTGAATATAAAATTTTACATACAAAACGTTCACAAGTGATCAATGTGTCGTACTCGGGCCACGCAGCGTATGTCCGTACGAGAGTCAAACTCCTCCCACACTTTTGCGAACGTGTCTGGAGTAAACGGCTGCAGAATTAAAGCACATTGAAATCGGATGATTCTTTTTGATTCACCCTGTATATCCAAAGTTCTGATATAACACAATATGTTTCATTCTATATTTTTGGACACAGCAGGGGACCCTGACTATGTCCAAAACAAGCACCCATAACTAACACATTAAAGCTATGCAAATACTAAGTATGATTAAAAAGAAATCTGGGATCCGGCCCATAAAAATGCAAAAAACCCAAGTGTACATTTGGGTATTCTTCCTTTCAAGGTTATCTTCTTCTGCATCTCTTTACCACTTCCAGCACAGCTGCTGTTTTTAGATTCCTTCATAGACATCTTATTCTGTCCCCTTGTCTTCCTACCACTGCAGTATATGCTCCTCCTACAGCTTCCAGTGTTTTCCTAAGCCAACTGAGAGACAATCTGGTGTTTCCTGAATCTGCCTGAACCACCTCAGTGAGATCTGTTCAATGCAAAAGAGTAGCTCCACCATGAATGAGCTCCTCTCCCTGTCATTTTAGAGTTAGCCCAGACACCTTCAATTAGATTTTCATTTTACGAGGCAGATGAAGCCACAGGGAGCCAATTCTGGTAACCAGGGCTGGTTTTGAGTGAAGATTTTGTGTTTTTTGTGTTTAAGAAAAAAAAAAAAAAAATCTTCTGTGCCTTTAATGCCACGTGTGCCATCACAGCTGATGTTTTCTCTCTGTTGGAGGTCTGTGGTGAAAGTCACAAGCGTACACAATGGGCCTTCTATGGAACAATATAAAAATAGCAGTGGTGCTGGAAGCGATCTAGAGATGTGCAAGAAGAAAAGAAAAAAAAAAAAAAAAAAAAAAAGCACAGCCAAATTTAAATTATGTATAGTTTCTGATTTTTGTGGTTTTTGTGCTTGCACCTTGTAATCAGATGCAATGCAGATGATATACAGGTATGTAAGATGAAGGATGCTTCCCATTGGTAAACAGCATATCTGATGTAATATTCTGTGTATGTTGTTTGTTGGGTTACAAATGACTAAAAACATGTTCCACTGCATCACATGGAAGATTAAGGTCTCAGAGTGATTTGTCCCTGCTTTAGGTTTCTCCTCAGAATTACTGGTCAGGGTTAAAAGGCAGTGCTCTGGATCATCTCATAGGCCTCATTGAGTGTTTTAAGCAGCTCTTCCTTTTCCTTGGCAGGTAGAAAGCTTGACTGTGCAGAGCAAATGTTCTGTAAGACACAAGACAGATTTCACATTGAGCTGGGGAATTAACTTTTAGGGAATGGTTCAGGAATCTGGGAACTTAGTCACACTCTCATCAACAGTAAGCAGTCAGCTAGAAGTTTCATACTCATGTATGTGCAGTGAATATAGAGGTACAGGAGAAAAACAGTGTCTTGTGCATCTTCAAATTCATATATAGATGTTATATGATAAATGCACAGAGAAATATATGGAGCTACTGAAGCATTAATCTTTAAAACACAATTTGCATTTGCTAGTTTTGCAATAAATGTCCTGAATCAGCAAAGATTGATGAGATGAGATTGATGAAGGCAGAAACGATGCAGAATGCTGCAGCTTACTGCTTAATGGCACTGTTGTGCTTTTGAATACTTATGCTTGCTTATCATATATAAAATAAAAAACTAAATGTAACTCCACAATTGGTGACTTTGGACCAGAGTTTCTGTGAATCCTGGTGCAATATGGCATGAAAAGACACCTGTCATACTCCCAGTGATGACAGGCATTCTCTTCTGTCACTGTTCCCGGTCAGGAAATAGTCTGGCAATTAATCCTCCAGTAAAATCAAAATGTGCCCTTTTTACATTATGTTAGTCTTTATTTAACCACAATGTTGCAATTACTGAGCTTTATAGCTCATATTCGTTACCTCTATAGAGCTATGCTAGCTGTTTCCTGGATGTAGCTTCACAATCTGCTATAAAGATTAAATGAGCATTGATCTAAGTTCGCTCTTGGAAAAAAGCCAATTAAAATGTCAGTGTCACCATCCTTTTAATAAGCTCTTGGAAAATTATTCCAAACCTGGTGGAACTTGGATGTGAAGCTCAATTGGTGCGTCTGAGGCTCTTCGGTGAACAGTGGATTATTTCTCCATGGAAGGTTTGGTCCCTGCTTCAATTAACGATGCAATATACCTTGCAATTACACCCCCTGCCTTCTTTTCAAACCATATTCAAATGAATTCTTCCTGTGAACTACTGCTATGATTATTCATGCATTTGATCTCACCAGTCGTTTGAATTCCTCCTCGGTGAATCCCATGTGTTGGTGTGCTGTCTGGTAGTCGTGATGCAGGTTGGAGTTAAAGATCAGAGGGTCATCTGTGTTCAGAGAGTAGTTAGCTTTGTCTTTCATGAACCTGCACGAAAGAAATAGTACGAAAATGAATAGATGCCCAAAGTTAGTTAATATTTAAATAAAATAATTGAAATTTTTTTATAAAAAAAACCAGAAACTGACGTGATGACGGGGTGTGTGGTGAAGTCTGCGTTGCAGGCACCTGTTAGCTTACTCGAAATAGGACACGTCTGCAATCAGAACAGCAAAGGCAAAACTGAGAGGCCAAAATATTCCGGTCTTTTTTTTTCTAATTCAATTCAATTTTATTTATATAGCGCCAAATCACGACAAAGGTCGCCTCAATGCTTCCCTGATTCTCCTTACAACAAAAGGATGTAAACACAAGATGAGGTGTTTCTAAAACACCTTTTTCACAGTAGACATTTTGACTTGTGGCAGAAAAAGCACACTTGGAATTAATGATGCCATAGATCCCTTAAGTGCCGCACTAAGGCATCAGAGACTACTCCAAGGTCTTTTCTTTTTATTCTGTACCTCCTTAACTCCTCAAAACTTCCTACTTGTGAAATCAATCTGAGTGTCCCATCTCAAAGGATGTCTTCATTCCTAAACTACATCTGAAGGACGGAGGAGAGAGGAACTTCTTGCAAGAGCTAAAATTGAGGATCCGCAGCTATATACTTTGCAGAAATCTTCTTACCCATGACGTATAAAAGAGCCATGACATAGAGCTGGTATATATGTAGCTGAAGCACTCTAAAGATAAGGTTTCTTTGTGTTCATATGTTGTTTCATTTATTTAAGATGATCAACTGCATGAAAAGGACACAAATATTGTGTCCTTGTCACATTCTGCCATGTTGTGAATTTATCTAAAGGCAGTATGCCTAAATATATAAACCATCATCAACAGCTGACATCTGAGACCAGAAAATACAGCTGGAGGCTACAGCAAATGGTAAATGGTAAATGGCCTGTATTTATATAGCGCTTTACTAGTCCCTAAGGACCCCAAAGCGCTTTACATATCCAGTCATCCACCCATTCACACACACATTCACACACTGGTGATGGCAAGCTACATTGTAGCCACAGCCACCCTGGGGCGCACTGACAGAGGCGAGGCTGCCGGACACTGGCGCCACCGGGCCCTCTGACCACCACCAGTAGGCAACGGGTGAAGTGTCTTGCCCAAGGACACAACGACCGAGACTGTCCAAGCCGAGGCTCGAACCGGCAACCTTCCGATTACAAGGCGAACTCCCAACTCTTGAGCTCTGTTTAAAACAATAAACAGAGCTCTATGAGAATGTCTGATTTTATAAAGTGTCTCTTCCACTTGCAGGAAAGGATGCAAGGAATTGACAAAGAGGCAAACATCAAATTCTCCACTAGGGGTCAGTGTATCACTGTCGCTAAGTAGATACTTAGTAGCCCTCCAGTCCACTTATCAATGTAATTATCTAGTAGAACAATCTCATTTCCTGTCTGTAATGAGCAATATGATCAAAGAGCAAAGTACATTTAATAGATTAGATAACTTTGCGTATGATTCATATTTATAATGAAAATGCTGAGAATTTCACACAGTTCTTTACCTCAAAGTGCATGTTTTGAGCCAGCAGTTTTTTGTACAGGTCGTCGTCCTCCAGAGTGCGGTAACCGTGTCCAACACGTTCAGCTTTCAGCACTTCCACAGCCTAAATTTGAAACAGAAATTCATAACATAGAGGTGAAAGGTTATAAAGTGTAGAAAATTGCACATGTCAGCAGTGCCTTCAAGCTATTTCTGGAGGCACATTCAGATGTTATGCCATAGCTGAACTGTCAGTTTAAAGGATGGGTTCTTTAGAGAGCAGCCGTTTTATTTTAGTCAGACATAAAGTGGTTATGCACTACAGAAGTTTGGATGGACATTAAAAAATAAGCACAGTATGTAGACCTATATTGGGTTCTTAAGTATACCCTTGTAGGCCCCACAGGAGTTTGAATGAACCATGCCGCTGCCAGTCAGCAACAGCTGCGAAGGATGCAGTCCGTGTTACCAGGTAGATGTTTAGACAACATCAAACGAAACTGAGAACACTTCTGTAGCTTCAG
This sequence comes from Astatotilapia calliptera, assembly GCF_964374335.1. Classification (NCBI taxonomy): domain Eukaryota; kingdom Metazoa; phylum Chordata; class Actinopteri; order Cichliformes; family Cichlidae; genus Astatotilapia; species Astatotilapia calliptera. The sequence continues at coordinate 6,096,098 of NC_137441.1, forward strand.
TGTAGGGTGAGCGGCAGATGTGTGACCCAAAGTGAGCATTTGAGGAAAGTTTGCTCTATTTAAATATCTTGTCTACGCAGTAAGAATGTGCACAGATCTAAATAGAGGGGCAGGGTTTTGTACAATAACTTATAACGAGTAATAACGAGTTACTGCATGATTAGTGACAGCAGCTGTGACACTTTATTTCGACTGGTACTTCTACTCATTTTGAGCACTTTCTGCTACATCTCTCATTCGCACAAATTCATGCAGTGCTTTTATCTATACCTCAATGCTTTTATCTATCATTCACACACACTCACACGATGGATGTGTCAGGGACAACATAAGGCTCAGTATCACAGTGATCCAAGAAAACTGATCCCCTGACTTTCTGATTGACAGACAACCTATTCTACCACATGAGCCGCAGTCGCCCAACAGTCTACAGTTAGTGTTGCATAATTTATTTCAGTTATACTCCAAAGATAATGAACCAGCTATCGAAGAAGTTGTGCTAAAATTTGTCTGCTCTCTGCTGGAGGAAAGGGGCCCTCTCAGGGTTGGCCGTGGGTGTGCCTCACATGTTTGTTATGTTGTTGGACCTTCACATGTCCGTTGTTGTGTCGTCCTTTACCCATATATAGTATTTACTCAGTGTTAAATGTATTCTTTTACCAGGCTTCAAATGGGCAACACTAAATATAAAACACTTATTTTATTGACATGCCCGCCCTTTTTGTTGTCACTGTGTGGCTTGATCGTTTAGTTTACAGGTATTTTAGGATATATAAGCACTAACATGACTCCATCACCTCACTCAGAAATGTCTCATAGTTGAGCTGCTTACTTCCTTAAAATGCACACAGTACGTATGGAGCAATTTAAAGGCACTCCCAATTTGTTTTCACACTAACCTTCAGCTGGGCTACAGCGGACATAGAGCTATGCTCTTCTTGTTTTCTTTGGACCTCTGCCCTTAATTCTGTTGTTAACATGTGGCTTGACTGTTTTGTTTAAACGTGCTTTTACGGACGGTTAAACAATCAGTAGGCTGCACCAGCCTGTTCACAAATGTCTCAAGTTACTGTTGAACAGCTCACCTCCTTCACCACAGAGGCCGGCCCCACCTCGCCAGCATGAACTGTCCTGTGGATCCCACAGCGTACTGCTTCCTGGGAACAAAATCAATCATGAAACGCAGCAGCAATCAAAGAGCTCAGCCAAACATTTGGTTTCCACATCTGTAATGTGTACCACTGACTTGAGTGCCGTTTATAATGTAGACAGGTTCTTGTACACACTTATTCTGGCAGAAGTGAAAACTTTAATAAACGTTCCCCCAGTGGGTACACATTGAAATAAAAATGAATGTTTAATTTGTCATCGAAGTAAACTAAATATAGAGATGGCATTACTCTGGTTTGAACATCTGGTTTCATTTTAGCATCTACAACCTCTGGCACACCGAGTGTGTCCTGCTTAATCAGCTCATACTGCATGCATCTAATGATCACATATGAAGATAACCTTCAATATTAGGGAGGACTTTGTTCTGTCAGCTCTGGTACTCGTTAATAATTAACGTACAGTGTGGGGGCTTGTATATACATTTCACAGCAGATAGTGATAAATACTGCTCGTCATAAAGAGATGTTAGAAAAACAATGTCTCTCTAAAGGAAAAACAAAGAATGACAAAAATGTAACAAATAAAATGTATGCAATGAATACAATGTAAACTGTAGATTTACTTAATGCACATACAGTTGCACTGAAAGGTTTTCTGTGAATTATTCTAGTGCTTAACGATTGTACACCACGTATCTTCACTCAGAGTTTGAGACACAAAGTTTTAGTTATTTGGGGTTGTCTGAAATAAAAATTCTGTATACAGGGTTGGAAAATACAAACAAAACCCCTTAGATTATTATGCCAGAAGTTTGTTGGAAGCGTTTGGTCAACATGAGCATTCTTAGGTACTTTTAACAAAATTTGGGTATTATTAGTTGTACTAGATGCATTTGTATGTGTTTGTCAGTCCAATGAGTGTGGTAAAACAAGCCCAGCTGTATTTGATCACGAGCATTAACAGAAATTTGAGAGGCCTTGGCCTCAAGAAGTTAGTCAGGTTTTTTTTTCTGGATGTTGTGCAATGACTCCAAAGAAAAAGAACAGCTCACAGAAATCACTGCAAGCCCAAACATTCATATCCAAGACGAGTGCATGCAACTTTCAGCTGCAACTGTGTTATTTACCTATCTATACGCACATATACGCATGCAGGCTGTTTACCTTACACTGAATAACATTACAGAAATGCTTCAGTCATTCAGATGGTATTGTACTTTCTGTTGATGCTTAATGCATAATGAGCCAGCCAACAAAATCCATGCAACATCTGCAGATGCTGCACTGGAATTGCACAACATGGTTTACAACTAGCTTATGAATTACTTTCATTGACGCACAAGCCGAGGCAGTGACTGAAAGGAATTTTTTTCATGCTCACAGATGAAAGTTCATGTAGTGTTTTCTTATACTATTACTACATCAACACGTTGTGTTTGGGGGGGGGGTATTAATATTAAAACAGCAGCTTAGTAAATGATTCAAGTATCCAGTGAGGACAAGTTTTAGGCTAAACTCATTATTTACTGTAATGTTTAACTGCACATGACTCAAAAAGACTTCAAGGGTTTGAAATTGTGATTCTTTTTGAGGTACCCATTAGTTATTAATAATTTCTAGTGTTATTTCCCCCCAGACTTTTGTGTTTTCATGCCTTAGTCTTTGCTAGTTATTTGTGTTTTTAGATTCTTACTTTGAAGTTTTTATGATTTTCTTCTTTTTTTCTGCCTCTGCAATCGAATGCCCTCATTTGTTTCACGTGTGTTTAATTGTTCCTACCTACTTCTCATTTAAAGGTTGTTTAAAGGTTGCTGCTGTGAAGTTCCCACTCTCTGGAGGAACTTCTCAGAAAAGCTCAAAATATTTGACGTAACTCATCATAATGTGTTTGAACTGCTGTCATCAGATGACACAGGATATGAAGGCACTGCTGTGCACATTTTCTGAATGTCTGTCTTTTTGTTTAGCCTTCCCTATTTATATTTTGTTTTATTTATTTTGTATATAACGTTTATACCTTAAAGGGTACTGCACTTCATTTCTTAGTGTGCAATGCCAATAAAGAGATTCTGATTCTGATTTCTAATCACCACCAAGTTTGTTTTTCCTGCCTTTCCAATTTTTGTATTCTATTTGCCAGATTTTTGCTACAGTTTCTCTCCTGTGCATCACTGACAGTAACAACAGAATACCAAAACAAACGACCACAGTCAGATCTCTTTAGGAGTATTTAGCTCTATTATTATTGCTACTCTTTTGTTTTCATACTAAAAAAGTATGAAATACAAATTATGATATGATACCTACCCATGCTGGTAATCATAACCCCTCCTGTCTTTCAGAATGTAATTAATGTAAAATTGATGTAATTAACTGATGTAAAATATCCAGCACTTCAGTGCATTAAGTGATTAATCTACTTCCTTCATTAAGGTCTGACAGGGAAAACTGATTACTTACTGTGGTGTTCCCAGAATTAATCAATACTGGCTGGCAGAAAAAGAAATTGGATTTTTCTGACAAGCTTCACTGCATAAGAGGAAATTGGTTTGGGGAAATTAGATTTTTCTCCCATATTTGCTGGATAGAGATATGCATCAGTACATAAATTCTCTATATAGTGGTCTATGCCAGTAAATAAATACAACTTTCTCACTGAGAACATTTACTCTGCGGCTGTACTTAGCTGCAGCGTCAAAAGAAAACTAGGATTATGATAAAATACACAATCTAAATTACATTTTACTGTGTGCTCCTCTAAATATGCAACTAAAATTGGTGATAGTTAAAAGGGCAGAGAAAATCATAGTGATCAATTCTAAGGAGAGCGTCTTTATCATATATTGCAACCAGGGCCAATAGTTTGAGACATTTTACCTATAACCAGAAGAAGAAGGCAAACTCAGGGCATTACCAAAGAAAAACAGATTATATGTCAATCTGTCCTACAGCTGTCAGGATATTTCAGCAGACCAGCAAATAGACTAACGATGTCATAAAGCCCCCATTCCATAGAAGTTATACACCAATTAAATCCACAATGATTACACGCCCACAGTGATATTGCTAAAACATTAATGCAAAGTGTAAACATAACCACGATCACCCGCTTAGTTAAGTGTCTGTGCATGCTCGAGCTTGCTAACTAGGAACTACGATCAAGGCTGTCAGGCATCTTATTAGGTAAATTGTTGTAAAACAAAAATATTGTACCAGCTGAAGTTTTTACCATATATTTCTGTGAGATGATAAAGTCTTTATTCCAGTCTGACTTAGAAATACATTTGCACCAAACCAATTTCTTAAAAAGTACTAAAAACATTTAAAATGTGCAAAAATGTTTACATCCGGTGGTGCTAGAGGAAAAGTCGGGGCATGACCAAAATAGCATCTGAGAAGCATTTTCTCCTAAATCTGTATGTAAGACATCTTACCATGTAAGGAATGAACATCATTCACTGACAGTGTTGCATTAAAATGCAGGTCAATAGAATTTATCCTTTAGGGACCATTTATTTTAAGGTTCCCAAAGGATTTCATGGTAATGCATCCAACGGTTATGAATTTTGACTGTGGAAAATTACGATCCCACAAACGTCTCTCTCCATGCAGCTGTAAAATAAAGCTTCCAATACTCTAAGGATGCCTGAAAGTTAATGATGCAAAAAAAAAAACAGCTATATTTATCTGGCCGTAGCCACTCGGAGTATGACAGACTCTACGACTGTAAAGGTGTTTTTTTTAAAGGTATTGTAGTTAGGCATTTCTTTTTAGATTTTACAACTGTAAAGGTATTTTTATGACCTCAAAAATGACATAATACTTTATTGTTACAGCTGAAGGGAGTGAGGCTGGATTATATGGCATTGTTGTGAAACAAAGACAATTTAAAGTTCCTTCTGATGGATGATGTTCATCATACTGGTGTTTCAACAAGCTCACCTCATAGGCCTCCATGTGTTCAGGATTGGCTTCACAGTTGAGAGACTCATCACCTGCCAAATCAATGGCAACCACTCCCTCATCCTTATATTTCTTACACAGCTCCACAACATCCTTTGACCAGCCTGGAGAATTTAAAACATACATGTGTTACCAAACAGCTTGGTCCTGCTAACTGATAGCACACATGCTAAATGATACATAAATGTGACGACATGATTAATCTTCTTTTATGACAAGTTCAAGACAACTTTAATGAACATTCATAACTGTATTCACCTGGCTGATAATAACAGAGGTTTTGTTCTTAATGAAACAGTCTGTAAAGTCAATGTGAAACCAGTGCCAGCAACATGTGACCTTTGTAACCTTTGAACATACAAACGTGGTTGCTCCATGCTGATCTCCTGGTTTTATTATTATTGCAAAAACACTGTTTCTTATCTAATGTTCAGCACGAAAGCAATAAAGTGTTTCCTCAACTTGGTGCGTCACATCCTGTCTGTTATTACTTCACTCATATCTATTCTACTTTTACATAAATCCAAAGTTACGTAAGTACGCACTGTAACGTGTTTAAGCATAAACTACTCTACCTGCATGCAACAGCTGGTAATGCATCTGTATTTGCTGTCTAAACCATAACAAATTCAGATGTCCCGTTCACAAAGTCACAAATGAAAATAAAATGTAAACAGCTTCAGCCTGTTTTTGTGAGACTTGTACTAGAAAATGCACGATGGCAGATATGAGTTTCACTTGGCGGTTATACCGGAAACAGCTGCAGGAACGGAGTAGAGCAAAGGACACATCTCTACGATCAGTGCTGCTGCTGCTAACGGTAACTGCTCATGTTACCTCAGTTAGAATTACTGATACAGCAGTTTGAAGTGTGTACTTGTGCAGATACTAGCAGCACTCGTTAGCCCTCTCCTGTGAAAGCTGTGGATCTCTAATGCTTTTTTTTTTTTTTTTTTTTTTTTAATAGAATCCTTGATGTTTTCTTGCCTCTAAATACAAGTAATATTGTTATTTTCTTTGATGGCCAAAAACCTCAACAAATGTTCAGTGATCAAATCCTTCTGAGGATTAATCCTAATTACTTTGGAGCTATTTAATCAATAACCACTGAGAGAAAATACCAAAACCTGAGGCTTTCTCATTACCCTCAGATATCCTTTTAAGTGCTAATTAGGGAACGTTTATCTATGATCATCAGTTCCTCCATTTTCTTAACGGTTTATCAAATTCAGTAATAGTAGGTGACTGGAGCCTATCTCAGCTGTCAAGGAGTGACAGAACACCCTGCACATGTTACTGGTTTATCACAGCTTGTGACTGATGTAGAAAAATGAATAGTTTACAAACTGTGGGTCTCCAGTTATACCTAAATACTACACCACAAAAACTCTGATGTTTTGAGTACCCCTGGTCTTTTTCAGACAGTAATGCCCATAACATCACCACACTAAATCACACGCTGTTTGTAACATGATTCTGGGACGTATAAATGGGTCACAGGATAGAGAGTATGTCTGCTGACACTGGGCCAAGGGTGAGGTAGATGATGCTGACACAGAGGGATGTGGGAAAAGTTAAGCACCTGAATCACCCAGTGAGGCCAATATATCAGCTGATATTAGCTACTTGTTGATGTATTAGTATTACTATTAATGACAGCCAATAAATAAAATAATAAAGCAAAGCAGACATGGGAACCACCCTTAGTTTGTCTGCCAGAAGGGAATTCTGTAGCTTCCTTGTGTGTAGCACATTTATATTGCACATTTAGTACACCACAAACTTATCAGCTAACCAGGCAGAGCCAAGCAGAATAAATAAGTAATCCAGGTCTTTTAAAAATATATTTACACTGCACTGTCATTTTTCTAAGATCTTTGTAAAACCTCGTAAACATCTACACAAATTTTAGGGAAATCTGTCAATATATTGTGTATCTGAGAGGAGAAAATATTGGCTCATATATTCGATTTTTAAATAACCAAATAGTGGCAAATCCACTATCATTCAGGCTCTGAACGATAGTGGATTTGCCACATGCAAACTCCTCACAGAAAGGCTCCATCCACCTAGATGGTTTGTCCTCAGAAACCTCTGGATGTGAGTGCAGTGCTAACCATCAGCTGAACTAACACAGTCACGTTAGCAATTTCATTTTATGAGCTCAAAATGCTTTTAAAACAGTCCATCAGACATTCATACAGTGCTCATTGGAGACCAACAATTTGTAGCATATTCATTTGAAAGAAATACGAAAGGTTTGCATATCTATATCTATCTATATCTATCTATATCTATATAGTATAAATTAAGTTAGCATGTTGTGTTTTTCTGTGGCGCTTGTGTTCATTTTATTTTTATTTTCTAAAAACAATAACTGAGGCAGTGGCTAAGGCAGAACACAGTACAGCAAGAAACCTTATCTCACAAGGTTGTGTGAGCAGACAGGAGCATGAACAGTTCATTACTTGGCATGTGGCGCATGCAGCATAGAATGGACCTGGCTTTGATTTTGAACTCTCTCTCCCCCTCGCTGAGGCCCTCGTTAACCAGTCTCACCACCTCATCTGGGCTCAGGTCGCCCCTGAGCAAAGACAATAAGAAACGTTCCAGTAAATGAATCAGAAGTTTATTTGATCCTTTATTTGAGCTGTGCAAACCAAATACCTACTCTTCCTGGTTCCATGGAATTTCCTTCACTCCACTGTTAGCTAGAAGATGTGGGCTGTATCTAACTTCAACATAAATCACTCCTTCTTTGGCTTTGTCTTCAACAAACTCACGGGCTATCCTTTTAATGGCCTCTCGGTCTCCACTGAGAATTGAAACAGAAAAACACAGAACAAATTAAAATGCCCATTAGCTCTGATAAGCTTATCTCAATGATAAAAAAAAAGCAAAAGCACTGGCCACTCCTAACCAGCTATCTATACATTACTGTCTTTCACAATGCGCAGTATAAGCATTTCTAGGAGTTAGCTCAAGTGTTATTGATATGATCTATGATACGGGACGTATTTTTTTGCTGATTGACTTATAATCTGTATTAGATTAAATTCGCTGACACTGACAACTATTCCATGTTGTGCATAATGATCCTCTCGGCTTTCTTCTACAATTTAAAACCAGGTGAAATAAGCAAAACGTTTTTATCATTTACACTGACATGTTAAATTATGTACAAATTCTTCCAAGTGATCTCACCTTATTGAAATTATGTTTAATACTTGGTGTTGACACACTGTATGAGATCCAGTGCACATTGGAGAAGCATAAGTACAAGGACTTTAAGGACCCCAAAATGTTGAATGCCCTTTCTGACACAATGTCAAAGGAATTTGTTTCTCCTCCTGGGATCAATCCAGGGAGTCTCGTTTGTTAGGGGAATTTGTAAAACACTTTCTTTTCAGATGAAATAGTTTCATAATTTTCTGCATGACAATACAATACTTTCATTCTGGGCAAATACTGAGAGAATTAGAGCTTTCCCTCTTTTCCAGCAGCACGTTTTCACTTGCACATCATGTGACTGCAAATAACGCTGCTTCCAGCATTTACAATGAAAGCGAAAGCTCATTGACCAGCCTTGAATGCATGTTCTGCAGTGTCCTCACAGTAACCCCCTCAGAACACACACACAGCCTCATCACTGCCAAGCTCATACAACAATTCGGCCTAAGCTCAACTCAGCCTAGCAGGTTCCCTGTGTTGTTGAAGCTGTCCTGGCTTTAAGCGCCTTGATTCAGAAGAGTCCATTCAGCACAACTGCATGAAGCATTCCAGACATTATACAGACCGTCATTGTTGAATTCTTTTATGGCCATTGAACATTTGAAGGCCTGTACTCTGTCTTTTTAAATGTTTGAGGCCAGTTACTGCGGGAACTAAATATAAGACAGAGTGACACTGGAAAGGAACCGAGAACAACTTCACTCTAGTTTTAATTTGGCTGCTGAAGTGGAACTTGAGCTCTGTAATAATGTGTTCCTCTTCTGTATGTCTGACATTTAAAATCAACCCCCTGTCATGGTGCACAATTATATTGCATAATCCTGCCAGGTCAGTATCATCAGTCACAGCTATACCACACATCCTGATTTCAAAGACTTTGGATGCACTATGACTGTAGTAGCTACATAATAGGGAAATCTGTCATGTCAGCGTGATAACAAACTGCTTAACTAGGCTATTAGTAACTCGTTCTTTGCACCCAGGGTCAGCTGATCAAGAGGGAAACACCTTAGCTAAGTATGCAACTGAAATGTGGCACTTACGCAATTACGTGCATATACTCGTTGAACTTTTCCAAGAAACTAGTGAGGGTGCCAGGCTTTTCCACAATGATCCTCTTCTTCATCTCCTCCACAGTATTCACAGGCAGAGTTTTACCACGCCTCCTAACATAGGGCAAAAAAAGGAAATAGAAAAATGTAAAAACTGCATTGAAATGTAAGCATTTAATTTTACCCTTTATAAATGTTTTTTAACTGAGTTGTGTACTTTGTTTAAAAGAAATTTGGAACAGCAGTAATTTGTGTGACATGAATCACTAAAACTTTGAATAAAAACATTTGACTGTTTTGGTGACTGATATTCATCACCCAAGCCTTCTGAGATGGAGTATATTGCTATTTTGCCAAATCAAATGAGATGAGAACTACCTGACTAGGAACAAATGGTAGACAAATGTCATAAAAAATATAGCTTGTACATAAAGGAAGCTTGTAGCCTCCTGAAATAAAATGTAAAGCCACTGCATAAGTGACTTAAACCTCCACTCTTTCAAACTGCCAGCAGTTGGCTCTTCTGGTTGGAATTTAAAATTTTCAAAGTAGTTAAGATTCAGGGCACGGCTACCTTGTGTGTTTGATGTCAGTGAGTATGAGCCTCTAACAATAAAGCTAAGAAATTACCAATTTTGCTCTGCACTTATTCTCTTGGAAAATAACACAACTGCTGCCGTAGCATTATTTTCTTAAATGAATCTACACTAGGCATGTCACCAGAACTAATCTTTTGATATTACAATTTTTAAGGAACAACGCAGACAGTGTCAGCAGCGTATGTACCGAGGCTCACATTGTTCAGAATTGACATGGACAGCATACACCTGCCAATGTTTTTGTAATACCCTTACATGCTGAAGAAGAAAAATGCCCACAAGCCACTGCAAAAACTACACTAGAAAGATGGCGACTAGAGAGCAGCTCTGACAATAACTCCACCCTGACTCACTGATAAGAAAGGAAGTTACAGACAGGCATATGTTTTCCTCAAATACAAGTTACCTCTTTTTTGAGACAGCAGGCAGTGACATGATGAAATCAACTATGCTCCATGTTTGCAACGGCTAATGCTCACGCTAATATAATGCAATTAACATTATACCAGAGGTGGGCAACTCCAGGCCTCAAGGGCTGGTGTCCTGCAGGTTTTAGATGTGTCTTTGATCCAACACAGCTGATTCAAATGGCTAAATGACCTCCTCAACATGTCTTGAAGTTCTCCAGAGGCTTAGTAATGAACTAATCATGTGATTCAGGTGTGTTGAGCCAGGGTGAGATCTAAAACCTGCAGGACACCGGCCCTTGAGGTCTGGAGTTGCTCACCCCTGCATTACACCGTGCAGTAATGTTAGAAGGCGACTCGACAGCCATCCTAATTTCAGTCTGTGGCCTGTCAACAAAATATAATGTTAAGATTTTTACTCAATGGTCTACCTTGACCATATCAGTGATTTAAAACTACTTTCTAATAAAGGAGTTTATTTTCACCAATAAAAACGATATCAAGAGTCAGTGATTTTGGTACTATGTAAAAAACATTCTGGCATCCTAGTTCACGCTCCATATTACAATTTCCCAGAGCATAATTCCTAATGGGCCAAATGCCTTTTCAAAATAAAGTCGGAGAATTTCTTTTGGCCTGTATCATCCAAAATACCTGCCATGACAGTTAATATCTAAACGTCCATAATAAAAAACGAATACAATTTAAATATATTAACTCACTTGGCAACATCCATAATGGTCTGCACCCTGATGGCTCCATCCAGGTGCACGTGCAGCTCAACCTGTGAATGAGAAAGTTTGTTACCAAATAAACTGATTATCAAAAATACTTCCACGCAGAAACCTGGTGGAGTTTATAGAAGACAAATATGATGTCAGTGGAGCAGCAAGCAAGAGCAGGGGTGTGTTGCAATTCTGTGATTTGGCTGCAGCCCATCGTGAATGCAGTATGCATGACAGAGCAACAAGTGGTGAAAAGGCCAGCAGTGCCAACGAGGGGTCACAATAAGTATTCTGGCTCTCCTTCCATCGCTGTGAGTGCTGATTTTTCCAACCAGATGACAAATGATAAATCTCTGCCCCTCCCTTAACAGCTGAGACCTTGGTTGTCACAGCGAGGTTCAAATGAAAATTTTCCTACCACAGACATTTAATTCTAACCTCTGGTTAGAAGTGATGATGAGCAAAGAACTAGGCAAGGTTATTGAAACTTGTTTCAATAGAAGTTTAATCTTTTTATTGCATTAATCAACTGGTTAATATGCTTTAATCCGCTTCTGATTGAGCAGTGGGAACCGACACAGGACACTGTTTTTGCCAAAGCTTAAAATTAGAGAAACTTGGGACAGTTTAGGACATTATCTGAAGATGAGGTAGGGTGAAGGCAGAACACATGGTAACCACATGCACACTGTGATTATTAGCACTAATCTCACATTGGCTGTATTCTCATGTGCGCCTCTATCAGTGTTTACAAAGGTTTATGCTGCAGTGCACATGTAAAAAAAAAAAAAAAAGCTCATGTTTTTATTGCTCTGAAGCAAGCAGGGCTCAGTGGGAAAAGCTGATGTACTCACTTTCATGCTCCAAAATCATCAAATTCTGACAGCTGGAATGTTTAGTCACCATTTTTTGCTTCTTTAGAAATTGATATTTCACATTAAATAAATATTATAGAGAAAAGTGTCAGGCTCTGAAAAGACTTATTAAACCCTGGACAGCTGAATTTAAGAGCGCCGGGATTTCTGATGTCCTACTGTTTCCCTGGAAAATGCCAGATGTTGTGGGCTTGCATCTTTTACACCTGGAAAAGCTTGGCTTCATCCCATATGGTTGAAACCATGTTTCCAACATAAAAGGGAATTCAAAGGCTTGATGTCACTGGCACCTGTTAAAGGATGGGTTTGGAAATATGGCAAATCTCTGTGCGGTTTTCTAAATAATTTTTCATATCAGAACTTTCAATAATAACAATGAATAGAAATGATTTAATTGGAGCTGTTAAAATACAGATCTGCAATATCCTATCTGTAGCTCTGCGCTTGACAGAAAGAGGCTTTATGCATTATTAAATGAAGTTATGTCGGTTAAGGCACACAACCTTCTTATCATACTTCTGTCTAAGAACAAGCCTAAGCTGTGAGTAATGTTAAAAACAACATCAGCACAGTATTTCCATTGCATCAAATGTTATGAATTTGAGTGTGCTGCCATGCTGGCCTGTGAAACTTGTGACAGAACCATGAAATCCCAATTTTATGGAAAGATTACAAAGTCTGTCTTTGTCTATTGATCACTTTAGAAAAATGAGTAACACTACTCAGTTTTCAGTAACTCTGGTACTTTGAAGGCTCCAGATTAAAGTTCATAAATTAACTCAGACAGAAAATTAGCAACTATTAATACTTACAAGTTGCTTAAAGTGTTTCACATTATTAGCTTCCAGCTCTACATGTACAGCTTTATGTTTTTTTTCTGTTTTATATTGTCATGCCAAAACATAATAAATAACAATATAACCACCAAATGCCATCATGTATTATATAAATACATGAACGGGGCAGGGATGGCTCGGTAGGTAGAGTGGTTGCCCCATGATCGGAAGGTTGGGGGTTCGAATCCACTGAACGGCTACTCTGAGGTACCCCTGAGCAAGGTACCGTCCCTACACACTGCTGCCTGAGCACCTGCTTAGTGGCTGCCCACTGAGTGAATGGGTCAAATGCAGAGGAAAAACAAGTAATTTCCCCATGGGGATCAATAAAGTATGCATTATTATTATTAATACATATTTTCCTCTTTTTTGTATAGTACGCATGACTTTGAAAGTTAGCATGAAGCTGAAAGTTTTTACATAAGAGTTTTGTTAGATAGATATGCAGGTATTTCTGCTGCAATCATGGTGTCAGACTCCTCAGAGCAGGTGTGTCACCCATCAAAGAAGAAACTGAAAATTTAAAAAGTTTCAACCACTTAACTGTATAACTGCATAGAAATTCCCAAATATGAGATGAATTAAGTATTTCTCACTATGATCTGTTTCCGCCTGCAAAAAATCTTCAATGACACAACCTTGCACTTTTTGAAAAGACTGAAAGGACTTTTTTCAGAGTCCAGTAATATCCTATTGAAACACAACAACTTAGTAGAAAATTGCTAGTTGGAGCAAGATTTGCTTCTATTACATGAACTGTCTACACAGCTCCGTAGCTGCATCCTTTTTGGTGTGACAATGGTAACCAAAGAGCAGATGTTTCTATCCAAATGTTCACCACAGAAATGCGTGTGCATCTTTGAGGTTGTTGATGTCCCTTGCCTACAACACCACACAAAAGCCGAGCGTGTCAGCAATATTGCATCCACATGGCTGATGCAGACAGGAGACAGCTGGGTAATCAAGTTCAAGTTCAGGGATTTCTTTCTTTCAGGAAAATAGCAGTTCCTCTAGCACATTGTGTGCCTTATACAAACCAGTGTCACAAACAAGCTGTTTGTGAAGCTGCTTTTTAAGAAAATGACCACTTATCTACTCTGTAATTATTAGGCAATCCTAAAATAGGAAGTTAAAAAGAGGTTTGGACAGGATTCCAGTTGGGTCTATTTTGAAGCAACATTTGACTTCTGTCATCGCACAAAACGTTATGTTTCTATTTGCCTTAGCACGTTTAATGTGATGCAGCTGTGCAGCATTAAAACATAACAGAAGCTCAATGAGAGCACAGTATTCAGTCTTACTGAAACGCTTTCACAGATTTCTGCTATTTTATAGATGAAGCAAATATTGTGTGATCAACAAAAATAATCAATCAGTGGTGATCATTTGCTACTTTGCATTACAGGATTGTACATTGAATATGTTTGGTTTAGAACAGGTGGTCTGATAAAATAAGACATGCAAAGATGCAAAATGTTTAGTGTCATGATGTATGTGTTATGAGCCATTTCTTTAAGAAATGAATTATTACATTAGCAGACACCAGACCTAAGACAGCAAAGAAACCCGCTGAAACTAGTCTGACCAAACTTCCTGAAATTTTAAGCACCAGTCTGCAGAAAAAGTAATGTGAAAATTTGTCATAACAGTACTGTTCAACACTCATAGCTTATTCTTTGTTGACATTGGCTGTATTTCAGCTTTATGTGATTGGAGTTAATTATTGGAAATACATATGTCAGGTTGCCAAATATGACACTATGCATAGATTAAATTCTTGGACCCAGGAACATGAAGACAACATTTCTCCCATTTATTTTTTTCACTCTCATTTAGATGTGATGTGCAACTACTGAAACTTTAATCCAGATCCAGAACTTCCAGGTTGGGCCAAACATCGAATTAAACTCTTTTTGAGTAATCCAACTAACCAACAAAACAAGTCATGTAGCCTCATAGGTGGAGTTAATTCGCTTAACACAACCATAGTTTAGCAAACACAACCCAATGATCACATACCGCACTAATCCTGAACTACAGCACTGTGATGCATTCAGCATATACAGTAAAACCTGTTTGGTGAACCGGTGACAGTTGTTGCTGCACACAATGAGCTCTTCAACTGCATATTAGTGTGTAATGAGATTATCTCTTCCAGCAGCCACCGCACCCTGTGAGGTTAGGTTATCTCCATTTACAAATTTTTCACAAGCCAACATCACGTGACCTCAACACTACATGGCAACAGAACCCACATCTTTTTCTCTGCTTCTAAGAAGGTAACAGGTTTCAGGCTCCAAAGGGCACCAATATACACTTCTTGCCTGTGTGCCTGATTTGCATGTCAAACTGTCTGACTAATAAACGTTTATTTGACTGTTAAACTTTGTTATGGTCATCGGTTGTCAGTATCATCCCTTTAAAAGTATTATTGATAAGCTATATCAGGAAAATAATGTAAAAGTTGTGTTTCGTTTGTTTATTATTCAGCGAGGATAGAATCCGGCGCATTAAGCCTTTTATGCCACGAGCGGACATTAATTCATAAATTTTTAACTGCCACGATCAAGTTTTGAGACCTTCCCCAATTTCTTTGCTTTGCGGCAAAAAAAAGCATTGAAATGAAAGGTGTTGCACACGGCTCCTTTCATTCATACAACAGGTTTTGTCCGTTTAAAGGAGGGTAGCCAAATTTCAAACTCCAAGCAAGAAAAATAAAGTTTTTCCGTGTTTGAGTGCGGGTATTACGACAGCAGGAAGGAAGTTGGGTTTTTTTTTTTAAAAGTTAAACTTTATTTTATGTTTAATTTTTAAACCTTTCTTTTGAGTCCTTTTTTGTCGAGGGGGTTCTCACAATAGGGTTCCCAAACAGTGTCAAAGCAGGCGTACCGGGCGTAAAACCATGGAAAATTGAAAAAGAAACCGCTTGAATTATTAAAGCTCACACTACAGTGAGCCGGCTGAGCTGTGAACGTACCTTCGGCTTGCTGAATACTACTTGTTCAGATGAGCGATCGGCCATCGTAGAGAAAGCGTTGTGGCTGAGCCTGCTGGTGTACAGAGAGCTGACGAGTGGAGAACCGAAGCTTATCGCCGCTCGCCTTGCTATTATATGCATGACTCAGGGACACGCCTTCTTTCCCCTCCCAAATGCAAAAAGCAGCGCCAAGAGGCTGTTTTTTGCTGGACTACAAAGTGAGAAGTGATGGTGTGCAGATCAGCAACAGGCTGTGCGCTTTAGTGTGCATTAAACATGCGTAGCCTTAACAACAGCGAGCAGAAGGATTAATGGCTCTGTTGTCTGTGGCAGCAGCTTTGCACCCATGTGATGGGAGCTTTGTAGCCATCTAATTGGCCTAATAATATGAAACCAGCGATTTCGTTTGCATTTATTAAAATCTCTGATCACCGACCCCAGAAAAGAACAATAATCACAAACAAAAATATTAATTTTGTTGCAATAAACTTCACTTTGGAGCTTTTAAAAGAATCCGTTTACCTCAAAGACCATTGGCCTACTTCAAATGCTTCAAATAGCTGGGCGTGGAAAGTGCACAACCTCCTAATCCCAACAACAGGTTAGACTCTTTTTCTGTCAGCATTAAAAGTGTTGAACTCAGACCTGAATTAAGGGCTGAAACCGGTGTAGTTTATCTTTAGGTTTTAGTTGGGAAACAATAATAATGGCACCATATGGCAGTGGGAAGCATTATTTTTGTATTTTCAGATTTCATATCACAGAGATAAAATGGTTAGACTTTTAACCAGCTGGTCCCAGTTTCTCATACCACTTACAAAAAATGTAAAAAGCACATTCGCAGCTTTGGTTTCCATCATCTGCAGCTATAAAGACATCATGTTTCTCTTGAAATGTTTATCACTAATCTGCATCTCTGAGGCTGCTGTTATCGCATTTAAAAACAACTTCACATAGATGCAGAATTACTGCAATGTCATTTCTGTCTGCAGAAAGCAGGCAACTGGTTAACCAATCTATAAGTTATGCAATGCAGTGACGCAAAGAAGCTGTTTGAATAACTGTTTAACACATAACTGTAACTGATGCACTATTAAATAAAGTTAAATAAAATTTGAATAAAAGGTATGTGAATAAAAACCTCTGGATCAGATCACAGTTCTAGTCCATTTTGATCAACATTTGACTGCATGGAAGCCCCCGGGTCAGTAACACTGCAGCATCAAGCCTCTCTTTAATCTGTTGTTGGATGTTACACACAACATTACAACTGCTTGATGCCTCTGCTGTATCATGTATCATATAATTTGCTTCCTTTTGCATTTTTTTTAATATATAACTGAAAGAAATATATATTACTGCATGCATTATTGCTGCATTATTCTACAATAAACATGCAATATTATTTGCATTTGGAAGGAAAACGTTAAAGCTTTATTAAACACATTGTTTTCCACCAATTTTAATGTAATATAATAATTAGTTGAGTGAGATTTATAGAAACCTGCCTAAAGGAAAAACATCTCTGTGTGTATGGCGGAGGTGTGACATGTGAGCATTATAACAGGATGCGATGGTGAATTCTAATGAAGAGGATCAACCTTATGTGAATTCAATGAAGCAGAAAATGAATTGTTATGTAAGAGTACAAAAACCTGTTTTAGGTGATGCTCAAATTGCAATAATATTTCTGCCTAATCAAAACTTTTTGTCGTCTGCGTTGACAACACTTTATAAAAACCGTACTTTCTTTTTTACACAAAGAACATTTTGGTCCATGGGAATCTAAACACAGTGAGCACATCCTCTTTTAACTTGAGTCCAAACAGCTGTGAACAGAATGTCAAACTTGCGTGCTATATTTTCAATCTGCTTTGGCAGCAGATTTTGCATTTTAACCAATGCTGACCTCCCCTGAAATCAGCCCAATCATCATTGCCAGTCACATGTGACCACTC
This sequence comes from Astatotilapia calliptera, assembly GCF_964374335.1. NCBI lineage: Eukaryota > Metazoa > Chordata > Actinopteri > Cichliformes > Cichlidae > Astatotilapia > Astatotilapia calliptera. The sequence goes on from NC_137441.1 coordinate 6,113,833, forward strand.
TCCACTTAGTTTCTACTTTCAATCCACAGAAGCCTTCTGTTTGCTGCCAAAAAAACACTAAAATGATTCATAATAGTGACATTTCTGTATGAGCCCCTTGTTCTTTTTCTATTATAAATTATCAGCATTTTTGTTATGAGATAGTAATTCAGTTTTCTTTGCTGAGGTTTTGAATATCCTGCTTCCAATTAAACGGGCCAGAAGAATTTTATTTGTGAGGCCTAAAGCTGGAAAATTAGATTTGAGCAGCTCCAGAGTCCTTCTTTGTCCAGATAATCTGTCCGTCTTGCTGTGAGCAGTTTTCTCAAGAACCTTTTTATCACTGAAAACCAGTGGTGGAGGAAGTGGCTATCCCCGTCCTTTATGTAATACTTCAAGTAAAAATACTAATGCAACAAGTACTCAAAGCCATACACTAACAATGTTACTTCATTAAAAACAACTGTAGAATGATCAGAAATTGTACTTATCATTTTCATTAAAAAAAAAGGTTATACAGATATGTATTTAAGCAATACTGGAGTTACTTTGTTATATCCACCCGTGCTGAAGACACAGTTTCTGTTTAAAGCCTCTTCAAGACCGAGCATACACAGAGGTTCCTCTCTTCACTTCCTAGCATCAACAAGTGGTTGTAGCTCAGAGCAATCCTACAATTTTTCATCAACAAAGAATCCATTTTCAATTTAAAAAACATTCCACTGAGCCAGTGTGAAAAAATATCTGAGTGCCTCCCTTCACTCTTTTCCTCTTCCATAAATAAGTCTCCATTACATGCTTATTAGCATGTAAACAGTGCAGCATTTAATAAAGATAAGGAAGATTGTGCAAGAACTGGACTGACTCTTGGTTAACACAAGTCTGACATGTTAACTGTTAACAGCTGTTAGCTCATCTGCCCCATTAATGTAGAGACAATGGCATCATGTTTTAAAAAAGCTGCACTACAGATGTGAAACTATAAATCTGATGTGTCTTTAACAGAGAGTTTTTTCTAAGGCCTTACACATGAAGCTTTTTTTAGCGAGGTCGATTAGAAAATGTTTTGAAAAGCCTTTTGTGCAGGCACAGGAGAAATGAGAGAAAAACATGCATGGTCGACAGTTCCCATTTCCTTTTTTATCTTCTTATTATCATCATAAGAAACAGAGAAGTCTTTGTCTTAAAGAATAAACAAATATTCATATCGAAAGAAAGAGGCTACACATATCTTAAATATTTGCTTTTTGTTGCTCCTTGTAGGATATCAAAAAGGACAAGTTTGCTTTGATGTTTGACAAATACAGTAATGTTGGAAATGGTACATGTCATTTTAATCAATGAGATTCAGACATGCCGTTAAGTGGATGCTACAAACTACACAGATTTGATTTCATTCAGCCACAAAAGTTTTTGTGATGTTTTACTATAGTCCAAAGGTGATATTGGCCAGGACCTCACTCAAAGCAGGAGGAAGGAGGTCTCTCCTTTCTTTCTTTCTTTCTTTCTTTCTTTCTTTCTTTCTTTCTTTCTTTCTTTCTTTCTTTCTTTCTTTCTTTCTTTCTTTCTTTCTTTCTTTCTTTCTTTCTTTCTTTCTTTCTTTCTTTCTACAGCTTACACAACCTTTTATTTATGGACAGCACCACGGACATGTTGTCAACAGGATACATGTTTTCCCCCAAACTGTTCCCACAAAACGCCAGAGTCTGCAGTTGTCATAAATATCACTTTATGACTTTGCTTTAATCTTGCAATACTTCACATATTCTCTGAATAACATGATAATTACTAACAGATGTGCTTGTGGCTTGCTGTTTCTAGTCATTTTGGAGAACATTTATTTGCTTCTTTAGTTCAGTACAAACTGTTTCTGTTTAAATTGATTTTAACAGAAACAAGTGGGTAAATCTTATCCAGTGTTTAGAACAGAAAATGGAAGAGAAACTGACAGATCAGCAGTGAACATTCACAGCTGGGCGTCACTTGGAAACAGACAGGATTTATACACTCATTAGTGCACTGCCAAAATCATTGTGACTGGACATGATGGCAAAGTCTGTGCAGCAGAGACTGGACAGGTGTTATAGCTGCCAATAGAAAGCCCAGCAAATTTCCAGCAGGTGGCAGTGAAACATAACCTAAAATGTCTACTCAAACCGAAGGTAGATTTACTTTCTACCATGTGGTGTTATATGCTTTTGTATAGACTGGACATAAACTATGCAAACTACTTGGTACATTTTCAAAAGGCCTTGTTCAGTTGTGAAGTTTTAGTCCTGCCATCAGGAAGGTGCTGCTTCTCATTTTGGTGATCTTGAGTTTTCAAAACTACACCAGGCAGCACCAATGGTGAGGGAGAAGGAGGGTGGGTGTTGTCTTTGGCACACATTTGATTTGCTGTTTGGGTTTCTCCTCCCACAAATATTCTCACATTCACAAATCTCACATGATGTTATGCAAAGGAAAGCTGCAAACATGACCACATTCCTCAATGTGACAGGATATATTGATGAAAACATTTACATTTCATCTCCATGAATTCATCTCCACATGTTGCAGATGTTCAAAAGTATTACAAAAAATACAACCCTGATTGCAAAGAAATTGGAATAGTGCTTAAATAAAAAAACTTTGATAACTTGCAAAGATCATAAACCCATATTTTTTTTTTACAATGAAGCGAAACAAAATGTTTACATTGAAATAATGAGAAAAATTTTAAAGAAGGAAACAAGGTCTTTTTAAGTTTGATGTCAGCAACACGGCAGGCCCATGTTCTGTGCAGCATTCTCTTTTATTTTAACAAAAGTCTGTAAATGTCTGGGAACTGAGGAGACCAGTTGCTGGATTTTGGCAGAGGAATGTTGTTGTCTGATAGTCTTGCTGCTTTTCTTTGCATCTTTCATTTCGTGATTTGTCAAAAGTTTTAAGATAAGATAACCTTTATTAGTCCCATGCGTGGGAAATTTGTTTTCAGTTGTTGTAATGTCAACGTTATCACTTGGACCCTTCTACTGCAAAGCCATGCAGTTGTATTGAATGCATTACACAAGACATGCCTGAAAAAAATGTGAGCATATGTTGCTCACACCCAGAAAGAAAAATTATTTTCAATTTCAGATAACGCGACCACAAATGTTGTCACATTCACATGTGGCTTCTTCTTTTCATGATAGAGCTTTAACCTGCATTTTTGGATGGCACTGTGAACCTTGTTCATAGACACTGATGTCTGGAAGTGTCCCTGATGCCATGCAGAGATTTCCATGACAGAATCGTGTCTGTTTTTAATGCAGTGCAACTGGAGGACCCAGTGATGGGCATGTGATACAGATTTTTGACCTTTTCCCTTGCAAACAGTGATTTCACCAGAAATCAATATTGTGGATATTACGTACTGTAGATTATTTGATATTTAAAGTCTGCGGTTCAAAACCCCACAAGACTGGCCGCTTTGATTGAAAATGTGGGAAGAGAGTTAAGCGCTCAGACTGTTCCTACTGAATGTATTATGGGAAAGATCTTGGAGGAGCTTACAGCTCTTAAACGGGAGATAAACCTGGACACCAGTGATGGATGCTAGAACAACTGTAAAATTGATGCAGCGTGTTCGCTCCAAAACAACATATCCATCATCTTTCATTCGGCTACCCCCCCACCCTGACTGCGCCAGCTGGATGCTCTTGAAGGTTGGAACAAACGAGAACAACAGCAATTCTTCCAAGAGATATGATAACGAAAACGAACTGTCTCTCTCGCCCGATCCCACAAGGCCAGCTGCGTAGGCTGCGGACTGTGGAGCTTCGCCTAATGGGTGAAAGGACACTTTCTCAGGCTGAACACAGGACACACCTACTGACACGCACACACGCATGTGCACTGATACTGACACGCCACACCATCACCAAGATGTGATGACATTTGTGTTTTTTATGTGCTGGAGTATTTTGTATTCTCCTCATGCTGACTCCTTTTAGGGATCAGTATGAGCAGAAATTCTTTTTTTCTCCTGGTCTGACCTTTTGTTTTACAAATTTCTGTGTTTTTCCTTGCTACCTAGCCTGACCTGTCTCCCCAATGTGATGTTTTGTATTGTATGTACGGTTGGCAAGGTCTGTCATCTCGGTGTGGGCAACTCCAACTGACAAATAAAGGCTCTCTCTCTCTCTTTGCAAGTTTACATTTAGGAACATTATTCTGAAACAGTTTGCATCTTCAGATCTTAGATGCATGAACCTCTGCCTATTGTTACGTCTGAGAACCTCAGCCTCTCTAAGATGCTCTTTTTATACCCAGTAATGATTCAGTAAAGGACTAGCTGTTACAATCCAGGACTATGCATTGCTTTTAATGGAGAAAATCTTGAGGGATGGCTGTTGTGAGGAAAGCAGCCCAGAGTACCAGCAGCACACATCATTGTGTGCCTCAACCTTTGTTCTTTTACCCAAGCTAGCCTGCCATTTCCCTGGTTAGGTTTAGGGATTAGAGATCTGATCTAAATTGTTAAAATTTGGGACACATCGTCAGTAGTGGACTTTAGATTCATCAGGTGTTTATCACTAGACACCCTCATCCAAGGAGGCCCTGCCAGGGTTGATCAGGCCCCGGAGTGTGTCAATGGTTTATGTTAAAATAGTTTTTCTTCTTCTTTCTCCAGTTTACAGTTTATTCTATCTATTCACTGCAGCTGAGAAATACTTACCTCTTTAGCATTTATGGAGCCTCATTTCTTCAAAGGGACAGAAAAGGTGACAGAGAGGAGTGAGACAAGTAAGATAAGATAAGATAGGAGAGAATAGAGAGGAGAGCCAGAAGGGGGCGCCCGATCTGGCTTCCCACACCTCCCCGCCGGATCGGGCTGTACGCTCTACCTCCCCACTGCCTCCCAGAAAAGGGAAGAAGAGCAGAGAGGAGAAGAGCGGAGCATTTTTCATTCTTCTTTTTAGTTTTACTACCACGAGGCTAACTGCACAGGATGCCCTGAGACAGCTGTAGCAGTCAACCAGCAAAACTTCTAATGTTAATGACTTGTTGTCAGCTAACCAAATTAGTTGCAAAGTTTTGCTCCAGCAGTTTCTTTGCAGCAGCCCTTATATTTCTAGCCTTTTCTTGCCTCATCCCAGCTTTTTGAAACATGATGCTGCCATCCAATTCAAAATAAGCTGTTTTTAATACGATGTCACAGTTTAAACACTTCATAAGTTTTCTATGTTCCATTGTAAAAAAAATATGGGTTTATCAGATTTGTAAATCATTGCCTTCTGTTTTCCCAGGAAGGAAAGCAGACCAAGTAATTCTCAAAAACTGCAAAAGACCAAACCAAACCAAACAAAACAAAACAGACCTACATAGTCAAGTTCATGACAGTGAAACTACAAAAAGACAGAACAAGTATGACTTGTTTTGGAAGCATCACTGCTTAATGGGCACCTTAGTATCAAAGCAGAGACTTCATCTTGTTCTTACCATTGGGTGAGATGGGCACACTTGTGGCTTTAGTCACTTCTGGCCATGCCTCAGCTCTGCCTGTGGATAAGGGAAATACCAGAACCCTGAAAGTGAAATCTGTAAATTGAACTTAGATCTATAAATTGAACCATGTATTTAATTCAGTTAAGCTAACTTAACAAAAGTTGTCTCAATGTGTTTTTTTAATCGTAAGATAAAGACCATTCAACCTTAAGAAAGAACCTCACTGATAAGACAGTGAGCCAACATTTGTTAAATGTAAGAAGGAAAAGCTCAGTGGTCCGATTATTTTTCTGCCATAAAGCAAAGATGTTACATTGTCACTAGTTGGTGTTTTTGCAAATGATTAAATTATAACAAAATGCAGAGCTGGCATTACATAATGTTTTTCTTAAGAAGAGACTTTGGGCTGAACCAGGCTCAGGGAGGGGCAGCCATCTGCAGTGCAGGGTGAGGGGAAAGTGCAGAGACAAAAGATAAGTACAGAGAAACCACAAACAACACATAGACCAAACCCAGTACAGTGACTAGACAAATGTGAATGACTTGATCCAAACAGAGGAATGACTCGGGTCATCAGCTTTGTCAGAAAAAAAAGTTTTACGCCTGAGCTTCAAAGTTAGACAATTTAACGCTGATGAGTTTGTGTTTTTGTGCATTTATCTCTGCCTGTCCGGATATGAGAAAGCTGATTTTTATCAGTCAAAAGATAAAGGGCAAACTGCTCACTCTGGCCACTAGAGGTCTCTCTCGCCTTATAGTGGTTCAAGAGCATCTGCGATAGTTAGAACGCTTCACAATAGGCACAAAAAAGAAGAAAGAAATCATCTTATTTTATAACGTATATTAAAGAAATGAAAGCTGGAATTTTTATAATAATTTTCAGGGTCCAATTTTCAGATGCATTTTCTGGAAATAACTGACAGAAACTTTGATTACTCCTTTGACCGCTGGTACAGCATAAACTAAGTGCAGGTAAGATATAATGATATAATAAGATATAACTTATAACAAACAGAGAAGTGAAAAAAGTATTCCAAAGAACTGTCAACACTTTAGAGCATTCAAAACCAGTCTTTCAGGTTTAGAAGCCAGATTATTCTGCATTGCCCTCTCTGTAAATCAAAATATTTTTTTTAATCGCCTTGTGATAAGGAACTGTGACACCGGCTTCTGAACTACCACAATGAAAACAGCTCAGTCTGAGTACTCCCACGCACCGAGACAGGTGCCTGCGTGCCATCAGTGAAAGATCTAGCTGTCGATGCAGATCTAGAGAAGACTAGACTGTTTATCTTACAACTGAAGTCGAACGGAAAAGTAAATTAAACATTTCATTGGAAATGTGTCCTGAACTCCTGCTAAATGTTCATCCAACTGTTCCTCAGTATTGTTTGCTTTAATTATCATTATATTGCGTAACATGAGATAAGTCCACAGCTCTAAATTATGCTTTACATACATGCATACAGTCTTTCTGTGTTTTAAACTTCTGCAGCTGCAGCAGATTGTATCTAACTGAAGTTAGCAACAATTTCAACTAAAAATACGGAGTCTGAGTGCCATGCTAGGATGTGGTTGCCATCATGAATTGAGACCTTGTTCCATATTTATTTGTTCTTATTTATTTTTAGTAAATGAAACCAGAAATGGATATGCTGTTGGTTTAGGTGAGTAAACAAATGCAGCAGAATATTTTTATTTCATGTTGCTACAATCAGCTCTCCAAAAACACCCTTCTGAACCCAGGGTCAGATGAAAAAAGTAAGCAGACACGAGGATGATGAGATAGCAGTATATGTAAGTAATTTTGGTGGAAAAGGGGGAAAATCTAACACCTAAAAATAGGACATAAGGAAGCAAGACAAGGTTAAAACCATCCTAGCAACTCTGTGGTGCTTTGAGTTAAATCTGTATGTTGGCAATAGAGTGCTAGTGTACTGATGCTGGGTAGACAGGTACCTAGTCGCTAGTTTATGTGGTAATTGAATTGGTCATTTAATTCATAGCCACTGCTATAAATCCTGCCTTACTGAAACTAACCCAGCCACAGAGGGGCCACAAGCCAGTGTACTCCTGCTGTCATTCCCAAGAACATAGGGAGGTATGTGTCATAAAGGGCATCGAGCATAAAATCTTTGCTAAATCAAACATGCAAACATCAAATATTTGATTTCAACAATGAAATGGTGCATGGCCATCAGGGTTTTACTGTTGGCTTAAGACTAAGAAATATGAGCGGCGGAAGGCATGTTAGAGACATCAAGAGATAAAGAAAGGCAAGCATCTGGAGATTATGTATGTATGTATATATATATATATATATATATATGTATATATGTATATGTGTGTGTGTGTGTGTGGATTCAGAATATTTAGTTGGCATAGGCAAGAAGAGAACTTGAGTAGGGGGATCTTGAAAGAAGAGCAAGTGAAAAGTGTTGTGGATGAAAAGTCAAACAGGATGAGGAGATTTTGAAGCTGGGGTGACGTTGAATATCTGCCAAAAAGCTGGATTTCAGGGCAGTTAAAAGGAGCACATTAACTGGACATGTGTGTGAAAGGTGTAGAGGTGCTGAGGAGGTGGTGAGTAGGTATGGTTTCAAGAAAAGAAATGTGGATGGGCAGAGAGAAGTAGATTTTGCAAATAGGATGAAATTGGCTGCGGTGACGAGTTCATGAAGAGTGAAGTACATAAGGTGACGTATAAGAGTGAAGGAATGTACACAAAGGTGGAATATATTCTATATGAGAGGTGAAATATCAAAGAGGCAGAAGATTGCAAGGTGGTGTCAGGGGAAGATAAATGTTTATGCTAGGAAACTAACAGTTAGGCGGGCACAAGTTCTTATGTTTTTAGAAGTTCTTTGGCAACACTAATCACAGAGTACAGAGCTGTGGTTGATGGGAAGCTGGTGCGTCATCTTGAAAGCAACATGAAAGAAGGTACAAATAATTTTAGGGAACTCAAGCATTAATCTCTCTAACTGATCAAGGCGTGTGTCTGTGTCCACCTGTTCTTTGCTTTTCTCAATTTATTTAACAGACTTCAACCCTTACACGCATAGAGTTTCTCCCATGCTTTCTCTGCCTAGTTTCATACTTTTATTCTTATGGGTTGCTTGCTCAACCAGGTGAGCTGTAAGGGCATACTGCTTGTTTAATTTAGGGTCAGTCTTATGGTCTTATTACAGAAAAATTCAGGATCCTGAAAAATGTACCTGGCAAATGTTTGGATATATGAGTAAAACTGCATGGGTGAATTCAATAAAATCTTGAACATGTGCAGAAACGTAACAGAAATCCATCCAATAGTAGAAATATTTCCCTCTGGAAAAAATGGTGATCTGGCCACCATTTTTTCCAGAGTAGGGATAGCCCTGAGTCTACACGTGATTCCTGCCATTATATTACTTAACATGGACCATTATAATTTCACGAGGAACTGACACATGGAGCTGTGCAGAGCTGTGATTTGTCATTGCACAGACAGTTGTTTCCACCTCTACCCACGCAGTGAAGCAGTCATGGTGAGTGGGTGTGGATGTGTGTCTAGACGAGCGGTGCTTTTCTTTTTCCGCAGTGGACACGGCAGTGACCTCGGCCCCGTGTACGTCAGGAAGTGACCTTAGGACCTGACGATGTCCTTATCGCCTGCTACGAGCGTTCCTGTGGCAACTCTGTTCGACTTTCACACATTGTGCTGGAATGCCTGGAATTCAGGTATAATTTTAAGCAAAACCAGCAGAGCAATTCATGTTGGAAGAGTACTGACTATAAGTGTGCGTCTGTGTCCTACGGTGCCTCCTGACATCTGGACTGAATTTATCATATTATCATGTTAAATCATACATCAAAATTCTTTCTCACTGGTATGGTTTTCATTTTGTGGTTTTCAGTTCTGTCTTAGGACATTTTTAGATACTGGTGTGTGGAACTTTGGTAATTACTCTATTTAGTGTCTGGCTAAGTGTCTTGGCAGAATTAAATCATGTCTCAGTTGTTTATTTTGGATAGATGTAGACCTCTTTATTCAATCTAAGTTGTACATTACATCATGTAATAGCTGTGCACTGCACCTGTGGCACTTCCTCTGCAGAAGGTATTTCAGAGGAAACACATGGACTTGAGGGCTGAAAGCACTTTTATTGTGCTTCACTTCAATAAATATTTGGGAATGTTTTACATCTGCTTAAATGTTCACCCCTTCATCTTGTCTGTTTTCTTCGTATTGAAAAGTTTATGAAAGTATTTTTTTAAGCTGCACTTTTTGGCTGCTTCTGAGATTTGTACCAGTTAGGCAGTCGTGGCTGGTGGGAACAACTTATGTGGTCGTACAACTAGGAAAGAAATCAGGACTGTGTATTTCATTCATCCATAGTTTATGTGATAGAAAGAGAGCAAGACAGGTAATAGCCACCTAAAAAACTATTAATGAACCATACACCAGAAAAAAAGGCATTTGCTGAAATCATCCAGCATCTTCTGAACAAACATATTAGAAAGATGTTTTTGACAACTGTATTTTTCATGAGCCCCTGCTCTGCATCCTTGAGTTTTCATTCAGTAAATTAGAAATGTGTTCAGAAGTTTTTCAGCATCACTGAAAGACGGTGTTATTGACAATCTAAGGGGAGGTGCACCAGAGCCGAAGGAATCAGACATAACAGAAAAGGCAGTTTGAGGTTTTATTTTGTTTTGGATGGAGGACTGCTCAGTCTGTGACCTCTGCAGGGTGTGGTGGCGATCCTGGAATAATGACTCAGTATAGCTTAGTAAAGTCAACTATGACTAGACAGCAAGTCGGATGTTTTTGCTATTTGTGGAAGTTCCAGCACTCAAGGCTGATTTGCCCACCTTGTTCAAAGAGTACCTGCAGATGTGGCAGAGACAAACCTGCCAGTGCAAACTTTCAGTGACTCTAAGAGCCAAAACCTTAGACACCAATTGAAGTGCTCTGCATTTCATTGAATACGTGACAAATGTTGTTCTGGGAGAAGATTTTAGTATTATTCAGGGCTTTTACAGCACAAACCATGTTTATTCTGAGACACTTAAATCAGCCACAGGCAGCTAGTTGGCACCACCCAAACCCACAAACTGGCAGAGCTAAATATTGTCTCGGTCAACTGTTGATGCTACAAAAACTTATTTTTGGAAGAAGAACAAATTCAGTGTGCAGTTTATTTACATACACATTAAAACGTGATATTAACATATACACATGTTATTATATTTCCTGATGCTGAATGCTGTGTTTTAAAGTTGTTCATTTTCATAAATAAGAAACAAAACAAATCATACATTTGTTCAGAGAGCAAACAAACCGTTTCCACCACACGTTTTCTGAGCTGTTAATTTAGTTATTTAATGGGAATAAACACGTGTAACAGGTTCTGTGATGTGTCGTCTACATGGAAAAACAATATTCAGCTGCCAATCAGATATTTAAATTGATTAATTTTCAAGTAAGAATAAAAAAAAATAATGTGGAAGGCAAAGGAGCTTGCAAAGAAAAGCGTCTGGACATCTTTAAGTTACTTGAAGAAGTTTCACCTCTCATCCGAGAAGCTTCTTCTTCTTTGCAAGCTCCTTTGACTACGATGACCTGGATGACTGAGAACCTTCACAGACAATAATGTGGAAGCGCTTTTTAACCTTAATGAGTGCAGGGTACTGTCTGATTTCAGACAAATCACGCCCATTTGATTTTCACATGTGTAAATATGATTAAAGAACTTTACAATGTCAGAGTATCAGCACAGAGTATCTGCACCACAGACTAAACCTGCCTTGTATTTTGTATTACTTGCACGCTGAGGAATTTTGGGGTTGTTGGACAACTCTCCCTGAACATGTGTTAGACATTTCTGGTTCACAGTGACAGATTTGGTAGAGTGACCGGGCTTTCTTTCAGCACACAGATCAATGAATTCTTTAGTAACATTTATAGGACAAATAATATTTTCATTACTTTGCCCTGTAGGTTTTGCATTCATAAATCAACAAGGAATCCAAAAGACTTTCCTGCATACCGTCACATACCAAAACAATATTCGCCCAAACTGAATGGGGGTTATTGTGCAGGATTTGGATTTGGGGGTTTCTTCAAAGGAGTTCACTGCGATTGAGAGCGATACTTCACTGTCTGGGACATTTCCAACATCTGTAGGCTTTGGAAAAATGTGTTGAGGCTTTTTTGCTAGTCTCAGTTTAAATTGGCAGATATGATTTCACTGTGTCTGATACTGGCTGACTACATCCCTTTCATACATGTTTGATCAAAGAACAAGAATAATGAAGCTTGACGGACAGTCTGTGAACTTGCTGCCCATATTCAGCTTAAACCTCATATTTTTCCTCTACTTTTTATACATATGTTTATGGCTTTAGTTGCTTAAACTTGCTGCATGTTACAGTGGGGCTAGCAGCTATTACAATGCAATCCTTCCAGGTTCGGTCATTTCTGGAGGGCATGGAAAGCACATGGTAGCGGCCAGGAAAGCATAGTTTCAGAGAAAGCTCAGTTTGAGCCCCAGCAGTATGTTCATACTGGCAGGCCACCTGGAGTCCACCTGTAAGCTACACACATTCTTTCCTCTTCTCTATCTTTATGTCTGTCTCCTTTTATTTATAAGTTATGACTGGATGTCTTTCTTGCCCACCCATATAATGTGAGAAAAAGCTGATGTTGAAACTTAGGAATCTATTCCTAGTGTTCCTCTGACTGAATTGTTTTCTAATGAAAGGCTTGCTTTCTATTTAAGTCAATGGCTTGAGTATTTTTGTTTAGGTCAAGGGACGCTGTGGCTTTGACTGTGTTGTTGTTATATTTTGTGTAACAGTGCTATAAAAACAAATTATATTTATTTCTAGAATCAAAACAAAACTTCTTGATTCAGACTTAACATTTCAACATCCAAATGAAATTAAGCACACATAGTGATTTCTTCCTGATGAATCACTGATTTTCATCTAGCATAACCGTCCAGGCATGTGAGAAATGGGTACTGTTGAATCTTAGTCATCTGTTCCTAGTTTACCTTAGACTGAATTCTTTTATAATGATGAATTACTTTCAATTGATGACTGTCTGCAATCTTTTTGCTATATTTTTTTTTACAAATGTGGCCACAACACGAATAATTGTTATAATTTGTGTATATAATAGTGGTAAAAAATGTTTTTTTAATTTAATGTCAATTTTGTGAGATATGTTCTTAACGTTGCTGTAGAAACAGGTCAAAGCTCCTGCTTACCCAGGGAAATATCACCACACTGGCATGAAGGATTGGAGAAAAAAAACTGAAACCAACTTGGTTACTAAACAGTTTTTTAATTGCTTTGGTAATCTGCTGATTTTACTTTTGCTGCCATCATGATGTAACGATTGTGGTTATGAATCATGTCTAACCAGTAACTTGGTGGTTTTGCTTGCTCATGTCCTCTCAGAGTGAATTGTAACACGAGTTATAGCCCTAATTAATGGGGAAGTGTCTTAAAACTGGATTCTTTCTAATGGTTGACAGGGGCAAAACTTCCAGTTTCAAAATAAAATCTTGTTGTACAGATATCTGAAAGGTTCCTAATGAGTTCATGGTCTAAGTCTTATCAGAAATGTTGATGTTTATTTTGTGAAAGATAGTACCGTTTAGAGCAGGGGTGGGCAATTCCAGGCCTCGAGGGCCGGTGTCCTGCAGGTTTTAGATCTCACCTTGGGTCAACACACCTGAATCACATGATTAGTTCGTTACCAGGCCTCCGGAGAACTTCAGGGCATGTTGAGGAGGTCATTTAGCCATTTAAATCAGCTGTGTTGGTTCAAGGACACATCTAAAACCTCCAGGGACACCGGCCCTCAAGACCTGGAGTTGCCCACCCCTGGTTTAGAGTTAGCAAGGGTGATAAAGGGCTTACCCTGTGATACAGCTTCACTTTAGAGGTCACCATGATGGATCATCTGCCTCCAGCTCTATCTAACCCTCTGCATAGCCTCCTGAATTTTATAAACCTTCTTTGGGGTCTTCCTCTTTTCCTCCTGCTTAACAGCTCTGTAGTCAACATCCTTTGCCTGGTGCAGGGGTCACAAACTCCAGGCCTCGAGGGCCAGTGTCCTGAAGTCCTCGATCCAACACAGCTGATTTAAATAGCTAAGTGACCTCCTCAACATGTCTTGAAGTTCTCCAGAGGCCTGGTAATGAACAAATCATTTGATTCAGGTGTGTTGACCTAGGGTGAGATCTAAAACCTGCAGGACACCGGCCCTCAAGACCTGGAGTTCGAGACCCCTGGCCTAGTGCATCCAGTGTCCATCCTCTGCATATGTCCAAAGCAACTCTTCTTTATCTCTAAACCACTCGACCTGAGCTGTGCAGCTAAAATGCAAAGTGACTTTTTGTGTTAGGCTGTAAACATATTTATTTCTGCTGAGAGGCTGTGTTTTCTAAAATGGGTATTTCTGAATATTGGCTCACTGCAGTTTTGTTTTGGTTGTTTTTGCAATTCCATATTCATTCATTTGTTACAGTCTGTTATGACCATGTTGGTGTCATTCCTGGAACATAAGACTTAAAACTGCTCAAGTCTCACAGGTGAATTTGACCAAATGGTTGTTGTGATGTCACAGCTTTGTAAATGATGAAAAATACTTCATCTAAAACTAGTCTTAAAACTTTTTGAAACTGTGTTGGGTGTGAGTGAGCGTGAAGTTGACTTTCCAACACATTTGGGATTTGTTAAAATGTTTATTTTAGTTCAAACTTCTGGGCTTTGTTTGCTTGAACATAACGAAACTGCAACTGAAAATGAAAATAATATTGAAAAAGAGGAAGTCAACAAAAATCTCCGCTGACCTTTTTGTCCAGTTTCCCAAATGAAATGGAATTGTTTATCCACCACATTCTGACTCTTACACTAACTTTTTGTTGCTCTTTATATCACCTCAATAGACATCAGAAAGGTTTTTGGATTTAAAGTGTTTCTGCCAAAACGTTTTGCAGCTGCTGTGTTTTTCCACAGGTCACAAAGGTATTACATCACATTAACATGCTTGCAGTGATGGTCCTGTCCTGACGTTAATTATGATGTTTAAGAACAACACCATCATAGTGATTTCAAATAAGCCTCACGTTTCAAATTCCTGGTTAGTACTTCATGTACTTCGTATTCAAGCTAAACTGAATTTGTCTCATCTGCCACTTTTCTTTCTGCTTTTTGCCTTCAGGTTCCCATTCATTTTCTCTCACAAGAGATCACAATGATTCAAATTCATGCAAACCTCAGACATGCCACCTTTACACCATGGAAACCACAGCTAAGAGAAGGATTAAGTCTCTTTTAAGTCTGACTACTCAACATATTTGGGCTTCACAAGCATTTGAGGGATCTGGGTATGAAAAACCGTGAAAATATCTGCTCTATATTCATTCTGTGAAAAGATGAACTATATCTGACTGACCAGCAGATTATGTAAACATAAGCTACATAAATTCTTCTCCACTTAAATCAGAATTGTTACCACAAAAGCCCTGGAAGTTGTTTGACTTGTTGACAACCTTGCTAATGTATTTTTCTCTCCTTAGCTTATGTGAAGCTGTGCAAACTTAGAACCCCGCAAGACTGGAAAGAGAGGGAGGAGAGGAAAAAGAGTGTGTGTATGGAAGTGGAAATGGGCAGCAGGGAGGAGGAATGTAAAACATCTGATACTAGTCCAGTTGCTGTTTACACAGTAGTCAGCCCGTGACATCAGCGTCCAGACTTTATAAATGTCAGGCGGTGCAAGAAGGAGCAGTTAGCAAACAGCTGCACTGGTCACACCACACCGTCACACAGTTCACTGAGACAGACCGAGCTCCATCAGCAACACAAGCCCCCATGGACCGACAACTGTGTGACTGTGTGATTGCTTTGGCTGTACTGCTGTGTGTGACTACACAGGTGAGGCCTCCTCCAGCTTATTTACAGTAATCGATTCTGAATGAGACTTTTATCAGAGAGTATTGTAGGTATGTAATGCTGAATTGTTTGTTTTCTTCCTTCATTGATCAACACATTTCCTTTTTAAAGTATTTGTTAATGTTTTCTGAAAGAAAGACGACATTTGCCTTGATTTTATTACAATGATTTGAAATAAAGATGAGATGATTAAAGTCATCCATCAAGAAAAGGTGATGTATTAGACAAGCAAGACTGTTGTTAATATTTTTATTTTTACCTAGTTGTTAATGTCTTTTTTTGGTTGATCAAATGCCAGAAATTGAAGTGAAATCACACTTTACTTGTCATCAACCTCCTCGTTTTGTGTAGCCGACTGTTAGAAACCAGTAGACATTCAGTGTTATGGTAACATCACAAATACAGACAGAAAACTCTTACAACATAAAAGGGGGGACTACATTTTTTCCCTTGAATATGATGTAAAATATGAATAAGAAGTCCCACCTGTGTTTTTTTGCAGTTATGTATTTGAAAAGTTGTTGACTGCATTTCTTTACAGTAACTTTGTTGTAAAACCTTGAAGGCTTCTCTTGTAAAGTGAAAGTGGACTTGGCCAGACCTCGCCTGTGTTTTGGCTCCTTCAGACACATGTAATTGGAAGCAGTGCTTTATTGCGTTGGATACCGATTCAGCTTCTGAGAATGCTTATAATATTTTCTTTGCTTCTTTTCTTAAGGAATGAGAGTAATAATTTTGGTACTGGAATGATCATAACATCAGAAGACTGATTTATGATGATTTTCTCTCATCTTTTCAGGTTTTGTCGTATTGTCATACCTTCTAACTTATTTTTCTTGCTCCTCCAGGTGCTGTGCCAGTTGTGTGACAGGCCATGCCTTTGCCCCAATCCTGTCCCTCAGTGCCCCACAGGAGTACCCCTGGTGCTGGATGGCTGCCGGTGTTGCCAGGTGTGTGCCCGGCAACTAGGCGAGTCCTGTACTGAGATGTTTCCCTGTGACAACCTGCGAGGGCTTCAGTGCGACTACAGCGCCAGCTTCCCTGGGTTACCTGGGGAGTGTGTCAGTGAGTGTCACTTCTAACAAGCAAACAACCAGGCCCATGTCTGTGTGGGTAGGCTATAAGGGTGGAGGACACATAGGGAGGGAGTAGATAGAGCCTCAGCCAGTTTGCATGACTGGGACACACAGACTGACACTTAATGTTAGAGTCTGCTTAGCTGAGTGGATTCAGGACTGCTCTTGACACATTTCCTGTAATAATTACCCATGAGCATGATAAATTGCAGAGACAACACTCCAAATGAAAAACAACTTAACAGTGTCTCACTGAAGAGACTTGCTTTTCCATAAAGTGATGCAAGCACTTGCAGGGACAGCAGCTCCTGTGTCCTCACCTCTCTCTTGTTTTCTTCTGCTTCTTCCACCTAACTTAATCTGTCCATTTCCTGATTAAGTTTCCACATCAATGGATAAGCAAAGACAACGTCTGTGTTTCTAACAGGTCAGAAGGATCTGGGCTGTGAGGTCAGTGGGATCTTTTACCAGGAGGGGCAGTCGTTCCAGCCCTCCTGTGACACTTACTGCCGCTGCAGGGGGGGCGGGGTGACCTGCGTGCCAGCTTGTCCACTGAATGCTCGTCTTCCCACTCCAGACTGTCCCAACCCACAATACATCCGACTACCTGGGAAATGCTGCAAGGAATGGGTGTGTGAAAACCTTGAAAACACGGTCATTCAGGATGCAATTACAGGTAATGGATGCATGACTCTCTGATACAGATGTATTTTGATGTTTTACAGGTGGGGAAAAGAGCTAGCCTGACATGTTTAATGATTCCTTTAAATTTTCCTGACATCAGAGCTGGATGTCTACAACATATTTTCCAGTGTCTGGATTCTAGTGCCAAACGTATGTTCATGTAGCGTATGAGTCTTAGTTGCTCCTCACTGATGATCAATCCATATGTAATATAATCCTTCATTCCTTTTTATGAGCTTTGTTACCGGCGGTCATGTCTGGAAGTTTTTACTGGAGTATTTGTGCATTAAACGGGGTGTGTCAAGCCAAAGGAAAACTCCCCAAATCCAAATATAAACCACATTTTTGTGGGTGAAAACATCCTTTTTCCCCTCAGTCACCATGCTTCTCAGTTTCATAACAACAACCAAAGCTGTGTGACAATTAAATATATGAAGCCATGTCAAGACCTCATTACTTCATTAAAGGGGGAGTGTGTGAGCACATGAGATGGGTGTTGGGGAAATGAAGCCAGTCTGAAAACATCTGGAATTCCAAACACTGTCTGACTCAAACTAAGTTATGAGAACAGCAAAGGAACATTTTGTGCTTCGATACAAAACCTACTGTGTCATCGTTGAAAGTTAGCCGGTTATTATGACTTCTATGTGTTAGTTCTGTGGCTTTTATTTGCACAAAAATGCACTAAATGTAGCTTTAAAATTTGATGTGAGCAAAAAAAAGAACCAGAGAGGTGAAAAAGTCCAAACAGGATCCATTTTACTTTACTTTAAAATAAAGGTTTTCAAACTCTGTTGGGAAGCTGGATTAAGAGGAAGCTATATAAGCAGGCTGATCACCATAAATATGTAAGTGCTGAGGTAATGAGAGGAGTCAGCTGCTTAGATTGTGAACAGTTCTGCACTGGTAGTTGTTTGTTTGGTAGTGTGATTATTCAGAAGTTATGAAAAGATCTCCATGAACGTTTTGGCAAACGTGGGGATTTGCCCAACTTAAAAGTAACTTTTAGAGTTGGAAGGATTATTGCAGTTGGCAAGATTTGACACAAATTTAAATAAAAACTTAGAGAGATGGTTTTCATTTTCCCTAAAATATGCCAAACTCATTTGCATCTAGATATCCTGGTTTCAGGACTAAATTCCTGTATGGTAGGTAGGGAATCGTCAGCATTGATGAAATGATGCAGTCTCAGATTGTTGTTGTTTTAGTTTTGGTGCATTTAGAATTTGATCTAAAGGTTTGATGCATTTCCAGTATTTGTGTAGCTCAGCAGCTCAGGTAGTTAGCAATAGGCCACCTCAAAGCAGGATCCCACAGTGATTAATCACTTCAGCAAGAGCAGGGATATTCAATTGAAATTTAAGGAGGTCCACTGAGAAAATTTCCTCAAACAAGGGTCCACAACATCATAAAGTCCCACACTCTAAGTAAATGCAATATATTTTGAAGTATGCAGTACACAGTTGTATCGATGCCAGTATATAGTCAGGAACTGTCACACAAAAGAAAATACAATTCAACAGTATTTCAACAATCTTTACTATTATCTTATTCTAATAATAATATAATACTAAAAAGTTCTTTGCTAATTCCAAGCATAATAAAGTTTGCATTCAATAATGAGAAAGAGCTTTTGATAAAGTTGTCTTCAAATAAACTGATTTAAAAATAATGAAAGGTGTAGTTTGAGTCCCCCCTTCTGTTTTTTCTTCTTAGCTTCTACATATAAATCATCTCAGCTTTACCCCTTCTACTCTCAGTTTCCTGTTCTGCATCACGTCTACTCAGTAAGCTGTTTTCCCCGTGCTAAATGATTTGATTGGCTGAGCAGTATCATGTGATAATTGACTACCGTAAAGGAAAAAGCTGCTCATTATAATACACTTACTATAAATGAAAAAAAAAAGTTGCCCAGATTAAAATAAAAACAGCCCATCAGGGCACATGAAGAACGGCATCTGTGTAGAAGAAGCTCCTCTTGAGTCTCTCTGTCCTTGCCCGGATGATGCGGAACCTTCTACCAGATTGCAGAAGTTGGAACAGTTTGTTGCCAGGATGGGACGGGTCCTTCAGTATCTGCGCTGCTCTAGTCCGGCATCTCCTGGTGTAGGTGTCCTGAAGCGGGGGGAGAGCAATCCTGCAGCAGCGTTCTGCTGTGCGGATCACTCTCTGGAGAGCTTTTTGGTCCTTCACACAGCTGTTCCCAAACCACGATGTCATGTCCTGTGTGAGGATGCTCTCCACAGCGCCTGTATAGAAAATCCTGAGGATCTTTGGAGAGACCCTGAACTTCCTCAGTTGTCGTAGGTGGTACAGGCGCTGCCTAGCCTTTTTGGTCTGGACCTGAATGTGGGCAGCCCATGTCAGGTCTGAGGAGATGTGGACACCAAGATACTTGAAGGACTGCACCCTCTCCACTGGAGCGCCATTGATGATAATGGGCTTGTAGTCTCTGTGCTGACTCCTTCTGAAGTCCACCACCAGCTCCTTGGTCTTGCTGACGTTCAGCTGGAGATGGTTGTCCTGGCACCATGATGCCAGATTCTTCACTTCGTCCGTGTAGGCCGCCTCATCGTTGTTGGAGATGGCACCCAACACCACTGTGTCGTCAGCAAACTTCACAATGGTGTTGGAGTAGTGGGTGTAACACACTATGCATAGATAATTGCAATACTTTATATAGTTTATATGCTAAGAAAACAGGTAATAAGCTTTATTAAAGTAAATGAATAGATAAATACATTTATTGATTAATTAAAACTTTCATTAAGAAGTTTAATAAGTGCTAAATTTTCACAAAGACTAGAATCACATTTGTCTACTTAACGCAACATGAACGTTGGACATGAATTTTCATCTTATTGTACTCATTGGTTTGTTTGGTTTCCCTCCCCACCCAGCAATGAAACCGGATCAGTTATGGCCATCTTTGCAGAGGCATCACCTTCAAAACAACAAGTTTTCGCCTGCCTCCTCTTGTGTAGAGCAGAGCACCCAGTGGAGTGCCTGTTCCCAGAGCTGTGGGGCGGGGGTCTCCACACGGGTTTCTAACCAGAATCCTGCATGCAAACTGGAAATAGAAACTCGCCTGTGTAAGGTGCGACCTTGCCACACTTTCCAGCCGGCCCCAAGGAAGCCCATGGTGAGCGCTAACAAAACCCACATCCTGTAAATGTGTACATTTACACGTACTGTCAGGTTTTACCTTTGATTTCAGTTTCACGTATAGCTTCTTTCAAAACTGTAACGAGAAAGTTCACCGGGTCACACAAAGTATGCAGAGACATGTCATCATTTTTAACACAATATCACAAAAGGTAAAAAGACATTTTAAGGCAACTACGAAAACAATGATAAGAATCTGTCTAGTTAGACACCACAATGAAGCTGTGACAGAACAATTCTACTTTTTGTTTCGTTTCTCTCGTCTGCCTTTTGACACAGAATGATACTGAAACAGATTTCATCAATCAGATGGGGGAGGGGTTCCTCTAAACCCAGACTACATTAAAAAAAAATTAAACATTTCAGTGTTAAAAGTACTAAAAGGGACTTTATAAAGTAGTTCCCACTAGTCACTGAAAAACTGTGGGTCCCACTTTCGTGCAGCAGAGTGGAGTCGGCCTTCCTGTAAATCTGCAGTCAATGTTTATACTCGTTAACTAACTGAACTACAACCTTTCACTGACCTTTTTTTTTAACCACTGTTTTTACCATCAATTATTTTTAGAGGCTTTGAGGCTCTAGAGAGTTTTTAGAGGTTTTGTAGGCCTATGTTACTGATGTGCAGATAAAATATATTAAAAAATGCATATTGTCATGAAGTCTACCTAAACATCTTGAATCTTTAGCCTTACTGAATCATTACACTGATTACCTGATTTTTCTTCTTCTCACTGTTGTTTCAGTGGGGACAGAAAGGAAATTGCAAGGCCAGCTACACGTCACCGGGACCCATTCGGCTAGTTCACCAGGGCTGCTACAGCACTCATGCCTACCGAGTCCGTTACTGTGGTCAGTGCACTGACTCGCGATGCTGCACACCTTACCAAACCAGCACTGCTGAGGTGACCTTCCGATGTCCCACTGGCAGACTGCTGCAACGAGCTGTAATGATGATCCAGTCATGCGCCTGTCATAATAACTGCCCCTATGCACCTTTTACAAATCCCGCTCTGTGGGGATACAGACCCTGATCAGTGTGTAAGAGCACGGACTCACTAAAACTATAGACTTCAGTGAATGTTTCAATGGCTTCACAATAAAAGTATCCCCAGGTGGATTGACGTAAACAACAAATGGACACTGAAAGAGAATATTATTATTTTAGAAAACTGTGATTTTGGATGAATATGTCTGCACTTATTTACAGCTCACAACTTCTGGAAAGCATCATTCTGCCAGTTTGTGACTTCATCTGAGAGTCAATAGAAAACAAGTAGACGTGTTTTACAAGAAAGGGAGAAAAGAAACATAAATGTAGGAGAGCTAGGGACTGTAATATACATGTATAACTCACAAAGTAAGTTCTAGAAATACTTTTACAAATAACTTTCAGATGTGCACTGATTTGGTTTCTTTTTTCCTCCCAGAATTGTTCAGTACAGTGATTCCCAATAATGTTTCGCCTTGGATATCAAAAGCAATATTTTAAAATCACTGAAAACATCTTGACTTTTCCCAAATCTTTAGGCTAAAGTTAAACACTACGTAGATATACTATAATTCAGTTTTGGGAAAATGGATCAAATTAAACTCATCCAATATTGTTGAAATCTGGCCTGTAAAAAGAGAAGCATGTCACCTAAAATCTATATTATAACTTAAAGACAGTTGACCATGATGTCAACTGGTCATGAACATACTTTTAAAGACTGATTTTTTTATTTCTAACTTGTAACTTGTGTCTATAAATTCAACTTTCAGTGATGTAGAAATATGTATTTGTTAAAGACATAACCCACAGAACGATTACAACTTTTGTAATGACAATTTCTAGATATTCTCTGACGTGAGCAATGCAGCTTTTAACTTTTGAACTTTGTGTGTGTGTGTGTGTGTGTGTGTGTGTGTGTGTGTGTGTGTGTGTGTGTGTGTGTGTGTGTGTGTGTGGCATAATGGGATTACATTGCACTTTCATTTATTATTCTGATGTAAATAACTGTAAAGAGGTGTCTCGTGTATAGTGATTTTTTTAAAGTATGCCCTGTATTTTTACTCCCACTGGATTTTGTGCTTTTTGTGTTTATTATGTTTGTATAAATAGTTACATTGTTCAAACTGTAGCTTTTAATTATGTCACTTCATCTGTCATGACTTTCTGCTGCTGATGAGCTGTTAAAACTTGCTTGTAGCACACCAATATACACACTAAAATCAACAAGAAAATCCTTTTGCAGCTTTGTGGATAAATTTAACTTTTAATAACTCTTATTATGATACTGGCTTAATGTGTTATATTTCTTTATTGTTCCTTTAAGGGTTTTTTTCAGTCTCACTTAAAAATACCTAGTATGCTTAGAAAGCTACAGTGGTGGATATAAGGATGTTGTGGGTTCATGAGCAGCTGAATATAAAGATACATTCTGAAATGAAAAAAGTGAACGTGATCTCTATTAAAAGTCCAATTATCTTGTAGCGTCCCTCCGACAGAAGACAGACACGATCGGTGTTCCGGTTACCGGTGTTTATTAAGAATAGTAACAAAGGCTACTGTGGGCTGTAGCCAACAACAAAACGACAGGGAAAAATGCAGTCTCCAGAATCAAAACAACCCCCCCTGACTCTCGCTCCTTTTTTCCGCACACACCCACAACAACATTCTCTAACACCCGCCCCCCAAACACTCTCAGCCAACCACACACATGCTCTCCTCCAGACTCTCTGTCACTGGTAGCTGATCTGATTGACTGGCCACCATCATTGTGTGTCACAATGGTGGTGGAGTCTGTAGGGGTGGAGTCCAGATCTGTCCGTGGCCCACCCTATTATCCCAGTGAAGTGGCCGCGCCCCAATAGGGGGCCAGTTTGTCCCGGTGCAGGGCGACCCTCCGTCCCCTTGGGGGCAGTTGTACCCTATACACCACTTCCCACAGGCGTTCCAGAACCTTACAGGGTCCAACCCAGTCACTGTCCAGCTTAGGGCATCTACCCTTTTTCCTATAGGGGTTGTACACCCAGACCAGTTCCCCGATGTCAAAATGTCGGCCTCTGGAATGGACGTCGTAGTTCCTCTTCTGCCGCACCCCCGCACTCATCAGTTTCCTCCTAGCAAAGTCATGAGCTGACTCCATGCGATCCTGGAGCTTCCTCGCATAGTCAGGACCTGATTGATCCCCATCAGCATCGGGGGGTCGGCCCATCATCATCTCCGCTGGAGTCCGGATCTCCCTGGCCAACATCAAGAGGCAG
Source organism: Astatotilapia calliptera (assembly GCF_964374335.1). Taxonomy (NCBI): domain Eukaryota; kingdom Metazoa; phylum Chordata; class Actinopteri; order Cichliformes; family Cichlidae; genus Astatotilapia; species Astatotilapia calliptera. The sequence continues at coordinate 6,137,406 of NC_137441.1, forward strand.
GGGAGCACGAAGTGGAGTCTTGAATGATATGCCATGAGGACCAGGGGAATATGAGTGTCCCAGTCACGTTGATGTTTAGCCGTCACTAGCGCCAGTTGCTCTGCCAGTGTATGGTTAAATCTCTCAACGAGACCATCACTCTGTGGGTGGAGGGGTGTTGTACAGGTCTTATGGGAGCCTAGTTTCTCGCACATGGCTGCAAACACACGGGACTCAAAGTTCTTGCCCTGGTCCGTGTGGATTACTTCAGGCACCCCAAATCTGCTGAACATCCCCTCCACCAGAGCATCCACAATCTTCTTGGCCTCTTGGTCAGGTAAACTGTGTGCCTCTGGCCACTTTGTGAAATAGTCTATAGCTGTGAGGATACAGCGGTTTCCCCTTTCTGTGCGGGGAAAAGGACCCTGAATGTCCATCCCCACCCTCTCCATAGGGTACCCTACCGAAAACTGTTGCAGTTGGGCATGGGATTTGGCTGTAGGCCACTTTTGGGCTGTACAGCTGTCGCAGCAGCGGCAAAACTCCTCTACATCCCGCCTATGTTGGGCCCAATAGAATTCCTGCCGGAGGCGGCGGAGTGTTTTGGTGACACCAAAGTGGCCAGACCCTGGGGCCCCATACACTGCGCGAAGCACCATCTCCTGCAGGGCCCGCGGGACCACCAACTGCCACCTCATCTTGCCAGTAGCTGGTTCCTTCCAGCCCTTTTGCAGCACTCCATTGTACCGCCACAAGGCATTAAACATGGACCAGAGTCCCTTTGTGGCCCGTGACAACATGGGGTTGTCCCTGTTCCTCAGTTCACCCAAGCACTGGTTTGATGTCAGCATCCTCCTCCTATTGATGTCTCTACTCTGTTGCATCCACAGCAACCAGCCTCTGACCAGATGGTAAATGGCCTGCATTTGTATAGCGCTTTTCTAGTCCCTAAGGACCCCAAAGTGCTTCACACTACATTCAGTCATTCACCCATTCACACACACATTCACACACTGGTGATGGCAGCTACATTGTAGCCACAGCTGCCCTGGGGCGCACTGACAGAGGCGATGGCCGTTCCTCTACCCCTGTCACAGCACACTTTACATCGGGCACCAATTGGTCCTCCTCCTGAGCTTCCTTCCTCTCACAGTAGTGGCATCCGTCTTGGGCACAGGGTCTGCGGGAAAGCGCATCTGCATTTTTGTGCTGGGCCCCAGGTCTGTGTACAACCTCAAAATCATAAGCCTGCAGCTTCTCAATCCAGCGTGCTAGCTGCATGAGCCATTGCAAGGCAGCATGGTCAGTTCTGACCGTAAAGTGGAGGCCCCCGAGGTAGTACTTAAAGTGGTGTATGGCACATACCACTGCGAGCAGCTCCCGCCTTGTGACACAATAGCAGCATTCAGCTTTGTTGAAGACCCGACTATGGTATGCCACCACTTTCTCCCCGCCGGGTATCACCTGGGCTAGCACTGCACCAGATCTGCTGCCATCTGTGTCAAAGACAAAGGGCAGAATGGAAATGCATGCTATACTGTGGGTACACTGTGGACCTCTCTCTGTTTTGTAAGTCTGCCCACAGTGCTATGCACAGGTCCCAAAGGAGATGGGGGAGCAGTGTGCTACTGGGGGAACACACTACCATTGGGGTAAGGCTGGGACAGTATCAATATGGGCAGTATGTGTTAGAGTAACATCCACACAAATGATTTTCTGGTATGTTAATTTAAGTTTTGAAACTGCTTTTACAAGCTAATTGTGTGGTCATTTTCTGTTGCATAGCAGTCTCATTGTTGCTAAACAGGCAGGACAGAACCACGCTGTAGAACAGGCATAAGATAAATGTTGAAAACCCAGAGATTCAGACTGTGGAAGCATAGGCTAAAAACTAGAGCTGAACTTATTTCACTTTTCACTTCTCATATGGCTTTGTCAGGATGAGAGCAAACAACAGCGTGTATAAACGTGTGAAAACTGCCACTTCTGCATGGTTATATTTTCCTGTTTTCAGTGAAAGAGGTGAGTCAGTTATCTCATAGCCCACAGACGCAACTCAGGAAGTGTATAAATGTGTGTGTGCTTTGATCTGTGCAGTGAAGGCTCTCACTCATCGAGGAGGAGGAATTGTACCGACTGCTATCAAGGACACGATGAACAAGTCTTGCATCAGCTTTGACTTTACAGGAAAATTCCTGCCACCTGTCTACATTTTAGTATTCATCACTGGCATGGTGGCTAACGGACTGGGATTGAGGTCAGTGCTGCAGAAATGGGAGAAACTGGGGAATGTCTCTGTTTTCGTTTTCAACCTTGGACTTGCAGACATTTTGTATTTGCTCACACTCCCTTTTCTGATGGTGTACTACTTCAAGGGTGATCAGTGGATCTTTGGAGAAGCCTTTTGCAAGACAACAAGATTCTTCTTCAACCTGAATTTATACGGCAGCATTGGATTCCTCACCTGTATCAGTGTGTACAGGTACTTGGCTATTGTCCATCCAATGAGGATGATGGGGAGAATAACTGTGACTCATTCTGTGGCTATCTCAGTCATGGTCTGGCTGTTGGTGAGTGTTCAAAGTCTTCCAGACATGTTCTTCCCCAAATCACCCATAAACAATACTAAGAAGTGTTTTGATACCACCTCTGAAAAGTACATTGAAGATTATCTGAAATACAGTTTGGGACGGACACTCACTGGATTTTGCATCCCCCTGTTCATCACCCTCAGCTGCTATGGACATATGATTGCTGTTCTCTGCCACAATGATAACATTGATGAAGTACTGAAACAAAGAAGCTTAAAGTTGTTATTCATCTTGATTCTTCTGTTCTCTGTTTGTTACATCCCCTATCATATATTAAAAAATCTCAACCTCTTGTCAAGACTAAGCGTAATCAAGGGGACATGTCATAAATGGTCTAATGGAGTCTATATTGGTCATCAGATAAGCCGTGGCCTTGTGTGTCTGAACAGTGCGCTCAATCCTCTAGTTTACCTGCATGTAAGTGAAGATGTTTGTTCTCAGCTCAGACAGCTACTCCAACAAGCTCGCCAAGCTGTCACTAGTCTGTACACCTCTAACCTCACGGATACTTGAAATGTGCCGATGAACATGAGGAGTACGCCTCATCTGAGACTCATCTGAGACTTTTGTAAGAAACACAAAAATGTTGCTTTTTACTAAAAAGCAAAAATAATACTTAAAAAATACTTGAAAGACGAGTTATTGCATTTGTGATGTAGTTGCATGGTGTCATGCATGGGAGGTTTGCAGCTTGAATGTGTGAAAACAAACAGGATATGATGCTGCATGCTTCACTGCTGATAGAAGGTTAATGTTAACAGCATGTCACATGTATGTACACACGCTGAAAGTCAATTTTGATTATGTTGTATATACTGTATATCTATACTTTGAGCATTTGAATTCAAGCCTCCTCATTGTTGTTCTGCTGTCTAACTATAATTAAATGATTTTTATTCAGATTTCCCTTATTTTTGATAGTAAGTGCATAGTGGATGCTTTCTGTCTTTTTATTTATTTTTCAGTAAAATAAACTGTTTTGTCTAGATCTCATTTTTGTTTTTTTATGTACAACACATTTCCAGCAATTGAATTAAATGTTTCAAATATTTGAGGAAAATCAGCTTTGCAAATATTTTTAAAGGTGGTAAATCAATTCAAGAATACAATTTAAGATTGCAAGAATACACAAGAGTTTTTGTGAAAGAACCATAATGTAGTCGATTATGATATCCTCTGACTGCATTTCGTTACCTCGTACTAGTGACATGTCCAATGACAATAAAGTTGAATTCTATTCTATTCTATTCTAAAATGCCACAGGATATCTCATGTAAAATTATGGTAACACCTATATTTATTTTCCTCTCTAAGAAGTGATCGCGCAGTTTTTCCGCTCTCACCATGGGTGTATACGTTACACAGACGTTCGTTTACCACAGATAGCAAAGTAAATGCACCCCTAAAGGTTTAAAGCCTCTGAGGTTGTTATCAGAAGCAATACTACTTTATACTTTGTCATTAAAGTCGAGATATTTTCAAATATATTGTAATTAGCAGGTCATTTGCTTTAAATTAGCAGCATCATGTTTGGAATAAAGAAAATGCTCCATTCCAGCAAAGGAACCTCATCAGACATTTTGGATAAGTAAAAGTGGCAGGTTTATGTTTTTCCCAGTCAAAAAGACTCACTCTTGATAAAACTATGACTTTTAGACAAATTTATTATGGAGATTCTGCAATTTTGCACACAACAGTAGCTGCAATTAAAACCATTTATGACCTAAAACATAATTTAACATAAGTCCTAAATATGTCATTGCCTGTGAGTCTTGATGGGTTATTTTGTGATTTCAGGTTGTTATTGAAAGTTTTAAGTTTGCTTTTAATTATTATTCCACAGCTTTAGTTTTAATTATTATTGTAGGTTGAGTTTTACTATTCTTTCTATTAATGTTCTTCCATTCTGAGTTGTGTTAGAATTATTATTCTACTTTGAATTCATTCATGTTTTTGTTTTCATGTAGTTTCCATAGTTTTTCTTGTCACTTGGTTTAGCTTCACCTCTAATCCGAGAAGCTTATTCAGTTCTAGGGTCAAATGGTGGAGAGTCACAGAGCACCAGTCCAGTATTTGACCCTAGAACTGAAGAAGTCTCTCGGATGAGAGGTGAAACGTCCTCAAGCAATTTAACGAAGTCCAGATGTTTTTTTTTCCATGCTCCTTAGACTACGATGACCTCGATGACGGAGAACCTTCACAGACAGCTTTGAGATGCATTTGTAGATAAAAGGTATGTCCCAATTCATAGGCCGCATCATTCGAAGGCCAATTACGTCACAGCCAGGCGACGAAGGCTGTCCCATTTTAAAGATTCCTCCAAATGCGGCTGACAAATGCGTCCTTCATTTCCCTGAATTTGACGGATGGGTCGAGTGTGTCCTTCGTGGCCCAACCTATCCCAGAATTCATAGCGCAGCCCAGCAAATTCCAGTCTCTAACAATGGCGGCAGCTACTTAGTTTCAATATTACTCCTATTACTGTTTCTGGGTCACAAAATACACTTTTAGCATATTTTCAGGTGAGAATGTAGCTGTGTAAACTTCAAATATCTGTTCGATTTATTAAGACATCACATATTTGCAAAAGTGCTTCGACGTTTTCTGAGACGTCTGTTACCGACTAGCTCGATAGCTGGTTATAGTTATAGTTTTCACACAGCTGAATAAACGTCAAACAGAAAACTATTAAACAGAAGTGTGAGATGGTCGAGTATTTACTCCAGTGTCCTGTTATATATCAGTGAGCAAGGAGCAGATGGCTGAGTTTATTAAACTCCACCGAGACAGCTGGTGATGCAAATCTGAAGGCTCGACTGTCCCATTTCACAGCCTCGCACTTCCAGCCTTCTCGGTCTTTGAAGGACAGCCCGTGCAGACCGCAAAGGCCGGGTCCTTCGACCTATGAACTGGGACATACCTATTATTACGTGTTTTACCATCTTTAAGGTGCTAGCTTAACGTTATGGTGTAAACGTTACCTTATATTGTAATAAAGCAGTTACTGTTTAAACAATGTTAGGACAGAAATATTAGCTTCTGTCATGACTAATTAAGTTACTAGTTAATAAAGTTACCAGTAAAATGATTCATCGCTGCCACAAATTCACAGTAAAGTTTCAGTTATCACTGTGGGACTGCTGAGTCACCTGAAGAACTGATTTCATTCATGGGGGAACTCCAGTAAGTAAGAATTCTAAAAATAGGAACCCAGACAGACAAATGCAGAATTGTGACATAAATGTCAACGTGTTAGCTGACATAGGAGGACAGCTGCATATATATGGGGTGCCGTTTGTAAAGTGAAACATGCTGACATTAACGGCAACATTTTTCTACATTTAGCTCAAAACCTTACAAAAACATGTTTTTTTCAAGTCATGTTTTACAACATTTAGTAAAATATTTGTAACTTCTTACATTTAAAACACAATTTTAAATGTTAAATCTAAATTTTAAATCTAAATATTATATTTAAATCTAAATGTTAGATTGCCTAACAGCATGTCCAGCGATTTAGCTGGACATGTGCTGCGGCGATTGTGAAATGGAGACTAAATTTGCTAAATGTTAGCTAAATATTCAGTTTCCTGTAACATTTAGATTTAACATTTAGATTTAGAGCTAAATGTGGAAAAATGTTGCCGTTAATTTCAGCATGTTTCACTTTACTAACGGCGCTCCATACAGTGGGGCAAAAAAGTATTTAGTCAGCCACCGATTGTGCAAGTTCCCCCACTTAAAATGATGACAGAGGTCAGTAATTTGCACCAGAGGTACACTTCAACTGTGAGAGACAGAATGTGAAGAAAAAAATCCATGAATCCACATGGTAGGATTTGTAAAGAATTTATTCGTAAATCAAGGTGGAAAATAAGTATTTGGTCACCTCAAACAAGGAAAATCTCTGGCTCTCACAGACCTGTAACGTCTTCTGTAAGAAGCTTTTCTGTCCCCCACTCGTTACCTGTATGAATGGCACCTGTTTGAACTCATCATCTGTATAAAAGACACCTGTCCACAGCCTCAAACAGTCAGACTCCAAACTCCGCCATGGCCAAGACCAAAGAGCTTTCGAAGGACACCAGGAAAAGTATTGTAGACCTGCACCAGACTGGGAAGAGTGAATCTACAATAGGCAAGCAGCTTGGTGTGAAAAAATCAACTGTGGGAGCAATCATCAGAAAATGGAAGACATACAAGACCACTGATAATCTCCCTCGATCTGGGGCTCCACGCAAGATCTCATCCCGTGGGGTCAAAATGATCATGAGAACGGTGAGCAAAGATCCCAGAACCACACGGGGGGACCTGGTGAATGACCTGCAGAGAGCTGGGACCAAAGTAACAAAGGTCACCATCAGTAACACACTACAACGGCAGGGAATCAAATCCCGCAGTGCCAGACGTGTTCCGCTGCTGAAGCCAGTGCATGTCCAGGCCCGTCTGAAGTTTGCCAGAGAGCACATGGATGATACAGCAGAGGATTGGGAGAATGTCATGTGGTCAGATGAAACCAAAGTAGAACTTTTTGGTATAAACTCAACTCGTCGTGTTTGGAGGAAGAAGAATGCTGAGTTGCATCCCAAGAACACCATACCTACTGTGAAGCATGGGGGTGGAAACATCATGCTATGGGGCTGTTTTTCTGCCAAGGGGACAGGACGACTGATCCGTGTTAAGGACAGAATGAATGGGGCCATGTATCGTGAGAATTTGAGCCAAAACCTCCTTCCATCAGTGAGAACTTTGAAGATGAAACGAGGCTGGGTCTTCCAACATGACAATGATCCAAAACACACCGCCCGGGCAACAAAGGAGTGGCTCCGTAAGAAGCATTTGAAAGTCCTGGAGAGCCAGTCTCCAGACCTCAACCCCATAGAAAATCTGTGGCGGGAGTTGAAAGTCCGTGTTGCTCGGCGACAGCCCCAAAACATCACTGCTCTCGAGAAGATCTGCATGGAGGAATGGGCCAAAATACCAGCTACTGTGTGTCCAAACCTGGTAAAGACCTATAGTGAACGTTTGACCTCTGTTATTGCCAACAAAGGTTATGTTACACAGTATTGAGTTGTATTTTTGTTATTGACCAAATACTTATTTTCCACCTTGATTTACGAATAAATTCTTTACAAATCCTACCATGTGAATTCATGGATTTTTTTTTTCACATTCTGTCTCTCACAGTTGAAGTGTACCTCTGGTGCAAATTACTGACCTCTGTCATCATTTTAAGTGGGGGAACTTGCACAATCGGTGGCTGACTAAATACTTTTTTTTGCCCCACTGTACATGTAGTCTGAAAAACAGTTTTGTCAGGTTTGCAGGTATATCAGCATGAGACATTTTTACATTGACGAGATTATTAAAATCTCTAATTCAGTGAAGCATTATTGGTCCAGTCTGTTTGGATAAATATAGTAAGCTGATGTATGTCCATTTATTCACACATTTTCTTAAGTGCTTATCCAGTTCAGGATCACAGTGGGGTTGGAGCTGGATATGTTAAATAAATACACCTTACAAAAGTTAACAATAAACCTCCATCCATGTATGTTGTTATCCACAGGATGAGAACATCAAAATGATCAAACTGGAAAACTGTGGAACAGAAGTCTTTCAGAGGAGGCTGGAGGCACTGAAAGGCTTCCCTTATAGTTCCTGGTGAATAAAAGCAGAACCGTAAAGTTTACTGGACTCCTTTACTGAGAAGCCATCCAGTAACGGAGGAACTGGTTAGAAGCTATTTTCTCGACATCCAACTCTAAATTCTGGACATATTTTTCATGCTCATCCAGCTATTTAGTAAATTCAATATCTATCAGCTATAAACTATAATACAAATATAATAAAATATAACTATCTCCTGGTATTTATAGTTTATTGATGTAAGACCAGACATCTGTTATCATATCCCATTCCTCACATATCAATGAGATGCTTTACAGGTTTGCTGTGCAGATGCATGGAAACTGTGAACCAAATGGCGTGACGAAACAGACATGAACATGACCTGCACGGAGCCTCATCGTGCGGCTGTATGAAAAACAACATAAACCAAATGGCAAACATGAACTGCACAGAATCCTGAAAAACACTTAACTTGACTAGAGGGGAGGGACACAGACGACGCAACAACGAACAAAGGAAGACTGAGGACTTAAATACACACATGAGGTGATCGGGGGAAGTGGAGACACATGAGGACACAGCTGACTCGAATGAAACACAATGACAATACAGGGGAGAGTAACACTAACTACAATGAACAAAGAACACCAGACTCTTAGAAAATAAAACAGGAAACACGGAGACATAGACATGGAGATAAAACATGACATGAACTTAACGTAACCACATAGACATGAAACGTAGACGCAGGAACCAGGGAGACTGAGTACAGGCGGAGATGACAGAAATAACTAAGAAATAAGGTCTGAACAGCAACCTAGAATTTAACTAGATTGAAAATGACTACAAAAAATACATAAAACTCAAACACTGGGTCACACGACCCAGTACCATGACACATACATTATGAAATTTATGTATCCCAGAAAATTGTTTTTATCTTGTCATGGGAGACCCACCCCCAAGATAACTGTTAGTGCATGCTAATGTTTGTTTTTGGAAATTTTTCAGTTCTGTTTTCTATTTCGATGACCACCTACACCCCACAATACTGTTTTAAAAGTGTTGTTTTCAGTTCCTTTCTTTTAACATCTATGAAGTGCCTGTTCATTTTTTATTTAAATTCGTTTGACATAAATGTTAGTTTCCTTTATGATCTTTTAATGCTTACACTAAACTGTACAGGTCTACATTAGAGACATTTCTGTTACCTATTTCTGAGACTGGGCTGCTTGACTACAATTTGGAAGTGGATGCAAAATCACATGGAGTGTGCTGTAGTTTCTTTTTTAATATGATGGAATGCAAACAGGAGGTATCCACTTTTGACTATGCAAAGATTATTCTGATCCCATTTCTACCCGTATCTACTGTTTCAAGATTTAACTGAATTTTGCTCAACTATAATTGTCAGGATATATATGTATTCCAGTTCACATAGGGCACAGGAATATAACAGACTTATCAAATGTTCTTTGATTGGGTACACAATATGAAGTTAATAATTTTCTTACAAATAAAACTACACTGACAAACATGAACAGCTGTGCTTATTTTTGAGACATGAATGTTTGTAAACAACTTTATCTTTCAAATGTGTTAATATTTAGACGGTGTACATTTGTAGGCTGTAATGGTGAACCTGAGGTGACAGCCAACAGAAAGTAAATAACAGAAAGAAAGGAAAAACAAAATTGAACGAGTAATGTCTTTACCTTGTGCGGTGTGTGAAGGCTGTGCACACAATCATCCCATTCACTGTTGTAAACAGTCACTGCTAGCTAACATGACTGACCCTGTCTCCGTGGTTACGTCATATCATATATATATTTAAGATAAGATCAGATAACTCTTTATTGTCATTGCACAGTCACACATAGTACAATAATACAATCAAATTGGAAAACTGTCCCACGTCGGCACTACATACAACACGACACGACACAGTAACTTAACTTAGTAATAAAATGAAGAATAAATGTATCTATATTGCACAGTGTTATTATTGCACATTAATTTTTATTGCACCTTGTTCTTTTTGTAAATATAAGTATTATTATTGTCATTGTTGTTACCCCCCCAAACAAGTCCAGGGAGGTGGCCAATCAGGTCCGCTGTTTGCATTGATTAGGGCTATTGCCCTGTTGTAAAGCTATCCTTGAGTCTGTTTGTCCAGGACCTCAGCAGCCTGAATCTCCTGCCAGACGGCAGCAGCTTAAACACCTGGTGTCCTGGGTGTGTGCAGTCCCGTAGGATACTGCGTGCCCTCTTGAGACAGAGAGTACTGTACAGGTCCTTCAGGGACGGAAGAGGATGCCCAATGATTTTATGGGCCATATTAATGACCTTCTGAAGTGCCTTTTTGTGTGCCGTGGTGCAGGTGGAGAACCATACACAGATGCAGTATGTCAGTACACTTTCAAGGGAGCAGCAGTAGAAGATAATCAGCAGCTCCTTCTTCAGGTCCATTTTTCTGAGGATTCTCAGAAAGTGGAAATTCTGTTGGGCCTTCTTCAAAACCGCAGAGGTGTTTGAGCTCCATTAGAGGTCTGTGTCTATGTGCGCACCCAGAAACTTGAAACTGGAGACCCTTTCCACGCACTCCCTGTTGATGCTGACAGGCTGCAGCCCAGACTTCCTCCTTCTAAAGTCAACTACCAGTTCTTTTGTCTTGGTGGCATTGAGGTCCAGGTTGTTGTATACACAGCAATGTGACAGCCTCTGAACTTCAGTTCTGTACGCCGTCCCGTCTCCCCCAGAGATAAGCCCCACCACGGTGGTATCATCTGCAAACTTAATGACTGCGTTGTCTGGGTTGGAACTAACACAGTCATGTGTGTACAGAGTGTACAGTTGGGGACTCAACTGTACACAACCTTGTGGGGAGCTAAGGCTGAGGGCTGAGGAAAGATGAGGCCCCACTCCAACTCTCTGGACACAGTCTGACAGTCTCTGATCCAGGCAGCAGGTGGTAGAAGGAAGTAGGATATCCAGCAGTTTAACTATTAGCCTGTCTGGGAGTGCTGTATTGAAAGCAGAGCTAAAGTTAACAAAGAGCAGCCTGGCTCTTAGCTATGGAAACAGCTTCCAAAGATACCACCATAGCTCTCTGCAGCTGTAACAGATTCACTGTTTGCTAATCATTTCATATTTTTGATAGTTATGAGGAAAGACAATGTTTTTTAGGTCATGCTAGGTGGTTGCTGTAGACAAGGGTGGACGGTGAGTCCGATTCCTGTTATTTGCTGTCTGTGGGCTGTGTTGCAGTGGCGACAGCCTGCTGTAACTCAAATTCAAACCCAATTTGTCCTTTAAGAAAAGGCATTTTATAGCTGCTCATGACACACAGGGACATAAAGCACTTTGCCTCACCATGATAATGCAACTTTACTAAAACCTTTAAAGTATCTGATTTAAAATAGAAAAAATGAAGCAACCAGAGGTTTAATGATAATGACTCAGGGGTCTATAGTTCACATTTTATAGTCTCTTTGACTCTTTGTAGATTCATATTATTCACTGAAGTGGGTTTTAGAATGCAATTCGCATTTAGACTCTTACTGCCACAAACTGGAAACATGAGGGAAGTAGACTGAATTGCACAAACTATTTACATGGTAAATGCTGCTCCACATCGAAAGGAGCCAGCTGAGGTGGTTCGGGCATCTGACAAGGATGCCCCCTGGGCGCCTCCTGGGTGAGGTGTTCCAGGCATGTCCCACCGGGAGGAGGCCCCGGGGCAGACCCAGGACACGCTGGAGAGATTATATCTCTTGGCTTGCCTGGGAACGCCTTGGTATTCCCCCGGATAAGCTGGAGGAGGTGGCTGGGGAGAGGGAGGTCTGGGCCTCTTTGCTTAGGCTGCTGCCCCCGCGACCCGGCCCCGGGAAAAGCGGATGAAAATGGATGGATGGATGGATGGATATTTACATGGTTTATATATATAGAGGAGTGATCACCTTAAACTAGCTTGGATATTAACAGAAACTATGAACAGGTGCCATGGGAAACCAGGGGATTGAGAAAGGTTCAGGCACATGGAACACAAGGAGAAATATGTGGGTGAGATGGATCAAGGCTCCAGGGGGTCCAGAGGGGACAGATAGCCACGATTGACATGAGAGGCAGGGCGAGGTGAATGGTGAGTCTGAAATCCTGAGTCTGCAGGTAGACCAGAGAACTGGGTGGAAATGAGACCAGCGCTGCTGATAAGCACAGCAGGAGATGGATCTGGAGAGAACGAACTGGTGGAGAGTGGCAGGCAGCGGTGGTTTAAGTGAACCCTTCATATGATGGCCCAGACAAAACTCCACCCCAGGGGACAGGCAACTGGAACTCGTCTCACACCCAACCAGACACTCCCACGACACATGACAGTTACTGTTTAATTTTTTACCTTGTTACCTTGTTATATCATGAATAAGGTTTACCTGCTGGAGGTCTGATGAATCAGTTGGATGATACAGTCAAAGACAGACTTTTCATTTGCAGGAATCCTAGTTTGATTTTTGTTCACATTCCTATTGCTGAATATGACTATGATAGACTGAACACCTGGCCAGGGTGTACACTACCTTTCACTCAAGGATGCCAGGATAGAGCTCAGCCCTATCACTATGACTATGACCCTGGGTGGATGTGTGATTATAAAATGAAAGGACTGATAATGATTATCAATATTACATCAAAATCAAATTATAATCCAAATTCCTAGGTGTTTGTTGTATTTGGCAAGAGTAATATGGATTACATATGTCTAAATTGCTAACCCTAGCACAACAAATAACAATGCCCCAGACAGTCAGTATTATTACATGCTGTGAACAGAAGTAGCTGTGATCACAGTTTCACTTATAAAAGAAAAGGAAAACACAAACAGGGAAAAAGCAAAATTTAAAAAAATATTAACTTCATGAGATCATTTCTTCCAAACTGACAAAAGAAATGATCGTTATACTCTCACAGCAAAGGATCAGGCTCACTATTTATAACATCGTGGGCCATTAATGTTTGTTAGATTGTGAGTTGTTTAGTATGCTTCTGTACAGGTAGGGTCACCATCATAATTATATTTGAGTATAATTAATATGCAAAAAACACTAAAAGGTTATACATGAATTTGACAGCATTATTAATCGGATATTTTTCTTCCAGTTTTCTATCATAATTAGAAAACTTAGACTTTATAATTAAGTGAAAATCTCATATTGTGCCAGTACGATTCTTCATAGCTCCTGCTTTGAAGTACTGAACTTTAAAATTTACTCCATGAAAGATAATAATTCACAGTGCAAACTGAAGAATTCTGACTTTATTATCACTGTATTAATCTGAATCTTTCTTATATGTGCTGTGAATAAATGCAGCAGCAACTTACAGTGGGAAAGCGTAATTAAAATGAAAACATCTGTGACACATGTGACACATTCTCACATTAAGAGGACACAAATGGAGGATGCACAGAGACTGTATTAAAGTCCCATTTCTGAATCTTTAGTCAAAAACAGGCAGTGGTTACAAACAGGAAGACAAGCAGTCCATTAAATACTCTACAGGGTCAAACATACATGCACACATAATTCAAACAGGAGTAAAAAAAACATAACTGGACACTGAAAAACTTAACAAAGTGATGTGGGAGGGGACAAAGGGAAGCAGCTCAATATATTCACTGAATTATCATCAGTTACAAAAGAGAAAAACTGGTAAAGGCAGCATGCAAACTGAGCAGAATACAGAAAGATCAGAGATTATAAATAAATCAGGAAATTACTTCAAACTTACTGAGAGCAAGGCCTCTGTTACAAATCTGTCTCATTGAAAAATATGTTGTAAAGATACAATATGGTAAGTGTTCATGGTAATTCAAAAGCTGCCTGAACCACTTAAATATTTTATAAAGTCATTAATAATTAGAAAGCATCTAAACATTCTGGTCATGGATTTTACAGTCTTTGTCGCACTTGCTGTCATCTTAATAATCATCATGATCAATACATGACATGGCGAGGTCCTGGGGTAGGCGGAGCTTGCTCGGGTGATGTTGGCATGACAGGCAGGAATAGCATCTGGCACGCGTTGGTGAAAAATCCCAGTACACTGGTGTAGTTTCCTTTACAGCTGTTTGACATTTGACACTAACAGTAAGGGGAACAGGAAGAAACAGTGTTAGGTCAGGTGACCCACATAGTTTCTAAAATAACTGATAGGAAGTAACCAGTTAATTAGAAATGGATGGCATGTGTTTCGAGTGACTGCGTTATAGTTACTGTAGTTAAGTTACTAAACTTACCAAAAGCAGAAGTACACAGATGAACAAGGATCAGCTGAATGTTACATCAACATGCTCATGTTTGGTGGTCGCTGAATGCTGCTCTATTCTTTTGTTGCTTGTCCTTTATTGAAGCTGGCTGGTTGGGCAGTCCAATGGTGATATCCCGCCTATCTGAGGAACAGTTTGAAAACGCACATGCTTTGTTTGTATTATGGTTAAAGTTGGATGTTAATTTGTGTCCTTTAAAAATTTTCCTGTATTTAAAAGTACTATAATTTAAGACTAAAATGGCTCAGATAGTCTCTCTGTAAAAGTATCTCCTGTGAAAGTGGAGACAAGTTTATCCACTGATCCGAATCAGTTTACCTGGATGTTTTCTTTGAAGCTGGATGATGACTCCCCTCTTCCTCACTCCAGTTCCAGTTTGCAGACCAGTTGGCCTCTGAGGTCACAGTGATCATCTGTAACAGGAGACTGAAGTTCAAATTAGTTTCTTCTGTCATTTTTCGTCATGTTCAGAAAAACACTCCTAAAATAACCAAGCAAATAAATATTATTAAAGATTTACACACTTCATTAGACAACAGTGGAAACATCTCCCTTTAATTCCATTTATCATGGAAATGTCCCAGTAAATCACAGTAAAATGTAGAGAACATACTATGTACAAATGGTCTTACCTGTAAAGACTTCCGTATCCACTGGTTTCCAGCGAGCGTGGATTCTTCCCATCCTCCTGTTAGTGATCCTCCATCTGAATGGATGATAACAACCTTCTGAACAAACTAGCAGGTGGCCCCTACTGGGCCATATCTATAGGGCTGATTTCTGCTAATAATGCCCATTGTATGGACTGATAACATCCGAAAAATGGTGGTCTCTGCAATGTGGGGCTCAAATTGATCACCCACTGTGCCCTTGATACTGGCTTCAAATGTGGGGCAGGCATAATATACTTCGGGTACACTGTGGAACCCGCTTTGCTAAGCCCCTTTTTTATATTGTACCTACTCAGGTCGACTTGCCATGGATTGACACGACTCGTCCCAATCCATGGCATGCGTCTGTGTGTCATGCGAATTAATATGTGACACTGTGGTGTTATCTGTTTAAGTATATCCGGTTTTATGTTGAAAGTGTGTTGGGTACCGGAAGTGACAAATAAAGGTCGAAGTTGTTTGCTCTACAAGGTGTCGTCTCTTTCCCTACCGAAAACCACGACATGGTGTCAGGAGTGGGATGAAATGTAAGTGCCTTATCATCCGGGAGTGACAGCAAGCGACTTTGGAAGTGGTAAAGAGTTTTCTCGAGACGAAAGATGTCGGACGAAGAAGCGGGAGCTAGTGCAACAGTTACGCGGCCTCGCACGCCACCGCCCCACCAGCGAGCTAACGGCGGCTACAATGCTAACGCTAACCTACCCCCGAACAGAGATATGCACAGGTGGAGAAGGAGGCGCTTGGATTAACATGGGAGTGTGAAAGATTCAAAGATTTCCTCATCGGGAGACACTTCTCCTTAGAGACTGACCACAAGCCACTCATCAGCCTGTTAGGCCAGCAAGCCCTAACCGAGCTTCCACCCAGGATCCAACGATTCCGCCTAAGGCTTATGAGGTACAGCTACACCATCTCACACGCTCCTGGTAAAGCACTCCTCACAGCAGATGCACTGTCACGTGCACCCGTTAACCAAGACCCTGATTCAAAAGCTACAGCCGAATTTCTGGAAGACACAAATATTTATGTGGATGAAATTGTCAAATGCATGCCTGCTACCTCGACATACATCACACAGGTAAAAGAACAGTTAAAAACCGACAGCATATGTTCAGAGGTCATGACTTTTTGTCAGAGCAGCTGGCCAGAATACAGCCATCTCATAGGCCCAATTAAAGCATATTGGCCACACAGAGAGACCTTAACTGTACATGACAATCTGCTACTGAAAGGCACCAGACTAGTAATCCCCACTGCTATGCGCCACTCTGTCCTAAGTGCCCTACATGAGGGGCACCAGGGAATGTCTAGATGCAGAGAGAGAGCCAGAGAGGCAGTGTGGTGGCCTGGTCTGAGTGGGCAAATAAATGAACTTGTGAAAAACTGCACCATTTGCATCAAAGAGCGTACTAACCCAGTACAACCTTTAATGCCAAGCCAACTCCCGGAGAGGCCATGGCAAAAAGTTGGTGCAGACCTTTTTACACTCAATGACAGCAACTATGTGCTTTTGGTGGACTACTACTCGAAATTCGTGGAAATAGCCAAACTTACCCCCACCAGATCGGAAGATGTTATAGTACACCTAAAATCTGTCTTTTCCAGACATGGAATTCCAGAGCTTTTCTACACTGACAACGGACCTCAGTTTTCAGGACAACAGTTCAAAGACTTCGCAGCAACCTATGGGTTCAGACATGTAACAAGCAGTCCTAGATTTGCACAGAGCAATGGCGAGGCTGAGCGTCATGTCCAAACTGTGAAAAACCTGCTAAAGAAGGCAAAAGACCCATATCTTGCACTCCTAGCTTACAGAGCAACACCACTGGCTAACGGATATAGCCCGGCGCAACTACTGATGGGACGGAGACTGCGCACGCCAGTTCCCCAGCTTCCTTCCCTACTCAATCCCAGCCTGCCCAATAAGAATACAGTGTTGGCAAAAGCGAGAGAGAGAAGGGCGAGGGACAGTGATGCGTACAACAGGAGACATCGGGCGACTGAACTTCCTCCACTCGCACCGGGGCAACCAGTGTGGATTACAGACACTAGGCGTGAAGGGACTGTCATTTCCTCTCACTCCAAACCCCGCTCTTATATGGTTGAGACTCCTTCAGGAGCCATCAGGAGAAATAGACGTCACCTCCAGCCATTGCCAGAGTCCACACCAAAGTTACAGACCCCATCTACCCCCGTCAGTCCCAGAGAAAATACCCTGCCAGCTCCCAACCTATCGACGTCTACAACTCTGACTCCCAAGACAGAAGTCCCAGGTCTTGTCAGAACTAGAGCTGGCAGAGTTGTCATAAAACCACAAAGATTGAACTTGTGAGATTAAATAAAGCAAAGCTTCTCGAGTTAAAAATAGAGTAACTATGTTTCTGCAATAGGTTCTAAGAAGTAACGAAAGTACAGTTTCCCTTACGCAGTAAATATTTCAATAAGTTGTTGTTTTCTGAGAAAGGAGGATGTGGTGTTATCTGTTTAAGTATATCCAGTTTTATGTTGAAAGTGTGTTGGGTACCGGAAGTGACAAATAAAGGTCGAAATTGTTTGCTCTACAAGGTGTCGTCTCTTTCCCTACCGAAAACCACGACAACACGTGTTAACAGAAAAAAGGCGGACATTGAAGTGAATATATACCTGATGCTCAGTCTGTAGCTTTTCGTCACACCTGGGGGAACACGGTGTTATTTCAAGTAGCTATTTCTTGTGTTGTCGAGTTTCAAAAATGTCAGTTTTGATTTTCGACAATCAGTCGCTCTTATGACTCATCGAATGACTCTAGTGACCAGTCAATTGGTAGCATGCAGTCTGACGACTTACATCTTAGGATCTGTTTAGATTACTTGTAACCCAGATTCCAAGCAATTTAAACAGTTTCCCTGGTACCAGATTCTCTGGTACCTGGTACCAGGTACTATGACCTAATGGAAAACCCATTAGTCCCATTGGTCGATCCGAGTGGGTACTAATGAAAAACATTTGCTTTAGTATGAGATTTTTGTGGCCTATGTGTGTCTGCCCACGGTGCTACTGCACAGGTCCCAAAGGAGATGGGGGAGCAGTGTGCTGCTGGGGGAACCTGCTACCATTGGGGTAAGGCTGCAACAGTATTAATATGGGCAGTATGTGTGTTAGGTTTTGTATTGTTGATTGTCATTTATGCTTAGAAATATCTACTTATATATGCTTAGAGTTTTATAATTAGTTGTAGATTGGTAGAGGTTTGATCCTTGATAGTCTGTAAACTTTGTGTGCATTAGAGAGCACTCTGGGAGCATGGGAGAGGTCGTACCTTCTCTTATTGTTTTATGGTAGGATAAACGTAGCTATATCTGTTTTAGGCTAAGTGCCTTTTGTTTAGATGAACTGCTGGACTTCCAGACCAGCAGGTTTAGGGAAGTCTTTATGGGGTCACACTCTGACCACACACACACACACACACACACACAGTATGTGTGAGTATTGAGTATTCTTTGTTCACATGTATACCTATGTAAGATGTTATATGTTAATGACCCTATGCATATTCATGTAACCACAATAAAAGGAGTGCTATGGGGAACCTGGCTGAGAGTCTGACGGAGGTCAAGTGGTGGAACGACACTTGGCTCCAGGCAGGTCTCCCTCATGCATGAGTAACAAGAAGAACTTTGCCTACTTGGTGTTCAATGCTTTTGCTGTGTTTTTAAATTGTCTCGTTCCAGCGGTGGGCCTGTGCTAGACAGACCCAACAATGTGTTAGAGTAACATCCACGCAAATGATTTTCTGGTTTGTTAATTTAAGTTTTGAAACTGCTTTTACAAGCTAATTGTGTGGTCATTTTCTGTTGCATAGCAGTCTCATTGTTGCTAAACAGGCAGGACAGAACCACGCTGTAGAACAGGCATAAGATAAATGTTGAAAACCCAGAGATTCAGACTGTGGAAGCATAGGCTAAAAACTAGAGCTGAACTTATTTCACTTTTCACTTCTCATATGGCTTTGTCAGGATGAGAGCAAACAACAGCGTGTATAAACGTGTGAAAACTGCCACTTCTGCATGGTTATATTTTCCTGTTTTCAGTGAAAGAGGTGAGTCAGTTATCTCATAGCCCACAGATGCAACTCAGGAAGTGTATAAATGTGTGTGTGCTTTGATCTGTGCAGTGAAGGCTCTCACTCATCGAGGAGGAGGAATTGTACCGACTGCTATCAAGGACACGATGAACAAGTCTTGCATCAGCTTTGACTTTACAGGAAAATTCCTGCCACCTGTCTACATTTTAGTATTCATCACTGGCATGGTGGCTAACGGACTGGGATTGAGGTCAGTGCTGCAGAAATGGGAGAAACTGGGGAATGTCTCTGTTTTCGTTTTCAACCTTGGACTTGCAGACATTTTGTATTTGCTCACACTCCCTTTTCTGATGGTGTACTACTTCAAGGGTGATCAGTGGATCTTTGGAGAAGCCTTTTGCAAGACAACAAGATTCTTCTTCAACCTGAATTTATACGGCAGCATTGGATTCCTCACCTGTATCAGTGTGTACAGGTACTTGGCTATTGTCCATCCAATGAGGATGATGGGGAGAATAACTGTGACTCATTTTGTGGCTATCTCAGTCATGGTCTGGCTGTTGGTGAGTGTTCAAAGTCTTCCAGACACGTTCTTCCCCAAATCACCCATAAACAATACTAAGAAGTGTTTTGATACCACCTCTAACGAGTATGTTAAAGATTACCTGAAATACAGTTTGGGACGGACACTCACTGGATTTTGCATCCCCCTGTTCATCACCCTCAGCTGCTATGGACATATGATTGCTGTTCTCTGCCACAATGATAACATTGATGAAGTACTGAAACAAAGAAGCTTAAAGTTGTTATTCATCTTGATTCTTCTGTTCTCTGTTTGTTACATCCCCTATCATATATTAAAAAATCTCAACCTCTTGTCAAGACTAAGCGTAATCAAGGGGACATGTCATAAATGGTCTAATGGAGTCTATATTTGTCATCAGATAAGCCGTGGCCTTGTGTGTCTGAACAGTGCGCTCAATCCTCTAGTTTACCTGCATGTAAGTGAAGATGTTTGTTCTCAGCTCAGACAGCTACTCCAACAAGCTCGCCAAGCTGTCACTAGTCTGTACACCTCTAACCTCACGGATACTTGAAATGTGCCGATGAACATGAGGAGTACGCCTCATCTGAGACTCATCTGAGACTTTTGTAAGAAACACAAAAATGTTGCTTTTTACTAAAAAGCAAAAATAATACTTAAAAAACACTTGAAAGACGAGTTATTGCATTTGTGATGCTTGAATGTTTGAAGAACAAACAGGATATGATGCTGCATGCTTCACTGCTGATAGAAGGTTAATGTTAACAGCATGTCACATGTATGTACACACGCTGAAAGTAAAGGTCAGTTTTGATTATGTTGTATATACTGTATGTCTATACTTTAAGCATTTGAATTCAAGCCTCCTCATTGTTGTTCTGCTGTCTAACTATAATTAAAGGCTTTTTATTCAGATTTCCCTTATTTTTGATAGTAAGTGCATAGTGGATGTTTTTTTAAAGTCTGTCGTTTAAAAGTAAAATAAACTGCTTTGTCCAGATCTCATTTATGTTTTAATGTACTTCCCTTAAAGCCCAACACATTTTCAGCAACTGAAGATAAATGTTCCAAATATTTGAGGAAAATCAGCTTTGCAAATATTTTTAAAGATGGTAAATCAATTCAAGAATACAATTCAAGATTGCAAGAATACACAAGAGTTTTTGTGAAACAGTTAACTGCACTGCAGACAATTATGATATCCTCTGTAAATGCCACAGGATATCTCATATAAAATCATTCTAACACCGTTTTTCCGCTCTCACCATGCCAGTAAATGTTACACAGATGTTCATTTACCACAGACAGCGAAGTAAATACACTCCTAATAAAGGTTTAAAGCCTCTGAGGTTTTATCAGAAGCAATACTACTTTATAGTTTGTTATTAAAGTTAAGATATTCACAAATGTGTTATAATTAGCAGGTTATTTGCTTTAAATTAGCAGAATCATGTTTGGAATAAAGAAAATGCTACATTCCAGCAAAGGAACCTCATCAAACACCAGTGGTAAGTAAAAGTGGTGGGATTATGTTTTTCTCAGTCAAAAATATGGCTTTTAGTCAAAATTTTAGGAGATATCTGTTATCTGAGGTAAATAGGGGCACAGAAAGAATAATCAGTAAATAAATGAATCAATTTATAAGGGTTCTTTTTATTTAGAAGTGTTTATTTATCATTCACACCTGGTTAATAATAACATGTAGGAGAGATTTAAATCTGGTTTTCACTCATGTCACAGTACAGAAACTTCTTTACTTAAAGTGACTAATGATCTTCTAATCGGAGCCGACTCTGGTCTTCTCAACGTTCTCATCCTTTTGGATTTGAGCTCAGCCTTCAACACTATCGCTCACTCTGTTGTCTCTTGGCATCTCTGACACACCTTTAGCTTGGTTCCAGTCATATCTTCTTGACTGCTCCCATTTTATTCAACTTAAATCATTTCTTTCTAGTCTATTCCCAGTCACTTCTGGTGTACCCCAAGGTTCAGTGTTAGGCTCTCTTCTCTTCATAATATACATCCTCCCTCATGGTACCATTTTCTTCAGATTTGATCTTCACTTTCACTGTTTTGCTGATGACACCCAGTTATATCTCTCCTCCAGGCCTGATTCCTCCCTCCCACCTTCTTCCCTTATAGAATGCCTAACTGAATTAAAATCCTGGTTCAACTGTAATTTTCTAAAGCTTAATGAGGATAAAACTGAAATCCTTCCTATTGGTACTAAATCCAACCTTTTGAAGGCAAATCATTTCTCTCTCACTATCGATAACTCCACAGTTTTCCCTTCACCTCAGGGTAAGAGCCTTGGTGTCATTCTAGACAGTTCACTATCCTTTAAATCTTACATCAATAATCTCACCTGCTCTGCCTATTTCCATCTACGCAACATTAACAGATTACGTCCTTCTCTTTCCACCCATTCTATGTCCTATCCTATGTCCATTCTTGTCCATAGTCTCGTTACCTCCCGCCTTGACTACTGTAATTCTCTCTTCCGTGGTCTCCCCCAAAAATCCCTTCATAAGCTTCAACTGGTATAAAGCTCCGTTGCCCACATTATTACCAGAACCCCCTCCTACCAGCACATTACCACTGTTCTTAAGGAACTACACCGGCTCCATTCCAGATAATATTCAAACTTCTTCTGCTAACCTTCAAGGCCATTCAGAACCTTGCTCCTCCTTACCTTTCTGATCTGTTAAGCACTACGTCTTCTGCCCACTCACTTCAATCCTCTTCTTCTATCCAGCTTGCTGTGCCTTCTTTCCGCCTCTATTATGTATTGCATGATGAGGAGCTAAATGCAGATTTCTAGGTGAGTTCAACAAAAAGAAAAAAGTAGTTCATTAAAAAAAAACCCAACATAAGCAAAGAGTCCATAAGCAAAAAACACCACCACAACAACAACAAAATCCCCCCACAAGACATAAATGACTACAAAAATAACAGGAAATAACACAACAGGGGAATACAGGCAACAGTAGAAAAACACAGAGACAACAGCTAAACCAAGTGACAAGAAAAACTATGGAGACTCCATGAAAACAAAAACATGAATGAATTCAAAGAAGACGATCGAATATACAAATACAGGCCATTTACAATAGTAATTAAAACTAAAGCTGTGGAATAATAATTAAAAGCAAACTGAAAACTTTCAACAACAATCAGAAATCACAAATAACCCATCAAGACTCCCAGGCAATGACATACTTTGGTCCTGGGTCGTTGACCCAGCGTTTTGTGTTTATTCTGATTTTGTATTGGTTTAGGGTTGAACCTGAAGTTTGGTGTATATTCAGCCCTACCTGTGTCTGTCCTTGGTGCTCTGTTCATGTCCCCGTGTTGTGTTGCAAATCAGTCTGTGTGTTTCCTGCTTTACTTTGAAGGCTCGTGTTCTGGATTTCCTTCTCTATTCTGAAGGTCTGTGTCTGTTATCATTGTGTTCAGCTTGTGTCCTCCAGTCATCATGTGTATTCATGTATACCCGATTACCTTGTGTGTGTATATTTAGTGGGTGTCGGTCTGTGTTCCTTGTCGGCTCGTCTGCATTCATCCATGTATCACTGCGTTCATCTGTGTTTCTTGGTATCCTGTTCCTTAGTCTGCGTCTCTCTGCCCCGCACCCCTTTCGTATGGTCTCAGGTTTGTCAGTTAGTTTCTCCCAGTTTAGGTTTCCGTTAGTAATCTCTCACGATTCGTTGCCCGTTTCTGCCACTGCCACCTTGTAAATAAACGTCACTCGAATCATCAGTCACTGCCGCATTTTGGGTCCTCCTTTTCCTCCACACCACACGGCTCACTCCGCCAGCCGTGACATACTTACTTATGTAAAATGATGTTTTAGGTCTTAAATGGTTTAAAATACAGCTACCATCGTGTGTGCAAAACAACCACAAACGGAGGTTATTAGATGCCCATCTGTTTAGATCACAAAGCTTTGCTGTCAAACAAAGTGTTTACTGATAAATAATAATATGCATCTGCATTTCATATGCTAAACTAACTTTCACACAGAGTGTTACATGCAATAAAAATAACCTTGTAATCCAAGTTATAATGAACATTCAATGTCTAGGACTTGAAAATGCGATCTTTTCTGAAAGTTTTAGTTAAAAAAATGTTTTGAATGACACAAATGATAACAATACAATAACAAGCATGCTTTTGTGTGGTGCATTGATAGAAAGGTAAACAGTATTTGTGCGCTAGCAAGCAAACAGACAGTTTCACAAGCATGTATACACAAGGTGTTGCACAATTATTAGGAATCTCTTTCCAGCTTCTCGGTGCTGGTTTACAAGCAGGGACATGACCGATCACTCTATGAACTTGTTTTCTTTCACTTGCCTCATTTGTAATTCTGCCACAGAGGAGTGAGGTTGTACAGACACACAATGCCTGATAATTGTACTTCTGTTGAATATGACTTCGAACGCAAAATTCTACCGTCCATTTACACCATGGTATTGATCATTGGTCTGGGAGCTAATGGATGGGGGATGAAGTCGATCCTGCAGAAACAGAAGAAAGTTGGAAACAATGTGTTTCTTTTAAACATTGGACTTGCCAATTTTTTGTTCCTTCCAACACTACCATTTTTGTCAGCATACTATTTTATGAACAGTAATTGGATATTTGGAGATGCCTTCTGCAAGATCACAAGATTCTGCTTCAACTTGAATTTATACGGCAGCATTGGATTCCTCACCTGTATAAGTGTGTACAGGTACCTGGCTATTGTCCATCCACTGAAAGCGATGGGAAGGATGACTGTCCGTAACACTGTGGTTATCTCAGTCATGGTTTGGGTGTTGGTGAGTGTTCAAAGTCTTCCAGACATGCTCTACCTCAAAACATCCACAAACAACACCACCAAAACAAATGAAACCGCAAAATGCTACCACACCACCTCTACACAGTATGTCGAGGATTACCTGACATACAGTCTTGGACAGACACTCACTGGGTTTTGCATCCCGTTCCTTATCCTACTTGGCTGCTATGGACATGTGATTTTGGTTCTCTGTCAAAGTAATACCATTGACAAGGAAGTAAAACAAAAAAGCTTAAAGTTGTTGTTTATTTTGATTCTTCTCTTCTCAGTTTGTTACATCCCATATCATATTTTTAGGAACCTCAACCTTTATGCAAGAGGATTATTAAAAAAGGGGCAATGCCCTACATGGAATAATGGAGTCTTCAGTGCTCATCAGATAAGTCGTGGTCTTGTGTGTCTGAATAGTGTTTTGAACCCCCTGGTTTACCTCCATATCACAGATATTTCTACTCAGTTCAATAAGCTTCTCCTGCGATCTTGTCATATGTTAAATCGTCTGACTGTATCAAGATATGGCAGTGTGCAGGCGACACAGTATACACAAGACTAGTTCATTGTTGACTTTGATCTCATCTTTTACTGCTGTGCTTAACAGCTACACTGTTCATTTGCTGTCCTTTTTTTCTATTTATTACATTCTTTTTTATACTATATTATACAATGTTTTAAATAAACTATGGATTCAGAGGAAACAGCTCCATGTGTCTGTGTTATGACAGATCTGTGAAAGGAAGCTAATGTCAACAGAGAATGACTAAAGCTGTGACTGAGAAAAAAATCAACAGCCAGTTCCTAATGACATTAGATTTTTGATGTAAATATACTCTTATCCACATTTTTTCACATATATCACAACAGCAACACTTGCACACAATAAGGTCAGGGCAGAGCACTGGGAGATGATTATCATGATTTATTTTTCAGTGCAATCATTAACAAGTTGTGGTTAGTAGTTAAAACACTCACAAGCAGCCCCTGGGTCATTGGTGTATAAGTGTGTGTATACAGATAAAAAGACCTAAGAGCATAGAGTACAACTGCTTTGTGAATGGGTTCATATGGCTTGTACTTGCATCTTTTTTAAAAGAAGACTGCATGAGTTCACACAGTGCGTTCTAGTGAAAGAAAATAACATAAATCATATAAAACAGATTTTTCTTTAAACCAGATAAAAAACAAAATATTTTGACAATATATTTAATTTATTCTCTAATGAAACTTTGCTTTTCTGTTCTCATATTGCATGCACATGTTGCACAGTGGCAATGCAAATGCAGTTCTAATACAGTGGGGCAAAAAAGTATTTAGTCAGCCACCGATTGTGCAAGTTCCCCCACTTAAAATGATGACAGAGGTCAGTAATTTGCACCAGAGGTACACTTCAACTGTGAGAGACAGAATGTGAAAAAAAATCCATGAATTCACATGGTAGGATTTGTAAAGAATTTATTTGTAAATTAGGGTGGAAAATAAGTATTTGGTCACCTCAAACAAGGAAAATCTCTGGCTCTCACAGACCTGTAACGTCTTCTGTAAGAAGCTTTTCTGTCCCCCACTCGTTACCTGTATGAATGGCACCTGTTTGAACTCATCATCTGTATAAAAGACACCTGTCCACAGCCTCAAACAGTCAGACTCCAAACTCTGCCATGGCCAAGACCAAAGAGCTTTCGAAGGACACCAGGAAAAGTGTTGTAGACCTGCACGAGACTGGGAAGAGTGAATCTACAATAGGCAAGCAGCTTGGTGTGAAAAAATCAACTGTGGGAGCAATCATCAGAAAATGGAAGACATACAAGACCACTGATAATCTCCCTCGATCTGGGGCTCCACGCAAGATCTCATCCCGTGGGGTCAAAATGATCATGAGAACGGTGAGCAAAGATCCCAGAACCACACGGGGGGACCTGGTGAATGACCTGCAGAGAGCTGGGACCAAAGTAACAAAGGTCACCATCTCCATGCCTGCTTCATGCCCTGGGGGACGGGGCTATGGCTCGCTACATCCTCTTGCAGACCATTACATGTGGAAACCATTTGAATACAAGCGCGCTGATCCACACAGGTATGCACACGGGTGTTCACTGCTCGTAGACTTAAATTACACCTTTCTTGGCTGCTACTTCAAAGCACATTGTGCGCTGTCTGTCCTGCGTGCTGCACAACAACATTGAATATTTAGTATTTACTGCTGTTTACACTTAGCTAGATTAATGCGATGGTGTTGTGTTTAGTATGTTGCTTTGGGGTTTTTTTTTTTTGCTTGTTTTCTATTCTTCTTCTCTCAACAGGTGATCCAGGAGATTTTTTTTTCTCCCCCCCTTTCTCACTGTCCCTCTCCCTTTCAGTTTTTCTTTTCCTTCCTCTTTCTTTCTCCCTTTCCTATCCCTCACTCATGTCTGTCCCGTCTGTAACATCTGAAAATAAAATATAATAAATAATAAAAACGGCAGCACGGTGGCACGGTGGTTAGCACTGTTGCCGCACAGCAAGAAGGTCCTGAGTTCAATTCCACCATCAGGCCGGGGTCTTTCTGTGTGGAGTTTGCATGTTCTCCCCGTGTTTGCGTGGGTTCTCTCCGGGTACTCCGGCTTCCTCCCACCGTCCAAAGACATGCAACTTGTGGGGATAGGTTAATTGGATAATCCAAATTGCCACTAGGTGTGAATGTGAATGTGAGTGTGAATGGTTGTCTGTCTCTATGTGTTAGCCCTGCGACAGACTGGCGACCTGTCCAGGGTGTACCCTGCCTCTCGCCCTATGACAGCTGGGATAGGCTCCAGCGCCCCCCGCGACGCTGAAAAGGATAAGCGGAAGCGAATGGATGGATGGATAAATAATAAAAACAAAGATCGATCAAATGGACCAATACGGCAATGCCACGATGATCCATTTGGCAAAGTAAATCCATTGGGTATCCTTGTTGGTCTTCAGACAACAATTCTGATGGCTAAAGAACCAAATGGGACAGGCAAAAAAAAACAAAAAACAAAGGTCACCATCAGTAACACACTACAACGGCAGGGAATCAAATCCCGCAGTGCCAGACGTGTTCCGCTGCTGAAGCCAGTGCATGTCCAGACCCGTCTGAAGTTTGCCAGAGAGCACATGGATGATACAGCAGAGGATTGGGAGAATGTCATGTGGTCAGATGAAACCAAAGTAGAACTTTTTGGTATAAACTCAACTCGTCATGTTTGGAGGAAGAAGAATACTGAGTTGCATCCCAAGAACACCATACCTACTGTGAAGCATGGGGGTGGAAACATCATGCTATGGGGCTGTTTTTCTGCCAAGAGGACAGGACGACTGATCCATGTTAAGGACAGAATGAATGGGGCCATGTATCGTGAGATTTTGAGCCAAAACCTCCTTCCATCAGTGAGAACTTTGAAGATGAAACGAGGCTGGGTCTTCCAACATGACAATGATCCAAAACACACCGCCCGGGCAACAAAGGAGTGGCTCCGTAAGAAGCATTTGAAAGTCCTGGAGTGGCCTAGCCAGTCTCCAGACCTCAACCCCATAGAAAATCTGTGGCGGGAGTTGAAAGTCCGTGTTGCTCGGCAACAGCCCCAAAACATCACTGCTCTCGCGAAGATCTGCATGGAGGAATGGGCCAAAATACCAGCTACTGTGTGTGCAAACCTGGTAAAGACCTATAGTAAACGTTTGACCTCTGTTATTGCCAACAAAGGTTATGTTACAAAGTATTGCGTTGTATTTTTGTTATTGACCAAATACTTATTTTCCACCCTGATTTACGAATAAATTCTTTACAAATCCTACCATGTGGATTCATGGATTTTTTTTTTTTTTTCACATTCTGTCTCTCACAGTTGAAGTGTACCTCTGGTGCAAATTACTGACCTCTGTCATCATTTTAAGTGGGGGAACTTGCACAATCGGTGGCTGACTAAATACTTTTTTGCCCCACTGTAAATATTTAAAGATGACAACTGAAAAATTGCTCAGAACTCTTTGTAATAAAATATTTTAATATTTTTCTCTGACTAATCAACTCACACACACACACAGAGTCAGTTTTTTCTTTTCTATTGCACACTCCCTCCAACCTCTCCACCACTTGTTTACTGTGGTTTCCTCACACATGCCAGCTGATACACCCCTTTTCTAAATAATTTAATCTTGCTCTGTGGAAGAGACCTAAGCTTCCTGTTTGCATCTAGTAATACGAGTTCTTGTTGACACTGACTATCCTGCAAAAGCATTTGCAACACCTGGTGAATATTTCAATAAGGACAGATCATTAGAAACAATTAACATGACTTTGACTCCAACGGCGAGCAGAACGGAACCCCAGCTGTGACAGGGTTTAGAGCAGGACCTCTGTGAAAGAGAAAGAGATTCACAGGTAAATCTAAAGTATGCACCATGAATGCCGATTGGCTTGGAGAAAGCAGCGAGAAGGTGATTGGACTAGACCAGTGTTGTGTCCACACATACTATTGCATTTGTTCTGTAGATGCATTTACCAGAAGCGCTAGAGGGCGCTAGTGAGTATGTTGTTCTGGTTGTGGTTTTGAAGAAGAAAAAAGAAAAATAAAGAAAGGAGTCAACTCCGGTAATCCTCTGTTCCTACCTGCGTGTGTGTGTAATGCTTGCTGAACTAACACCACACAACAAGTGGCGACGAGAGTAGTGGTGATTAAGTTATGGCTCTGCTCTCTTTGCAACCCCCGGCTGTGTTCCTGGATTGCCCGGGCGAACCGAGAATTCCATTTGCTGCGTGGAAAAAGTTGTTCGATAACTACTTGCTGGCGATCGGGGGTAATGACTTTGCTACGGAGAGGAAGAGGGCCCTGCTCATTCACTGCTTGGGAACGGAGGGACAACGAATCTACAGCGCCTTACCACTCGCTACGGATGATTACGAGGGATCCGTAAAGGCTTTGGAAACGTACTTTCATCCTAAAGTCAATGTTGTCGCCGAGAGATACCGTTTCAGGCAACGAGCCCAAGCTGTCGGTGAGTCTACAGATCACTACGTTGCAGCACTGCGTGAGCTCGTGAAACAA
Organism: Astatotilapia calliptera; assembly: GCF_964374335.1. NCBI lineage: Eukaryota > Metazoa > Chordata > Actinopteri > Cichliformes > Cichlidae > Astatotilapia > Astatotilapia calliptera. The sequence continues at coordinate 6,167,092 of NC_137441.1, forward strand.
TGTAAGTTCGGGGCTATGGAGAATGAAATGTTGCGGGATCAACTTGTAGAGAAGACAAATAATGCTCGTATACGTGAAAGACTGCTAATGGAGGAGGATTTGACGCTTGATCGAGCTTTGGAAATTGCTAGGCGTACAGAGGCTGCAATAGCTGATGCAAAGGCCATTGCTGTCGGTGAAACAAAGCCTGTTGCCGCTGTTCAAGTACAAAAGAAGATGCGCAAGCCAAAATACAAAGCAGCTAAAAAAACGGATACAGCTCCGACGTGCTACCGTTGTGGTTCAGCTGATCACAAAGCCAATGATAAATCCTGCCCCGCAAAAGACTGCAAATGTAATACGTGTGGGAAAATCGGACATCTTTCGAGAGTGTGTAAATCTTCTCATAAGCTTGTTAATGAAGTGACTGTTCCTGAAATGTGTGTTTTAACTGTTGACAATTGTGTCAGTGGTGATCCGGCTAAATTGATGTGCACTGTTACTGTCACTGTACCAAATACTGCACAGGCATGCACTGTTAAGCTACTAGTAGACACAGGGTCTGGTGTTTCCATACTGCCTGAACATGTTTACAGCACAAATTTTGGCTCAGTTAAGTTAAGTAATCCAGCTGTTCAGCTTATTACATATTCAAAAGAGAAACTGGATGTATTAGGGTGTCTTAGAGCTGACATTACTTACAATGGCAAGAGTGCCTCCACAGATCTCTACATTGTGAGAACAGGAACACCCATACTGGGAATGGACTTGGTGACTGCCCTCCAGCTACACATAAAAGGGGGACAATTAGTTCTTGACAGTCCCAAGGTCTGTGCTGCACTCCAGCAAACCTCGGCTCTGCCCACTCAATGTAAACAGGAATGTGAGTCTCCAGTTGCATTCGGATGTGCAAAGGACTTTGTACATAAAGTGAAGGTGCGACCTGAAGTGAAGCCAATACAGCAGAAACTTCGACGCTTACCCCTGTCAGTCCGTGATGCTGTTTCCGCAGAACTCAAGAACCTTGAGGAACATGGCATCATAGAGAAAATCGATGCATCTGAATGGGTCTCCCCGATTGTAGTCACTAGAAGGAAGACTGGTGGCATACGCATGTGCGTTGATTTGAGAGAACCTAACAAAGCGGTGGTCGCTGACAGTCATCCCTTTCCACTGATAGAGGACATACTGTCTGAGCTGCGTGGGGCTGTCACGTTCTCCACCCTGGATCTTAAATCCGCCGACCATCAGCTGAAACTACATGAAGAGAGTAGAGGGCTCACTGCTTTCATTACACATGAAGGACTGTACCAGTACTGCAGAGTTCCCTATGGGTTGAGTTCAGCACCTGCAGCCTTCCAAAAGATGATGACACAAATCCTACGCGGCCAGAAAGGGGTGCAATGCTACCTTGATGATGTCATCATATACGGAACGTCAGAAGCTGAACATGAGGCCAACTTGCGTGCTGTGTTACACAGAATCAACAATGCAGGACTGAAACTCAATGTTGACAAATGTCAACTCCGTCAAACTACTCTGAGCTTTTTGGGTCAAAAGATCGGTCCAGAAGGTCTGCTGCCAGATGACTCTCATGTCACTGCCATCCTGCATGCTCCGCCCCCTACTGATCCTGCAACCCTGCGCTCATTTCTTGGCTTGAGTGCATGGTACAGCAAGTTTGTGCCAAATTACGCGACTGTTGTTGAACCTATGAGAGCTCTTCTGCGTAAGGACTGTTCATTCCACTGGAACGAAGCAGCTCAAGCAGCGTTTGATCAAGTCAAGCGGTTAATCGTGCACAGCCCTGCCCTGGTGATGTTCGACCCCAGTAAGCCAACCATAATCTCAACAGATGCCTCAGACTACGGGCTGAGGCATCTGTTGAGACACTGATAAGTGACAATGGCTCTCAATTTCTCTCTGCTGAGTTCACTGACTTCCTGAAAAGCAGGGGAATCCAACACCTGAGATCCTCAGTGTATTACCCAAGAGCTAATGGGGAAGTTGAGAGATTCAATAGATGCGTTAAAGACTGCCTACAGACTGCCTCGATTCAAGGACAACCCTGGAAATCGTTCCTGAGAACTTACCTGATGGACTACAGAGCAACCCCTCATTCAACAACTGGAGTTTCCCCTTCAGAACTGCTCCATGGACGACGAATGAGAACAAAGTTACAGGTAATGGATATGCCTGTTCTTCAGACAGAGAGGCATACCATGTGCGAAAGAGTTAAGAATAAGCAAATGAAAATGAAAGAATACACTGATGCTCGCAGACACGCCAAACCATCCAACTTTCAGCCTGGTGACAAGGTACGGGTTAGGAAGCCATGGAAGGTAAAGAAAGGCGAGTTAAAGTTTTCCAAACCAAGGACTGTCATGACAAGGAAAGGACCAAACACTTATTTGCTGGATGATGGACGGACCTGGAACGCCTCACACTTATCGGCTCTGTCAGAGCTGAACGCAGGTACTGATTCTGACACAACAATGGACTGTCATAAACCAGGAACTGATCTAGCATCTAACTCTGAGTCTGATAGTAGGCTTAGGCCCACCAGGATGAAGAACCCACCTTGCTGGACCCAAGACTTTGTCATGGGAAAGTGAATGTTACTGAGTAATGTGAAATATGTTAAACGTGTATTAGGTGACATACATCAGAATGAAGTCAGGTTCACAAAAGAAATCCTTGTTCAAAGGGGGAGATGTTGTGTCCACACATACTATTGCATTTGTTCTGTAGATGCATTTACCAGAAGCGCTAGAGGGCGCTAGTGAGTATGTTGTTCTGGTTGTGGTTTTGAAGAAGAAAAAAGAAAAATAAAGAAAGGAGTCAACTCCGGTAATCCTCTGTTCCTACCTGCGTGTGTGTGTAATGCTTGCTGAACTAACACCACACAACAACCAGTGATGACACAAGCGGCTTGACAGCGTGGGAAAGTCTGATAAAGCTTACATTTAGGCGTCAGCACCCAGGAGCTGACACATGTGTGGCCATAGAACTTTCTTATTGAACTTGGGAATAAGCTTCATTTCAAAACCTTAAACATTACTGATTTATTATAATCTATTACTGATTCAGAATAAGTAATATTGACTCACATGAAACTAATAGTTAAACAGTTAAAAACAATCTATCATTTTTTATTTTGATAAATATTTTGGCAACTGTAAAAGTGATAATTTACAGTTGTTTAGCCATGAAAGACTGCAAAAAAAGCACAAAGTTGTCAGGGTGAACAAGAAAAGCGAGGTCTGTCAAAATCATGAAACCTAATAATTTTTTATCAGGTCACTACCTCATAGCAACTATAGTCACTGAAGGATTCAGTTTTCACCTTTTCTATTGTGCACTCCCTCCAACCTCTCCACCACTTGTTTACTGTGGTTTCCCCACACATGCCAGCTGATACACCTACTATCAGTCTATCTCCTCCCCCATCTTCTTTTCCAAATAATTTAATCTTGTTCTGTGGAAGAGACCTAAGCTTCCCGTTTACATCTAGTAATACGAGTTCTTGTTGACACTGACTATCCTGCAAAAGCATTTGCAACACCTGGTGAATTTTAGGATTCCATGCCTGCCCACTCTTGCATGCCACCACCAGACAGGCCTCAAATATTATATTTCTGCATTTCTTTGTTTTGGTTTAAGTGTCTTTGTGTACTTTGAGAACTTGTGTGAAAATGTGAGGATGTTCATTTTTAGATTTATTGAAAAATATAGTAAAAATACAAAAACAATAAGCTGCTTGCTTTCATATTCCAAACAATGCCCAAAGGCAAGATTAAGATTGCATGCATATCTATTAGACATGTTGCATTTACTTGCGATCTCAGTCTTATGCTTCAGTGGGCAGGAATTCAAGCTTGAACATGACGTATAAATTGTTAAAACAAAAAAAACAAAAATAGGGTGTGTTTTCTTTCACTTTCATGACATATAACTCTCCATGAAGGGGGGAGATTGTGCAGACTTTTGCTTTAGAAGCACAATGAATAACAGTTCCTGTACTTCAGGCAACTTAAAACTCCATGAACACAAAATTCTACCTGCCATTTATGCCTTTGTTATGATTGTTGGTCTGGGAGGAAATGGATTGGGACTGAAGTCTCTGCTGCAAAAAAAGAAGAAACTTCGACACATTAATCTGTTCCTTCTGAACCTTGGAGTTGCAAATTTTTTGTTCCTGCTAACACTCCCATTTTTGTCAGCGTACTACTTTATGGACAGTAAATGGATATTTGGAGATGCCTTCTGCAAGATCACAAGATTCTGCTTCAACCTGAATTTATACGGCAGCATTGGATTCCTCACCTGTATAAGTGTGTACAGGTACCTGGCTATTGTCCATCCAATGAGGATGATGGGGAGAATAACTGTGACTCACTCTGTGGCTATCTCAGTTTTGGTTTGGCTGTTGGTGAGTGTTCAAAGTCTTCCAGATATCTTCTTCTCCAAAATCTCACCAAATAAAACTGAAGAATGCTACCATACCACCTCTAACGAGTATGTGGAGGATTATCTGAAATACAGTGTGGGTTGGACATTGACTGGGTTTGTTATGCCACTCCTTATTTTACTTGGCTGCTATGGACATGTGACTCTTGTTCTCTGTCATGCAAATACCATAAAGGAGGTGGTGAAAAAACGAGTTTTAAAGTTATTATTCATCTTGTGCCTTCTCTTCTCGGTTTGTTACATCCCCTATCATATTTTCAAGAACCTCAGCCTTTATTCAAGAGTTTTGTCAAAACAGGGGAAATGTCCAGATTGGAATGAGGGAGTCTTTGGGGCTCACCAGATAAGTCGTGGAATTGTGTGTTTGAACAGTGTTTTGACTCCCCTGGTTTACCTCCATGTAAAGGATTTCCCTACTCGATTCCAACAGCTGCTCCAGCGAACTTGCCAGATCTTTAATTGGCCGAAATCAAGGAGTGGCAGAATCCCTGTGACACAGTCTGATGAAGTTTAACAAGTTTGCCATATGTTAGAAATCTTAAAAATGTTTTACATAACCAGCTCTACACACATGCATCTTTGTTGTAATTGTATTCACACTGTGTAAAATTCCACTGGTTTTGACTAAGTCAACATTAGCAGCCACTTAATAACAATATTTTATTTCTGATGCAAATATCTTGTGATCCTTGAAATGGACAACTGTGGCATGATTACAGCACCTCCTGCTAAATGCAATCAATAAATAAAGGTGCGATTGTTGCCTCCCTAAGATGATGACCAGAGGGGCAACTGGTTTCCTGTTCAACAACGTGTGGCGCTGTGATAAAGAATAGAAAAAGGGACACACGTTGAGCTGATGCCAGTTTCACAACAGGAAGGTTTATTCTTCACAACAGCTTAGAACAGCTTCAGGTATCACCATACTAACTGCAAAGAAATGGCCTTATGTTTCAGTCCAGTTTACCATACATGGCCACAGTTCCATGAGCTAGAGACTGTATAAATCCCTCAATACAACTTTGACAAAACATAAACAAAATGTTGCTTAAATCCACTGATAATATCAGATCCACAATGTATCACAATAAACACATTTGTTTTACAAAGATAAACAAAACACAATAGTGTACTCTGTACTTCATTTTTAACTACATTTACAAACATCTTAAATTTACTCATTTTAATTCTTGTTCAGCACTAAATTATTTATGTGAAATGTATTTCCACTGTACTGACAATGTAACTTCTGTTTTTTTAAATATAGCTATTTTACTCTTTACAAGGAAATAATGTCTTTGACATAAAACAGACATATTCACTGTTCTGATACAACCTACAACTATATAGAGTGCAATGCTCCTTTAACAGCGTTCACTACTACTGTGCAGTCAGCATTGATCAAACAGTTTCCTTATAACACTTTATAAATGTCTTTGTATTAAACCACAAACTTGTTCTTATAACCACAAGATCAACCAGAAGAATAAAACGTAGTATGAAGCCCATTTATCAGAGTGCATAATACATCAAGAGTTCAGTCCAGAAATCTCTCACAGGTCAGATTAGCTTCCCCACACACACTCCGTATTCCACATTAGCCAAGTCCGCTAGCATTAGCATCATTTAGCCTGCAGCCTTAACCCACAATTCAGACACAACTCAGAATGAATCCATTTCTTTAGCGAGTTGCGCTCATTACCCACATAAACAACATCGTCCGTTTGTAAGGTCTGCAGTATACATTCATTTAAATGCATTTACTAACCTGTGATAAAGAATAGAAAAAGGGACACACGTTGAGCTGATGCCAGTTTCACAACAGGAAGGTTTATTCTTCCTCTGTGCCCCAAAACGCTACTCGATACCACTGCGCGTAATGCGCCCTCTAGCGGCTGGATGTAGGATAGCATCTTAAATGACAGGTACAAAGATACAATCACAACAAAACACAACAACAACTGGGCTGTTTTCCCCAGTTTAATTCTGATACTAGATTTTACTAGAAAGCTATTTTCAACTCTCTACACTCTCCCCCACTTAAAAGAATGTCTCCTGACATTTGTTTCTTCATGTGTGGACCCATTAGTGTATGAGTGTGCAGTCATTGTGGTAGTACGGCTGAGAATAGATGGGGTGAAAGAATGATGGGACGCTGTGTGTCCACATCCAGGGTTGGCTAGCTGAAAGGGTGTTCATATCTGCCCTCCAGTGACAGTATGATGGCTGACCCAGTGCATTGTACGTGAGTCTTTCTGTTGGTCTCCCCCTCCTCTGTGATCTCCTTACAAAGTCATTTTCTCTATTTTCTCCATCCATTTCCTCCATGTCTTTTTCTGCTAACTCCTCGGCCTCCACAACATCTTGTTCTCCCCCATATTCTGGCCTGTCAAGAGGACAGAACTCTCTTGCTGCTGCCCGTAGCTTGGGCTGACTTTGAGAATCCTGCTTTGGAATGACAGTTTCCTGTTGCTGAGGGTGCTCCTGTTGAATAGCAGGTCCTTGTTGTTGAGGGTTCACGAGTCTGTAGCATGGAATCTTCCTCCGGAGGTCATGGTGGTAGGTATAACTATCTTCCTCATCCGAGCTACTGGTCGCCGTTTCGTTGACATCTCTTTCAGGTTGTCTTTGCCTTTTTGCTTTTGTCTTTTCTTCCACAGGAAGTTCTTCCTCGAAAGGTAAGTCGTTTACTGGTAGTAGGAGGTTTCTATGAAGAACCCGCATGGCTTTACTACCTCTCTCTGGCTGTACCTTATAGACGGGTCCATCTCCCAATCTCTCCACCACGCGATGTACTACCTTCTCCCAATAGGCGCGCAGTTTTCCTGGCCCTCCTCTCTCTGACAAATTTTTCACCAGTACTCTGTCACCTGGCTGGAGAGTAATACCTCTTACATGTCTGTCGTACTGCTTTTTGCTTTTGGCTGAGGACTGTCGGCTGTTATTTGCAGCTATTTGGTAAGCGACTCGCATCCTCTCAGCCCACTTTTGGACAAACGTTTGGTGGTTTTGTGCCTCAGTGTCTTTCCCTTGGTGAAAAAGTAGGTCAACTGGTAGCCGTGGAGCCCTGCCATACAAGAGAAAAAATGGAGAGTACCCTGTTGCGTCATGTCTTGTGCAATTGTAGGCATGCATGATCTGAGGCAGATGATCTTTCCATTCACTCTTTTTCTCTTCTTGTAGGGTGCGCAGCATTTGGAGAAGTGTGCGATTTAATCGCTCCACTGGATTGCACTGAGGATGATAAGGAGTGGTGCGTGAGTGTGCAATTCCTGATAGTTGTTGCAGTCTTTGGAACAGGCTGTTTTCAAACTCACGTCCTTGGTCGTGATGCAACTTCTCTGGATACCCAAAGCGAGGAATAAAGTCCTGAAATATCTTTTCAGCAGCTGTCTTTCCTGATTTGTTTCTCGTTGGGTATGCCTGCGCAAAGCGCGTGAAGTGATCAACGAGGACAAGGATATACTCATATCCTCCTTTGCTTGGCTCCAAGTGCAAATAGTCAATAGAGACCAACTCAAAAGGTGCACTGGTGGTGAGGGATCCCATTGGAGCTCTCTGTTGGATATTGGGGTGCTTCTGTTTAATACACGGGCATTTTTTTGTCACGTATTCTTCCACATCTTGCTGCATGTACGGCCAATAGAACCGTTCTCGGGCCAGATGGATCACCTTTTCAGAACCTACATGCCCCATGTCGTCATGTAAGCTTTTCAGTACCACTGATTTGAGCTGTTCAGGGAGGACCAGTTGTCGGTTTTGGTTTGTTTTTCGGTAGAGTAGTCCATTTTCTACTTCTAACTTGTTCCACTCATAGAGCAGTCTCCTTGTCTGTTTAGACATTGTTTTTTTATCTTTTTCATTTGGAGTCCAAGCTCTCAGTTTCAAAGAAATAACTTCTTTAATAGCTGGATCTGCTTGTTGTGCAGCTCTAATATCTCTGGGAATGATGCCTGAAACGCTATTGTGTGGTACAGCATTTCCATCATCACCATTTAGTTGCAATGCAGCCACCCAGGGAACATCATCGTTTTGTACCATTTTTGTCCCCTGCCACACCGCAGAGACCACCTCCGGTGACACCGTCTCTGTATGGTCACTCATCTGCTGCTGCAGGTTCACGGGATACCTGGACAACATATCGGCATCAGCGTTCCTCTTTCCTGGTCTATACTTAATGTCAAAATGGAAATCCGCCAACTCCCCAACCCATCTGTGACCCACAGCATTTAGTCTTGCTGAACTCAGGATGTAGGTCAAGGGGTTATTATCGGTATAGACCGTGAAAGTTGGTGCATAATACAGGTAATCCCGGAACTTGTCGCAAATAGCCCATTTAAGTGCCAGGAACTCAAGTTTGCCCGAGTGCAGATGATAGTTCCGCTCTGCAGGTGTTAAGGTCCTGGAGCCGTATCCAATGACACGCAGTTTGTTGTGTTGGCGTTGGTATAATACAGCTCCCAAACCTTCGTTTGAAGCGTCCGTGTGTAACACAAATGGAAGATCAAAATCTGGGAAGGCCAGGATGGGGGGGTTTGTCAACATGTCCACCAACCTGGACACCACGTTCTGATGTTCAGTAGTCCAAGTGACAGGTGAGCGAGAGGGAAGTTGCCCCTTGTTCCCTTTGGTCGCTGGACTTTTTCCCTTAACAGTCTGAGGCTTGATGGCATGACCTGTCTCAGCTGGGTTTTGGAGAATTTCAAACAAGGGCCTCGCCAGTCGTGAAAAGTCTTGGATAAAGGACCGGTAGTAACTGAGAAATCCAAGCAACGTCCGGACCTCTCCAACTGTGCGAGGCTTCTTGTCTTTCAGGGCTAGAACTGCTTCCAAATCCTTTGGATCGATCTGAATCCCTTCTCCTGACACCACTCGCCCGATGTACCGAATTTGTCTCTTAAAGAGCTCACATTTGGCTGGGCGAAGCTTAATGCCGTGTTGTCGCATCCGGTGAAACACTTGTCTTAGATGGTCTACATGTTCGTCAAACGTTTTGGAATAGCAAAGGACATCATCCAAATACGGCACGCAACACTCATCTCTGATGCCCTCTAACACTCCCTCCATGCACCTCTGAAAGGCAGCTGGTGCATTCGTCAGTCCAAAGGGTATTCGTACCCATTCGTAGAGTCCCCAGGGTGTGCTAAAGGCAGTTAGATGTCTTGACTCCTCACTCACAAACCCTTGATGGTACGCACTCCCTTGGTCCAAGATGGAGAACCATGAATTGCCTCCTAGGCTGTCCAACAAATCCTGGATCCGTGGGAGTGGATGGCGATCTGGGACGGTTTTGCGGTTAAGCTCACGGAAGTCAACACACAGGCGAAGACTGTTGTCTTTTTTTCGCACACACACTACAGGTGAGGAATGGGCAGAAACAGACTTCCTAATCCACCCCCTGTTTAGGAGATTTTGGATATACTCCTTCACCTCCTTAAACAGTGGCCGTGGAATGGAATTGTAGCTTTTTTGAACTGGAGTGTCATCAGTCGTATTGATTTTGAGCTGTAAGCCAGGGACACACCCAATGTCTCCTTCATCATGAGCAAACACGTCTGATTCCTCATAAAGCATTTGCCGTACCCTGCTCTGGTCAGGCTCCGGCAGGTGATCTAAATCCACATTTGGATGCCATCTTTCCTCCACACTGCCAGCCTGGCGATTTTCCTTCCCATTACTTTGTTCTTCACTGGTCGGACTTGTTTGGGTAGCGCACAGAAGGGTGTCATTGTGTGGTTCTCCAGGCCCCTGCATAGTTGGATGGATGTTTACAGGTGTGCTTTCAATAATTTCTTCAATGAATCCTAAGACTGCTTTTGGAGGTAAAAAAACATCATGCCTTGTTGAATTCTGGATTGGTATTCTCACTATTTTTGAGGCGCCAGCCGGCACTTCAACGAGCGCAGGAAATAACTCCAACCCATCTGGCAAGTGACTGTCTACATTTGGCTCAAACAACATGACTCCTCCTCCAGGAAAAGCTCTCATGCGGCATTTCACCTGACAGATCTGACTGCGGGGGATCGTGAGTCCCTTCTTTCCAACTCTTAATACTGGACATTCTGACTCTTCCAGGGGTTGCTTTGTGTGAACCACCGAAACAAGACTTTCAGCATTACTCTTCTGAATTCTCAGCGCTTCTGAAAGGAGACTCACTAAGTTGCCGTCATCTCTTTGATCACCATTCCCTGCAATCATCTCTTGTATCACATTAAAGCCTAGTAGCGGGCTGCTCAACCCTCCTCGACTTACTAGCATGGGAACATGAATAGCAACTGAGCCATGTCTGCTACTTGTGATCTCAAGAAAAACTTCTATCCACCCTTCAAACGGCACATCTGTCCCATTAGCTGCAGTGACTTTGAGTGGGTGATTTGAGAGTAGGCTTTCCAGTGGCCTGATTGTCACATTTGGCAAGGCCCTTTGCACCCAAGACTTCTCCACAATGCTTACTTGGGCCCCACTATCCAACAACATTTGAAGTTTGACCCCATCTAGATAACAAGTTACCATACACCTGCCCCCAATCAGCTGGGCAACACGCTCCCTTTTGGACACTTGACATGATTTGGGGGTCTTGGTTGAAGATGGAATTTTATCTTTGGGGTGCAGCTTCTCTGGGACTGGGGACTCTGCATTCTCCAAGGTCACTGGTGGTCCCTCCCCAGCGACCTCACCCGGTTTCCCGACAGAGTTCCCTTTTGTAAGCAGCCAATAGCTCTGTGTCCCTCTTTTCCACATCGGAAGCAGTGTGAGCAGGTGTCATTTCCTTGGGATACACATTGGTGACATTTCCCTTTAACTTCAGGCTTGGTTGACTGTTTTATGTGTGGCAAAGGGTTGTAGGTGTTTTCTGTTGCCACATTCACTACCGGTGTGATGGCTTTCTCCAAACTTTTGGCCAAAGATGACACTTGGGCTGTTAACTCCTGTATAGCACTGCGATTGGCCTGCACCTCTGCCTGCACTTGAATGGCATTCTGTTTGTCACTGTCCAGCTGGGCTGTATTGATACTGATTGCTTTTTGTTTGCATACCTGTCCCAACCTGGTTTTCCTCTCAGTGTCCTCCCTCAGTGATCTTGTGATCACGTCGAGTATAAAGTCATCAGTCACATTCATGTCTGAAATATGTGGTTGAAGATCTCGTCTGATGTATGAGCATTTTTCATTCATCCCCTGGTAAAGCGAATGAAGAAACACTCCCTGCACCAGTTTGCTATCATATTGGAAGTCTGTACCTTGTTTAGAAGCAAACATTATACGCTGCTTGACCCCCATTAGTCTATACATAAACTGTTGTGGGCTTTCTTTGTCATGTTGCTTTGCGTTACTTAGTTCCTGGAACAATTCAGTACTGCTCTTATCCCTAAGGTGTGCTTTAAGGAACCTTTTTAACTCAGCAAGGGTCAGGGTGTCTTTGGTCATGAGCATGTCTTTAAAGGTACCAGGCTTAATTATCTTGAGCACCGTTCTTAAGACCTCAGCTTCTGAGAACCCCTCAGCCAGACCTTCATCAATTTGTTTACATAGACAGTTAAAACTCAAATCAGAAGCTGAGTCTGAGATTTGACCACCATGTATCTTAAATTCTCTATGTGGTAACAATGCAGCCACATCTGTCAGTTTTACTAAACCAGTTACAGGATCAGCAATCACTGCTGTTGGGATACTCTTTTTCATTACTGATGCTACTACTGCTGGTTCAGTCTCTGATACAGAAACAGCATCCCCTTCATCAGATGCTTGACCAAGTTCAACAGTTACCTGAGGTGCTTGCAGGTCATCAATGAGGTCACGAAATGCAAGCAGACGAGACATGCCCTGATCTTCGAGGCTCTTCAGTCGTTTACTTCTCAGAAAGTCAACAATAAAGTCAAAGAGCTCCACCTCAGTTGCATCCTCACCGGGAACATCTTCCACCTCTTCTTCTTGACACAATGCTGCAAGTTTATGTAGCAGGTCCCTGTTAGCGGCTCTGGTCAGCTGATGGAGCTGGTTCTGGATCTCCCACTGTAGGTCGTGCAGAGTGGCCATGTCTGGATACCTGATGTCAATCGTTACTAATGCTGTGCATCAGAGGGATATGGATCCCGCAATTCTTGGCTGATTAGCACCTGACCACCATGGCGCTAATCCCGGACGAGCCCCCAGAATTGTTGCCTCCCTAAGATGATGACCAGAGGGGCAACTGGTTTCCTGTTCAACAACGTGTGGCGCTGTGATAAAGAATAGAAAAAGGGACACACGTTGAGCTGATGCCAGTTTCACAACAGGAAGGTTTATTCTTCACAACAGCTTAGAACAGCTTCAGGTATCACCATACTAACTGCAAAGAAATGGCCTTATGTTTCAGTCCAGTTTACCATACATGGCCACAGTTCCATGAGCTAGAGACTGTATAAATCCCTCAATACAACTTTGACAAAACATAAACAAAATGTTGCTTAAATCCACTGATAATATCAGATCCACAATGTATCACAATAAACACATTTGTTTTACAAAGATAAACAAAACACAATAGTGTACTCTGTACTTCATTTTTAACTACATTTACAAACATCTTAAATTTACTCATTTTAATTCTTGTTCAGCACTAAATTATTTATGTGAAATGTATTTCCACTGTACTGACAATGTAACTTCTGTTTTTTTAAATATAGCTATTTTACTCTTTACAAGGAAATAATGTCTTTGACATAAAACAGACATATTCACTGTTCTGATACAACCTACAACTATATAGAGTGCAATGCTCCTTTAACAGCGTTCACTACTACTGTGCAGTCAGCATTGATCAAACAGTTTCCTTATAACACTTTATAAATGTCTTTGTATTAAACCACAAACTTGTTCTTATAACCACAAGATCAACCAGAAGAATAAAACGTAGTATGAAGCCCATTTATCAGAGTGCATAATACATCAAGAGTTCAGTCCAGAAATCTCTCACAGGTCAGATTAGCTTCCCCACACACACTCCGTATTCCACATTAGCCAAGTCCGCTAGCATTAGCATCATTTAGCCTGCAGCCTTAACCCACAATTCAGACACAACTCAGAATGAATCCATTTCTTTAGCGAGTTGCGCTCATTACCCACATAAACAACATCGTCCGTTTGTAAGGTCTGCAGTATACATTCATTTAAATGCATTTACTAACCTGTGATAAAGAATAGAAAAAGGGACACACGTTGAGCTGATGCCAGTTTCACAACAGGAAGGTTTATTCTTCCTCTGTGCCCCAAAACGCTACTCGATACCACTGCGCGTAATGCGCCCTCTAGCGGCTGGATGTAGGATAGCATCTTAAATGACAGGTACAAAGATACAATCACAACAAAACACAACAACAACTGGGCTGTTTTCCCCAGTTTAATTCTGATACTAGATTTTACTAGAAAGCTATTTTCAACTCTCTACACGATACATAAGTAAAGATCCTTTATTTTCCATGTAAAGCATCCTGGTAAAATGATGTTACATAGACAGCAGTGCCTAGAATTGGTACAGCTAATCATCTAATCATCTAATATCTATGACACGCTTTCACCCACACCCCTTGGCTTATTATGAGAGGCCACCAAGACCCTCATAACACTATAGTTAAACAGTAATGTCATTATCTTACCTTTGTGGCAAAATATGCTGAAATGATAATGACCTGTACTTTATGTAGTGTCTAAATTATATATGTTTATTGTATTTAGCTTTATTTTGTATTGCATTTTTTCTTTTCTTTCCTAAACAAACTTTTGTATACTGTTTACATGATCAAAAATTAAACAAAAAATCAACACAACACCAACAGTTGCCTCAAGGTGTTTTATATTATAATGTAAAGATCCTACAATAGTATAGAAAAAATAAATAATTTTTAGAATTTTGCTACCCAAAAGGAGAGAAGGGCAATATCATACACAAGTGCATGTAGTATAGTAGAGGCTTCTTGCCCCAGTTGGTCTTGTGTTGAAGTGTTCATGTTGATTTAAGATTTATAGATTATTTTTTTAACTTATATTGCAAAGGTTTAAGAACTACTCATGCAGACGGAGACTAACAAAGTAAAACAGGAAGAGACAAGCAGAGAACACAGAGATGAAAGACGTGATGAGCAAACTGACAACACACAACTGACACACGTACACACAGATGAGACAGAGACAGACTGGACGTGAAAGAGAACCAACCAAATCAGACAATGAACTAGGAAATAGAAACGTGGATAACTAAAGTAGGGAGCAGTGGAAAATAATACCAAGCTAGAAGACTAAACTGTTAGGGTGCCTGGGTCGTCGACCCAGTGTTTTGTGTTTTTGGTTCTTTGATTTAGTTTATTTCATTATATTCTAGCTGTGCCTTATGGTTTATAGGTTTATTCTTAGTTTAGGTTTTCTGTGTGGATTTTGTTAGAGTTTTAGTGTTCTGGTTTTCTGTCTGTGATCCATAGTTGCTGTCTCCCCTGTCTGCTGTATCCTTGTGTCAAGTCATGCGTCTCTGTGTTATGTTTCCTGTTTTACTTTGAAAGTCCGTGTCTCATGTTAATGTGTCTGGTTTTAATTCCTTTGTCTCGTTAGGCCTGATTTGCCCCAGCTGTGTTTCCCTCCTGTTTCCCATTCCCTGATTGCTCCCTCTGTGTATTTAAGCCCCGTGTTTCTCTGTGTCTTTACTGTGATCTACCCTCATCTTGCTGTGCAGCCCGCCCGCCACCCTTGGAGTCTCAGTTGTGTTACCTTTTTGGAGTTCACGTTTTGCCTCTGAGTGTCTGCACTTTGGGTCCTTTTCCTGCCTGCACACAGCCGTTTCATAACATAAACGATGCACAACACATAATAAATCCAGACATACGGCACTGTGCAAAGGTTTTAGGCAGGTGAAAAAAAATATGCTGTAAACAAAGAATGCTTTCAAAAATGGAAGTGCTAATCTTTTATTTTCATCAAGTGAATGAACAAAAGAGAAAGCTAAGACAAATCAATATTTGGTGTGACCACCCTTTGCCTTCAAAACAGCATATACTGCTAGGCACACTTGCACACAGTTTTTGAACGAACTCGACTGGTAGGTTGTTCCAATCATCTTGGAGAACTAACCACAGATCTTCTGTGGATGTAAGCTTCCTCACATCTTTCTGTCTCTTCATGCAATCTCAGACACACTCGATGATGTTGAGATCAGGACTCTGTGGGGGCTGTACCATCGTTCCAAGTACATCTCTGACTTGCTCACTGTCTACAGCTCAGTCAGACCTCTCAAGGATCAGATTCAGATGTTTTACATGTTCCCAGAAATAGATCTCAGTCTACTAAGAGTGCTTTCAGTTATTGTTTTTTCTTTGGTTTTACTGTTTTCATTTCTTGTAGGAAGTTTAAAGACAAATCTGTCTTTATTTTCTGTGTTAAGCACACTGAGTTTTATTTATTTAACATATTTAACAAGTGCTGTTACTTCATTACTTAAACAAAAAAGACAAAAAAGTTATCCACAATGATGGATTTTATATTTTCATGCAGTGTTTTTAAAAAGATAAAATAATCTACAGTCTTTGTGAAAAAGCAAGGAATTAGATGCATGAGATGTGTTGAAGAAAAAAATCTGACTTCAGGTCCTTTTTCCTTTTGTTTGCTGTGGTGGTGTGCTTATCAAAGTATACCTTTATAAGATGGATTTACAGACACAGAGAGTGGGTATGAGTGGGTAAACCAGACCACTGTTATTTATACCAGAAGGGTAACAGAGAGTAGTGGAAGGGTTGCTAATTACATACAAAGAACAAAAAGGTAAAAGTTAAAAGGGTTTTGTCACTGATCATGGGGTAACAGGCTACAATAACAGGAATAAAGATAAGGTTCATAAAAAAGCAAATGGCCACAGGAACAGGAGGCCACATTCCAAAGGTTCAGATCTATCAAAACAAATCAGAGGGTTACGGGATGATGCAAAGATGTTTATCTCAGCTCTGAAACCTGAAACTCAACATTTAGGGCTTCAAGCAACAACAGGTGCATTTGCTGTCCCTTCACTTCTTTCACTTTTAATTCTGCTACAAAGGAGAGAGGTTGTGTGGACAACATGTCAGGAATAGCAACTAATAAAACTTCCTTCTTTCGTTCAGACTATGAACATGTAACTCTGCCTGCTGTTTACACCTTTGTTTTTATCATTGGTCTGGGAGCTAACGGATGGGCGGTGAGGTCCTTACTTCAGAAATGGAAAATTCTTGGACACATTAATGTGTTTCTTCTGAACCTTGGAGTTGCTAATTTTTTGTTCCTGCCAACTCTCCCATTTTTGTCAGCATACTATTTTATGAGGAATAAATGGATATTTGGAGATGCTTTCTGCAAGATCACAAGATTCTGCTTCAACTTGAATTTATACGGCAGCATTGGATTCCTCACCTGTATAAGTGTGTACAGGTACCTGGCTATTGTCCATCCGATGAAAGCAAAGAGAAGGATCACTGTCCGTAATTCTGTGGTTATCTCAGTCATGGTTTGGCTGTTGGTGAGTGCTCAAAGTCTTCCAGACGTGCTCTTTCCCAAAAACTCAACAAATAGAACTGAAAAATGTCACCATACCACCTCTACAGAGTATGTTGAGAATTATCTGAAATACAGTGTGGGTTGGACATTGACTGGGTTTGTTATGCCTTTCCTTATTTTTCTTGGCTGCTATGGACATGTGACTCTTGTTCTCTGGCGCAAAAATACCATTAATAAGGTGGTGAAACAAAGAAGCTTAAAGTTGATGTTCATTTTGATTTTGCTCTTCTCGGTCTGTTACATCCCCTACCATATTTTTAAGAACCTTAGCCTTTATTCAAGAGTACTTTTTTCAACCAACAAGAAGTATCCATCATGGGATAAGACAGTCTTCTGTGCTCATCAGATCAGTCGTGGTCTTGTGTGTCTGAATAGTGTTTTGAACCCCCTGGTTTACCTCCATGTCATGGATATTCCTGCTCAGCTCCAACAGCTGCTTCAGCAGTTTCGTCAGACATTTACTCGTTTGTTTGTGTCAGAATACGGCAGTGTACCCGTGGAACAAACAGTGACCACAACAATATCTCAACAGTAATTAGTGACTTTGACTTTGTCTTTTAGAGTAGAGTGTAAAGACTGTTTTACGTATTATACTGTCTATACTATCTTTTTCGGGATAACGGTTTTGGCTCAAATGGATTTATAAATAAAAAAGCTTTGTTTCTGTGTTTGTTGTTCTTCTGTTGCCCTGCATCGAAAATTGCATTATTGAAAATTGCATTATTCAAATCCTTTACAGCAACATTTTTTTTTGTCACATTGAAAATATAAACAACCACTGAGACATGACTACACATGCGTAGGGGATTGGAGGCAAGACAACAGAAACTAAAGACCAGATAAGAAAGCTAAGGTGATCTCAACAAATGCTAAACAGAGGAATAGCTATAGTAACTAACACAAGGAACTGCTTCTTAACCTGCCATAGAAATGCTGGGTCACAGACCCAGGATCGTGACACTTTTAATTTAAGCCAAGATCAGGAAAGAGCGCTGGCAGATTAGTATCATTTATTTTATGTTCACTGACACAGTTTTCAGGTTAGTAACCACTTTTCTTTAGATTTGTGTAGGTTATGTGTACAGCAAAATAATTTCCCATAAAAAACATCTGCTGGATTATTGCGTTTGTATAGCAGTAGAACAGTGTTGGTGAAATTTAATCAACATTAACTTTTGTTTCATGCCTACTATAAGTCAGCTTGGCAGTGAACATGTGATTCATATTTGACATAAGATACACAATATTTGGCTTTTAGTTTGCTCTGGAATTCTAATGTATAGTATTTGATGTATACTGCTCTAAGCAAGGGCACACACACACACACACACACACACACACACACACACACACACACACACACCCTAGATTCATTATTTTTATAAGTCATAACATTTTTTGAACTGTAAATGACAGTAAAGAGTTATCCTTTCTAAGAAAGTAATTGATGGATTTCTAACTATAATATTTTTTTATGTATTTCTCTCCATCTTTTTGAACTTAAAAATGTAAAATGTTTAATTGACTATTTTAAAAAAATGTATTTAAAGTCTTCAATTTAATTTAAAGACTTTTATTTAAAGACAAAATTTTACTTTCACATTCTTTTCTTGTTAATCCCATACTGTACAACTAGTCTGTCAAATGAAATAAAGTCTGTTCATTCTAATATATGTTGTAAGTATTTCATTCCTTGACAACTCCAATCTGGGAAGGTAATCATATTAATGTTCTGTATTATGTCACAGTTGTTCCAGATTAGTGTATGTTTGCATGAGATTAATGAAGTCATTTTTAGAAACTTCCACCATGCTTTCAGAGAACTTTTGCTTTCACATTTAAACTCCAAACAGAGGAAGACTTTAACCTTTTGTTTCAATCATAAAACTGCCGACAGGTTGGGTGAGCAGTTTTATGATGTTTTATAATAATAATAAACTTTATTTATAAAGCACACTTAAAACCAAGGGTATACCAAGGTGCTTAATAAGTAACATAGAGAGTAAAAGGAAGATAATAGAAATAGGACCAAAGCAAGTACTAGGTATGCAAGCAGATAACTGTCACTGATACATGGGAGAAGCAGCAGATACAGAACAAACAAGGAATTAAATTAGCATAAAAGTGCATAATGTAAAATCATAAGTGAAATGTTAACTAGAAGGAATGAATATATATATCTTAGGGGTGCTACAATGTATCTGTATTGAATGGTTCAATACAGTGCTTTTGGTTCGGCACGCATATGTATTGAGCAATGCTGAATTTTTAATTTATTTTATCAACTTTTTCTCTGACGATGCTGTCTGTGTTGAGAGCTCAGTGGATCTGCGTTCGACTACTCTGCCTAGGCTGCACTGTCGAGCTCAGATCCACTGAGTACCCATACGCATTCACTCACTAGTGAGACAGAAGTTAAGCTCGTTGCAACATGGCAACTGCCTCAACGCTACCCGAAATTGAACCTCCTCTACCATCATTGAGATCTGGCGTTTGGAACTATTTTGGTTTTCATGTGAAGCATGACCCTGATGGTAAGCGTGGACAAAACAGTAAGTCGGACGTGCCAGGCAATGCTCAATTACATCGGTGGAAACAGACAAGCACGCATGCTACAAACTTTACCCGAGACAGACGTTAGCACATGATTCTTAGAGGGCAAAAGAAACAGGGCAATGGCTACTTTTATAGCTGTCGACATGCGACTATTTTCTGTTGTAGAAAACAACGGGTTTCAGGGAAGGCTGAGAGTACTTGAGCCCCGTTACAACTAAGTGCTAGCACTCCAGAAGATGAGTGTGAGGGGAGGTTCTTCAGAGAGTAGTTCCTTTTAAGGGGGCCTGATATGTTTAATATGCTGCTGAGAATATACCCCAGAAGAAGGGTACAGTATAGCTTTTCCACATATGAGTGATTTCTCGAGTTAAAAGAAACATGTATAATTTTAATCAATTACAAATTAAAAAAGGCATGAACATTTTTTTATATCGAAAAAATATCGAACCAAGACACGAAAGTATTGAACTGAACCGAATACCATTTGCTAAAATGAGATTTACATGTATTAATACTGACTGCTAGCCTTTTAGACAAGGACAAGGACATTCTTTGTCGGCCTACTGTCAACCTCATGTTTACAGTACAGTATTTACTTTTAGAAATCTCTTATGTCTTAAATTACACACCAGGGTGTGTATTAAATTGTTGGTGTAGTGCATTTCAAGAGTCACAGAATCACAGAACGCTAATTCAGTGCTATTCCATAACAGCTAAAACACCGTCACTCTCCGCTAACACCTGAACCGGAATGTTTCCGGTTTATTTTTATTTATTTTTACTTTTACTTTTTTTTTAATTTTTGTTTTTTTCTCTCTCTCTCTGTCTTCTCTTTCATCCCTCCAGCTCATCCTTCTCCTTGCTTGTTTTTACGCCCTTCTTTCTTTCACTGCATGGATCACCTGTTTCCCTATGCAACCACAAACAACACCCTCTATTTCTACACACTCACACAGCATGATCACACACACATATGTGATTAACGGGAGCACATTCACCACAGCCTCACAGGGACATATAGGTCACGCACACTCAAGCTCATACACTCCTGGTCATATTAGTTAATATGCTCACACATAATCAGACTTATGGAGCCTCTCGCCACACATTTTTCTTCTTTTTATTTACAAACAAGTGATGTTTTTCCATTCTCTTCACCCATCTAAGCGGAACACGCAGCGTTCATCATTACATCATTACATCATTACGCACAGGGGAAAGAGGTCAAAGATATTTAACCAGCTCAAAAAACAACATGCAGGCGTTGCTTTATTACAAGAAACTCAGAATTATCACAGGTTTAAACACCTGAGTTTCCTAATGTGTTTGCAGCCTGTTACAATTCTAGACAAAGGGTAGTAGCAACTTTAATTCATAACTTTCACATTCCAAACAAGGCCCAAAGGCAAGATTAAGATTGCATACATATCTATTAGACGTGTTGCATTTACTTTAGATCTCAGTCTTATGCTTCAGTGTGCAGGGTTTCAAGGTTGAACATGACATATAAATTGTAAAAAAATAAAAAAGGGTGTGTTTTCTTTCACTTTCATGACATATAACTCTCCATGAAGGGGGGAGATTGTGCAGACTTTTGCTTTAGAAGCACAATGAATAACAGTTCCTGTACTTCAGGCAACTTAAAACTCCATGAACACAAAATTCTACCTGCCATTTATGCCTTTGTTATGATTGTTGGTCTGGGAGGAAATGGATTGGGACTGAAGTCTCTGCTGCAAAAAAAGAAGAAACTTCGACACATTAATCTGTTCCTTCTGAACCTTGGAGTTGCTAATTTTTTGTTCCTGCTAACACTCCCATTTTTGTCAGCGTACTACTTTATGGACAGTAAATGGATATTTGGAGATGCCTTCTGCAAGATCACAAGATTCTGCTTCAACTTGAATTTATACGGCAGCATTGGATTCCTCACCTGTATAAGTGTGTACAGGTACCTGGCTATTGTCCATCCAATGAGGATGATGGGGAGAATAACTGTGACTCACTCTGTGGCTATCTCAGTTTTGGTTTGGCTGTTGGTGAGTGCTCAAAGTCTTCCAGATATCTTCTTCTCCAAAATCTCACCAAATAAAACTGAAAAATGCTACCATACCACCTCTAACGAGTATGTGGAGGATTATCTGAAATACAGTGTGGGTTGGACATTGACTGGGTTTGTTATGCCACTCCTTATTTTACTTGGCTGCTATGGACATGTGACTCTTGTTCTCTGTCATGCAAATACCATAAAGGAGGTGGTGAAAAAACGAGTTTTAAAGTTATTATTCATCTTGTGCCTTCTCTTCTCGGTTTGTTACATCCCCTATCATATTTTCAAGAACCTCAGCCTTTATTCAAGAGTTTTGTCAAAACAGGGGAAATGTCCAGATTGGGATGAGGGAGTCTTTGGGGCTCACCAGATAAGTCGTGGAATTGTGTGTTTGAACAGTGTTTTGACTCCCCTGGTTTACCTCCATGTAAAGGATTTCCCTACTCGATTCCAACAGCTGCTCCAGCGAACTCGCCAGATCTTTAATTGGCCGAAATCAAGGAGTGGCAGAATCCCTGTGACACAGTCTGATAAAGTTTAACAAGTTTGCCATATGTTAGAAATCTTAAAAATGTTTTAAATAAACCAGCTCTACACACATGCATCTTTGTTGTAATTGTAATCCCACTGTACAAAATTTCACTGGTTTTGACTAAGTCAGTGCGGCACCCCTGAGTATTTTGGGCATCGAGAACAAGTCTCAGATGTGTTCCTTATGTGTTCGTGCAAGAGGTTGTCAAATGTGCAGAGAGGCTCAGCTTGGTGACCTCTGTAGACACTGCTACCGTTGTGGTCAGGAGGGTCACCTGTCTCAAGGGTTTAGACAGGAAACAGGAGCGGGCTACTGAGCTACATCCCACAGTAGCCCACTCTTCATCCAGGTCCCAGATAAATCCTGTCTCTGTGCAAAACATCTCGCATCAACAAGCACCACAAAATGACTCGACACACACTGAAACTGCCCCCAAAGAGCCAAACAGCAACAAATTGACAAGCGACACATCTAATGGTTATATACCCTGAAAACA
The DNA here is from genome assembly GCF_964374335.1 of Astatotilapia calliptera. NCBI lineage: Eukaryota > Metazoa > Chordata > Actinopteri > Cichliformes > Cichlidae > Astatotilapia > Astatotilapia calliptera. The sequence goes on from NC_137441.1 coordinate 6,189,723, forward strand.
GCAAACCAAGCTCATCAGTTTCACTGGGAAAAGATGTACAGTTCAGTGTCACCTGGATAAGGCACCAGTAGAGGCCCTGTGGGACACCGGAGCTCAGGCAAGTCTTATTAAGAATGAGTGGCAAAAACAACACCTACCACACAGCACTGTCAGGCCACTTGCTGAGGTTTTGGGAACAGAACCTCCTGTCGCTTTAGCAGCTTATGATAGTGAAATCCCATATGATGGGTGGATAGAGACAGAATTCTATTTGGACTGTAACCCTGAAAATTGTCTTCTAGCTCCAATGCTTGTATCCAGTGACCCCAGTGTTGCTCAACTGCCCATTACTGGATTTAATGTAATAGAGGAAGTTGTGCGTAAATGGGGCAAGTGTCAACCAAGATCACGCAACATTCAAAAAATCTGCCAGATCATGTCAGTATTGGTAAACACTGCTAAATCAGTGCTAAAACTATTGCAGTCACCAGACCAAAGCCAAAGTTTGGGCACAGTACTGGCAGGAAAGAGAGGACGATGTCTGGCTGCTGAACAGATTACCACGACATATGTCCGTGCACATATTGGATCGCAGTTTTCAGGACAGAGTCTGTTGTTTGTCCCAAATGAACAACACCCAAATGTGGGTGAACAACAACTGGGAAAGCCTCAAACCGCTTCTGTAGATGTAGGCTTCCTCACATCTTTCTGTCTCTTCATGTAATCCCCTTCCTGTTGTCCCTTTCTTACAGGACAACAGAAAGGTACACGAACCTGAGTTGCAGACAATAGAGCAACATTACAACCAACAGAAGTCACAAGATGAGCAAATATCAGATGAACAACAAGATGAGCAAGGAAACAGTGACTCGAGCAGTGAACAAGGGTTGTCACCTGTCCTCAAACACCCCAAGAGAGAGTGACAACAGCCCAAACTGCTGACATACGACGTGTTAGGACAACCCACAGTCAGACAAGCTGATATGGACAATATTAAAACGGGAGCTATTTGCACCCAGGGACTGTGGAGGCCTTGGTGGCCTGAAGATATATACCAGCAAGGTGTGAGAGACGGTAATAAGAAACTGATCCAGAATAAAGACATTAACCCTCTGGGGTCGACGGATGTGACGGCACGTCAAGATCACATGACCAATTTAAGACGAAACAGCTACAAAATGCAGCGAGTCAGAAACTCCATATAACCTTGGGTCAGACTATATACCAGTCTTTAAATTGTGTCGATAGGCCATGTAAAAGCAGAGTTATGAAGAAAAATACACACAATGTTTTTTTCTGAACAAAACAGTGGTGTTTACAGGGGGAAGAAATGGTAAAAACTGTGTTTTCTAAGGACAGCGCCAGCAAACACTCTCTGCTGGCGAGTGGAAAACGAAAAAACACCCCTTCCCTTTTGGTGTTAAAGTGTGCCATTTCAACCTATCAAAAAATGATATGGCAACATGTGGGACTTGGTTGTTTAGGAAGAGGGGGAAGTTTTAGGAGTGATGCCCGTGAGAGAAAGCGAGTGAGTGAAAGAAAGAGAGAGAGCGAGTTTTCACATGTGAGACATTAGTGACGTGTAGCGTGTTTGGAGGCTATAGTTAGCGTGTTGTGTAGTCAATGTTTTGTTTTGTGTGTCAGTTATACAAGTGAATGTCACATTTGCTCCAAAAAAGCCACCAATGGCAGATTCTGGTGTAAACACCGTCTCCACATGGAAAACAGGACTGAAACACCTCCTGTTGTCAGACCTGCAGGGTTTAGGCCTGTGGTGTTCTCCTCTGTCTTATAGTGGACACAAATTCTTATTTGATGCAAAACACCTGATTGTTTTGTAAATAGTTTTAAATGGTTATATAAAAAACTCCTGAGGCCATGGCTGCATTTTAGGTAAATAGTACCATATAACTTTGTTTGAAAAACTTGTGCATAATTTTCGGAAATGTACCATTTCTATTTGCATTTCAAGTTATGAAAATTATTTGTTAAACATGTTTGTGGTTTTTACAGTAAAAAATATAACTTTTTTTCTACTCTGATTTGTATTTTTCTTTGTCTGAATTTAGATCAATTGTTCTAATATAGTATGTCAAAATGAAAAAAATAACTCAAATTTCTGATATTTGAGGTTGTGCTTAAAATAATGATACCATGGACAGCAAGATAAACAGTTTTTAAAAGTAAAATATAGAGGTAAAATCAAAAGTAGTCAAAAACGGCCAATTATACCCTGGACCCCAGAGGGTTAACATGAACATTGTGACAAGCAGAAAGGAGCAAACACACCACCAAAAGACAATGGACAGAATGGTGTGGCTGAACATATGATGGTGATGACCATCTATGTAAACAAATTTAGTGTATTGTTGTCCAAATATTGAGTCTGGTTACAGTCGAAAATTCATAGTAACTTGTTCATTAACCTTGAGGAAGAAAAATTACTTGGCACAACATGAATCATGATTAGCTTCTACTATGAGTTTTAATTTGCTGAATGTAACATAGTGTGGGAAATGTTTCATGGAACAGATGTCATTAGTATGTGTAACCATAATTGTTACTCAGGGATAAGTATACTAGTAGTACAAAAGAAATGTACTGATAACAGCAAACATGTGAAAAAAGTTTGGGAAAAATAGAATCCTTTTTTTCTCTCACCATTTTTTTGTTTTTGTTTTTGTTGTTACAATAGTTTGCATCAGCACAGAGCAAAAAGCTCATTTGCTCCCACCTGATGTGATATTAGGGCGATATTTAGTTTCGCCAGTAGGTGGCAGTGGCGGCTCAGACAAACGGGTGACAGGCAAAATAATCCCTGACAAAAGTAACGCAGGCCAGTTATTGTAATGGAAGCCGTCAGTAACACAGAACTCTTTTGCTGTGTTTCAGCACAATAAACTGCTCCTCACATACAAGGTCTTAAATAATCAGGCCCCATCTTATCTTAATGACCTTGTAGTACCATATCACCCCATTAGAGCACTTCGCTCTCGCACTGCAGGCTTACTTGTTGTTCCTAGAATATTTTGAATGGGAGGGAGCGCCTTCAGTTTTCAGGCCCCTCTTCTGTGGAACCAGCTTCCAGTTTGGATTCGGGAGACAGACACTATCTCTACTTTTAAGATTAGGCTTAAAACTTTCCTTTTTGCTAAAGCATATAGTTAGGGCTGGACCAGGTGACCCTGAATCCTCCCTTAGTTATGCTGCAATAGACGTAGGCTGCCGGGGGATTCCCATGATGCATTGAGTTTTTCCTTTCCAGTCACCTTTCTCACTCACTATGTATTAATAGACCTCTCTGCATTGAATCATATCTGTTATTAATCTCTGTCTCTCTTCCACAGCATGTCTTTTATCCTGTCTTCCTTCTCTCACCTCAACCAATCACAGCAGATGGCCCCGCCCCTCCCTGAGCCTTGTTCTGCCGGAGGTTTCTTCCTGTTAAAAGGGAGTTTTTCCTTCCCACTGTCGCCAAAGTGCTTGCTCATAGGGGGTCATATGATTGTTGGGTTTTTCTCTGTATCATGAAGGGTCTTGAGGCGACTTTTGTTGTGATTTGGTGCTATATAAATAAAATTGAATTGAATTGAATTGAATTGAATTAAACCACCATGTGCACCTGGATGTGTCACGGATTGCCGGGGCAAGCCGTGTGGAATTGTAGAAAGGGACCAAAAGGCGGCAGCTCTGGTGCAGGTGAGTGTTTATTTACAGGGGTGGGTGAGTACAAACAGCGGTGACGACAAAACATGAAACTGGAAACCTAAACTGGGAATCCTAATAAGACCAACCAGAAACGAGGATGCAGGGAGGTCCGGGGAAATACATACAGAGAGACGCAGGGAGACCGAGGGGTAACAACACAGACGAACCAGCAACTACCATAACAGAAGACACAACTTAAATACACTCAGAGAACACAGGGAGATTACACACAGGTGGGGAACACAGGTGACACTGATAAACATAACGAGACAGGGCAGGAGTGAACACAACATGACGCATACTGACGAGAGACTGTCAAAGTAAAACAGGAAGTACACAGAGGTTCAGACAGGAGGAGAGAGAGCACGGGGAGAACACAGACATAACAGGCTGGGGGAAACATGGAATAAACACAAAGAGAGACGAGAGCTCATAAATACACAGAGGGGCACACAGGGGGTAAGAGTCACAAAGGGAAAACACTTAGGGAACACCACAACAGGACACCTCAGAAAACATGGCCTAAATAAGGAGCGAAAATACAAGGAACCAAGAATACTGGGCCAACATGGCCCAGGACCATGACAGGATGAACCATGTCTCCCTTCAGTGTGTAACATCAAGATTAGCAGCCACTTAATAACAATATTTTATTTCTGATGCAAATATCTTGTGATCCTTGAAATTAACTACTGTAGCATGATTACAGAACCTCCTGCCAAATGCAATAAATACATAAGTAAAGATCCTTTAATTTCCATGTAAAAATCATGGTAAAATGATGTTACATAGACACCAGTGGCTAGAAGTGGTACATATTCAAATAATCTATCAGCCAATAACTTGTACTTTATGTAGTATCTAAATTATAATAGAAATATGTTTATTGTATTTTTGCTTTGTTTTGTATAGCATTTTTTTATTTTCCTTCCTAAATAAACTTCTGTATATTGTTTACATGATCGGAAATTAAACAAAATATGAACACAATACCAACAGTTGCCTCAAGGTGTTTTATATTGTAAGTTAAAGATCCCACAACAGTACAGAAAAAAATAAATAACTTTAAGAAGAAAGTATTGCCACCCAAAAGGAGAGAAGGGCAATATCATACACAAGTTCATGTAGTATAGTAGAGACTTCTTGCCCCAGTTGGTCTTGTGTTGAAGTGTTCATGTTGATTTAAGATTTGTAGATAGTTTTCTTTAACACAGATGAGATAGAGACTGATTGGACGTGAAAGAAAACCAACCAAATCAGACAAGGAACTAGGAAATAGAAACTTGGATAACTAAAGTAGGGAGCAGTTGAGAATAATGCCACGCTAGAAGACCAAACAATGCACAACACATAACAAATCCAGACATGGACACTGTGCTAAAGTGCAAAATGCTGTAAACAAAGAATGCTTTCAAACATGGAAGTGTTAATCATTTATTTTCATCACCAAAATGTAGTGAATGAACAAAAGAGAACTAACCACAGATCTTCTGTGGATGTAAGCTTCCTCACATCTTTCTGTCTCTTCATGTATCTCAGACACACTCGATGATGTTGAGATCAGGACTCTGTGGGGGCTGTACCATCATTCCCAGTACATCTCTGACTTGCTCACTGTCTACAGCTCAGTCAAACCTCTCAAGGATCAGATTCAGATGTTTTACCTGTTCCCAGAAATAGATCTCAGTCTACTAAGAGTGCTTTCATTCATTGTGGTTTTGTTCTTTGGAACAAGCTGCCTGCTGACATAAGATTTGTGCGTTTATTCAAAAACAAACTTAAACCCTTTTTATTCACACAAGCCTATCTATACATTATTGGTGATATGTTCTGATGTTGTTTTATTTTTGTTTGTTTTTTGTTTTGTTTTACTGTTTTCATTGCCTTTAGGAAGTGCAAAGCCACACATGTTTGCCTTTATTTTCTGTCTTTTATTTTACATATCATAAAATACTGTTACTTCATTACTTAAACAACAAAAGATAAAAAAAGGTATCCACACTGATATTTTCGTGTTTTTAAAAAGATCAAATAATCAACAGTCTTTGTGAACAAGCCAGGAGTTAGATGCATGAGATGAGTTGAAGAAAATAAAATGCAAAAAAAAAAACGGCTCTGTGTGCGGGCAGGCAGAGATGGAAGACCCAATCGCGGGACTTGTGGAGACTCAATGGCAAACTCAAAGAATCTCAGCATTACTGCTGGCATGAAACAAAACATGAGACCAAACTGAGAACGCTAAACAAGAACACACATGCAATTCTGAGGGCACAAAGCAACAGAGAGCAAAGGAAAACACAGGCTTATATACACAGAGTAATAATCAGGGCATGGGAGACACAGCTGGGAGAAATTAGGGCTGAAAAGACACGGGGAAGTAAAACTGAATCCACTAACATAGGACTGAGACCATCAAAATAAAACAGGAAACAATTCACAAAGACGCAGACTTGACGCTGAACTAAACCTACACTAAAGACGAGGGCACAAGACACAAAATCTAAGAACGAAACCCTAAAGCAGATTAAACTGAAACATGGAATATAATAATCCCCCCCCCCCCCCCCCATGTTCAGCACAAAGTTACACCCATGATGGAGTAACAGGCTACAATAACAGGAATAAAGATAAGGTTTATAGGAAGCAAAAGGCCGCAGGAACAGAAGGCCACATTCCAAAGGTTCAGACCTGACTCAAGCAACAGGTGCATTTGCTGTCCCTTCACTTCTTTCACTTTTAATTCTGCTACAAGGGAGAGAGGTTGTGTGGACAACATGTCAGGAATAGCAACTAATAAGACTTCCTTCTTTCGTTCTAACTATGAACATGTAACTCTGCCTGCTGTTTACACCTTTGTTTTTATCATTGGTCTGGGAGCTAACGGATGGGCGGTGAGGTCCTTACTTCAGAAATGGAAAATTCTTGGACACATTAATGTGTTTCTTCTGAACCTTGGAGTTGCTAATTTTTTGTTCCTGCCAACTCTCCCATTTTTGTCAGCATACTATTTTATGAGGAATAAATGGATATTTGGAGATGCCTTCTGCAAGATCACAAGATTCTGCTTCAACTTGAATTTATACGGCAGCATTGGATTCCTCACCTGTATAAGTGTGTACAGGTACCTGGCTATTGTCCATCCGATGAGGGTGATGGGAAAAATAACCGTCACTCTCTCTGTGGCTATCTCAGTTTTGGTTTGGCTGTTGGTGAGTGTTCAAAGTCTTCCAGATATGTTCTACCCAAAAACCTCTGCAAACAACACTCATACAAATAGAACTGAAAAATGTCACCATACCACCTCTACAGAGTATGTTGAGAATTACCTGAAATACAGTGTGGGTTGGACATTGACTGGGTTTGTTATGCCACTCCTTATCTTACTTGGCTGCTATGGACATGTGACTCTTGTTCTCTGCCGCAAAAATACCATTAATAAGGTGGTGAAACAAAGAAGCTTAAGGTTGTTGTTCATTTTGATCTTGCTCTTCTCAGTTTGTTACATCCCCTACCATATTTTTAAGAACCTCAGTCTTTATTCAAGAGTTTTGATAAAATACAGGATGCGTCCAAAATGGGATAAAGGAGTCTTCTGTGCTCATCAGATCAGTCGTGGTCTTGTGTGTCTGAATAGTGTTTTGAACCCCCTGGTTTACCTCCATGTCATGGATATTCCTGCTCAGCTCCAACAGCTGCTTCAGCAGTTTCGTCAGACATTTACTCGTTTGTTTGTGTCAAACTATGTCAGTGTGCCTGTTGCACAAACTGCAAACAGAGCAATATATTAACAGTGATTAATGACTTTACATGCAAAAGTAAGTAAGTTAAAGACTGCTTTATGTACTACAATGTGTTTCATTCTCTTAATTATCACTCCCCTTCTTCTAACAGTTCTTCTAACAGCACAAGTGTTTAGACAAATATATATATACCTTTATGTATCTTTTGTTTCCTATTCTATTGCCTTGTATTCTGTGAATGACCAAAACCTGATGGAATCCATTTACTCTTTTGCTTTAAAACTCATTCTCCTTATCATGTATGCAAGATGTCATTGTTATTCCTTGTAAAGGATTTCCCTGCTCAGCTCAGGCAGCTGGTCTGGCAGTATTGTCAGATGTTGTATTGTCAGTATTGACTTTGGCTTTCTCAAGCACAGCTGAGTTTAAAGACTGCATCATGTAATTCATTTTATATCATTCTTTTAACTATTATTCTGTTGTTGTTTTTTTAATAACACATTTAACAAAAAGGTCTACATACATACTTTTATACACACACTTCACACTCATTCTACCTTCAAGCCTGTAAAGTTTATTGTGTTTATTGCTGACACACAGTCCAGATGTATAGTCCATGTATTTTGTTGTTGCAACCTCTGTTTTGTTTTCTTTTTTGTTATTGGTCAGTTTAAAATCTTGGACATTTAAGAATTGTTGTGCAAAATATTGGAAGCATACATCCTCAGATTTAAAGCGACCTTCACTGACCATATTTGCCATAGCTGGTATAAAGGGCTGTTGCTTCATTTGTCATTTTGTTCACCAGATTGTTTCATTATCTTCTGTTCTAATAACATCCAAACTTCCAGTTTCTACAACATAATCATGGTTCTTCTTAACCTTTAAGTTCCTGTGAAAGATTTAACTTGTTTTTGTTCTGTCATGTGCCAGCTTGTAGCTCTGTGTTCTGTAGAAAACCTTCGGATTTCCTGTCTGCCATACGAGCCACTGTGAAATTTAGGTGGATTCCTCTGATGCACATTTCATGGCCATTATGAATGAACTTTTCAATATTTACCAGTTGTTATCTACTGCATATAAGATTTGTCATTAATAATTAGCATAGCTCATTACTGGGGACTGCTAAAGAGGTATCATGTTATCCTGTAAACTGTAAACCTTGTCCTGAACAGCATGTTCAAACATTTTTCTGTCCCTCCTCTACATCTAGGATGGTGAGGGAAGCTATTAGCTATAGTGTTTAACTGCAGGCACATTTTATGTAAGATTCTGGTTTGCTTATTTGGTAAGGAATGTTTACTTCCTGCCATTTATGGGCTCACCTATGCTTGTATATGGTGGATCATTAAAGAGGTTCAGCCATATACAGAGTGAGGGGAGACGATCCTTTTATGACCACACACACACACGCACGCACGCACGCACGCACACACACACACACACACACAGTGTCTTTGCTTTCATGACACACCATATGGGTTTTACAACGAGGTGTTTGTGTAACTATTGTCACTGAATAAAAGGCTGTGAGAGGATGCTGATTTTTTGGAGCTGGCTCGGATCAAGAGAGGAGCATTCAGCTCCAAGATCCTGATCCGACTGGCTTCGCTTGCAAGTCAAAATGGATTGAGCCCTGATTGTCTTGCTTTGTCCAATGGGATAAGTGTCTGAGCTAGCAAGGCCTGCGAACGCAGACCTAACATTTATTTGGTCCTTTAAACCGGAGCCCAAAATCGCCCCCACCGAAGAGGGTGAGGACACACCAAAATCTGTCGACAGCCAGGATGCCTGGGGCGCCTGAAGAAAGCCCTGGAACGTGAATTTGAAGCCAGGCCAGTAAGATACCGTCTGAACTCCCCTCGGGGAATGACGATTGACGGGATCCAGAGACTGTCTCGCAAGTTAAAATGGACTGAACTCTGATTGTCTTGCTTCGTTCATGGGGATGTCTCTGAGCTACAAAGGCCTGCGAGTACAGACCTAACAATAGCCTAGTTTTAAAAAAAAATTACTATGATAAAGATAATTTTGATTTTTTCTTCAGTGTACCTGAGCTCAAAGCTAAACCTTTCTATAGGCTGTATTTAAACACTGTATAAAATATGCCCTTTGTAAATAAGTTGAACACAATCATGATATATTATTTGGAAATACATAAAAAGTAATTAATATTATCTTTAGATCTAAAGGACACCTCCCAGACTTTAGTCTTAATCGTGGCTACTGTTAGTTGTCTTCTAACAATCAGTGATTAACTAATTAATTAATACTTGAAGTAAATAAATCAGTGTTATGAGAAAATGCGAGTGGACTCAGAGAGCAGAACACACGAAGACACAGAGTTGCGATGAAGGAACTTTATTAAAGAGACATAGGAGAGGTGGAGAATAAACTCAACCTGGGTCTCTATTGTCCTGTGTAGTCTGGGAGATGATTGAATGATGGGGTGGGTAAAGTTTCCTCTGCGGTGGGGTCGGGTGGGCTTCCCCGGGTCCTGTGGGGCTTAGCGGTGCTGCTGCCGTAGGCCCCGGTCTGGATGGGCCTGGGCCCCCTTGGCTTGGTGGGTGTCAGAGGACAGGGGTGCCTACTGGGATCAGCTGGCGCCAGGGAGGGGCTTCTTGCCCCTACCTTCTTTTCCTCCCCATCCCCGACTGCCTCCCTCTTCCCGCTCCACCACACCTACCCACACAAGTAGGGCCTTGGGGTGCAGATGTGTCACCAGGGTGCAGGGGAGGCATCCCCCCCTCGTCCCCTTCTGGCCACCTGTGCCTCAATTTTATTCCACAACTTAGACATCCACATAACACATACATATAGGGCCATGAGGGTGGGCACGTTAACGGTGTCCAGAGGACGGTTTGTCTCTTCAACCCCACCTCTGGGAGGAGGTGTTGGCCGTCCGATTGGGATCTGGGATGCGGGGCCTCCCTACTGCTGCGGAGCCGGGGCGGTCTGCTTTCCTCCACCCCAGGGGAAAGGGTAACATCTCCTGGGTCTAGGTGCCGTTTCCCCCTCTGGGGGCGAGGGTACCTGGACCCGGGGTATAGAGTATGTTTGGGGAGTGTGATTGTGTGTACAATGTCCATTGGTGTCTATGTGGCAACCGTGGCTCAGGGGATTGGGAAGCGCATCTGTAACCGGAAGGTCGCCGGTTCGATCCCCGGCCTCTCTATCCTGGTCGTTGTGTCCTTGGGCAAGACACTTTACCCTACTGGTGTTGGCCAGAGGGGCTGATGGCGCAATATGGCAGTCTCGCTTCTGTCAGTCTGCCCCAGGGCAGCTGTGGCTACAACCGTAGCTGCCTCCACCAGTGTGTGAATGCGAGAGTGAATGAATAGTGGCATTGTAAAGCGCTTTGGGTGCCTTGAGCTTTATTAAAACTCATAAATCCAATCCATTATTATTATGTTGGCTGAGTATTTGTATATGTGTGCATGAGGGTGGGAATGCATGTGTGTGCCTGTTTGTCTGTGTCTAATGTCAGGTCGGGTCTTAGACTGCACCTCTCTGGGAACTTCCAGGCCCTCCAAAGTATGGAGGCCTATCTCCCCTCACCACACAGCCGGTGGCTGATGCCCTCAGGGGTCGGTGCGTTGGTGGTTCTTGGTGTCCGGGGCTGGGCGCTCAGGTATGTACCAGCTCACTCCCGGTGGCTACTTGGCAGGGCCTGGCGCCTGTTGGTCGGTCAGGCCTCTTCCAGGGCGTAGGGAGCCCTCGGGTCTCCGGGCTCTGGGCCTGCGGCTTGGTTCACTCTGGCACAGCTGGCTACCGGCAGAGCCGGCGGGCACACCAGTGCAGCCCCCTCTGTCTTCTGCTCTGTGGCTGCTGGGTGACCTCTCGTCTGGGGCTCTCCTCAGCTCTTCCCAGGAGGGTGGCACGGTTGCCCCTCCAGTGGTCCTCCTTGGGCTCTCGCACTCTGGGGCCTCTGGATGTCTGGCATCTGGATCTCCTCCATTCCTGCTTCATGCCCTGGGGGACGGGGCTATGGCTCCCTACACCCTCTAGCAGACCATTACATGGGGAAACCTTTTGAATACAAGCACGCTGATCCACACAGGTGTGCACACGGGTGTTCACTGTCCATAGACATAAACTACACCTTTCTTGGCTGCTACCTCAAAGCACATTGTGCGCTGTCGGTCCTGCGTGCTGCACCACAACATTCAATATTTAGTATTTACTGCTGTTTACACTTAGCTAGATTAATGCGATGGTGTTGTGTTGCTCTCTTTTTTTTCTTGTTTTCTCTTCTTTTTCTCTCAACGGGTGATCCAGGAGTTTTTTTCTCTCTCGCTTTCTCTTTTTAAGTGCCCTTTCTCACTGTCCCTCTTCCCCTCTGTTTTTCTTTTCCTTCATCTTTCTTTCTCCCTTTCCTATCCCCTAGTCATGTCTGTCCCGTCTGTAAGAACTGAAAATAAAATAACATAAATAATAATAACAAAGGTCGATCAAATGGACCAATACGGCAAGGCCATGATGATTCACTTGGTAAAGTAAATCCATTGGGTATCCTTTTTGGCCTTCAGACAACAATTCTGACGGCTAAAGAACCAAATGGGACAGACAAAAAAAAACAAAAAAACAGTGGAGGGCGAATTTCAGAAACAATGTATTTGCAACAGAATGTAAATGGTAACGTGGAGCCAGGACGTCCAGGGGACGAAACACACACTAGTAACGCACTCGATCTAAGGGGAGAGGAACATGAGAATTAGGAGGGTCTTGCCCAAAACCGAGAACAAACATAAACCAGAATTTATAGAGAGAGGTGTAGAGCTTACTTGATACTGTCTGCAAAAACCTCTGGAAGGAAACGAACCAGACGAGGCTAAACAGAGAAACAGAGAGGCAAAAATCCTGGGGAGGAAACAAAACTCCATTCAGTCACAAGCAAAATAAATCCACAAGCTCCAGTAGGCAACCGGGCCGGTTTAGAGGCACTCCAGAAAGGACAATACTGCGACACTAAAGCCCTGTCGGGCAGCTCCTTAAGAACGCTAAGTGTCTAATGAATGACAGGTGTGCCAGGTTTGGTGAATTGCTGCACACACCTACCTATGCGAAAAAGGAGACACAGAAAAACACAGACAAAACACCGCACTATTGGGTTTATTCAAACAAACCCCGCTGAAACAGAGACCAACAAACTGCAAACAAAGCAAGACAACACAGCGCTCTTTGTTGTTTCACTTGCAAGGGAAGTCCGGCCAGGGTCTTAGAATTATTCATCCTTCATGTGAACTCAGTTAGCTTCAAACCTGACTTCCCTTATGGCTCCTTTTATTAATAAAAAGCAGCTACACACAGTTCAGTTAACCACATAACAGTTAAGGCAAGCATATATGAGCAAGTGTGTGTGTGTGTGTGCCATCTCCTGTCACACCATACATGGCGCGATCTCTTCTCAAATCGCTCTATACAAAAACAGAAGTTAGCAGTCCGACTATTTTTAAAAACAGGAACTTGTGGTTTCTAAAGATACGATTGAAACTTGTAGCAACAAGACAGCTTCCTACATCTTATGTAGGGAACCTAATATGGAAGAAACATTTTATCAAAACACATACAAGCAATGGTTATATATATCTTAGCACAAATGACAATCTAAAAAAAATCAACTCTAACACACACAATTTTATTATTTTCAAAAGACAATAACAAGCTGTTCTTGTGAACAAGCAAGGAAATGGATGCATGAGATTTTGCACACGTATCTCAAACTTGCAGGGTCACAAGCAGGAAGAACATGTACATCTGGTCTTATGTTTTAGCTTTTTGTGGACAACATGTTAGGAGACAGAATGAATACGACTGAATGGTTTCGTTCAGTCTATGAACAGATAACGCTGCCTGCTATTTATACCTTTGTGTTCATCATTGGTCTGGGAGCTAATGTATGCGGACTGAAGTCTCTGCTTCAGAAATGGAAAAGTCTTGGACACATTAATGTTTTTCTTCTGAACCTTGGAATTGCCAATTTTTTATTACTGCCAACATTTCCATTTTTAACAGCCTACTACTTTATGAAGAATAAATGGATATTTGGAGATGCTTTCTGCAAGATCACAAGATTCTGCTTCAACTTGAATTTATACGGCAGCATTGGATTCCTCACTTGTATAAGTGTGAACAGGTACCTGGCTATTGTCCATCCACTGAAAGCAAAGAGAAGGATCACTGTCCGTACCTCTGTGGCTATCTCAGTCATGGTTTGGGTGTTGGTGAGTGCTCAAAGTCTTCCAGACGTGCTCTTTCCCAAAAACTCACCAAATAGAACTGAAAAATGCTACCATACCACCTCTAATGAGTATGTGGAGGATTACCTGAAATACAGTGTTGGCTGGACTCTCACTGGGTTTGTTATGCCTTTCTTTATTTTTCTTGGCTGCTATGGACATGTGACTCTTGTTCTCTGCCGCAAAAATACCATTAATAAGGTGGTGAAACAAAGAAGCTTAAAGTTGATGTTCATTTTGATTTTGCTCTTCTCGGTCTGTTACATCCCCTACCATATTTTTAAGAACCTTAGCCTTTATTCAAGAGTACTTTTTTCAACCAACAAGAAGTATCCATCATGGGATAAGGGAGTGTTCTGTGCTCATCAGATCAGTCGTGGTCTTGTGTGTCTGAATAGTGTTTTGAACCCCCTGGTTTACCTCCATGTCCTGGATATTCCTGCTCAGCTCCAACAGCTGCTTCAGCAGTTTCGTCAGACATTTACTCGTTTGTTTGTGTCAAACTATGTCAGTGTGCCTGTGGCACAAACTGCAAACAGAGCAATATCTTAACAGTAAATAATGACTTTGCATGCAAAAGTAAGTAAGTTAAAGACTGCTTTATGTACTACAATGTGCTTCATTCTCTTAATTATCACTCACTTTTTCTGGATAACAGTTTTGGCACAAGTGTTTAGACAAATATGTTTATTGCTGACACAGAGTTCAGATGTATATTCCATGTATTTTGTAGTGGCAACCTCTGTTTTGTTTTCCTTTTTTTATTGGTCAGTTTAAAATTAAAAACCTTAATTTAATTTATTTTAATTAATTTCTTGTTAATCCCATACTGTACAACTGTCAAATGGAATAAAGTCTGTTCATTCTAATATATGTTCTAAGTATTTCATTCCTTGACAACTCTAATCTCGGAAGTTAATCATATTAATGTTCTTTAGAATGTCATGGCTTTTCCAGATAAGTGTACGTTTGCATGAGATTAATGAAGTCATTTTTAGAAACTTCCATCATGCTTTCAGAGAACTTTTGCTTTCAGATTTAAACCCCAACCAGAGGGAGACTTTAACCTTTTGTTTCAATCATAAGATAAGACAAGACAAGACAAGACTTTACTGATCCCACAACGGGGAAATTTTTGTGTCACCTCAGCTCAGGTACAGATATCAGAAGGAAATACAAAAATACAAATAAGTACAATCAGTGAAAAAAGTAAGATAATACACTATATACAATGGTAGCATACACAGTATGTGATTATGGATATGGTTGGAAATATGGAAGACATAAACTATATAGCTTGATATAGCTATTGTACCACTACTATTCCTATTTATAGACATGTACACACACACACATGTACACACTAAATATACATATGTATACGTATACAGACATATATACCTGCACATGTCCGTACACATGGAAGGTCCATTATATGCATGAAGTGGTGACCGTGGATGTTCACAGTGTCCAGTGACTTATGACATTGTGATTGAGGAGTTATAGAGTCTAACTGCTGTTGGGATGAATGATCTGCGAAAGCGCTCCTTCCTGCAGCGAGGGTGTTTCAGTCTCTGACTAAAGGAGCTGCTCAGCCCACTCACATACTCATGCAGTGGGTGATTCACTACTGTCAACCTCATGTTTATAGTAGAGTATTTACTTTTAGAAATCACTTATTTCTTAAATTACACACCAGAGTGTGTATGGTGTAGTGCATTTCAAGAATCACAGAATGATTAACAGCATTTGTGCTCAAACAAGGAAGAAGTGTCCATCTGTGCATGGGGCATAGCTTTTACATAACTACAGCTGCCAATCAAAGCTGTTATCATGATGTTGCACCCCAGTTTTCCAGCACAGGCTATGACTACGACAACTGCGTACATTAAACAACCGAGCTATGATCCTGTGGGAATTCGAGACACAGACTGACAAATTGGTGATGGCTATCCAACCAGACATAGAAAATATCTTTTTTTTTGTACTAATTGTGACCCTCATTTACAAAACTGTGTTACTGTCAGTTTTGTAAGCAGTTGATAATAAACCTTTATTCAATGCAGAAATATTGAAAGTAAAAATTCATACAAATAAAAGTGGACTAAACATGAACCCTTTTCCAGTAGTAAAACACTAAAAAACTGTTTGTTGGTATATTTGCCTTTGGTTGTCTAACTAAGAGTAATCAGGGAGATTTTTGTGCTTAAACTTAACCAGTCAACATGAAACTAACCAGCCTCAAGAAAAAAAAGTGAAACAAAATCAAACACAGGGTGTGGACCATGGTATACTGACTCCTAGCGCTGCACCTGGCGCTCCAGTTACCACTTTAACTGCTTTATGCAGGTCTCTGTAATTAGATTGTTATCTCTCACCAGTCACTGCAGTGTCACAGGTGAAGAAGTAATCGTTCAAACACGTATTCAAGGATTCAAGGAGCTTTATTTGTCATTTGCATCACATGTTAACATGAGGTGGAACGAAATTATGTACACACGGTCCGGAGTGAAAAGAAACAAAAATAATAAATAATATAATAAATAGTTGGGTCTTTTTTTTTGTTTTGTTTTTTGTTTTTTCAACAAACAGAAATGACAAGTAATAAGACAATACAATAAATAATACTACATACATCTTCTGTTTTTCACAGGCTTCAGCTGTGACACTGGTTTCTCTGACTTCCTTAATGTGGACTTGTTCACAACTAGTTGCTTCTGTCATGATCTGCGGAGGCAGACCGTGCGGAAATGTGTGTGGTGGACCCAGGTGCGAACACAAGCGAAGATACAGGAGTGGATTAAACAAAAGCGGGCCTTTTATTATGGCTGATGAACAGAACAAACCAGAGTGAGGGCAGTATAAGAGTAATAGTTCAAACAGAAACCTAAACTGGACATAAACTAAGGAAAAGCTATGGCTGGAGATACGGAACACAGACGACGCGACACAGACTACATGAAACACAGAGACTAAATACACATGAGGGATGATCAGGGGAAGTGGTCACACATGGGAACACAGCTGACACACATGAACCATAACGACAGGACAGGTGAAACTGAACACACTGACATTGAATACAGACTTTCAAAGTAAAACAGGAAACATGGAGATTAGACATGAACTAAACATAACCACGCAGACGTGACACATGAACCAGGGAGACTTAGTACAGGGGAAGATGACATAAACAACTAAGGAACAAGACTAAACAGCAATCTAGAAATTAACTAGGTGCACTAAGCTAAGGCACAACAGAAGTACAAAAGATACATAAACTCAAACACTGGGTCGCTTGACCCAGGACCATGACAGCTTCATGCTCTGTTTAATCTTACTCTCTCAGTTTCCAGTACATCCCTCAGGGAAAGGTTGACTGAAACATCCTCTTTGCCAATCCTGAGTTCAAATCTGCTGCCATTCAAACCTCATGCTCATGCAAGCTGGTTACATAACACAAGCACCTGCTACCTGCCTGCCCATTTTGCACCGTTATCTTCAGCTGTTTCTTCTGAACACCTCCAGCCAGTCAGGCATACAGTCTGTTGATAAAAATAATCAAGTAAGTTTTCAACTCTACATTTGTCAGAAATTAGGAAAAAAATTTGGAACACTCACCTTAGTTAGAATCAAGCTCCAATTTAAAACTAGCATCAAATATCATGGGCTCTTTCTGTCTTGTCAATCAAAGACCTAGCCCAGGGGCTGGGAACCTTTAACACTCAAAGAGCCATTTGGACCCAGTTTTCATGGAAAAGAAAAGACAGAGAGCCGCAAATACTTTTTGACATCTAAAATGAAGATAACACTGTATATATTCTGTTTTTTTTACCTTTACGCTTTGTATAAACTACTATAGTGTGTTGCTTATGAAATCCATGAAGTGCTACAGAGAAAATTGAATTTTATTTATGTAATGAACACATTTTGAACTCGTAAAAAAATAATAACAAAAAAGAAACACGCCAAGCTAAAAGTCTCTGTCGCGGGGCCCTCTCCTAAACTTCTCCCGAACAAATGCAGGCATAGTCAGAAAGCATTCAGTGTGGATAATTTATTCTGCCGGCCTCCCAGGTGCACAAAAGATTATTTACAAAGAAAATAGGAAACTAACTTAAGTCAACACAAAACAAACATCTATATACAAAACACAGTCTGCATGTTACCCTCTCTGTAACATCTCACTGAAAAAAGACGCCAGGTAGGCCCTGACCGCCTTCTCTTATACCCCATAGCCCCTCCCACTAGGCATAATAGTCATCTCTTTATTATTTCTTTTACCAAACAATCTTTCCCCCTCAGCTTATTTCCCGCTGTATTCCTACAATACATATATGTATATACAGACATTTATGGCCAATTCCAGGCAGCCTACAGTGTTTCACAATAACAAAAAACAAACCAAAAAATGATGCAGTTCGCGTGACCTTTCAAGCGCGCGCGAACCCACTATTTAAACCCCGGAACACCATACCATCGGCTTGCATAACCCCCGTATAATCGGCGATCACAGCGAGTCTCCGCGACCAGCTTTATTAAAGGTAAGTGGGAAAATATGTTGGCCACCCTCTGCGCTGCTCAAAATATACCTCTCACCCCTTTTTGTTTATCTGCCCGGTCGACGAAAAGACGCGCAGCCACGTTAATTGTAGAAACTAATGGTGGTGGTGCATGTATGCGCCCAGATCAGCTGTCTGCAGCCCGGGACGGCGTAACTCCGTCACATCATCCCCTTGGCGTTGTGCGGCAACCTGGAGAGATAATCTGCCACTACATTGAGTTTGCCTGGTCTGTGACGGATGATGAATCTGAAAGGCTGCAGTGAAAGGTACCAGCGTGTCAGTCGGCTGTTATGGTCCTTCATGGAATGGATCCAGGTGAGCGCTCGATGATCAGTTTCCAGCTCAAACTCTCTTCCAAGTAAATAATACCTGAGTTTCTCCAGTGCCCACTTAATAGCCAAGGCCTCCTTCTCCACCGTTAAGTAGTTGGTCTCCCGTGGCAGCAGCTTGCGGCTTAGGTATAGGACCGGATGCTCATCTCCAGGGTCCCCTTGGGCCAGCACTGCTCCCAGGCCGCTTTTGGAGGCATCCACCTGGACCAGAAATCTCTTCCTGAAGTCTGGGCTCCTGAGAACTGGGGTCGTACACAGGCAGGTTTTCAGCCCTTTGAAGGCTTGTTCACATTCCGCTGTCCATGTGACAGGATTCCGTTGGTCCTTGCTGGTCAACGCAGTAAGAGGGGCCGCAATAGTTGCAAACTGGGGCACAAATCTTCGGTACCAGCCAACCAGCCCCAGGAAAGACCGGACTTCCTTTTTGGTGCGAGGCCGAGGGCAGTTCTGGATAGGTTCCACTTTATCCAACTGCGGGCGCACCTCACCTCTGCCCACTTGGTAACCAAGGTAGCGGGTCTCCTGCCGTGCCCACTCACATTTAGAGGGGTTGAGGGTCAACCCTGCCTTATGGATTCTTCCCAGGACTTCGGACAGGTGCTGCAGATGCTCCTCCCAGGTGTTGCTGAAGATTTCATTTCATTTCATTTCATTTTTATTTATTTCACACTTGGTACTACAAATCAAACAAAACAACCACATCTTCTGTCAACAAAACACAACAACCATGTGTGAAAAGGAGCAGGAAGAAGAAGAAGAAGATCACTACATCATCCAGGTAGGCGGCACTATAGGGGTCACACCCCTGTAGTAATTTGTCCATCAGCCGTTGAAAGGTGGCCGGTGCCCCATGTAGGCCAAATGGCATCACCGTGAACTGGAACAGGCCGGCAGGTGTCCTGAAGGCGGTGTACGGTCGAGAAGACTCCTCCAGTGGCACTTGCCAGTAACCTTTGCACAGATCCAAGGTGGTGATGTACCTGGCCGCTCCGATCTTCTCCAGCAAGTCCTCGATTCGAGGCATGGGGTAGGCATCAAACTCTGAAATGGAATTAAGCTTCCGGAAATCAATGCAGATGGGTAGGGAGCCATCTTTCTTGAAGATGATGACCACTGGGCTACACCACTCTGAGCAGGACGGCTCTATCACCCCAAGCTCCAGCATCTTCTCCACCTCCTGTCGCAGTTTATCCACTAAGTGTTGTGGAACCCGGTATGGACGTTGGCGGATGGGATGTCCATCCTTTAGGCGCCACCTAATACATTGAAAGTTAAGAAAGTTTGGTTATCCTCCAAAGACATACCTCTAAAATCTCTGTCCAAGAAACTGGCTCCACATTACATGCTTATGAAATACAGACAGTAATGATGCCAGGTTAAACTTGTCTTGTTTAGTCATTTAAGCCTTCCAGCCGACCCCCCACCACCTGTTGCGATTATGGTCATATAGCATACACCCTCAGACCTTCAATACCTTGAGGAGTGGGAAGGACATGATCAGAGGAGTGGTTCTGGATTCCTCAGTTGTTCATCTTGGATCCATCCATCATCACTAAGTCCATCACTTATTGGATGAGTGAATCTGGGTGGCTGTTGACTCTTGTTGTTGGTCCTCTGTTCCTCTGTGCTAACCTGTGTCTGTGTCTCCTTATCTCCAGCTTTACCCCATCTGGCTCAAGAACATATTACTAACCTGTACAATTTACCTGAATCCTTGGAACTGATCTGAACTTTGAATCCCTCACCTGTAGTCTGATTCCTCCTCCTACGCTCTCAACAACGACCCCTCCCCAAAACAAACTCATTCAAGTGAGTAAAAGTTTCTCAACACATTTTTGGTCACCAGAAGAGAAACATCTGGAACTGTTGGATTA
Organism: Astatotilapia calliptera; assembly: GCF_964374335.1. Lineage (NCBI taxonomy): Eukaryota > Metazoa > Chordata > Actinopteri > Cichliformes > Cichlidae > Astatotilapia > Astatotilapia calliptera. The sequence goes on from NC_137441.1 coordinate 6,210,160, forward strand.
ACTCCCCTCTGCTGTTCTCCTCTCCTGTACCGGCATCTGTTCACAACAAATTGTGGTTGTGAATAATGAAGACTCTGAATCTTATAAAGCAGTCTCCATTGTGTCTGTATTTGAATGGGAGTGATATTAGATGCCTTCAGTTAGATAACCAGATCCTGCTTCAGCTGGACTTTGTGTGGCAGCATATAGTCATGTGATTAAAAAAGTGGTTAAAGAAGTGCTTTAAGAACAATACAAAAATATAATTCTGATTATTTCAGTTCTCTTTTGTTTAAAAGATGTTAAAATATGATTGTATAATTCTATATTTATAAAAAATAAAAACAATATTAAGGAGTTCACAGATGCTTCAAAAACACTATGTGTTCATATTTTAAATTACCACCACAGGGAGGCTCATACCTGTACTGTCCTTGCTCTGGTGTCACCCTGTAAACACACTTGAACCTTATATATATTACTATTCGTCTACACTTTTTATGCTGAATTATTCTCTCATAGAGACCTGCGTGTAATACTAACTGCTAATTAAACTGCTAAACCAGACCATAGGACATTCACTGTTGGTTTGCTGTATGAAGATTTTAAAACATAATGTGTAGCAGCACTTTTTATTATGGCATATGACTAGCATTTGACTAATTTCATAAAATGACATTTAATTGCAATTTTATGCCCTGATTTCACAGAAATTTCACTTTAATTGCATTTGCAATTTAATTTTGGAAGAATTACAGCCTTAGCTGTACAGTAGATCAAATTATAAAGTGCTGCTGGTTAATTAATTTGAAAGCAAAACATATCCACCGTGATATATTTTATATTTTCTTAGTACTTTTCAAGTCATAGAATAAAACACTTCTTGTGAACAAGCAGTTTAATCAGTTTTATTTTCATAGTGCCAAGTCATAGAAACGGTCACCCCCAAAGTGCTTTATATTGTAAGGTAAACACTCTACATCAATACAGACAAAACTCTAGCAATCAGACGATGCACTACATGCATGCATTTGTCGAAAAGAAGAAACCTCAAGTAGAATCATGCAGCATAACTAAGGGAGGATTCAGGGTCATCTAATCCAGCCCAAACTATGCTTTGGCAACAAGGAAAATTTTAAGCCTAATTTTAAAGGCAGAGATGGTGTCTGTCTCCCAAATCTAAACTGGGAGCCGTTCTACAGATGAGGGGCCTGAAAACTGAAGGCTTTGCCTCTAAATCTACTTTTATATACCCTAGAAACCACCACTTTATGGATACATAAACCTTGGAATCATATATGCATAGAAATGAAAATGTATACTGTACCTTCTAATAATAGTTCCTAATGGTCACATTATAACGTAAACACAAAAGGCATGTTGCAGAAGTAATCAAATGGATGCTTGCTTGTGCAACACTTCTTTACACTTACTTGCTGGTGGCTGTAGCTCAGGAGGTAGAACAGGTCATCTACTGATCGAAAGGTTAGTGGTTCAGCCCAGTCTGCATCCAAAGTATCCTGGGCAAGATACTAACCCCAAGATGATCTCTAATGTATCCATTGGAGTGTGAATGTTAGCTTAAGAAAGCACTGAAAAAGCATAGAAGAAAGTGAATGTGGCATGTTGCATTAAAACTAAGTAGCTGCCGCCATTGTTGGAAACTGGAATTGGCTGGGCCGTGCTATGAATTCTGGGATAGGTTGAGCCGTGAGGAATACACCCGGCCCATTCTTCAAATCTGGGGAAAAGGATGACACATTTGTCAGCCGCATTTAGAGGAGTCTTCGAATTTGGACAGCCTTTGCCACGTCGCGGTCACATAATCGGTCTACAAATGCGCCCCCGAAGTGTAAAGTGTAAAGTGTGTGTGTTAGTCCCCATGTTAGTCCCCGTGTTAGTCCCCATAGGGAAATAGTTCCTCTGCATTTAACCCATTCACCCAGTGAAGCAGGGAAGGATGTGGCCCCTGAATTTGGACACAGCTATGATACACCAAAAGCTGCTTCTTCTTCTTCTTCTTTTTTGGCGTTTAATGGCAGCTGGCATCCTTGTAGATGCATTGCTGCCATCTTCTGTTTCAGTCCGTTATTACACTCTACTACTTATTCCTGTGTCTTTCAGGATCTTACAAAGCATCAAACGACGCGTTGACTATTAAATTTGTTGTCGGCGATTTTGATAGTCAACGTAATTGTGATCCACCTAATCGTGGCAGCCCTATTGAGGAATTGGTTTCCCTCTCCCGCAGAATTGATAATCGTCCGTGAGAGAGGGAAGCTGAACAATGGTCCAGGCTTCAAAGACCTGTGTTGCGTCCCGAGTTCTGCACTGCACCGCCTATGCTCCCATCTGAGAGAGTTAAAATTGCCACTCACTGTTAGGATACCTGGGTCGTTGAGTTTTGAGTTTATTATATTATTTATCATTTCTAGTCTTTGGTTTCTTTGTTAGAGTTCTGTCTTATGGTTTACGTCTCTGTTCCCTCTGTTGCAGTGCCTGCCTGTGAGTCTGTGTCTGTAAGTTCAGTCTGTGTTATGTTTCCTGTTTTACTTTGAAAGTCCATGTCTCATGTTAATGTGTCTGGATGTGCTTCCTTTGTCTCGTTAGGCCTGAGTTGATACCAGCGGCGTTTCCCTCCTGTTTCCCATTCCCTGATTGCTCCCTCTGTGGATTTAAGCCCTGTGTTTCTCTGTGTCCATGTCGTGATCTACCCTTATCCACCCTCATTCATGCTGTGTGTTCTGTCTGCCTGCGTGTGTAAGTTTATTTTGCATTTTTGGGTTTTTGTTACGTTTTGTCATCCAGCAATAAAAGCTGAGTTTTGGAGTGCACTTTTGCCTGTCGTGAGTCTGCACTTTGGGTCCTTTTCCTGCCTGTGTTACAGGCCCCACTATGATGGGCGCGTAGCCAGATTACGATCCTGTAAAACAGGAGAGAAAGTGAGCACAGGAGACACGCTGCCGTTCGCCTGGTCAGTCTTGCCAGAATTTATTCATACAACACAAGCATATCTGCTCCACTCTTTCGTTAACTCAATTTCACAATAACTGCTCATTCCCTCACATGGCTTGTTTTCCACCAGTACATTTCAATATTAGTCCACACTACTGGCATAAAACAACAAAGGGTTTAAATGAATGAAACAAATGACAACTACACCTCTTTTCCCATAAATGAGATAAACAAAATAATTCACATCATCATGGTAGTGTCTCATCATAGAAAGGAAACTCTACTTTCAACATTACTGCACTACTTTCCTTGCCAGCATTTTTGTTGGCCGTACTCTTATTAGCGCTCTCGCTTCATATGTCCTTTTCAGACCAGTTAGATTCTAACACTGAAACAGCAAGTTTACACATGACTTCAGGCGGGCTCAGAACACTTTACACACGCGTTATACAAAACATTTGTCATGAACACAAAGCTACAAGTTTATCAGGAACTGTAAACCTAACTGGGTTGGTGCTTCTTATTATTATATGGAGTATTATACGCAGTTGCAACAGCTTGCTAGCGTTACCCAGGCATATAGCCTAGCTATAACATCTTACAGAGCTAAAGTAGCTCACATAGCGACAGTATAATACATCACATATCACAGACCCGTCTTATGTCATGAAAGTTTAAGTATCACAGTGTCCAGCTGTGTATTTCTTTATGTTTTTGACCACGTTACTGACCTGTAAAACAGGAGAGAAAGTGAGCACAGGAGACACGCTGCCGTTCGCCTGGTCAGTCTTGCCAGAATGGAAAACTTACGGCAGCTATGCACCCGACTCAGTTCCCAAAGCACGCTGCTGCCCCCTACTGTCCAAAGTGTTATACACTCTCCTGGCAACAGGGAACTTACATGACATTGTGGCTTTAAATTACACCAATAAACCAGCAAAATAAAACATGCAAAATAATCTCCATATATCACGACACTTAACTCACAATTGTGACCACATTTCTGTGTGGATCACACCTGCACACAGCCTTCACATAACACTCACGCCGTTAGAACCTCTTCCATTACTCATCAGACTGCACCAGTAAAAATTAATCACCTCCGTAAACCATAATGAATTAATTTCCTTCTTCACTCTTCCCTCTCCTGACACCCCACTTATTCTTGGTTATCTGTGGTTACAGAAACATAATCATCACATTGATTGGGCCGCTGCAGGTCTCTTCTTTGTGGGGAAAAAGTCGCTGCATGCAACCTTGTATTGATTACCATAAAGAACAAATACCCACTGCCTAATCAATTCTGTTTTTGAGTCTCTTCAAGTGCCTACCACTCTTACTAAGTTGTATCTATGGAACACCTATCACCTTGTTCAGATACATGAGGGGGATGTATCTGCCTTTCTTTTCAGCCATAAAACTGCCCACCCACGCATTCAGTACAGCTAACCTGCACCCGCCCTTTGTCTGCTAAATTCGCTCACTTGTCTCTCTTCCTGTTAGTTATATACATTAATACTGACTGCTAACCTTTTACAAAATAACATGTGGATATAGACTGTGGGTTTACACCATAAAGAATTTCAAACAACATTTTTAGCAGAGCACCTATTTTTAGAAATCCCCTTTTCTTGAATTTTAACCAAAAGGGTATATCTTTTTTTTTTTTTGGCACTTCCTTTTTTATGCACAAACAAGGAAACAGCCTACATAGAGATTATACGCATGTGTGAATCTGTGCATGAGGCGTTATTCTGAGATGTCAAATAGGATTTTGAGATGACTGAAATGTGTCAAACAGGAAGTTTTCTTTCAACAAATCAGTCATACCTTCTCTGCCCCCTCAAAAGCCACCTCTGCCACTGAAGAGTTTTAATGTATTGTCTTCTTAGGAAACAGAATGAATACAACTCACTGGACTCATTCAGTCTATGAGTATACAACTCTGCCTGCTATTTACACCACTGGCTTCATCATTGGTCTTGGAGCTAATGTATGGGGACTAAAGTCTCTACTGCAGAAATGGAAAATTCTTGGACACATTAACGTGTTTCTTCTGAACCTTGGAATTGCCAATTTTTTGTTCCTGCCATCACTCCCATTTTTGTCAGCGTACTACTTTATGGACAGTAAATGGATATTTGGAGATGCCTTCTGCAAGATCACAAGATTCTGCTTCAACTTGAATTTATACGGCAGCATTGGATTCCTCACCTGTATAAGTGTGTACAGGTACCTGGCTATTGTCCATCCAATGAAAGTGATGGGAAGAATAACTGTGACTAACTCTGTGGCTATTTCAGTCATGGTTTGGCTGTTGGTGAGTGTTCAAAGTTTTCCAGATATGTTCTTCCCCAAAAACTCACCAAATAGAACTGAAAAATGCTACCATACCACATCTACAGAGTATGTGGAGGATTACCTAAAATACAGTGTGGGCTGGACACTCACTGGGTTTGTTATGCCACTCCTTATCTTACTTGGCTCCTATGGACATGTGACTCTTGTTCTCTGCCGCATTAATACCATTGATAAGGTGGTGAAACAAAGAAGCTTAAAGTTGATGTTCATTTTGATTTTGCTCTTTTCAGTTTGTTACATCCCCTACCATATTTTTAAGAACCTCAGCCTTTATTCAAGAGTTTTGTCAAATCACAGGATGCGTCCAAAATGGGATAAGGGAGTCCTTAGTGCTCATCAGATCAGTCGTGGTCTTGTGTGTCTGAATAGTGTTTTGAACCCCCTGGTTTACCTCCATGTCATGGATATTCCTGCTCAAATCAGACAAATGCTTCATCATTTTCGTCAGATCTTTGTGTCAGAGTTCAGCAGTGTACCAGTGGCACAAAATGCAGATGTTTAACAGGAGTTTAGCACAGATGATTCACTTTGAGTTTGTTTATTATACTGTGCTTCATCCAGTTAATTATTGTTCTCTTTTCCTGCAACAACAGTTTGGGCACAAGTTACTATATAAATATATATAAATACTTTTATCTCTTTTTGTTCTGTTGTCTTGTATATTGTGAATAACTGAAAGCCAGTGGAACACATTTTCTCTTTTGGTTTAAAACACATTGTCTTTATTTTGTATGCATGATTGTAATTGCTCTGAATAAGCCTCACTCATTTTGACGGAGTCAGTATCAACAACCAGTTGCTAATGATATTATTTTTCTAAAATAAATGTAATTTAGTCTTTGAAATTTGTGTTATTTAAACACCTTACACTGAGAACTTTTACTTTAAGAATAGATCAGGAGAGAACACTGGCATACTATTAAAATTGATTTCATATTTACTGTATTTTTAATTGCTGGCTCACAGACCGCTTCCGTGCTCTTATCAAATGTTTTTTATGGCTGTTGCTGAGTGCGTGCGGTACAAGCCACAGAGAAGCAGCAGTCATTGCACAACTGTGACACTGACACCTTCAAAAACTGACTGCATTGTACATTACATTGTTTTTCATTCTTTAAACACTGCATTCTTTTCATTATGTGTTGGAATTAGTGGTCACATATCTGTGTTTAGAACATGTTAAACATGTTAAAAATAAATGGATAATTTAGATAAACCTGCACTTGTTATGCCCTGTTGTGTTGGAGTAATGAAATGATTGTTACTGTCAGGGTGGGGGAACATAATGCTCTGCAGGGTTTCTGTCCATTTGATTTTAACACTTCAAAGCAAGCGTGGCATCATGAAAATTTTAATCCCTTTCTTTACATTTACATTTGTGTGATTAGTAATCCTCCTCAGAATGCTTGCTGTCATTACTGATGATGTAGTGACTGCTGATATAGATACATTTATTGTACTTTTGTGGGTGTTTGGGTGTAAAACAAAAAAAAACCCACAGACCAATAGTTAGTTCCACTTGCAATAATAATGCACAGCACAGTTTTAAGAAGAACTCTAACAGGCAGTTTTGCTTAATCCCTAATTACTAGTTTGGTCAACCATGAACATGGTACTCTATTGCACATTTGCTCTGGCAAAACATAAAAAAAAGTGTTGAAAAGCATGAAAGTGTTTGAACTTTTGAAATTACAACCCAGAAAGGTATAGAAGAGCAATGTTTCCATCAAATAACGGGCTCTTTTAACTTCCCCATTTCTTACTTTTATCAGCTAAGCATGCAGGCTTTAACACTTTAAAAAGGGAAATTGCTTCATTGCTGCCTACAGCATGAAAACATGCAGAGCTTTCTGCTTGTTTTTGTGCAGCAACAAATGACCTTGATCAAGGCCACGAGCCAAAACGCATTGGTTACTTGATAAAGTTGTTTCCTGTTACTTTAGGTGTGGCTGGAGTCTTCACATCATCAGATTGTTTGTGTGCAGCACATGATATAATGGCAACATGTATGCACTGCAAACAAAAAACATGTGCCCTATTTAATACTCAGAAGTGAGACTATGTGGTCAGCAGTGTAAACTGAAACATTCATTTAACAGATGGGCAGGATGTGCCCTGGCCTCATTCTAGGAAACAATGTATAGGTACTTCAGTAAAAAAAAAACCTTCACTTTAATGTTGAGCTGATCTTATTTGCTGGCAGGTTTTAGACTATTAAATGCAAATTTTGCAGGTAAATATTTAATTGTTTTGCCTCTGGTGAAAATAAATACTGAACAACATATTCTCTAAATATGCCGAAAACAAATAAAATGTTTTGCAGATGACTCTTAACCACAAAAAATTATTTTAATTCATAAAGCCAACTCATATGTGAAGAAACTGTCCTGTTATGACTCCCTTATCACTTGAGCTGCACTTTATCTCAGTTTAACACTAAACCATATGTCGATCAATAGCGTATCGGCTGTATCCTAGATGTAGTTGAGCATAATGAAGTGTGCAGTTGTGGAAAAATGCAGCTGTGATCAAAATATGTTAATATGAACTGATAGTTTGTGATGCACTACAATTGCTCATGCTCATGAATGTTCAGTAGAAAGCGCACACTAGTGATGGTAAATTTGATTCTGTGTTTTTCATTGATTATTTCACCATAGTTTTTCACGGTGTTTGCTGGTGAAAAGAAGATTAAAATACTGGCTAAACATCAGTTGGAGCATGGCCCTTTATTCTACTTCGAACATGAAATACCTTCAGGAGCAGTTACATTTATGGTAAATGGCCTGTATTTATATAGCGCTTTACTAGTCCCTAAGGTGCTTTACATATCCAGTCATCCACCCATTCACACACTGGTGATGGCAAGCTACATTGTAGCCACAGCCACCCTGGGGCGCACTGACAGAGGCGAGGCTGCCGGACACTGGCGCCACCGGGCCCTCTGACCACCACCAGTAGGCAACGGGTGAAGTGTCTTGCCCAAGGACACAACGACCGAGACAGTCCGAGCCGGGGCTCGAACCGGCAACCTTCCGATTACAAGGCGAACTCCCAACTCTTGAGCCACGATCGCCCCACTATATAAAGACAGAGGCGTCATGGTGTAATTATATTATCTGTAAAGAGGCAACATCTCCAAAATTTCGGGAGTAGTTAGTCATTATAAGAAGTGTTTGTGAACTAAAAATCAAGAATGTGGGATACTGTTGGTACGTGATTTGGAGAGCCCAGCACGTGCTCCCGACGCAGGGTAAACAAATTCTGCTGGGGAGACCTACCTTGGTACTTGTGTAGGTGAAGCCAAAGGCAAGCTATACCTCATCGTATTTTCTAGTCTTTCGCTTGGAAGAAAGTTAGTTTGGAAACTGGCGATGCTTCATCTTCTGCTTTGTGTAGCAGCTCCGTCAAAAACCTGTCCATTATGCTAGCAGCATCCAAGTTTTCTTTTTTCGTTTTTTATTCATACCCTGAGTCCTGCATCTGGGTAAACATTGGAAAATACCAATAAGCCAAATGATCAGATTTAGAAAAGAAAAGGCATAAATATGTCAAATCTTAATACACCAAACACAAAAAGTCCATTTAAAATACAAAAACATGCTCCATATTCTAAAATAATGTAAACAAATGGACATAACAGGCTTAAACAAAATCATGCACATACATACTGCTTAACAAATACCAAATAGACATACAAATTATAACTAACTTTGTTCCGTCATTCCACTCGTCCATCCATCCACTCACCCATCCATCAATCCATCCAGCCCGCAACGTGGACCAAACCCCTGCAGTGGTTGTACAGGAACCAAATGGCTTGCGGCAACAGGCCATTTGGTTGCTCTGGAAGCACCACCAGTGTTGCATTATGAGGGGTCTGGTTAAAAACCCTTGTCCGATTCCACAAAACACATGTAGACTGGTTGGAGAAAATTCCGGACACCCTTGAATATCCTTAAGAGCATAAAGACCTGGTTCAGTGTTCCACAACAAGGACGAAACCTGTAGTTCCTCTGTATCTGAGATTACACTAACACTATACTACTACTACTACTAGTATAGGGTTCCCACTCTGGCCTCTCATGTACAGACTGCACCCAAAACTTAGGGCATTTCCTGTGGGCTGAGCACTCACAAGCATGTAAACACCTCACGGTATCCCATGTAAATTTTGGATTGAATTATTAAAATCGTTATAAATATTCCAGTTTTGTTGAAAAGTAGTTGAGTAATTGTTTGCTTAAACTATAACCATTTTCAACAACAGGGGAATTGTTCGTCTGAAGGTCAAGAACTCATTGAACTCAATCTATTTAATTCAATAATGTGTCTCTTCTGCAGAAATGGGGTCATGTCCAGCCTTGGCATTTTTTGTACTGTTTTCAGCAGCTCTGACTTCCTTGTGTGATGGTGGAAAAGTGCTAATATTTCCAGTAGATGGAAGCCACTGGCTTCACATGAAAGTCCTTGTGGAGGCTCTTCATTCTCGTGGTCAGCAAATCACTTTAATTCGTTCCTCCACCAGCTGGTACATTTCTGAGGTCTCGTCTTATTACACCTCCATCACAATTACCCAGGAACAGTCCCAAAACATAGAAAGACAAGACTTCATGACCTCATTCCTGAAGACGTCACTTGAGATCCGGAGCAAAAGTTCACTATGGACATTCGTTGAGTTTTACAGCCTTTTTAAAATGGTACATGAAAACCATCAAACTGTGACAAAGCTTGTTCGCAGGATTTTTGAGAATAAGACATTGATTAAAGAGCTGAATGAAACTGGATATTTGGTATTTGGTTTGCTGATCATTACCTTCGTTTGGGCTTCTTGTTCATGTCTAATTACGTTTTTGTTGAAGACAAAGAAGTCCAAGCATGAATAGATGTGATAATAAACTTTATCGTGTGAAAACAATTAAAAGCTACAAAGAAACTAAGAAGCAGTTTTTCGTGTTAATTTTATTTTCTTGTTTTCTTTTTGTTTTTATTTCTATTTAAAGTTTCATATCATCACCTTTATTTTCAGAGTGGCCAATATTTTTCTACCTTACTTTCAAAGAACAGAACCAGCAGGTGGACTGGGGTTCGGCTGTTTTTTGCTAAAAATTCAAAAGTCAAATCCCAGATAACAATAAACGTTTGATCCTGCTGAGACCCACATCTACAGTTTTCTATGGCCATAATTGTCCTCGACTGACATCATTGACTCTGGGAAATCTGGTAAATGTTGCTATTCCCCTATTGCTTAAAAAATTTAAGGTCAGATTTTAGATGCCAGGTATCATCAGGCCCATACAATACTACCAGCAACTCAGGTCAAGTTGAGCTTTCAGGCAGTGTTTGGATGAAAAAAATATAACTTAATAGGTTATTCCAATAACCACCTCAGTTATGTCAAAAGGTCTGTATTTATATAGCGCTTTACTAGTCCCTAAGGACCCCAAAGCACTTTACATATCCAGTCATCCACCCAGTCACACACTGGTGATGGCAAGCTACATTGTAGCCACAGCCACCCTGGGGAGCACTGACAGAGGCGAGGCTGCCGGACACTGGCGCCACTGGGCCCTCTGACCACCACCAGTAGGCAACGGGTGAAGTGTCTTGCCCAAGGACACAACGACCGAGACTGTCCAAGCCGGGGCTCGAACCGGCAACCTTCCGATTACAAGGCAAACTCCCAACTCTTGAGCCACGATCGCCCCAACAAAGTAGCCCACATTAAGCCCATATGTTTGCCATTTCAGAGCTCTGGGAAGATGGCAACACTGAAAAGAAGTGCAGCAGAACAATAAAAATCCTTCACATGTAAAAAAAAACAAAAAAAAAACCGAGTTAAGCAAACAAATTTAAAAGATAATACAAAACTCAGCACATGTATTACCAACAGTTTGTTTCTTAAAAACCTTCATAGCTTATAGCCTCACCTCCTGGTTAAAGTGTCATCCATTTGTTGTGCGTACATATTGAGCAGAAGAATCTAACTCTTTGGACATGGTCATAAGGTCATGAGGCCAGTGTAGCTGAAAAAGGGAAAACAACCATTGTGAGCACGTGTGCATTTTTGACAACTAGCTGCTGTCTCTGGGGACAGATACGTCGTCATGTGCTCTTCTGCATCTCTCATTTTCTCAAAAGGCCTGACTGGAGCTGCCACACTCTCTGAATAGAGCAAAGTGTCCATCTGTTTTTGAGACACACTTGGCTTCTTAGTGTAAAAACAACGGAGTCACAGATAAATATTGCAAAAGTGGCAGAGTCTGATAACTTTAGATAAGAAAAAATGTACAGAAATCAGTGGCGTCAGTGGATCATTTCGTAGGTTTTGTCACGTGTTTTCACTTCCACTTCCTGGGGTTTTTTTTTTTAATTTAATTTGATTTGTCGTTGCTGTAAGTAACTCATTTAATACAATCTCACCTGTTATGATTTGAAGTTCATTCTATACTATCTCACCTGACAAGCTAGGTAAAATAAGAGGAGAACAGAAGCAACAACAGAGGGATACTTGATTGCTCTCCTGAACACCTCGTGTTAGTATTCAAACATAAAGGTGTTTATGAGAAACTCTGCTACTATCTTACATCTGTGTATCGATTTTTGTGGTTTAGAAGTGGAGGATCAACAGTTTGTGTGTGCTCACTTTTCACGTTTCTATGCACAGCTTTTTTTCCACAAAGCTACAGGCATCTAATCCACAGCTTCGTACAGCAGATCTAGGTCATGATTTTGTTAGATCCTGTGTATACTTTGCAGTTGGGTGCGGTAATAACGGAAACGACAGAGCTGTGTGCCCAGCAGATATTTAAATCTGAACATGAAAATGTACTGTAAATTTATATATAGAAACTGAGTGTCACACGCTTCTTAAAACATTTGCATGCACATCTTGTTGTTCATGCTGTAAGTATAAGAGCAAAACTACATGCTTAAATAATGCAGACCTGATACATAAGGATTTGATGCTTGTGCAAGAGCTTTAACTTATAGCCAACTTGTGCTGGTCATTAATTAATAATTAGAGGAAATAACAAGGTAAACATGGCAAAAGCAAGGCACGCAGTGTAGCATAACACCCATATACATCCTTACTAGACATTTTAACAAACTCTGACCATGTAGTTCATTATTCTGAATTGCATTAAGTCCAAACACAATAAACACCTAAATCAGGACAACATAACCACAATGATTAAAACAGGAGAAGGTTATTTTAATGTGACACTTAATGCTCACTCACTAACACGCCATTACGTGTTAGTGAGTGAGTTAGTGAGTGTGTTAATAGATGTTTCATAAAAATTATTTTCGTATTTTAATTCATGGTTAATTCAGGCACCTATTAGATGTTAGGTAAGTATTTTGTGAAAATGAAAGTTCCTCAAGACTTGAGGAAGTCTCAGCTTTCTGCATAACAGAAAAATGACATAAAATTAACAGACAAAGCACAAAGACAACTTACAAACACAAATATTTATAGCCAGATGCAAACAAACCCACCTGAGGTTTGCAGAATACCGAAATGTAAGTAGGACCATAGCCTAAGTTTCTAAAAGAGATTTTAGTGCCTGTTGTTTTTAATAAACACTACATTTCTAAAAATATCTGCATGTGTGTATTAACATGCCGGTCAAAACTGATCAGTGAAACCAGAGGGAGGGCCAGCTTGCCTTGTTCACACTATTCACAGCCATTCACACTCTGATGGATGCATCAGAGAGTAACTTGGGGTTAGTATCTTGCCCAAGGACATTTGACAAGTAGACTGGAGGAGCCAGGGAATGAACCACCAACCTCCCCATTAACAGATGCTCTACCTGCTCAAATACAGCCACCCCAACTCCTCTGTAAACCACTCCAGTGTCAGCTGGAGTTCGAAATTAAACTATATTATATTCAAAATGCAGAGATAAGAAACCACCAAACCCATCACCCTCTGTCACTCAGTTAGCTTAGAAATTCTAATTATTCTCTCTTACTGAAGGGTCTTTGGTTTGTGGCGGTTTGTCTGAGGTAAGTGTTGCTGTCGTTTGGTTCTATGAAAATTTAAATTGTATTGAACTGATAATAAAATACTATGAACAGAATCAGTTACAAAGGCCAGCCTTAGCCTTATCCCACACACCTCGAAATATGCTCGAGAGTTGGACTAGATCTTTGTTCTCAGTCTGTGCTCATGCTAGAAGAAGATCCTTGAAGTGATCTTTCCACAGCCAAGCTGCATCCTTAGTAAACCTTTCTGGGGGGGGGGGGGGGGGGGGGGGGTGTTTGTTTTTTAAACTACAACAACTAATATGAAGAGTATGAACATGAAGAAACTAGATTTTGTGTATTTGAATTTATTCTAAACAATAAAGTAGAAAATATATATTTTTTTATATTAATCCTTTATTTATCCAGGTAAAAATCTCATTGAGATTAAAAATCTCATTTCCAAGAGAGACCTGGCATATCTTAAACTTTGTCAAAATAGTAAGTGTAACAATGACATTTAAGGAACACTGAAGACTCGTAATTAGTAGTGACTCATTATTTCAAAAGGAGTAAAAATTTCCATGTAGTTAAAAAGGAAGTCAATGTGTTGCTGCATGACAGCTCTATTTTTACCCTGCTTTGCACTTTCCCTATATTCATATCAAATAGTACTCTGTGCTTTAAGTAAAAAAACATTTATCTGCATATGTTACCTCTATTGTTACATCTCCAGAGACTCCAGAGATTTTAGGTGTCAAAGTGCCAGTTTTTGCAACACTCTAGTGATTGAACTACATGCCAAATATCTTTGGGCAAGATGCTAATCCCAAGTTGCTTTCTAATGCATCTATCAGAGTATGAAGTATGAAGTATGAAGTATTCTTACAAGGAACAAGAAGAAAAGTGAAGCTATATATACACACAGCGCTACTTCTGCTAAGTAGCGCTGTGTGTATAAATATCTCTACTTACGGGATTATTTGCACACAAGTGCAAATAACCAACGTAATGACGCATGGGGAAGTGAAACTAAATACAAATAGCACACAAAAAAAATCAAGAAGTAACTAACAAATGCAAAGGATAGACGCACACCTAAACAAAACAATTTTAAACTAAGGACTAGAAAATTTGAACAAGAAACTCAAAAACTGCGGTGGATAGCATTTTAATGTTACTGTAACTGTTCCAATGTTCGAAATGGATTTTTTTAGTTATGAAATCTGTGAGATTAGGATCAATCAACTCCATTTTTTAACTTTCACACTATATGCTCAATGATGGTAAATAGTAAGGTCTTGCCAGGGACTTGGGTTTCCAGTGGTGAGGCAGTTTGAACTGAATGTCTGACAATCTCAGTGTTCAAATAGTTAAGATAGCTAATTAATTGAGAAGCAAGAATTAAGAACATGACACGAGCAAGCAAAGGTGCTACACTACTCGTAAGTTTCTGTTTCTATACGTTCTCGTGGTAGTGGTTGTTTTCAAATCACTCCCAATATAAAAAATGCAATGCATACTTGTTTAGCTATACTGTCACAGCTGCTGTTTTTGGCATTTACCGAAAGTTAAAGTAATCTTTGGAAGATTTTTTATTTACATGGGTAAAGGGAGCAAAGACTGAACAGACTGAAAAGGTTTAGTCAGACATGTATAGTTATACATTTACTCATCGTTCAACCAGCAGGTCCTCAGTTCTGTTGCACAAGCAGCTCAGATATATAAATTTTCTTTGGCTTGGGCAGGTGGTCACACGGACTGAATGTGATTAGAGTTATGCATCATTCTAGTTCAGGTTAATCTTGTTAAACTGTGAGTTTTGAACATCTGAAAATGGTGGACTGTATAATTTGAATTGAAAATATTTGTTGATTCAATAATTTGTCTGTTTTGCAGAGATGGAGCCATATCCAGCCTGGACTTTCTTACTGTCGTTTTTAGTTATGACTTTGTCATGTGATGGTGGAAAAGTGCTAGTATTTCCAGTAGATGGAAGCCACTGGCTTAACATGAAAATCCTTCTGGAGGCTGTTCATTCTCAATGTCATCAAATCACATTTCTGAATTCTCACTGTTCTCATTCAGTGCTGTGTGGAATTTTGAGATCTTATGGAACAATGCAGTATAAGGGAGGTACGCATGTTGTAATAGCATACTGATGTCATGGTCCTGGGACTGTGACCCAGTATTTATGTATTTTGTGGTTTAATTGATATTCTTTGATTTAGTGTCATTCATGTTTGAGTGAAGAGCAAACTCAGTGACATGAGTTTGCTCTTCCTATAGTTGAATCATTTATATTTCTAGTTCTTAGGTTCATGTTCATCTACTCTGTTCCCTTTCATTGCCCATTGTGTCTCTCGCCCCCTCTGTGTCCCTCGTTTTCTCTGTCTCTTCAGTCTGTCTTGTTTCCATGTGTGTGTCTCCCCCAGTCTCAGTGTCAAGCAATTTTCTCTTAACCAAAGTCCAGTTGAGGCCTTAATTGTTATACAACAATTTTATTTTTCATTTTACCTCCACATTGGTATCAAAGTCCAGTCGAGGTAGTGAATTGGTAATAAAAATTGAGGACAGTAAAAATAGGAAGTACTCACTGTATTTAAAGTATCTTAATCGAAGAGGATAATGAAAGCAACATCATGAAAATTCTATGGTATAACGTATTTTAAAGCTTTTTGGGATATTGTACTTCTTATAAAAACAGCAAATTGGGGTAAATGTACGTCTTTCACTGTAGTAGTTCTTTGTTTTTCTTTCTAATTTTCTTCCTTATGTTGCACAACCAATAAAACTGGAAGTGGTAGAACGCTAAGGGAAAGTGAAGAAGTAGGAAGCATGGGTCTATTCATCAGAGTGCGACACCCTGTATCCAAAGAGGGTATTACAGCTAAAAGAAAAAATAGTGCCAACTCGTCGGAGGACTGAGCTCATGTGCTATCTGGCTCAATCCAGTGGGAGGGTGATACTGCAGGTCACTCCCCAGTCCCTGGTGGGCGCAGGTGGAACTGAAAATAATAATAAAATGAATAAATAAAATAGAACAAGAACACTAAATAAATTAATTAAACACAATTTTAAGAAAAACTATTTGAAGATATGTCTGTGAAGTTACTCAGTTATCCAGGTCATCACAGTCTAAGGAGCTTGGAAAGAGAAGCGTCTGGACTTCTTTAAGCTACTTAAAGACGTTTCACCTCATTCATGGTAAAATGGTAAATGGCCTGTATTTGTATAACGCCTTACTAGTTCCTAAGGATCCCAAAGCGCTTTACATATTCAGTCATCCACCCATTCACACACACATTCAAACCATTGGTGATGGCAAGCTGCACTGTAGCCACAGCCACCCTGGGGCGCACTGACATTCATTTGAGGATAGGATTTTTTTTAAGTCATTAATTGATTAACAAAAAGACCGGAGTAATAATAAAGTATAAACAAATACTGATAATTTCCAAAATAATAATAATAATAAGAGAAGTATTTAGAGAAAGAAATTGAAAATGATAATAATAACAAAATAACACAAGAGGTACAAAATCTACCAAAACAAAGCTGTAATAACGCACTAATGGCTAAAAAAAAGTCCAAAAGATAACAAATGTCCAAAATCACAAGAGATCAGAAGAAGAAAAAACAGTCAAGTGAACATAACACAGGGAGCCAGAAAATATACCAAATATACCAAGGTATACCATATGACCAAGGTAGAATGGGGGAAAATTCACAGGAGCAAAACAAAATTAAATCATCAAAAAGAAGTGAGAGAGAGAGGTGACAGGACTAACTAAACACAGCAAACTGACTGGGTTTTCAACAAAGGAAGATAACAAGAAATGAGATATGCTTGAAAAGTGTGTCCTGTCTCCTTCTCCTAACCACAAAGAAAATTTCAAAACTAGCAAAGAAAAGTGGGTATGGAAATTGTGACAGACCTAGGAAAACAAAAGAGCAGTGTGCAAAGAATCAAAAGTGTTTTCACTAGTCTCTTCAACAATGTGATAGTAGATGCCTGACATTTTGAAACCGCGATGTGGTAAAGATAAAGAACAAAATGTGCATCTAACTTCACCACAAATGTTCTTACCCTCTTGTTTGTAACAAGAACAAAATACCATGACGAAGGGTGGCATTTTAAAGAACCTCAGGACCTCATGCGCAGTGCCCAGTGACTTACATCAAAAAAAAATCCCTTAAATCAAAAACACAAATTATGTAAAGAAGAACAAAATACCATTGCAAAGTAAAGGGGCTTACTAACAGTCACTTTTATGATTTAAAGCATTGGACAGGGGGATTTTTGCAGCTGGCTTTAAGGCATATGCCTTTGTAGGAGTTCTCCTTTCAGCAGAATGTCTTTAAATTAATGCATAAACATAATTTAACAAGGTTTGAAGCAAATTGCACAAAACTTAATGACAGAGATGGGATGTCTTATGCCTGATATGCCTGTGATAGTTGTTTCTAGTGCTGCAAAAAAAAAAAAATCAACTGTTACACACAGATTTCAGGTTTATACATTGGAATATTTTATTTAATATAATGCAGCTGTCCTTTTTTTTTTCCATTCAACCCTTTATTTCATTTTTAAATTAAAATCACAGAAAACGTATTTATAAACCACACCGTGATAATGTCACATGAAGATGCAAACACAAAAAGCTAGGTTTGTATACTAACGTTTGTTCCCATCATTACTGAAAAATAAAGAACTTTTTATTTCACAAACGAACAAACAAAATCCAAACACCCCCCCTCCCCCCTCCCAAAAAAAAGAAGAAAAAGTGTGGTCCTCGTACAAAAAGAAAGAGAATCAAAGGCAAATTAATGAGTTACTACTTACATTAAAGAATTTAGAGACTAAACATGCCACTGTTGAAGACTCTCAAACATTGGAAGAGATAAATTTAACAAAACGTAAATTAAATGATATATATGACAGACAAGAAGAACTAAAAGCCAGATTTGTTAAGCAAAAGTATTATGATTACAGCCCTAGGGCAAAGAAACTATTAGCCTGGAGAATTAAAAAACAACAAGAAGAAAGAGGAATTTACAGTATAAAAGATGATGAGACACAAAAAATGTGTTACACTGCTAAAGAAATACAAAACTCATTTGAAAAATATTATAAAAACTTATATTCAGAGACACAAAAGGCTGACCCTCTAAACATTCAGAAATTTTTGCACTCTCTGGATTTACCTAATATTGGACGGGAACAAAACAAAAGACTAATGCAACAAATTACTAAACAAGAACTGGATAAAGCCATTGCGAAAACAAAAACAAATAAGATGCCGGGTATGGACGGATTTACATCAGAATATTATAAAACCTTTAGAGAGTTATTATCACCGCTATTATTAAAATGTTTTAACTATGTGTTGGAGGGAGGGGAGTCACCAGCATCCTGGAGACAGGCAATCATTTCAGTAATTCCAAAGGTGGGCAAGGACAAAAGGGAATGCAGTTCATATCGACCAATTTCAATTCTGAATATGGATTATAGATTATTCACCTCAATAATAGCAGAAAGACTTTAAAATACTATACCAGAAATTATTGACGAAGATCAGACAGGGTTTCTCAAAAACAGACAGATACAGGACAGTATAAGACGTGCCTTACATTTAATGGATTATATGAATAAATCCCAAACGGAATCAATTGCATTAAGCCTTGATGCAGAAAAGGCGTTTGACTCCGTCCAGTGGGATTATTTATTTTTGGTTATCGAGCGGTTTGGTTTCGGAGACCCTTTTATTCAACTGATTAAAAATTTATATTATTTACCTTCAGCAAGAATAAAGATAAATGGGAGCTTAACTGGAGTAGTGGACTTGCAGAGGGGATGTCGGCAGGGATGTCCGCTTAGCCCAGCCCTGTTTGCTTTATTTATTGAACCACTGGCGCAAGCTATTAGAGAGGATGAACAAATTAAAGGGTACGGAATACAAAATGGGATTATACGCAGATGATGTTTTGCTGACCCTCACAGACCCAGAAAGAAGCTTACCTAAGTTATGGTTAAAGATGGAAATGTTTGGAGAACTTTCTGGATATAAAATAAACATACAAAAAAACACAGGTGATCACATACAATTACGTACCCACAACAAAGATCAAAAGTATGTCTAAATTTAATTGGAATAATAAAATAATTAAATATCTAGGTATTAAGATTCCTAAAACACTGACAGAAATCTATGAAATAAACTATTCACCAATTATAAGGGAATTGAAAGAAAACATTCAAAGGTGGAACCTACTGCCACTTGATCTGTACAATAGGATTGACCTGATCAAAAGGAATATACTTCCACCACTGCTTTTCCTTTTTCAATCTATACCGGTACACATACCAGCCAAACAATTTGCGTTATGGAACAGAATGATTTCGGGATTTATATGGAAAGGCCGCAAACCAAGAGTTAGATATATAACATTGCAACTACCTAAGGAAAGAGGTGGACATTCCCTCCCAAACTTAGAAAGTTATTTTAAAGCAAACACAATTAAGATATTTAATTTATTGGTGTGATCCAACGTATGAAGCAAAATGGAAATATTTAGATGTGACACAATTAAAATTACCACTACAGACAATGTTAGGAGATAAAAAATTATATTTGGAACAGAAAAATAATCTAAATGAATGGACTAAAACTCCTTTAAAGATATGGTTTGATGAATGTGAAAGTCTTAAATTAGGAGCTGGTCTCAAACAACTCAGGTGGGTCACACATGATAAGGAATTTATCCCTGCACAAATAGATAGACGTTATACAACTTGGTTAACAAGGGGGATCGGACCATTTTGCTCATTGTTAGGAAAAGAAGGATTACAAAGTTTTGAAAAATTAAGAGACACCTATGGTTTGGAAAACCAAGATTTTGTCAGATATCTCCAAGTTATGTCCTATTTCAATAGTAATATAAAAACTATAGAAGAACGTAATGAAGGCCTAGTCCCCGTTATAAAAGAAGCTTATAAAGGTCAGATTAAAAACAAATTGATTGCTAAACTTTATCAGAACTTACAATCACTTAAGGATCAATCAACCAATTATATCAAAATTAAATGGGAAGCGGAGGCTAAAATCAACACATCAGAGGACAGTTGGTTAAATATATGCAGGACACAGATGGAAACTACTAGCTCGGGTTATTGGAGGGAATTCACGTGGAAAAATTTTATTAGGTTTTTTATAACACCCAAAATAAAATACAAACAAAAAGGTCAACTGACAGATGGACACTGCTGGAGAAACTGTGGGGAAAACATGGCAGATCATTTCCATATATTTTGGAAATGCCCAATAATCCTGTCATACTGGAGTGAATTGGTCGAATCAATTTACTTGGTGACTGGTCTCAAACTAAATTTGGATTTTTGTACTGTGTACTGGGGCAATATCCCATCAGCAGCCTCCTTAAAGGACAAATACTTGATAAACATCCTGGAGAAAGCGCCCCCAACAAAGAAAGATTGGATAGGAATAATGGAGGAAATATATAGAATGGAAAAACTTACTTTTTTTTTTACCTTAAAATGGACCAATTTCATAAAAACTGGAGGAAATGGGAGAGATTTGTTGAAGGTGGTAACGTGGGATGAGGTATTCCTGCAACTACTGGAAGAAGGAAGGTCTGCTAAGGACGTTTTTTTTTTTTTTTTAAAGGTAGTTTATAAAAGAGACTGGAAATACCCTTCCGAATATGATCAGGGATGGACTGTAAAGTGCTGAGTGGACAGTAGTAAAAACCTAACGACATGGGACCTGTAAAAAGGTGGAGGGGAGCTCCCCCAGGCCGAGTAGATCTGCGTGGTTCACTGTGCCATTATAATGCAGCTGTCCTATAGACAAATCTTCTTTTGCACCTGCATATCAGTCATCAGGACCTCATGCACAGTGCCCAGTGACTGGCATCAGAAAATATATCCCTTAAATCAAAAATATATTTATTCTCGTCAGCAGCAGTTCTTTAATCTGCATTTCAGAGAGAAACACATGAATAAAATGTGAGCTTACACTGTATTATTTGGTTATTAGGCCTACAACACTCCTTCACCCTAGCTCAGCATTTTGTTGTAAATCTGTCCCACAGCCTATAAAATTAAATACGTTTTAAGTAATATATTGTCCTACTTGATAGCAATACTTTCTAACTTTGGTCCTCGTCCCTGTCTAGGATTTCGATGACCAAAGTAAAATTCCATCCATCACTTGTCCTGGTTGACCCATAGTAAACAATATTATAAACCTTTGGCCTGGAATACAACAGCAGACATTACTGACACAAAGTAAGTTACACAGAAGCTTGACTGAACTATAATCAATTCACATAGATTAATATCTTGATTTGAAATGGTGGGCTAAATATGAAGCTGTGAAAAAAAGTTGGGCATCTTTCTTTGCCTTTAGAGAATAATTCTGATGGTAAAAAACCAAACGGGACAGGCGAGGGGGGAAAAAAATGTTTTTTTTAAAAAAACAAACAAGCAAAACCAATCAAAGCAAAAAAAAAAAAAATTTATTTAGGAACTAAAATTGTTTGATAAATGCAGTTTAACAGTATATGCTACAGAATATGTGACCACCAATTAATAAGGTCATGTCCAATCAGTCTTAGTCTCTCCTCTTTGCGTCTTCTCCAGTGTCACCTGTGTGTAGTCAGTTTTGTCTGTTTACTAGTGTCAAGTTTGTGTCTCTGTCTTGCTCTCACTCCCTTTCCCTCTCTCTCTCTGCTCTTTGCTGTCCACTTTATTTTCTCATCATAGTGGTCATGTTCAATGCACTCACAATCTTAATGACTCCAATACATGGACGTTTTAGAGATTACATCACAGACGCTGGGTTGTTTTTCCATATTTGTTGATCGCTCTGGTTAATTTCAGAATGTTTTTTTATTTACTTTTGTATATACTGATCAAAAAGACCAAAGTAAGAAAAAGTGAACAACTTCAGTCTGACATTTAAAATTATACATCGACTCATCTTGCAATCAGGCCATCAGTTCTTTTGCACAAGCAGCTCTGACATATATTTTCCTTGGTTTGAATACATGCTCACAGTCACGGCTAGAGGTGAGAATCAGTTTCACTATGGATCTTTACATGAGTCTGCAACATGGTCTGCAATGCACTTTATAAACAATATAAAACAGCCCACAGAGACGTTGCTGTGGTTCTACTGTAGAAATATGTACACATGGAACCCACAGTAATACACTACATTACTACATTACCAAAGGTTTATGGGTAGATGATCCTTTTATCAAAATACAAAAGTTTAAAACAGGAGGTGCTGAGTGATTATTCAAGGACTGGCCCTAGGAAAGTTTGACAGGTGGACAGAAACATGAATGCATGACCGCTGGGATCCTGCTGAGTAACATGTTGGCAAAAGACCTCCGAATTATATAATCGGCCAACCTAAAAGCAAAGTTTTTTAACATGGTAAATGGTTTTGCCAAGATATTTATCATGGTGTGCCAGTTCTACTCATAACTCTCATCTTTAGCCAGTATGACAACTTGGTGCGTGGGAAGGCCCATTAGTGTGTGTCTTCTGTAAATTTCTCATTAGATGTCTGATCAGGATGAGGAAATCCAGGCATACATAAATATTGTGACAATACATAAATGTTGGCACCGCAAAGGAAGTTTACACTGAACTGGAATTGACAATAATTAATAATAAATGACATGATAGAATGACAGTTTAAACACAACAATATGTTATTCACATTATTCTGATTACATTTGTGTTTTTACAATTTGCTGTTTTCTGTAAATGTAAAGTAGATATGAGAAAACTTCAGTTACACTTCCTGTAAACCACA
Organism: Astatotilapia calliptera; assembly: GCF_964374335.1. Classification (NCBI taxonomy): domain Eukaryota; kingdom Metazoa; phylum Chordata; class Actinopteri; order Cichliformes; family Cichlidae; genus Astatotilapia; species Astatotilapia calliptera. The sequence goes on from NC_137441.1 coordinate 6,233,280, forward strand.
CTCTGTGACATGGGGTTACTGAGAGAAGCTTGTGGACAAAGCCACAAACATCTATGTGCTGTTTCTCATGGGTTCATAAGCTCTCAGGTGTGAAATACAGTTTAAAGTGTTTTTCTTTTTTTTGTGTGTGTGTGTGGGGTGGGGCAAGGGGGAGGTCTGTATCAAGGAAATAATATAGCCTAAAATGTAAATGGACCTAAGAGCAGACCACAGCAACCTCCTACATGAAGAACTACTCAGCAACACAAAAGCAGACAAGCAATGGGTCTCTGGTATGAAGAGCTGGACAAGGACCTGGCATAACTCACACCTACTGGCTGAAGATGCTAGCAGCTCTCCATGAACACCTGACAGCACATATCAGGGTTTTGCTAACAACAGGTACTAATTTAGGAGTGGAGTGGCCATCAGCCACTTCCCTGGGTCTGTGTGGCTTCTCTGGGTACTCAGGCTTCTTCCCTCCAACCAAAGACATGCACAGCATTAGGTTAATTAGTGATTTTAAACGGACCATAGGTGTGTATGGTTGTCTGTCTCTATGTGTTTACTCTGCGCCATTTTTCTAGTTGCTAGACAGTTCAAAAACCCCTGTGACAAGAAGATCGAGGAAACTGTTCACCCCTACCGGGACCCCACCCTAGGGTGCCTAGGCCTTAGTCCATGTGGCCAGGCAAGGCACAGCCAGAAAAACATGGGCCCACCCTCCTGTAGGTCCAACACCCACAGGAGGTGCCATAGGGGCTGGGTGGCAGCCATGGGGAGACCAATCCCCTGTTACCGAGATCACAACTGGGACATGGAAAAAGTCTTTCGGACTGCCTCGAAAGAATTCTGGGCACCTCCTGTGTGGTGTTTCGGGGGGAGACACAGGACAAGCCGGAGAGATTATATCTCTTGGCTGCCGTGTGAATTTCTTGGTTTTCCCCTGGACAAGCTAGAGGAGGTTGTAGGGATGTCTGGGCTCCTATGCTGCTGCCCCCGCAACCCTGCCCTGTATAAGTGGTAAATGGCCTGTATTTATATAGCGCTTTACTAGTCCCTAAGGACCCCAAAGCGCTTTACATATCCAGTCATCCACCCATTCACACACTGGTGATGGCAAGCTACATTGTAGCCACAGCCACCCTGGGGCGCACTGACAGAGGCGAGGCTGCCGGACACTGGCGCCAACGGGCCCTCTGACCACCACCAGTAGGCAACGGGTGAAGTGTCTTGCCCAAGGACACAACGACCGAGACAGTCCGAGCCGGGGCTCGAACCGGCAACCTTCCGATTACAAGGCGAACTCCTAACTCTTGAGCCACGTGGAAGAAAATGTATTGATGGATGGCTAGAAAATTAGATAATATAATATCGGGTAGGCTTTAAAGACTTATCTCATGTTTAAGTCTGGCTTTTATATAAATAACACATTATCCCACTGCTTCCAGTGGCCCAACAAGCCCAGTGAGGCCGAACATATATCACACAGTCGATGACAATGATCTCCCTGATGTACTTTAAATCAGACGTGCATGATAAGAGATAGCAATTTAACATGAATGCTGCCATATCTTCATTTGCAAAACAGCAACTACCATCTCAAAGACCTTTGCACTTATTATGATGCATCCTATGAGTGCTGCTTCCCCTTTCATTATGTTTGTTGTGAACTCTGGCCCTGGCAAACGGCAAAGGACAAGCCCAGTGTGCTGCTATCATGTGTCAGCATGTTGAGGACTCTGAAGAGTGGGAGTGGGGGTGAGCTGAAAATACTTTGGCACTCTGTTCGGGTTCTTTAAAAAGAGCAGTAATCCTGTTGCCACTGACCATATAATTCTGTCTGTTGATTGTGCTGATGGTCTGTTGGTTGTTTTGTTGGAGTGTTGCACATAATGGAGCTTCCCCAGCTTGAACATACGAGGCTCCGAAGACATGATAGCGCAGGTGAGATCACAGATTAACTACCTTTAAAGAGAGCATGTGTCTTAGCAATATCCAGACAAAATACTGCAAGAAAATCTCTATTAATATGTGATTCAACAACATGGACATACTGAATGCAACATAAATATGAGTAAATAATTGAATGTGTTCCTACGAATCAATGAATCAACTTCCACTTTAAAGGAAGATAAGAATACAAATCGCCCACAAACAATGAGAAATTGCATGTGCAGCTTGCTTTATTTTTGATCTATACCATCACTGGTTGCCTTGTTTATAGGTAATACATTGATCATGAATGAACAACAAAGAAGTGAAGTAAGGTTATGAGATAATAAAAGGCTCATGCACTTGAACAGGTAAACAAGAAACTAAAACAGAAACTAAAACAAGCAAACAAATAAGTGATCAGTGCGCCTTATCACAGAGATCATGGAGAGATTATTATTATATTCAATTTTTTTACTATTTGGTGTAATTTTCTCACGTGTTAAATGACTTCTTTTAAGTTGGACGAAATATAAAGAAACATTATAAAGCACTCCAATCCTGCATGGCCGTTGTTTTTGGAAGTACCTCTCCTACCAAGAAAAACAGCCAATAGAATAGTATGTTCCTTCTGTTGAGCTTATCCCAAGGCTAGCTGCCCTTTAAACCTGGTCCAGAACTGGGTCACGATGTTCTCTGAAGTTTGAGTAGTTGACATTAAGGTTTGAGTACTTGGACTTGTGCAAGTGTCACAAGCAAATGTCATGAGTGGCTAATGATGGCAGGGAGGATTTTCACAGTACACTGTGTCAAGTAGACTTTTTTTCAGAGGCTCAAAATTGATTGGCAGTTGATTGACAAGTGGTTTCATAGGCAGGTGAGACCAGTTCCTTTGACTTTACATGACAGATGAATTTGACAAAATATCTGAACTTGATTTAAAGCTTCAGATTTGTATTTTGTAGCTTTTTCTTGTAATTTCAAATATGACACCTAATAAGGCTGATAAACAAAAGTAAATCTAAAGAAGTGATAGGAAAATCTTTAGGAGTTTTAAAATCTGGATGGCTGATATATTCTTATAAAGGGTGCACTGACCAGCTCAGCAACACCAACAGGCTTGAAATACCACAAAAGACAACTTGGGGTCACTGATGTTTATTGTCGATGGGAGTGCTGATAGTAGAGGTAGAAGGAATTCTGAGGTGGACAGGCCTATACTCTCTGTTCAGATTCAGCCAAATGTGGCAAAACTAATTGCACAGTCCATCACAGTGCAATAATGGATAATGATCCAAAGCACACTGCAAACCAAACCTGACTGAGTATCTCAAGCGTGTATTAAATTACTCCACTTTGGTGTATCAAGGGAAAACTACAAAAATTGTGTCTTTATCAAACAAAGACTTAACTGTGGTGCAGATAGTCAAAGTTTTGCTCAAGTGCTCTGCTCAAAACTTGCAGGTTTTCTCGACACTTGAAATGAGATTTGGAGAAACGTCACACATCAGGAGCTACTGTTAGCACTGAGAAGAGAAACTGAAAGCCACAGGGAACAATTCAAAAATGAGCCACCCCACATTTCTTTATATGTTTGCTAGGAAAATGGGAAATCGGTGCGTTAGTTTATTTTTATTTATTAAATTATGTGCAAACAAACATGAAAGTACAGCATAAAAAGCAAAAACAGACTTTGCATAATTTGAATGATCTTGAAAATATCTGATGTGATCACATTTATTCTTACCAACACAGCCTGAGCTCTCTTAGGCAGCTTTCTTGTTATTCTTTAAGGAGATTTTAGGAATAGTTCTCCAGACTTCTTGAAGACATTCAAAGATCTTTGGTTTTGTTGTCTTTTAAGATGATCTCATAATGCAATCTCAATATTAATAAGGCCCAGGCCCCAAGGAGGCCAGTCCAAGACTGACAGTGTTCGATTGTGTGTTTTTCTATACAGATAACCTTTTAATACATTGGCAGTGTGTTTGGGATTATTGCTATTTCTAAAAAGAAAACAAACCCCTTGCCAATCAGATGCTTTCTAGATGGTTTTACATGTAATGTAATGTAACTTTTCTGGGTTCATAATTCAAAGAGTCTAGCTGAAATGCAGACCCGATCATCACAGAGCCTTCACTGTGTTTTACAGAAGGTTGTAAGCACTCACTGCTGTACTGCTCTCCTGACCTCCTCCATACATACTAACAATAATGTCCCTGTTTACCTTGTTTAGAAATTGCTTCTTGACAGCCGCTCTTCCTTCGAACGTTTCTGATGAGGCTTTAGGGAACCGTACATCTGATTGATCATATGCACCTCTCAGGTCCTATCTCAGGCCTTTCAGGTCTTTCTTTCCTATTTCTTAAAGACCTGGCTTTGAGATGCTGCTTATGTCTTGTAGATACTTTTTTAGGCCTGCCACTTCTTTTTGTCCTCCACTTTTCAGGTTTCCTGAAATTCTTTGAGAACGTACTGCACACCATGCTGATATAATCCAGGTTTTCAGCTAATAACTCTGTGAGAATCACATTGTTATTTAATGCCTATCAAACTATGTTATATTTGCCATTTTTCAGAGATTCAACTCAACAAATTGGGCTAAATTATGTTTTGTGACATGCTGCTAGAAAAAATACCTTATGATACATATTTAAAATTGCTTTGTTTTCTGTTATTGGTGGACACAACACTGATTTATCCTTTGAGTTAGCTGCTGTTTAAATGCTTGAATGATTCGTTGCTCAAGAAAGTGATTGTTCCAACCACATACAGGAACACTCATTCTGTTCTTACACAACCTTTAATTGGGCTTTGACAGGAAGTGGCTGACTTCTTTTAAAACATTATTTTTGCTTCATTGTGTTGCCTTTGTTGTTTGTAGTCCTTCAAAGCTCTTCTTTGTATCTTCTCTTCCCCCTCAACTTTGAAAGCGTAAAGGTAGGATGCCCCTCCCACTTCTGTCTGAAGCCCTTTACTATTGAAGAGTCCCGCCTTTCCACCATCACCAAATACTTGCTCATAGGGGTAATCCGATCTGTCTAATGTTGTCTACTATCGTGATTTCTTCAGCCATAATATAAATAACTGTTTGATGACTGTTGATATGAACTATGTGGCCTAAATTAGGCAGAGCAGTGGTGGTTAGTGCTGTCTAATCGTTGTTGTTGGCTTATATGGAATTATTTAATTATTTGAAATTTTGACCGTTTTGATTATGAGCGACTAAACAGATGGTCTAAACTGCCATCTAGTGGTAAGGAAGGAGAATACTGGCACTGCACTTTCTGTACAGCTTGTGCAGCAGCACCAGCAGTGCTCAGCTCATGAGGGGTCCTTCTGTTGGCAGCTTCTCTCAAGCCTTTTAAATCATGAAACAGATGGAGAGGCAGAGAAGCAGCATGGCCTCAGTTCCTCCCCCTCCTGCCTACCAAGTAGCTTACTTCTCCTTAGCAACTGTCACCTGACCTGCAGTAGTTAGTGTTCAGTGAGGCACAAATATGCACACAGATCACAGGACTGTGCGTCTCAGTCGTTAACTCCTCGACCTGCTTCACAGGCCTCATGGCTTTGGCAATTAATATATCCACAGAGCATAAAAATCTTACACAGACACCTCTGCTCAAGATCTGGGTGCCATGGAGTGGAGGCAACTTGAACCGCAGGAGAGGGTGTAAGTTTATTAAAAGCCTGTCTCACTTTGAGTATGAGATTACAGTACATTATCTTCCCTGATGTTTGTTCTGTCTCTGCTTCAACTTATTTCTTGCTCCAGCAAAAGCTTTCATCAGCATCAAGATGTCCAGCAGTCACAAGTCTGTTTTACACTCTAACCTTTCTCTCCTGTTAATTTTGAACTGAGCTCAGGCCTTTCAAGGGAGACGCGTAGAAAGACAGCAGTGTGAGAGCGACATAGACATAGACACAGCGATGGGATTACAGCCAGCCTAGACCAAACCAGGTCTGAGTTGGCTCTCAGTTGAGTGTCTGGCATGGTCCTTTGAGCATTTTGCTGACGCTGCATACTCCATTCATAATCGAACAGTCTGGAGGCTAACTCTTTCCATGTCCTCATATGGACATATACACAGGCCATCCGGGTACCTGTTGGGGTACAGCTAGCCGGCAAGCAACAAAGCAGTCTACGTTATAAATTACTGAACTTTGAGACACAGTAGTATTGAGACTACTGGACCATTCCTTGGTAAGGTAAGATGCATTTATAAAGGCACCTAATGAAGTTTTCCTTTGCTTGCTGCTCCTTCATAAATAATAGGTGACAAAGTCTAAACCAATTTAGGTTTTTCCAGGGAGATTAATATTGTTACATTTGGAAATTCTTGCAGTAGCTGAGCTGAGCTTTAACAACATGCAGGGACATTTTAACATACTTGGAGATTAAAGGCATTATGTCCTGTCAGCCGTATGGTGCAGTGTGCTTCTCTGGTTGCTTCTAAGATGTGACTACCTAAAGAGTTTTATTTAATTTCTGTTCTGCTTTTGTGTCCGTTTTATTTTTTTTGGTCAGTTGGGCAGTTGTTTTGTGCACAGACAAAACCCATGCAACTTACTACACCAACCGTAAACTTGACATTTGAGCAGCACTGTGAAGCTCTTATTCTCTCTGTTAATGAAAACGACCTCAGCAGCCAGAGACAAAACATGTTCTAGATTGCATGTGACCCACTGAACACAAAACAGATGCTCTAATGCTGAATAACCCAGTCAGCTCACAAGTCCCAAGTGTACCTGAAAGAATTCATTGTGTTTTTTGTGTGTTTACTTTGTTCTCAGCCTCTGTGCCTCAGTTCTGTAACTCTCCCACAATGATTGTGATGGTTGGATTGCCAGCCAGAGGGAAGACATACATTTCCAAGAAGCTCACTCGTTACCTGAACTGGATCGGGGTTCCGACAAAAAGTCAGTTTTCCAAATGAATTCTTGAGTCCTAATCATATAAGTGTCAGAAAGAAACAGTTAATTTTTCTCTGTTTATCGACTCCATCAGTGTTTAACGTGGGCCAGTACCGCAGGGAGGCCGTCAAGATCTATAAAAACTTTGAATTCTTCAAACCTGATAATGAGGAAGCCATGAAGATTCGCAAGTAAGTACGCTAAAGATAAACTACTCAAAGGTGCACCTGTTTACTCATTTAAAACAACAGACTGGCCATTTTTAATATTGGCATTTGTAACAGTATGTAAATAACTGAAGAGAATTTTGTAAAATCATGGTGTGACAGATTTGATTTATCTTCATTTTCACATGACACTCATCAATCATTCATATTTTTGCAGTTTTTGTCTCTTTGCATATACGAGTGTCACTTCTCTCCCAGGGCCTGTGCAGCAGCTGCACTCAAAGATGTTGCTTTGTACTTCACAAAGGAACTGGGGCAAGTAGCCGTGAGTAAGAGGACAACTAAAACTGTCCTTCTAATTTTGAAAAAACTTTCCCTATCTATCTCTATCTATCTAATCGTGTCACTGTTACCAAATGATAACACCTGTGTCCTGTCTCATGCAGGTATTTGATGCTACAAACACCACAAGAGAAAGGAGGGCAATCATTGTTAGTTTTGCAATGGAAATGGGCTACAAGGTAAGTGTTAAACGGCTATTTAAAGCAATTATTTGTGGGGGGGGTCTTGTTTAGAGTAGAATAAATAAAATGACATCAATTTTCTGTCACTATATATTCATGAATCAAAGACATGCATCACAACCAGTTAACTTAGGTAAGCTAAAGGTCAATACAGGATTTTTACCCGTGTATTACAAGCCCAAAAGTCCACCTATTTTTATCCTATAATTATTTTTCTTCACATAAAAAAAAAAGTAAAAAATAAGAAATAAAAAAAGAGAAACATTAAAGAGACCGGTTTTATGGCTTAATACTGTTTTACCTGTTTAGGTGATTAGTGCATATACAGCCATAGTCAATGTGAGGTAAATTGTTTTCAGCTGTGGCAGTGGTTGAGTCTAGCAATGGAGGCAATCCTGCACAACTAAAAACATCCTATATTGCTTTAGTTTAAAAGCTAAGAGTAACCTAAATATTTATTTGGATATATATTTTTGTGTATGCCTCAAAGAAAAGCCAGGCTAGCTGTTACTTTGTGTTTCTGGGAGCTGAGCATCTGGATATTGTAGCGTTGTATTTACTGTCAAGTCCAAAGAATCATATTGACCTTCTACTTAATAATGTCATTACCTGTGATTTTTGTACAGAGTTATATCAATGCTTACCATGTGGTTCCTTTAAGCTAACCACTAACTATACTGTATTTACTCATGATGTAAAAATACTTTTTTCAACTGACTTCTTGAATGCAGGTGTTCTTCGTTGAATCCATCTGTGATGACCCAGAAATCATTGCAGAGAATATCAGGGTGAGAAGCACATCTATGCTATAACCTTTTTGTGTGTAGACTTCAGTATGTACAGAAGCTGTTGTGCAATTAAAAAATGTTTTAATCTAAACCTGAATCTTCTTTTCATTTCAGCAAGTAAAATTCGGCAGCCCTGATTATGCAGACCGTGACATAGATGAAGCCATGGAAGATTTCACCCAGCGCATCGACTGTTACAGGGCAAGCTACATGCCTATAGATGATGAGAAAGACAGGTGCGACCTATGACACCTTTCTTCCAGTGATGATAAGAATGCATAAAAAATACTTCCATAACTTTTTTTTTTTTATCTTCACTGCCATAAATTTGATCAGGAAACTCTCCTACATAAAGATCTTCGATGTGGGCAGTAGATACCTTGTGAACCGGGTCCAGGACCACATTCAGAGCAGAATAGTGTACTACCTCATGAACATACACGTCACACCAAGATCCATCTACCTGAGCCGCCATGGAGAGAGCGAACTCAACCTGTTAGGTCGGATTGGTGGAGACACGGGCTTATCCCCTAGAGGACAAAAGGTAATTTGGCTGACAAATAAAAACATATAAAGAACTGACATTTTCTGAAAAAGCAAAATTAGTTACCTGTAGTTTGTAATCTTATGCATTTCATTTGGTGAGTAAAATTGCAAAAATGTGGTATAAATGCCAGTCTATTTCCTAAAAGGTCAACTAGCTTCTTAAAATCATACTCTTTCTCTTAGTATGCTAGTGCCCTGGCGACCTTCATCAAAGGACAGAAAATCATAGACCTCAAGGTGTGGACGAGTCACATGAAGAGGACTGTCCAGACTGCAGAGGCCCTGGGAGTCCAGTATGAACAGTGGAAGGCTCTTAATGAGATAGATGCGGTGAGTTATAAAACAATAATACCTCAGCAACACTAATTCAATTATTCCAATAAATGATTTATTTTGTTTTTCTAATGCTTGACAAGTTGATATGATTACATAGTCAGTTAGTATGTTTTTCCCTTTGGTTCAGTCTGTAATATACCAAAGTATATTAAAAACATTATAAAATTATCCACAAATGTTTTAAGTTTGCAGAAGAGGCAATTTTGAGTGTAACGTATATGAATATTTGATCAAGTGTCTTGACAGATGACCTGCAACATTGTTTATCCTCTAGCACCATCTTCAGTCCAAAACATAAATTGCAATCTTGGTTACTGGCATCACTATGAGCTTCACTGTGTACTTGGTGCTAGTAAGGAAATGTTGCCATTGCACAGTTATACACTTTGCTTTTTGCTCACATCACCACTTTTTCTAAGTCGCTAGCGTGGATGTTATAATTTTTGTTTTAATCTTAATCTGCGATTAAAATCTCCAAGAGACTGAAATTTCAATACCTTAGAGGTTTTGTGCTTTTATGCTACGGTACACTTGCAAAAAAGATTTCCGTGTTATATTTTTCTCACTAAGGGTGTATGTGAGGAACTAACTTATGAGGAAATTCAGGAGAATTTCCCAGAAGAATTTGCACTAAGAGACCAGGACAAATATCGCTATCGGTACCCAAAGGGTGAGGTAAGCCCTGCTCTGAATGAGTTTTAGAAATATATTTTATGCAACCAAGGAAGCATAACTGTGATTTTAATAAACACACTGCTGACACCTGGAATCTTTCTAGTACAAATAATTTCCTCTGTTGGCCAGTGAGCAGCTTACCAGAAGCAGTTTGCACACTGACTTGATCATTCAGGGAGAGTATTTAGTTTGGAATGTAGAGCTAAAAAAGATTTAAATTATTTTGATATTTGTCTTTCAAAAATAAAGCTTTAGAGTGGCTTTGACAAAACTTTAGAGAGGAAACAAATTGAGGAGTTGTGTGATCCAAGCTTTCAAAATGTTGCAAACACTGTCGGAGGTCACTTAGTCTTTAAAAATTTAAAAATAATAAAGACTAAGTGTCTTTAAGCAGATTTTCTTCCTGCTCTTGCTTTTTTGTTCTAAATCAGATCAGCATTGATGCTAGCCTTTGGCTTAGTCTACCTGCTTCCTGTTTCCTTCATTTGGGTCCCCTCTTTTTTAGCTCTACAATTTGTTGTCCCTACCATTTCCAGAAAAATGGGGTGGCTGTAGCTCAGGTGGCAGAGCAGGTCAGCCACTAAAGGTCGGTGGTTCGATCCCAGGCTGCCTCCGGGCTGCATTCCAAATATCCTTGGGCAAGATACTAACCCCATGTTTGCCTACTGGTGATGGTCAGAGGGCCCGGTGATGCCAGTGTCCGGCAGCCTCACCTCTGTCAGTGCGCCCAGGGCGGCTGTGGTTGCAATGTAGCTTGCCATTGCCAGTGTGTGAATGGGTGAATGTAGTATAAAGCGCTTTGGGGTCCTTAGAGACTGAGTAAAGCGCTGTACAAATACAGACCATTTACCATTTTACCAAAAATGTACCTTAAGAGAATCAGAATAAAATGAGCCTGGGTTAGGGTCTGGGTCTTGTGGAAAAATGTTTGAAATTATGTCTCTTGTCCAGTCCTATGAAGATCTAGTCCATCGTCTAGAGCCAGTCATCATGGAGCTGGAGAGGCAGGAAAATGTTTTGGTCATTTGCCACCAAGCTGTGATGCGCTGCCTGTTAGCCTATTTCCTTGACAAACCTGCAGGTAGAACAAAAAAACGTCCCAAACTGTGCACAAACATGTGATACAATATACAACAGTTTGTGATATTGTTTTAATTCCACAAACACTTCTTCTAATATTTACATTTGTGTCTCTGAAGATGAGCTGCCTTATCTAAGATGCCCTCTTCACACTGTGCTCAAACTCACACCGATAGCCTACGGTAGGTGGTAAGAACTTAATTATATATGATATCCCATCTTTAGTGTATCGCACATTCACTCTATGTAAATCTTTTTCTTACATCTTCATTTGTAGGGTGTAAGGTTGAGTCATTTTTCCTCAATATTGAAGCTGTCAACACACACAGAGAGAGGCCACTGGTGAGTTTACATAACTGCACATTTGTTGTAATACTTAGCTTTGCCAATAATTCATCTGTAGGCAGTAAAGTTGTATCATTTGTATGTGCTGATTAAATAAATATGTGTGCAGTTGTGAAGAAACGATGCCTTTGCTTAATTATCCCTTTTTCACTTACATTGAACTTATTGACATTGTAAAGTTGGATTCATAAATGGTAATATTACATACTACTCGTACTAAAGTTAGATCTGATTCATCGTTCTGTTTTTCAGTAACTTCCACTTTAGTCTTGAAAGATTCTTTTGTTGCTTTTATTTTTGCAGAATGTCAACATCACCAGAAACCCAGAGGAAGCTCTGCAGACTGTTCCTGACCACATATAAACACTGTTTGCTGGAAAACTGAGTTATGTGAAACTGGATTTGTTACTACTGATAAGCTTCACTAAGTTTTAGAGATGCACTCCAGTCACAGCTGAATGTGGGAAAATAGAAGACAGGAGGTCTTTGAAGCTGAAGAGGTGATTCTAGACACGGGACTGCATCAACACCGAAGCACAAGGAGTGAGTGAAAAGGGAATAACCTACAGCTGGCTCTGTTTTCAGGATGTCTGTGGAATATTTCTGTCTCATCAGACTTAATGTGGTTTTCTTTTCTGAAAGCACACAGTGTTTACAAATGATTTATAGACAGTAATAATGCACTTTGTCTTGAGCTGAAGGCAAGAATAAAATTGTAGATGTAGATGGGTTTTCATTATCACTCTTAACCTTGTCTTCATGTACATTTAACTGTGGTACAGATAACAAAATGTGTTGTTGATCATCAAGTTATGTAATTAGGAATCAGCACCATGGACAGCACCCAAACAAAACATTTACTTTATACTTGGATGACTGTAACTACTGTAATGAAATTAAATAGCATGGTGAGTTCGAATAAATAAAAGTTGTACATAGAAAATATATAAGAATAATTATCTCCAATATGTGAGAAAATAAATTCGCATTAAAATTCAGGAGTCTTTGTTTTATTCTTCTAATTGCCACGTGCAACAATTAAAGTCTAAATTCTTCCCACATACCTAATGACCAATGTTACTGTTTCCTTTTTTTTCCTTTTTCTTTTAAATAATGGGTCTTTGAGAAATGTCGCTCGAGTGAAACGAAAACATTTGGCAGTAATTAGAAAAAAAATACGACTGTGATTATTTTAAGGAGCGCTGTTACGGAGAAGCTGGGGAGGGGAGACTGTTTTGGTGTTTTCCTGAAGTTCTCGTTAAGTCCCCAAAGTTTCCAGTATATATGAATGCATGCTGGAAGCGGCCTCCTCCTTTTCCGTGAAAAGTCGTGCAGGTTTCTAAATGAACTTCACTCTCTTTGGCATTTTTTCTTCCACAACACCTCACGGATGTTTGGCTCCTTTCTGAATGTATTTTTATGTCAATATCAAAGCCGCAGTTTAGGTGACGCGAGAGAGGGGGTGGACTGCCCACTGCAAAAAGTGTAAAAATTAGGCGTGTGCTCTGCTTGCTTCAGTCAGCGTGAGACCACTGGACGATTTCCTTATTTTTCAGCACCAAGTCCAAATGATTAAGGGCAAAATGTTTTTAAAGGTTCCCTGTGTTCTAGTCTTCTTCACTTTGTACATGCGAGAGGGATTATCAGAGGATTATGACGCAAAAGTTAGCACGAATATTAATTTACAGGTAAGATTTTGGTTTTTTATTACACAGTTAATGCTGCTTTCTGAAATATCATCCCTATTGCATTAGGACAATATTAATGACGCAGAGCTTTATGTTTAATGCATTTTAAACGCACAAACATGCATCTAAATCCAGTAAATCTCAGTCAACCCTTTGCGAAATATTTAAAATTTATTAAAGCTATATTTCCTAAAGTGAAAGTTTGCACAATGGAGAACTATATAATAAGATTACCAAAAAAGAACTTATTATATAGTCCTATTTTTCTGTAACCCGTATAATTAATGTTGCGTAACTTTCTCTTTAGGGGGTTTCCACACTTACTATTTGTTTATGCTAACTTCGCACCAATACACAGGATATTTGGTAATGTATTGACACAGCAATGACTAGTGTATTGAATTAACATTGGACACCGAACCGTGCAACCCTGGCCCGGGCCTGCATACAGTGAAAGCATTTATTTCCAGTTCCACTTCCCCTCCATTCATGAATGACTTTGATTCAAACTGTTATGACACTCAATCTTGACCCAACCCTCACACAGGAAGATTGTACAGATTGATTCAAAAATGGGACATTTTGGACAAGTTATTGAACCAAGAATCTCTTGTTACACTTACAAAATGTGCCATTTCCTAAATGCACTTGAAATACCAGTGTGGTTTGTTTTTTGTTTTTTTATGTGGTGCCTTGTTTCTTTTCCAGAGAGCAAAACGTCAAAGCAAACCAACAAAACCAGTGGTAAGTCTGTGCATTTTTTGTAATAGTGCTAAGTAATGGCTGTTCTGTGGCTCTAACAGCTGTGCAGATTTTATTCTGTTCTGTTGGTTGCACAACCTGAACTGAACAACAAGCTTCACAGTCAGGGGAAACAACCACCACTGCCTCTCAGGATATCTTCAGTAACTCCACTGTGGGATTTTTCCTTCAGGTTACTTCAGTCTGTAGCAGTTCCCTGGTAACATACAGTAATTCTTGGGCAAACCACAGCTTTCCTAAATACCGCTGAGGTGGAAGCCTGATGTGGCTGTCTCTGCCCCCTGCCTGTCGCCTTGTCCTGCACTAATGTGGCCAGCATTAACCAGATTGGTCTCAGTAGGCGCCAGCAGTCCCTAAGTAAACAACAGGAGGGCACAGACACCCTGCAGGGAACTGCTTTGTGTTGTTTCACTGGCTTGATGCAGGAGAATCAGTAATATAGAAAAAAAGAAAAACAAGGATACCACATTGACAGTAAGTTCATATGCATGTGGCAACTGGGAAAGATTCATACAGGTGGCAAATCTACAGTAAACTGTAATTTATTTATTTTTATTTCTATTTTTGCAGTCAGTTGATTTGATTGATGTCTTGTATTTTTACAGTAAAACAGGGCTTTGCTCCTATGTGACGAGAATCTCCTGTAAATCCTTCAGTTTGCTGCTTTCTTCTCCAACCTTTAAGTTATTCACTTATTTTTTATGTCTCCAGCTGAAGGTGACAGACTACCTTGTTAAGTGTTCAGTGGTGTCCCGCTATGCTGTTACTACAGTCCAGAGTTCAGTGTGGAACCAGCTCCCAATAACTAAGGAGGCTGCCTTTGAGGTGGACCTGCCCTCCTCTGCTTTCATCTCTAACTTCACCATGTAAGTCAGCCCAGTATTATCAAGTCTGCTACCTATGGTATCATTTCTTTGTTAGTGTGCCTGTGTTCTTTCTGTTTCCTTTTCTTCTTCTCTACTTGTTTGCTCTTACTTTAAAAGCCTGAAACAGCACCCAATCTGTGTCTCACTCTTTTGAATAACTGTCTTCCAGTAGTGTTCACTGTATATTGATTAAAATATAATAATGCATAGCTACTAAGTCCCACATTATAGAGTGGACAAGAAAAAAAACGCTTTTTGTCTGCTATATAGAGAGAAGACAAGATACAAATAATAGAAAAAAAGCAGTATCAATATAAATATGTAGAGTATCTCACAATTGAGAAATAACGCAAATTGAAATGAACAAAAGTAATCGTTTTCATTGGTGGCCTGAATCATAAAGTAAAACTTGAGACAAATTAGTAGAAATTAGTACGTGTAGATCATTTTTGCTCTAGGAAACTAGAATTCTGGTCTGGAGTAGATGCATAATTTTATGACCGAGAGGTTTCAAAACCGCTCTCCTTTAAAAATGCTAAATATAAACAAGACAAATAAGTCAACACTGCAGGCCAAACAGCAAGCCCGGAGTTGAATTTGGGAGCGGAAGCAGGTCAGGAGGAGAAGGAACCTGAGGGTGCATGAATGCCAAGCTTTGTAAACCCAAGTCCAAAAGTTAATAGGAGTTTGCCCAGTTCCCCTTTCTCCCCCATACAGTTTACTAAGGCACCTTGCCAGTTCAGATATGCTGCATAGACACACACTTACATCAGCTGTCCGTGTGTGTGTGTGTGTGTGTGTGTGTGTGTGTGTGTGTGTGTGTGTGTGTGTACACAGGAGGATTTAGACTTGAATTTTTTAAGTATGTGTGAGTTTGGAGCTCGTACAGCTTCTTGCACCCATAATTCTTGACATTTCTCTCTCACTCCTTGTCACACACAGACTTGCGTACATTCATAAATGTTTTCACACAGACATTCAGAACTCATAAGACTGCCTGTATGTCACTAAATACCCAGAGGAAAAAAGTTGTGGTATATGTATTGCGTTAGTTCTTTGGCATTTCGGCTTCCAACACTAAGAACTCTATGTGTAGATCACTGACGTACAGCCGTTCCTTCACCCTCTCAGCCAGCCACACATATAAATATAAGCACCTTCATTTTCCACTCTGCTCTCTCATGCCATTCTGCTCTGCTTTTCAAACAAGACCCGCTTCAAGGCTGCGGGTTTATTTTAGTTAGCTCTTGATGTTTTTTTCCCTTTGGATATATTTGTTCTGTGGACCTGACCTTAATTTAGCACCTTGTCACGTGCCAGCAGTGGTCACGATGCCTAGAAAGTGCACTGTGTGAATTTAATCTCATTTTTGAGCGCTGGTTTTGGTTGGGATTTAGCTGGGTGTAGCACACAGTGGCACTCCCCTGGAGGATCATCAGCTTGTGAGCTCTCTCGCTCCATTATTGTTATTTTTACACGAAAATTACTCTTTTCCACTCTTCCTGTTTATAACCTTCACCTCCTTTTCATGTTGTATGAACTCGATATGTATACAAGTTTGTGTGGCAGCTTTGTAATTTCTGTGGAAATACGATGTGTAAAGTAAAACAAATCATGTTTAACATCCCCGTGTGTGTCACACAGAGAGGTATTTCTTCTTTCCTTTTCCCATCAGCACTTCCAGCGGCAAGGTGTATGTGGCTCAGGTGAAGGAAAGGGCTGCTGCCAGGAAAATGTACGACACAGCTAAGAAGCAAGGAAAAACAGCAGGACTTGTCGCTACCAAGTCAGTCTTAGGGAAAATTGGAACTTTTTACCACCTTTGATAACTGCAGAATATTATGTTTTGTTTTGGGGGGGTAGTTTTTTCATGTTTGCAGTATCATACTATATTTACAGAAATACAACTTTGCAAATGTTACATTTGTGGTTTTGCAGAGAGAGGGAAATTGAGAAGTTTCGTGTTGCAGTGAGTGTGCCATCAGGGGCTAGGGTGTCCTTCTTCCTGACGTACGAGGAGCTGTTACAGCGTCGGCTCGGCCGCTATGAGCTCACTCTGGGTCTGAGGCCCGGTCAACTTGTCCAGAACCTCACATTAGATGTCTGCATAAGAGAGAGGACAGGCATCAGTTTTCTTAAGGTCCTTCCTCTTAGGACAAGCCAAGCGGTCACCAACACCCCAGCTCAAGGTAAAATCTGAACGGTTAGCCATCAGAATATTTACATGTGCATTATTTGACTTAACATAATGTCTTGTTTTTGCTGGCTGTAATTTCATACCACACAGGGATGGTATATTCTTAAATGGTTGGTGAGAAAAATGCAAATAAGTCTACTTACTTTGATGGAAATTTTGTAAATTCTCTTCTATTGGTTTTGAGTCCAACCTCATGGCATGTTTCCCACAGCTAATGCCGATGCCCCTGCCTCTACTCATGTCGAACAGAGTCCCGAGTGTGCTCGGGTCCGCTACACTCCGACTCTAAATCAACAGAAGAGCATTTCTTCCAATGGTCTTAATGCTGATTTCATCATCCAGTATGATGTGGATCTAAAAGACCTCATAGGTGATGTTCAGGTCAGCACCTTTCATTCCTGACTTTGTCACACTATAAACATGTAATACCGATAGAAGCAAAGGTTGCTTTTAACAATCTCTTTTCTCACTCACTGTCAGGTGTATGATGGCTACTTTGTGCATTACTTTGCACCTAGGGGACTTCCTGTGGTTCCTAAGGATGTTATATTTGTCATTGATGTCAGTAGCTCAATGATAGGCAATAAGATAAAGCAGGTAAAGTGGACAAAGGCTCATTTGGATAGCTAGACCTGTATTAAGTGTCTTAAGATGAAGAAACTTGCTCACATATGACAGCAACGTCGGTTTTCTGTAAATAATTCCAAGAATTTCTGTCAGTAGACAAAGCAAGCTATGAGCACCATCCTTGGGGACCTTAGAGAGGGAGACCACTTCAACATCATCACCTTCTCGGACAAGGTTCACACTTGGAAAAAAGGCAAAACAGTGCGGGCAACTCGGCAGAATGTATGGGAAGCCAAAGAGTTTGTGAAGAGGATTATAGCAGAAGGATGTGAGTCCAAAACTGATACTGACTGAACTGCTGCACTGTACACAATTTGAATCATTGCATCAGCTGATTGTTAAACTTGTGCCTTCAACTAATTCTCTCCTTTTTCCACTCCTTTGTGTCAGGGACCAATATTAATGCAGCTCTGCTCTCAGCTGCCCAGCTTGTCAATCCTCCATCCTCTGGCCCTTCCAGACGCACCTCATCTCATCGTGTTCCTCTGGTGATTTTCCTCACTGATGGGGAAGCAACCATTGGAGTCACATCCAGTGAGACTATCCTCAGTAATGCCAAGAAGGCTTTGGGCTCGGCCTCTCTGTTTGGCCTTGCCTTTGGAGATGATGCAGACTTCCTGCTTCTCAAACGCCTGGCTCTGGAAAACCGAGGTGTAGCCCGGATGGTGTATGAAGATGCAGATGCAGCCTTGCAGCTTAAGGACTTCTATGATGAAGTAGCTAGCCCTTTGTTATCAGACATACAGCTGTCTTATCTGGATGATCAAGCATTTGATGTCACCCGCTCCCTTTTTCCAAACTACTTCCAAGGATCTGAGTTGGTTGTGACTGGGAGAGTTAAGACCGGGGTCAAAGATTTAAAGGTGCTAGTCTCAGCTATAGATTCAAAGCAGCAAATGAAGCTGGAGAACGACGTGTTTATTTCCCAAGAAAATGGGACAACAGATTCACTTGAGTGTTCGGGAGATTTAGAAGGGATATCCAGCTTTGTTCATCGCCTCTGGGCATATTTCACTATCAAAGAGCTTCTACTGGCTAAACTGAATTCTACTGATCCTGCAACTCAAAAGTTGCTAACAGATAAAGCAACCAACCTCTCCCTTAAATATAACTTTGTTACACCAGTCACTTCTTTAGTTGTAGTTAAGCCAGATGAAGATGAAGCAACTCAAAGTCCAACCACTCCAGAACCCACCACAGCTGCCACTATAACCACAACAGCAACAACTACAGCTACAACCAAAATGTCAGCTGCTGGTGTAGCAAAGAAGTCCGGCTCACCACCTAACCTTAAGCATAAGAAGTTAAATCCAGGCCTGCCTAAGTCACCTCCAAATACCCTAAAACCCCCCAAAACATCAGTGGTTACATCATCCAAAAAAGCAGCTACAACCTCAAGTCCGAGCTCTATGAAAACAGCCCCTGCACCATTCTCTGCTAAAAAGCTCACTCCTTCCCATAATGGCCTGAAAACGTCTCCTCCTCCTCCAGCTGGAAAGATACCCACTTCTCTGCTAAAGATTTTAAAAACAGCACCACCTCCTGCACCTGGAAAGGTCTCCACTCCCCTGCCCAATGCCAAGAAACCAAATACTCCCACAACCACCCCTATGCTGACATTCACCACCAGTCTCTCACCACCACTAAGTTCAGTCAGAACTAACCCTGCCCCCCTACCCAGTACAGCACGGACAGCTCTCCCTCCTGTCAAAGTGACTCTAAGAGCAGAGAACAGCACATCGTCTGCTCCATATGCTCACCTGTCCGAAAGCACTCCTTCCCTCACTCACTTGTCATCTACACTAACCTCTCCCACTCCAGCTCCAGCTCCAGCAGTGGAAAACAACAACACAAAATCAAATGTTGACACAGACCTGAGGATTGCCACCCTAGTGTCAGCTACCTTTGCTCCCATGCCTGGCGTAACAGATGGGGAACAACTGTGGGAGGCAGCACAGCTTCTGGGTAGGTTACACCTCGTCTCATCTGTTGTGTGCTGAGCTTAATTCACAGTCAAAGCTTTTTTTGCAACCTGGGAGTTATAAGGTGGATGATGAGGAGTAGACTGTTTGTTTATCATTTATTGAACTGTTTATTGTCTCTCCACTAGATGTCTCTTCTTCCATTCAAATTCAAAGACGAGGTAAAACTGGATTTCCTCTCTATAACAAACGCTTTGTTAGTCAAAGCGCTATTTGTATATATTTGTATAGATTTGTACCTGTTTATACTGGAGCTAGTAGTAATAGTTATATCATATACAAGAATAGAATTTACTTAAAGGGGACCTATTGTAGTGCCCTGTACTTTTATTCTTGGATTCTAGAGTAGGTTAACATAAGTCTAAGTTTAGAATAATTCCTGTTCATCTTATACTGGACCTTGACATAGCTCTTTAATTTATCTGCCATCTGAAATCTGTTAATACACGCTTTAATTAAAGGCAAAAAAAAAAAAAAACTTGACTGGCAGCACCTCAAAAACAGAAGGGTTCACTGCAAGTGGGCAGGACTAAAAAGTTAGGACACACTCGAGATTATGGACAAGTTTAATAAAAAAACCAAAATGAAACTCTTGTACATAGTGAACATACTGTAGTGGTCAGATATGCTAAATGCGGACATCCTGATCACTCTTTGGGTATCTTTATTTCATATCAGGACCAATTTCCTGGTTCAGTATGGCAAAGGAAGCTCAGCTTACTGCAGGTCACTGAAGAACTCAGCTGATGTTGTTGTGTTGTTGTACATTTTTCCTGTATTATCGAAAGCAGGAAATTTTGAAAAATAAGAAAATGCCTCACTTTGACCGAGTTCATCCAAAGACAAAGAAGGAGGGATGGACAAATAGGATGAAAAAAAATAGAAAGTGATAATTGAGCATAATAGTTCCCCTTCATAAAATTGTCTCTGGAAATTAAAGCATCTGACAACATTGGAGGGGAAATTATTCTCTGGTGGAAATGTTCGCTTTAAAGAATTAAAGAAATGCTTTATTTTCAGTGTTGAAGCAAAAACAACATATTTTATAATTGTAAGTAAGTAAGTAAAATTTATTTATATAGCGCTTTTCACAGATAAAAAATCACAAAGTGCTTTACAACACAGGAAATGGAAATATAAACAATATAACAGTAAATAAAACAAAATTAAACTATAAAACTATAAAAACAACATAAGAGGAAATTAATCAAATGCTTTTCAAAATTGTGTTATATATATTTTAAAATGATAAATTTGCATTTTAAAATACTGTACACAGTTCTTAGATTCAGTAACATTATCTAGCTGTTAAAATACACCATGACAACTATATATATCAGAATATAAATCAGTAATAATTTGCATATCTTTTCTATTAAATAGATATTGACCTGGTGAAAGGTAAGCATCATGATTAAATCATTATATTCTGTTATTTCTAAAATCAGCTCCTTTGGTGAGCAGTGCAGTGTGAAGTGAACCTGCTTTTCATACATTGTTTCCATTTCTCAGACTATGATGCAACCTATGAATATGATTACGATGACGATCAAGATAACTGTAAGTTTTCAATGTATATTGGAAGCAATACTCTACTCTCACTTACGACCTGAAATGTTTCTTTACAATACATGTCTGACTTATTTTCAGGGTATATTACTGACACTTTTGGTGAGTATTTGAGAATGCAAAAGCTGCATATAAAGTCATTAACTGTAAAGATGCTGCTTGCAATACAGTCCTGTCATTGGTTTCAGTGCTTGGGAGTGAGGAGGATTGTCCTTTAGCTGAATGTCTTGTGTTTTTAGAGCCTCAACCCAAAATGGGAGCCATCAGGGGATTCTCCTCATCAGGTTGAGTCAACATTTTATTTATTTTCTCTTTAGTAGGCCCTTAAACTAATTTCAGTAGTTAATGTATATACTAAATATTATCTTTTGCAGTTGATGGAGATCCTCATTTTGTGGTCCAGCTAGCAAAGCTTCACCAAAACCTGTGTTTCACAGTAGATGGCAGGGCTAATGATGTCCTCAGACTGCTGGAAGACCCAGAGAGAAGTATGCAGAGCAATAAGATCTATAATCTGACACTGTAATTTTGGTGTTTAAACGTCTACATATGTCTCCTTTCTCTTCAAGATATCATTGTAGATGGCCACCTAATGGGGGCTCCCTCCAAAGATGGTGTTGAAGACCGTTTGCGAAACTACTTTGACCAGCTCACAATCTCCGCGGTCACGGGCAACTCTGGTGACATCATGATCACACTCACGCTGGACGCTGTAGTTTTGGAAGGTGAAGGGCGGGATACGCTTCCCATCAATCAGCAGGGATCAGTGACGAGGCAAGGCGTGACTGTTACTGTGGACAACCACCAGAGCTGCTGGATCGAGCTGGCAGAGGGCGTGCAGTTCCTGGTCCTGTTCCATCATTATAAACATCCAAGCTACCTGCAGTTGGCTCACCTGGGCTTTTACATCACAGATGGGCGAGGGCTTTCTGACTCCACCCAAGGCCTTCTGGGTGCGTACACTGAAGCTTCCACTGAAAATGAATATGTTGTTTTGTTTTGGTACATATGGCATAAAACACTTAAAATACTTAATTGCAGATAAAAAGCTCCCACTTACAAAACCATTTTAAATACTACACTGTTGGCTACTGTGCCCAGTGGTTTAAAAGAAAGCTGGCCACGACATTCAATTTTCATTTCTTTAGATGTGATATCAGTTATAGAAAGAGAGTTGTTGTATTCAGTCTTACTAGCTTAAAAAAAGAAGACAACTGGACTTCTTTAGTTTTCTGGAAGATGTTTCATCTCAGCCAATAGTTCCCTTGAATGTAATAAAAAAATAAATAGCAAATAAACAAAAATATTCAGGATCAATATCTCCTTCCTGATCTGATTACTAGAAAAAAACCTGCAAACCTCACTGTCAACAGTTTAATGTACAACCTTTCTCATTTCTACCATTGCCAACCTAAACATCAGCTAACTAATGTTACAAATGTTTAAATCCCATCGCAACCGTAAGTGTCAGCGTAGGTTCTCAGTCATCCAGGTTAAGGTAGTCTAAGGAGCTAATGGGATTTGGGGTTAGTATGTCTCTTTGCTTAATCATAGACTCTATATAAAAGATTATGTAGCCACTATTACCATTACTTTGAAGCCTGTTGTTGACCATTTTTACTATTTTATTTGACTATTTTACCATTTAAAGCATTTCATCATCATAGTTTTTTGAAGTATGATGCATCATTAATAATGTAGTGGACCTGACAGTGTAAATGGGGGCTGCTGCATATTCATACTGTACTGACTTGTCAGCCAACTCCAGTACTTGATGTGATGATGACTGTTTTGTAATATACCAAACAAGCATTATGTAAACAATCTCTTGTACACATGGATTTTAAAACTTTTAACAAAAGAATGTAGCACACTACAGAAGGCCTTACTTTTTAGACTCGAAGACACTTTCCATCTTTTATGTACAGTCTATGATCTTAGTGTTAAATGTAAATGATAAATAGAGCAATCAAACGTGCTTATTTACTCAATCAAGTGTCAAAAAATAATAATCGGATACCTCAAATTTATAGATGAATACAGGAAGTGAGTTTAAGTTGTTACTTCTCATCATTTCTGTCCTTTATCCATCTGCAGGCCAGTTTCAACGCGCTGACATTAATATAACAGTGGTGAAAGACTACGTGGATGAAGGTCTTCATCGAGTTAAGAAGGAACAAGTTCTGGCCAGAGGGATCCTGAGGTGGGGATCAGAGCAAATGCCAGTTACCCTGCAAGACAAGACGCTGAAGGACTCGGTGCAAAAACGCCACCGAAGCAGCTGCTGGGTGGTGCCCAAGACAGAGATAGAGAGACTACTGGGTCATTCGTATGAGAGCTACGTGGTGAATCATGTGTAATTCTAGCCGAGTCATTTCCACCATGTTGTCTGTTTGCTGCACAGCTCAAGTCACAGCAGGCAATGTGGATAGGTTATCACAAAAGGATGAACCAAAGCTGGGATCCAACTGGGTTAGTTGCCTGAATGGTATTCTGGAAGGGTGGGACAGATTACAGACTGCAAAGAAAAGTTTCCTGTAAAGAAGTAAATACAGCAAAGGATTGAATGGTGCCCTTGTTCCATCTCCACCACTGAATTTGAACCAGATTCAAGCTTCGTATCTATGACAGAGACGCAATGTACTCCTGGTCGCATGGCAACTACAAAATATCCAATGGTTGCTGCAGCAGTTTGCGCATGCTCCAAAATGTCTTGCAAAACAACCCTGTTTACAAGTTGTTTATCAGATTATTCTTATATTTTATGATTGAATTTTTGATAGTCAAAAGCTATCTTTCAGAATTACTTGTAATCATAGTGTAATTCAATAAGTTGTATTTTTAGTACAAGTGTATATAAAACATTAATGTATGTATTTGTGTATAGATAAACTTCCCGTGTCAGCATTGCATCTTTAATAAGCAACACAAATCAGCCTTTTCCAGGTTTGCCATGTGCTTTTTATTTTTCTGTCATTTCATTCATAGTTTAATTCATTTTATTTGTTACACAAGACATTAGGCATTGTTCACATACTAGTGATCAAACAAGGACAGTAAGTTTTCTACTACTCAGTCTATTTCTTTTGTCAATTTCAAGGGATATTTGTCAATAGTGGTTTTCAAAGGCCATACTAAACAGTACAACCACACATGAGGCTTTTGTTTTCAATAAATAAAAAAGAGGATAGTATCTGATGCTGAGGAAGGGTGGGTGGGGGGCTTCAGATATATCTATGTTCAAGAAGTAAACAGTATTCCAGTTATCACCAGATAATGTGTTTCCAGGATGAAGAGCACACACAATGTTAAATGACGCACAGTGCGAACACACAGCTGTATCGATTTTGACTCCAGATCTATGACTGACTGCTGCTGTTGTCCCTCCATCAAAACCTGTTTCTTAGGAATGCTAAAAATCATTAAATCCTGATGCAACACTGGAATGATCACTAAATTAGGTAAACATAACACATGACACAGCAAATAAACAAACAAAAGAAATCGGTGTGCATAACGTTTTAAATCCATTTTATCATCAGAACGTAAACTATTAGCATAGCATATTCAGCATTTGACGTAAACCCTTCCACGATACGTCAGCGAAATTCAAATAAATAGAGCTCAAAGATAAGACACGTCAACACCCCAGACGCGATAACTTTGTTTAGAGTTGTCAAGGGGTTGGTCGCGGTGGATAAAGTGAAATGGAACCGCTTCAGTTTTCAGTAAAGTAAAATGGATCGTAGCATCTCGTGTTTGTTTTGATCCATAACGAGCCAAGCCACAGATCAATCTGACTGCGAGTGTGCACTGTAGAGATATGAGGAACTGTCTCAGGTGTACAATAACACCTCTGACTCGGTAGGAAACAGCATCCTCTCTATAGTGTTCAGCCAGCTCTGCAGAGCAACATACACCACCAAACTTTTAATGTCAGCGAGCTTTGCCAATAACAGAATCACCAGTTTTGGCACAAGACTGGCCTCCCACTACATGTTAGTAAAAACAAAGCAGTCAATGTTTTGAATGGGTCCAAACATTTGAATTAGACCCAAAATGAAGGCTACAACCAAATAAAAGCATCTTGGTTCACTCTCATGGGGCGGCACTTGGAACTGTGGTTTCATACTTATGCTATGCTACAGTCTTTTGAAAATTTCTTGCTTTTCCCTCTATGTCACACTACAATTTTTTTCTGAGTTTTAATCCCAAGGGTAATGACTTATCTCAATGACAAACACAAGGGTTGAAACAACCAAGACACAATCTGGTGCTTCCACTGAGAGCCGAAATTTCAGTCTTCACTCTCTTCCCCCGCAAGTGAAACTTCGCCAAGACAACAATCTCCTCACATACATTCTTATCCTTCACCATTTCAAAAATCTTCCAGATCTCTTCACAGAAACCCTCACCTAACACAAGACAAATCCTCACCATGCCTTTTTGCCCCAATGTTCCCTTTTTCTTGTAAATGTTCAACTCGAAGACCACGGTTTCATCCTCTGCTCTGTAAACTTCATAACTTCAGCCAGTGAAATGTGCACCAAGCATATAGAAATAAAACTCTTCAATAATTTAAAATGTTAGAAAGTAAAACTATTCAAATTCAAAAGTGACATCACACAACAGAGATAAACAAAGAAACTTTTTTTGTGTTTTTCTTTTTCAGGAGGGAAGGGTTGACAGTTAGTAGCCACTGATTAGCTTGCCTGCTAGCACAGGAAACACAACAGCATTGCAAAGTGAGCACTATCAGCTGACAGAACAGCCCATTTATATGTAACTTTTCATCACATTTTTTTGTTTTGTTTTTTTTCTGTTTTTGCCCGACCAACAGATTTTGCCAAAATGAGCGGCATCTATTGAAGAAACACAGGTAAAAGACCAAGTAAGAGAAAAGTGAAAGCAGGGTTGACAGGAGTGATGCGTGGAATGGTCCAGCCTTCATACCGCAGTGTCATTTGAATCTATGTACAATACTACTGTGTGTAAAAGATGCATGCACGTCCACTGGAGGTGACCCTTCCAGAGGATTCTACACTAAGCCGTTACACATCTCTCATGTCAGAGCTATCTGTTGAGACCTCTCGGTGCCATCAACCTTCCATTGACCCAACCTCTGATATGAGGAGAACGATGTTACAGGAGGAATGAAATGCTTTGGAAATTGCCAACAACAAGTAATAAATTCACCTCTAATGATAATAGTTAAGACATGATTATACTGTAAATTCTACAATGGAATGAAAAACCATATCAACCCTGCTTTTCAGTGACAGAGAAAGGGAATGTGAGCATTTGAAAAGCGTGTATGTGTGTGTCTGTGAGCATTTATGTGTCTGAATGCGTGCCAAGAGAGGGCGAGAGAGAGCGACGCGAGGAGGTGGAGGCAAACGGCTGAAGACGGGCTCAGAGGCTCAGACGCACACCCTCTCCACCGCTCTCACATTTTACCCATTTTGCTTTTAAAGCACTGTTTAGGCAGCCCCGGCCCTCTACTGAAAGCCCCGTTGCCTCCAGTTTTGCATCCACCTCCTTTCCCAGCCTTGCCCTCTCTCAGAAGCCCCCCTCTCTAGCTCACTGCTCATCCTCCCCAAACACATCGTTCTGTTTGCGTTTCATGTTTTCAAAGTCAAAGTCGCTCCCGGTCGTACGTTTGTAGATGTCCTTGATGTCATTGCAAGTGGTCTCGAAGTGAGTGGTGGCATCGTAGGACCTTGATGCGAAGATCTGAGGAAAGAGTTCAATAACAAGAGTTAGATTTTACAGCATTGCTAGCAGGTCTGTGAGGCTGCAGTGCTCATTTCCAGCTTCACATTTTTATTCAAAAATATACAAAAGTAGCTTTGCATGATCCTTATTTATTGTCATACCAGGCCTCTGTGCACCTGCACAGTTTATCTGTTTGAAACAAGCAGATCTATCTCCCATCTCCTAACAAAGCTTTGTAAATGACTGAAAACAGAGGGTTTAAACACAACACAGCTCTGTGTCTAATATGAACATATTAGGGATATCCACTCATAGTAACATTATACAGAGGCAAGAGGGGAAAAAAACTCTGAATCTGATTGTTTAGAGCAGTCTGATGCTTGCAGCTAAAATTTCAAGCTGGCACCTAAACGCCTCACATGCACATACAAGCTGGCTTCAAAAGTGAGTCAATCCCCACAGCCTCCTATTCTAACATTTTAGAGCAGAAACAAATCTGGGCTTTATTTAAGGTCTTTTGGGCTATTTTAAAAACAATTAACTGTCAAATATCTTGCATTTAACTGTATTAAAAGCGCTATGCATTTGGTGAGTGAATTCTATCATTCTGTATGGAACTTAACACTAATTAGCAGGTGTCTGCATCTATTTTATGTACTCATAGTTTATGGGTGCCTCTTGCTAACCAAACTTGTTAACCCAAGTTTGGTTAGCAACCCATTTATGGGTCCAAAATAACCAAGCGGGCCAGCTGTTGCCCATAAAATTGAAGCTCCCAAAAAGGAGATCACGATACAAGTGACATCACTAGATCATCACTACAGCCATCTTCTATGGACAGTCTATGATAGAATGATAATTACCTATCTAGTACAACATTTCTTTGCAACAAACTGGTCAACTGACCCTTCAACTCAGCCGTATTAGTTGTGGCAGCATATTAATTTGTTATATTGTAAAATACAATATTTTTTCTGGATGTTACCCTTGGAAAAAATGTCTCACCTGGCTCTCAGTACCATCATCTGTGGGCTCATAAAGGTCGCTAATAGCCACAAACCTGTGGGGAAAAAAATGTGATTTATCCCAGTTATATATGCGCCCCCCCCCCCCCCCCCCCCCCCCCCATGTAACTAAAAACATACATGAATTTGAATAAGCAAGAAGTAAAATGTGGGACTCACTTTTGGTCGATGGGCTCCAGCAGCTCCAGAGCTGGCTCAATTTCATTCTCAGGTTCACTGGTTTCCACTGTGGTGCTGACAATAGCGATGTACTTCCCCTGGGCCGCCACGTTGTGAGCATAGGAGATCATGCACACATAGATGTCTAAAGAACAGACAAAGGAGTTAACAGGAAGAGATGGTTAAATCAAGAGTTAACTTCAAGCAGGATTAATTGACGTTTTTGTCCACTTGGAGGCAGCAGGAACGAGCTGTATACACACTGACACGTTATCGTCCCAGTTGAGTAAACAGTTGCCTGTTTATATAAGCATTCATCTGGAGTCATGTTTCTAGCCACCTGCTGTGTGTCTCATATCTCATTTCCTTTAGCTTTGCTTTTGTTTCCATAACTTTTTAACAAAAAAAACATCTCAGGGTTGCTCCAGTATATGCACAAGTTACTTTTTTAAATTGTCTTTCTTCTTCTTGTTGTCAAGCAAGTTGTCTATAGTGCTTATTTTCCTTCCTTCTTTTATTTTTTCCAACTTTACTGTTTAAATCAGGTGAGTAACAGTGATAGTAAATCAAAACAGTACAACTGAAACTATTAGCAGAAAGGTGCTAAAAGGCACCGTGGAGCTAAGGGCAACTGCAGAGCTCATCACTTCTAGTTTGTCACATTTAACATGGAGTCTGATGTTTATTGATTAGGGATGTTAAAAAATAATCTAAATTTAATCTGTAGGGGACTAAATCTGCACCATTTCTTTGAAGAATAAAAAGCAGAAATATTGAATATAGAAAATATTGCTCACCTGAGTTGCGATTAACCTGATTCTGAGGAATGATGATCTGACAGGAGTTGGCATCATTAGTGTTTTTGATGGGATGGCTGAGGATGCAGATCACACGGATCACCTGACCCGCTTTACGGACACGGTCTGGGATGTAACTAGGGTCGCAAATGAGCTGCTTACAACGAGCCACCTGCAGTGGGAACGAGACAGTAATGATGTGAGTCTGCTTGCTAAGTGTATTTGGCTGAATAAACCTTAGGCGTAACCACTTTAAAATTTGTAATGATACTGTTAAACTTGTGTAGCTGTGGACAATAAGGCAGAATCTGCTTTACCTCGCCCTCAGACTTTACTCCAATCACTTTACCACCTTCCATCACAATCTCATCCAC
This sequence comes from Astatotilapia calliptera, assembly GCF_964374335.1. Classification (NCBI taxonomy): domain Eukaryota; kingdom Metazoa; phylum Chordata; class Actinopteri; order Cichliformes; family Cichlidae; genus Astatotilapia; species Astatotilapia calliptera. The sequence goes on from NC_137441.1 coordinate 6,262,330, forward strand.
AGGTTTGTTCAGCATGTAGGTTCCTCCATAGATTGCACTCAACCTAAGATTACAAACGAGTATGATCCGTTAACTCGAGGAGTGGTTTTGATAGTTATGACAGACTCCATCATAAATATCAGAAGTTTAATTTAAGTTAAAATACCTGGCAAAGCCCTGTGGCAGTTCTCCCAGACCATAGAGGGGGTAGAGATAAGGGCTCTTGCCATACCGTGCCAGTGATTCACTGTAGAGTTTGATACGGTTGATCGTCTCCAAACAAGGAACATCAAGATAGCTGAAGTGGAGCAAAAGCAATGTGAGAACCCCATTGGTATCTGTTTAAGCACATAATAACAATAAACCCTTGGTATTCCCCGATAAGAACATCTGTGACTCATATTTGAAAGCATGCAACTGTGACATTAAGCAGAAATAAACAATTAAACGGTTGATGATGGGTGATGTTGTTCTTACTCATCTGTCCTGTAGAGGGCCAGGGCGTGGCCAGTGAAGTCAATGACATCCTGACCGAGGTCAAACTTCTTGTAAACGTCCCTCATCGTTGTGGTTTTAGGGTCCACGCCCTCAAAGGTCTTGGGGTCATTCTCATCAAAATTGGCCACAAAGACTAAAAACTTTCGAAACCTCCTCTTTTCAAACATTCCCATCAGATCTGTGAATTCAAACCGAGGTTTCAGCACTCTACTGTCGACATCATCGCGTGCAAAATGTAATGAGACAACATTCAGGTGACTTACTTGAAGCTAGTGCCTCAGTCTCAGTTGATGGCACCTTGTAGATCTTTCCTCCTTTGTAGACAAAGCTGCCTTCCACTACTTTAAAGTCCAGATACCGTGTCACTTCTGTGTATAGCAGCATCTTTACAAGCTGACCTGCAATCAGGGAGGCAAACACACGCAACATCTTACAGGCTCTGTGTTAAATCCACACTACATATACAACATAACCACAAATCCCTTGAAAGCCTACAACATAACATGCTGTAACATGACGCTCACCTCACAGGAAATATAACTATATGTCGCGTTAACAAATCCCACAGCTATTGTATTTCGCCTGCTTAGTCTGGTCGATTCCTCCTATGCATTTCCAGCTACTTTTTTACCCTAGTTTTTGAATGGATCACTAAGAGGACAACAGCCACCGTCTTAATGTAAGAACTCAGAAATGTCATCAGATTCCTGGTGGGGGATTTTGAAAATTACTAGAATAAATATGAGGAAATGCACAAAAAAGTGGAAAAACTTCATGGACAAATATGATGGCCTCTGAAAAAATACTGATTGGAACAAAGATTAAAGGCCAGGAGAGAAAAAAGTCCCAGCATTTTATTTGTTCCTGTCACGAATGGCACTGCTTATAAAACACCAGGACATGGTAAAACACCACCCACAAGCATTAATGCTGGCAAAGGTGTTGGCCACTTAAATAGGTTACATTGCCAGGTCTCCAGAGTCACCTAAACAAGCAGTTAGTGTGTGACCAACCTTGAAGAATTAAAGCATTTTGCAGTCACAGTATTAAGCTCCAGAATTACCCTGTTGAATAGTCTGAAGCCCTTTGGCTCTTGTGTACTTATCACGTGCTAACTTTTATGGCATTTCTTTATATAATTAGCAACAGGATTCTAACCGTTGGCCATGAGAAACTTGGGTATGAGGTCAACGTTCCAGTCACGTCCTCTGCCCATTGACTCAGGTGGGGTATCTGGCAGACTGAAGCGCTTGTACAGCTGTGGAAAAGGAAAGGAAAGCCTGTGAGGCCCATCGAATCTGAGGCTTTACAGATAATAAAGCAGTTAGCAAATGAAGACAGTAAACGGGTGACAGATGGGACTTGAAGTAAAATGAGATATACTGAGAAACATTAAAAGTTTATTGATTGGTTTTATAGATCCCAGAAGTCCTTACCTCCTCCAGGGGGGTAATGGAAGAGCTCTCCCCACCGTAGTAGGGGTTTCGGTCCATGTGCAGAACCTTCTTGCCATTCACGGACATGATCCCAGACAGAATGCATTCCTGCACGAAAACGGATTTATTTATCCAACACATCAATCACATCAATAACTCTTAGGTATAAAACAGCCCTATAATAAATCCTTCTCCTGTCAAGGCTCCAGTGTTTTAGAGATGTGTTGAATCATTCATTGAGGGGTGTAGTTTAAGTTGTCAAGATGAGAAATGTTTCTAGTATTTTGGTCTAGACCTTAGCATATCATTAGAGATAGGCACGCTGCTTAGTTTAGACACTGAATGTAAATGGAAGTAAGGAGGTTCTGACAGAAGGATGCGGGGGACAGTGGAAAAGATGTACGCATGCGTGATTGCATCGTCTTAACAACGTAGCTACGATAATAATAATACTAATACTAATAATAATAATAACAATAATGTAATTAAAAATGTATTACATAAAAAATAAAAATTGTGTGGATATGCATCGTTGTATTTGATTCCATTTATAAAACTACCAGAATATCCGCTTCCGTGTCTGCAAAGAGCTGGGAGAATAGCACAGAAAGCGCACTTCTGCCGCAGAGGGTGTGATGAGTGAAAGGAAAGTGCGGCGATAGTGGCAGCAGTGAAAAGCTCTGTCATTTAATAAACCGGAGCTCAGGCCTGCGCCAACCTCAGGATGGAGGCCTGCCTATGCAAAGAGGACCATGACACACTGTAGGGTTACGCCTAAAAGATGCTGCTGGGTGTAACACAACACTGCGCCGGCTGTGACTCTGGAAAGCAAACAACTCCCGGTCGAGGAACTATTTTCTTCTCGTCGTGTACAAGCAGATCAGCTGGTGCGGTTTATTTCCAAAGAGCATCTCTTGTGATAAATTTCTAATGTGACACGCACGCCGGGAAGCAAGGGGCTTCCACTCTTTGGCTAGGATAGAGGATATCGGGCCACTGATCTGGCTAAAACCATCTTTTGGGAAGCTGACAGAATCAATTCGGTGTGTTTCTGTGCAGACAAAACGAAGCTTGACTACTCACTGTGAGTCCGGTGCCCAAAACGATCACATCATATTCCTCATCCATGTTGTCTCACCGCCTCTCCCGTCTCGCCCTCTTTTTGCCTTGAGAAATGAAGGGTATTGAAAGCAAATAAAATTGGTTAGTCCACAAACCGGGTAACTGTCTCTCACTGTCTCTGCACAGGTCCTTTAAATTGCTCTTCAAAGTAAAATATTATTTATTAATCATTGGGTATAAATGGCCAATGGAATACACAGTCCACACTGTCACCGGCGAGGACGACCAAAGATGGCCCTGATCGTGGAGCAGTCTAGAACAATGTCACTGCGCGTCGGCAAATAGTGCGCATCCTCCTTCCCTATTTCCCATCCTGCCACACAATGGACTCAAGCTGCAAAGCGAGAGACGCCGCTTTGAGCCGGCTTTGGCGATTGTTTATTTTGCACACGGGCTGTGCTGTTGTGGAGTTTGGCTTTTGTTTTTGGCCATTTTGAAACCACAATGTTTGTGTTCTCTAATTTCTTATTCTATCTTTCCTTCCCAGTTGTAGGCGCAGCGTTGCGTGGATGAAGGCAGCGATATCCTTCCGCTGCTACAGCTGTGTGGATGGGAGTTGCTTTCACTGACTGAGCGCACGCACTAGGCCTTTACAGCAGGGGTGTTTCCAAGCTTTTCTTCTTTCTTTCTTTTTAACGGGGTGGTACAGGGGTGTGGGGTGGGGGACCAGGAGTATGGCAGGGGGTCGTAATGTTTGATCGGATTTAAATATTATTAAAGAAAAGTGTCTTTTCTGCAGCCCTGTCTCCCAATAAAGACGGTGTTACAAGAAAAGCAGTGCTGCAAAAGATTTGGATAACCTTTCTGCAAAGTGGCTAAACAAGCATTTAGGCCTCTTTTTTAAGTAAATGTCACATTCCTATTTAAGTAGTCTGTTTTGGCTGTGAAACGCTACCTACAGTCCCAAGTAGCTAAAGTAAAAGTATTTGTTATACAGAGTTAATTATGCAGTCATGATCACTGAATGATTAATATATTGTCCTTTTTATGTTACCGTGATGTTGAGGTTTATATATGCCTTACATTTGATAATATCACATAGGAGTTCAGCAGTAAGATGTTAGCATAATTATGCTTTTTGGGACAGGTAAAATGATAAGTAACTACAGCATTAACATAACTGTTATTAGGCTACTGTTTATTTAATTATTAGTAATTATTAATCTCTGGCTCTCTTCCACAATGAATCTTTTGTCCTGGCTTTCTCCCATCACACCAACCCATTGCAGCACATGGCTGCCCCTCTCTGAGCCTGGTTCTCTTGGAGATTTCTTCCTGTTTAAAGGGAGTTTTTCCTTCCCATTGACACCAAGTGTTTGCTCATAGAGGGTTGTTGGATTGTTGTTGTTTTTTTATTTTTTTGAGGAGTGGCTTTTCAATTAAATAAATGTTTAGACTGATTTATTTATCTATTTATTATTTACTCAATTACTTATTTGTAATTGTTAGGACATGAAACAAAGAGGGAATTTAACACTTTAACTCTTAAACGCTTAAGAGTATCTTGGATAATTAGTCTACGCCCTAAATGAAAGTGTGAAAAAAAGAAAATATGGATATAAATGAAGTAATAATGGAAGACTGCCGTATTTGTTTAAACGCGCACACATGCACACACAAACACACGCACACCATACTTTAAAGAATCAATTGTTCTGCTAAGCAATGTGGTCAGCTGGTGGTACTGTAGCGGTTTCTCTCCTGGAAATGCTCAACTGAGAGCAAAGCTGTAGTGTGTCATTGGTGTCAGCAGCTGCTGCGGGCTGTTCGGGCTGAATGAAACAAGCAGGAAGTCATCTCTTCAGCACATGACTGTCAGGTGGTGTGGGTCACGTGAGCATAGAGTTACGGAAAAGTCTAAACGAAAATGGCAGGTTCGAGGAGCTCCACTCGGTTAATGGGTCTTTATATTCTACTTTTCGCCCCTTTTTTCGCCTTGGGGAGCGCCACGTCTCAAGTGCCTTTTCTTATGTGGTCCAGTGAACGGTAATATTTAGTTTTTCTTACTTATTCATTCAGCAAAACTCACTTTAACTACCGGCAAAGTTATCTTGTATGCTAACTCGAATGCTAACTCTTCTAGCTACTTTGCTGCCCAACCTATTCAAATTCAAATTTTATTTGTCACACACACACACAACCATACACAGTATGACATGGGGGTGAAATGCTTGTAGCTGTGCAATTCCCGACCATTAAATGACAGAAAAAGATTTATAGCATTTACAATTTACAGGTTACTACACAAATTTACAAATTAACTTAAATTTACAGCAAACCTAGCAAACACCAATCGTTTAAAGTCTAGATGCTAAATATATAGAGGAGTATTTACACATAAATTGTAGAGATTTGCTTGTGCGTTTTGTTACAATTTGTTCATAATGGCCATCCTTTTATTTCTTAATTTTGAAATAACCCATAGAAGTAACGAGTCTCCCTGATTTAACCCCTAACCTGACGCTCTTTAGCACTAGTAGATATGTTTATTCTGTTGTTGTTGATCTTCATCTGCAAAAAGCAAAGTAAGCTGTAACATCAAACACATTTACACTACAGACAGTGACTTTTGCTAGGGTACTGCACTTCCTTATGATGATGCACACAGGAGTTTAAAATGTGGAAGTATACTACTGTATGAGGTGGTGTGTTAAGCAGGAGGACAAAGCAAGGTTGATATACCAAAATAGTTTTCTTTGATGATAGGATGAATATCCGATTAGTTATTTTTATTTTTGTTGTTGTTATTTAGACATTTCTTATATATGTGCCAGCTTTACAGGAAACACAGGTTTGTTTGGGCCTACTCAAAGGATTCATTTGATTGACTAATGGGTCTCTTTTAAAAATGAAGTACATAAAGCCATAATAAAAGCCGCTGGGATTTTCAGCATTTTCAAAAAATGTGTCAGTGCAACTGAACCACTTAATATCACAATTCATCTTTATTTTTTTTTTCTTTATGTTTAGCTTGCCACCACTGGCCTCACCTACAGCTGGTCATATAGCATCTTATGAGCAGCTGAGTGCCTACCTCACCTCTGCCTTTAGCTCTGGCTCCCACACCGTGCTGCTGTTCTTGCAGGACAAGGTCAGTACCTGACACATAAACTAGATTCTGGCCCTGTAATGAATATGTTTATGTCACTAAATTGTTCACCATTTGTTGATTTGAAAGCTAGTCATTTTATATGCAAGTTGTGCAAAATGGGGTAGTTGTACTGTATTCCCATGTGACACTGCAACAGTGTGGTGTGACAGTGAGTTTTGGCATCACTTCCCATTTCTCTGTTCCTCTGTGATACATTGGGTCTTTTTTGTGGTGGTGGTGAACACTCAGTGTTGTGACTGAGCCATATATTTATATTTTCCCATGTGATATTTTTAATCGTGACTGTAATCGTCATGAAATTGTCATTGTAAATCCTCTATGACTTTTAATCAACTACACAAGCACAAACAAGATATTCCTTTAGATGTAGCTTGCGTGAAAAGTATGAACGTGACAATGATTTCATTCCAGTTTGTTGTCAATTGAGGTATCGTGGAGCCGCCAGTTCACTCATATTTTGGCACACTAGCATACTGTCATGCATACACACAACAAGTCACTCAAACAGACATTAAGATTTGAAATGTAGTTTTTCCTAGTATTACTGAAACAAAGAAAATGAAAGAAGTAGCAGATAATAATTGTCCAAATTAATGTAATTTGTACAGGCTGTATTTTTTTTTAAGAATGATAAATACAAACTGAGCCATTAAAAAAGAATTCCGTTAAAATAATGTCTGATTATGAATGGCATTCAGTCAATTTAGCTGCTAAATTAATTGCTCGTGAGTTAATGGGACTGGTAAATGTTTTAGTTATTAAAGTCTTCCTGAATTCAAGAATTATTTCCTTTTTTGTATTTAGTTAAGCAAAGATGACTTCACAGTCTTTGGTGGCGTATTTGGGAATAAGGAGGATAGTGCCTTTAAAAACATTGAGGTATGTTTTTATAAACTATATGTTAGTCCAAAATTAATATAGTTTTTTCCTAGACAAACAGACTGATAATTGTGCCCACTTGATCCTTTTCAGGATGCAATGCAGTCTTCTACCTCAAAAGTGACACTGCCTGCCTTGGAGTGGTCTGGTTCCTTTAACATGGCAGCTCTGCTGCAGGAGAAGCTCGGTGTTTCGCCTGTGCTCGTCGATGCAGACACTCTCTCACATCTGACCATCAAAACGTCTGTCAGCAACCTCCTGCTCATCAATCTTCCTTATTGTAGCAGGTGAGATTTTGTTTTGTTCAAAGTTATATTGAATAATCAGTTATCTGTTTTTAATTAATACTTAAAGTCTATTATTTTTAAATTGTTTTGTAGCTTACAGAAGTCATGCAAGGAAGTCCTACATGAGAATGGTATGTTTTTAAGTGCTGAGGATTAAAAACATTTATAACTGTATATGACATTTACAATTACAAACATGTATAATTGTAGTCAGCATTATATGTTATATTTTGATTTGTGTATAATTTGAATGCATTTTGCTGTCAACAGATGAAATTATTGGAAAAGTTCTGAGTTCAATGAAAGCAAAAAACATCCCATACACTGCAATATACACAGGATTCCAGCCATCACGAGTATGTTTTTAAAATTAGTCAAAACGTGCCACATTATAACACATTCTCAATGTTTGGGTATTTTTTGAGAATGAACAACATTTTGATAACTTTGCAGGTGATTTCAGAAACCCCGATTTCTGATCAGCCAGTGGGTCGGTCCTTGCTACAAGCAGATGGACCTGAAGTTAAGCCTCCCATCATGTTTAATGTATCTGGTGGTCCCTGCATAATGCTGTGGGCTCAAAATCTCACTGTCAGACTGAGTCCGAGCTCACCATGGATCGACCTTGCTCAGGATGTACCTTCCTTTGTTGGATCACTGTGTAATGGCAGTACCTCACGGTAAAGTGGCCTTTCATTATTTCCCAAAGCAATATCCAGCCTGTGATGAGTTTAGGTTTTTTTTTTTTTGTTATTTAAAGAGAAATAATCAGTTGCATGTTTTATTTTTTTCTCATTTCAGGCTTGTGCTTAGTTACCAATCAGGCTTTAGATTAAGGTAAGGCAAAAAGTTGCTTATTAAAGATTCAATATTGTACCTTTTCAATTAGTTAATAACTCTAACATGTCCCCAGGATGTGCTTTTCAATTTTGTGCTCAATGTACCACAGCAATAGTATTTCTATGTATTTGTATTTACTGTTTAGATATCATGCTCTACACACCTGCTTTTCCAAACCGGTTCTTTCAGTGTGTGTGGCTTTAAATCTAGCTGAGCCGCTGCTGCTTCTGCCCACACCCTGTTTAAAAAGAAGTTTGTGAGTGACAGTGTGTACTAATGGGTGCAGCACAGTGCTGGCATGAATGAGGCGTTCTGTTGCTTTGCTTTCTCTAAGAGATCACTTTGTTCTACAATTGAAACACAAAATGACATTTACCTGACATTTAAAATCTTGGAGTCAACAGCTGGTCATTTGGTTCACTTTGTTTGTAGCTGATGCATTTTAGTTATTTTTATTTTGCACACATCTTGGAAGCAGTGAGCAGTGGGGGTTGTCACTATGGACATTTTAGCTCAAGGACTATTTTCTGTCTAGTTTCAACATAGAAACTTACACAACTAGGAGGACAAGCCTTTGTGCAAGTATTAAGCAATTTAATGTTTTTACAGCTTTCTTATCACACAACAGAGTTCATAAAATGATCATCTTGAGGCATTTTTATAAATGGGGTTGCTAAATTAATGTGGATTTATGTTTAAGTGATAAATGGGATCTTCCTGTTTAATTCTTAGTAAGAACGCATTTCAAAAAATGAAGTATTTTGTTGAAATTCCTGAAATCACGGCTTCCATTTGAAGACAGTTCTCTTTTTCAAAAACAAAGTTTTCTTGTTTTCTAAAAAGGCAAAAATAACTTTCTCAATCTCTGCAGTAGAGATATTATTTCCATGTAATGTAATATACTATATTTTTAATATCACTGCTAGCATCAGTTTATTTTAAAATCCTTCACGGATATGTAAGAGTTTAGAACAACTATTTTGGAAAGAATAGTTAAACAGTGATTGTGCTTTTTACACTGATACGCTTTCTGACCATCCTTCTCTTGCTGATCTCCAGTTTTTCAATGAGCAAGCGTTTCTATTCTGTCTCTGCACGAGAATGGTTCTCCCTGGATGCAGTTGAGCTGCAGTACGCTAACCTCAGTGCATCTTACATCGCGAGCCGTGACATCTATGCTCCCGCAGAGTATTCCTTTCATTGCCAGTCTGTCGCCAACTTCGGAGATATCCTGCTCCACACAAACACAACAGACACAAATTCATCTCAATGGAGGCTAAATTTTATCGACTTCCAGGTACAAATATAGTGCCGCATTTGCTAATTTTAAGGTCAAACACCAATGCATGAAGAGGTGTGTTGATGAAGGGTTTCTTAAATAATTGTTTTCTGTTTTTTATACAGATTCAGGGCTTTGGGTTGGCCAACAGCACAAACTTCTCCTACGCCAGTGACTGTGCAAGCTTCTTCACCCCAGCAATTTGGATGGGACTGGTGACTGTGCTCCTTACGCTGCTAATTTTAGTGTACGGTCTGCACATGATCATGCAGATTAACACCATGGATCGGTTCGATGACCCCAAAGGCCCATCAATTTCAGTGCCTCAGTCAGAGTAAATCACTTTTTTACTTAAAAAAAAAAAAAAAAAAGTAAGAACATCCACTCCTCAGTTTTTGAGTGCCCCTTTGTTGATCAAAGAAAGTATCCCTTTGCCTTCTAGCTTTTGTGTTTTTGGGTCTTTTTCTTTAATGTATGTTTCTTTTGAGTCCTACCACAGTTATTTTGGCACATTCCACGTCATATTGCCATATTTTACAGGTTCCAGAGTGTATTTTTAATGACTATTATTTTAGAGCGTGTGCCAGATACAGCTAGTATTTTTACTAAAATAATTTTCACACATATCATGGAATGACTTCCTTGCCAATACGAATGTGATCGCTAAATGCTGTAGGACCGTTTCAGACCTCAGTTCTTAATTTTTTATTTTAATTTCACTGGCCTAACTGTAATTTAAAAACTACTGTTAATGAAAGAAGTGCCTGTGTATATAAATGATCATTTGTGATGTGTTGTGTAGTGCTGCTGTTTTTCCCAATAACATACCTTGGATTCAGTTCTGTGGCCACTTGTCATGGCTTAACATTGGATATCAGTGTTGCCATTTTTCTTGGCAAGTAATTTATTTGTATAAAAGGACTTCATTTGCCTTTAAGGTTTACCCTTTGCTTCTGGGTTATCAGCTATTTTAATAACAGTGCCTTGTTTTCAAAAAAAAATATTGACGTGCATTTGCAATGAAGTACAATATGATTTGTTTAATTGCAAATAAATCTATAAATTCCTAAGTAATTCTGAAGTTGTGGGCCCCTCAGTTGCAGTTGTTTTATTTCATTATTTTGAGGTCATATACAGGCTGAAAGATACTTGCAAACTAAATGCAGGGTAAAGCGGATGTTTCTGTACGACAGGATGGGCATCGCTACTTAAGTGGGGAAGCGTCTTGAAATTTAGATATGCAAATTCATAAAACGAGAGAGGTTCAATGTTTTGCATAAATCGCTGGGATGAAAAAATGATGTGTATTAACTGAGTGCAGTTTTCCCAACTCTTGATCAAGCATAAATACAAGCTATCCGCCACGCATAATGTAAATTTAAGCCTATCGAAATGTGGGAGCTTTAATAAAGTTGACCAATCAGCGTTGAACAGGATATGCTGCTCGGTTGCCATAGTTACAGCAAGCAGAAACGCTACGACGGTCAGAGGTGTTGGACAGCTAGAAAGTAGCTAGCAGTATTTTTCCTCCTACTTGGGTTTTCGTTACGTTACCAAACGTTTGCTTCAACGATGCTGACCGCTCCTGCTCAGAGAGTATGTTTTGGGAGCTCACTGGAGAGGAGGCTGTTTCCTCTCCATTACGCGCCAGACCGGCTGGGAAACCAAATGTCACAACAGGGACCGCCACATGTCGGCCCGGGAAGCTATGACAACCACGAGGTTTGTGTGAGAGAGAAAGAGTCAAGGGGTACTTTCAGTAGCGGTTTTAGATACGGGCGGTTGCCCGGGGCGGCATCGTGGTGGGGGGCGGCATCACGGGCATCGGCAAAAAAAATAAATAAATAAATGCTCGTACTCATGCTGCCCCGACGTCAGCCAACGCATATTGGGAATGGCATAGGCACCGATCGGTTTTCTGTCGCCCATTTCCTGGGAGTAAGGGCGCCCTCCGTTTGCGAGGTGCGCCTGCTGCTTGCGGCGCAGAGAGGAGAGGGCGGGGGATTCTCTGACCAGCTGGAGCAGCATCTAATAACCAACTCGCAAAATAAAACAAAATAAAAACAAACCAACAAACACGAAAACACCAGACATTATGATACAGACTTATAATTTGCACCGATGTTTTTTCGAAATTCTATAGAAAAGTGAGTGCGAGAGCCCTCGGTGCACCTGCTTGCTGCTGAAGTCAAAGTAAACTTTATTGTCATCTCCGCTACAGTCCAGTATATAGAGAGACGAGACGACAAGGCCCCAGTTACAGCAGTGCAAGTAAACAAACAATATATATAATATGTTTTGTCTGTTTGTGTGTGGGGTGGGGGGGGGGGGGGGGGGGGGTAGAGGGAGTGTTCGCCCAGGGCGCCAAACAGGCTAGGGCCGCCACTGGGTACTTTCACAAGTTGTTTTACATATTTTTCCCCTTTCTTTCTATGCATGCAGTTTTTATGTCCACGTGACCGTTAAAGTTAATTTAGGTGATGCTTTAAAATAAGTCAGCTACAGTAAGTGCATTGAGATGCAGGCCAGCTGCGAGGTTTGATTTTTCGGCTGACTTTTGGTGAATGAATGGTATATTCAGAATAATTATTTACATACTTGTTTTGTAAAGTAGTGCTTCTAAATGTTTGTTGATAGTTTGCCTTGCTCATTAACATCTGCTTCCTCTTCCTTTAACGGCTGCACCCTTTAAGTATCCATCTGACCCAATATTAATATCCTCTTTTGTCACACAGACCCTCCTCATATCCTCCTTTACTACATTCATGAAGCTGCTCTGTGGTCTTCCTGTTTTTCTCCTGTCTTGTGCTTCACATTCAACATCCTGTCTCACCTCAGCCTTGCCCCTTTTAACTTTGTTTCCACCTTCTCCAAACCACACATTGTAGCAGGTCTCACTACCACGTTGTAAACCTGCCCTTTCAACTTTGCTGCTTTCCTTCTGTTACAAATCAACCTGCTCCACCTTGCCTGCACTCTCCTCTTTACCTCTCTCTTGTATTTTCCATTAATAAACTTGCCCTTTCTATCACAGTTTGGCACCATACTTTATGACATACAGAAGACACCTGGGAGTAAGAAAGGATATAGTCTCTCTGCAAGGACTGCTGTGCGCTTTCCGCCTTGTAACAAGGTGCGTTTACACAAAGAAGTTTCCTGTTATACTGAGAGCACATTAAGAAGTGTATTAACAGCCTTACTGTATATCAGTGTAAGGGTCGTTCCACTTGGACTGTCTACAGTGGGGCAAAAAAGTATTTAGTCAGCCACCGATTGTGCAAGTTCCCCCACTTAAAATGATGACAGAGGTCAGTAATTTGCACCAGAGGTACACTTCAACTGTGAGAGACAGAATGTGAAAGAAAAATCCATGAATCCACATGGTAGGATTTGTAAAGAATTTATTCGTAAATTAGGGTGGAAAATAAGTATTTGGTCACCTCAAACAAGGAAAATCTCTGGCTCTCACAGACCTGTAACGTCTTCTGTAAGAAGCTTTTCTGTCCCCCACTCGTTACCTGTATGAATGGCACCTGTTTGAACTCATCATCTGTATAAAAGACACCTGTCCACAGCCTCAAACAGTCAGACTCCAAACGCCGCCATGGCCAAGACCAAAGAGCTTTCGAAGGACACCAGGAAAAGTATTGTAGACCTGCACCAGACTGGGAAGAGTGAATCTACAATAGGCAAGCAGCTTGGTGTGAAAAAATCAACTGTGGGAGCAATCATCAGAAAATGGAAGACATACAAGACCACTGATAATCTCCCTCCATCTGGGGCTCCACGCAAGATCTCATCCCGTGGGGTCAAAATGATCATGAGAACGGTGAGCAAAGATCCCAGAACCACACGGGGGGACCTGGTGAATGACCTGCAGAGAGCTGGGACCAAAGTAACAAAGGTCACCATCAGTAACACACTACAACGGCAGGGAATCAAATCCCGCAGTGCCAGACGTGTTCCGCTGCTGAAGCCAGTGCATGTCCAGGCCCGTCTGAAGTTTGCCAGAGAGCACATGGATGATACAGCAGAGGATTGGGAGAATGTCATGTGGTCAGATGAAACCAAAGTAGAACTTTTTGGTATAAACTCAACTCGGCGTGTTTGGAGGACGAAGAATACTGAGTTGCTTCCCAAGAACACCATACCTACTGTGAAGCATGGGGGTGGAAACATCATGCTATGGGGCTGTTTTTCTGCCAAGGGGACAGGACGACTGATCCGTGTTAAGGACAGAATGAATGGGGCCATGTATCGTGAGATTTTGAGCCAAAACCTCCTTCCATCAGTGAGAACTTTGAAGATGAAACGAGGCTGGGTCTTCCAACATGACAATGATCCAAAACACACCGCCCGGGCAACAAAGGAGTGGCTCCGTAAGAAGCATTTGAAAGTCCTGGAGTGGCCTAGCCAGTCTCCAGACCTCAACCCCATAGAAAATCTGTGGCGGGAGTTGAAAGTCCGTGTTGCTCGGCGACAGCCCCAAAACATCACTGCTCTCGAGAAGATCTGCATGGAGGAATGGGCCAAAATACCAGCTACTGTGTGTGCAAACCTGGTAAAGACCTATAGTGAACGTTTGACTTCTGTTATTGCCAACAAAGGTTATGTTACAAAGTATTGAGTTGTATTTTTGTTATTGACCAAATACTTATTTTCCACCCTGATTTACGAAAAAATTCTTTACAAATCCTACCATGTGGATTCATGGATATTTTTTTTTTCACATTCTGTCTCTCACAGTTGAAGTGTACCTCTGGTGCAAATTACTGACCTCTGTCATCATTTTAGGTGGGGGAACTTGCACAATCGGTGGCTGACTAAATACTTTTTTGCCCCACTGTACTTACAGCCTTCGCCTGTATTAACAATGGTCAATGCCTCCAGGACTTGAAACTAGCTCCACTGCATAAGTGTCTGAAATTTGTGTCATTTCTAAGGCCAGCAGGAGTGGTTACAAACATAAGTTGGTTTGCAAAAAGAGAAGCCTGTGAGAAAGCCACTCTACTGCTCCCTTGATTTCTTCTTTGGAAATCCTCTCATGAGTTCAGTCTTTTTTAAGGTTCAGATTTTGATATATTACGACAGTTTAGCCCAAACCTCTACATTTATTTCCATGTTGCCATGAAGTGACTATCTTAGGACATCTTCATATTGCCCAGCGGTTTCTTAAAGGTTTTTTAGTTGTTATCATGGTATTGTAATTTTTAAATATATTGGGGGTTTTTGAGGCAAAAATGATACTAGGACGATAGAATGTATAAAAGATGGAGGGAGCTTCCAGGTCTGACCTCTGTGGCTGGAAAAGGACTTCCAGTTGGATAGAAATTGGCCTTTGGCCACCTTGCTCTGCATCCTTAGTAAACACTTTCCTGTTAACTTTGGGAACTCGTGCACTAGTTTCTGATTATATTGAACAGAAGATTAAGTCAGTTTTTCAAAATAAGATCATTCCAAGAGTCAGAAAAGAGCTTAAGTTCAATTTGTGATGAGTTTGTGGTTTTACAGTTAAATCCACTCCTCGGTTATCACATCTGATATGAAAACACCAAGGTGGCAAAAATGCCCAGCTCAAGGCCTCATAAGAGGACTTCATCCAAATTTTACACCATTGATAATTAGGATGAGTGAGTAGAGTACTAATTTATCAACTGTCATTAGCAAACAGACAGGACAGGTGCTTTGCAAAGACATATACTTTGTAATTAGTGCTAAGTAACAGACTAACAGAAGACTGGAACTTTGCTCACCTAAAATTAAGTATAAACATGTTGGACAAACCATGTTTTATGGTTTTTTTTCAAATGCTTCGAAAAGGACTGAGAGGACACAAGAGGTTCAGTGATTCAGATGAGTTCCAGGATGTAAACATGCTTAAAAAATACTGTAAAGCTGGGAATTTTATCATGGAAGTATTTTATGCTTGCAATTTTCATCTTTTTTTACACAGTTAAAGTTAGCTAAAGTTGTGGGGTATGAAAGAATAAAAGTGGCCCTTCACTTAATATAAAGTTGTTGATGTGAAAATGAAATCTTTTCCTGGTTCTTAATGGGCCTTTGCTCTATGACTGTTTACATTAGCATGACTGGTCTGCTTACAGTATTGGCAATAAATCTTCATTACTCTGTCAGCTATCTGGTGAAATTAAAACCAAATTAAGTCACATAGTTAGAAGTCGCTGTATTCTACTTGTTGGGGGGGTTGTCAAAACATTTTCTGTGCAAGTATAAACCTGCTACTGGCTTTTTAATATGTAATGCTTAATACAAGATCTTTATAATCCTTCTGATCACCAGGCAGTGACCCCTTCACCGTGGCAGTACCAGCAGGATCAAAGTGGTTCTAGGGTCTCTCCTCCTGGCAAAATAGCTTTCAGCTCAAAAGCACAGAGGTTCAAAACCACACCATGTACATCTGAGAGGAGTCCAGGGTGAGACAGAGAGAAACTGACACGTGGCAGAAATGTTACGGTGCTAAACTGAGCTGACAGATGTTATTTTGTGACACAGCCCTGGGACGTATGCCCACGACAGAGTGACAAACAGGAAAGTGAGCTGGCCCATGTGCTTTGGGAGACCAGACTGGTCCAGCCTGCCTCAAATAGGCAAGAAGTCACTCAGGGTGAAGGTGAGCGAAGCAAGTTGAGAAATTTCATGGCCTTAATTTTGCTGTTACAAAAACTTAAAAGGCACAGCCAGCTTATACATAAAGACCACAGATATCTCTCTAGTATCAGAAATGTTGTCTCTCTGTAGATGTGCTGATTCTATGCACGATTACTCAGATAAACTGTTAGCCTTTAATTTGGTGTAATATTAGGTGTGCTCGTCACCTATACCTGTACAAAACTACATGTTGCTGCACCAAAAAAATAGTGATATACATATTTTATTTTCCTCCCACAGCTTGCCAGTGAAAAGGAGTACCTTAAACAGAGGAACAGAGTGGCCTACCTGAGTTTGTACTATTAACCCTGAAGGTCTTACATGGAAACCTATCATGACACTGGCGAAGCAAGAAGATGTCGTTTTTTGTTTTTTGTCTTTCCCCTTAAAATATAAACAAAATATGAACATGTAAGGTTTTTTTTTCTTTTTTAAAAGAAACTTAATTTCCTTTAATTACAAAATGACAGAATTCCTATGTGACCTGTATGTTACATAAAGATGTTGCTTACAAAATAATGTAGGACAGATTTTTAAACAGCTGAAAAAGTGACACTTAACACAACAACAAAAAAAAGCCATCTTCTGTGGAAGTCAGTCTGCAGTACTGGTCCCGCTGCTGAGGCAAAGCAGTCGCTGGTCTCAGCTCACGCAGCGGGTTTCAACCCCGGGCCACTTCCCCTGTGCAGGGAATCACTGACTGGACTGTTGTAAGCACCAAAGACTGGAGCAGATATGAGTCTGTTTCTTTAAGTTTCGTCCCTTCTCATTTCTTCCTCCTTACTTTGGGTTTCTTGACCGGCCGGAGGTACGGATTGTCGATTACATTGTCCTCACTAGCCTTGGTGGATGGAACTACGCCGCTGGGAGGAAGCATGGAATTCTCTTTGTCAGCTCCTGGATCATCCTGAATGATGGAAATGTAAAACAATATTAGCAGTGGTATATTTGAAGGGCATTCTGGGAAACTTCTTGCTAACTGTTGGCATAGGTACCAACGTATAACTACATGGTAAATAGAAAACTTGAATCAGAGTTAAGTTAGGGTTGGATGCAACCTGTTATGATGTAGCTCTGGGTGTGGGCTTCATGCAGATGTATAAATGCCACTTTAGATGTGATTAGCTTAGCTGAACATAATGATTGCAATATGGACACACGGGTACCCTATCAACACACTGAAAGTAATTTACACAATTATGAATTCATTGAAATCAAAGTAATGAAAGTTTGATTTCCAGCATTAACCAGGATACTAATGATAAGGAATTAGAGCATGAAACATTACTTGTTTGTTTAATTTTTTGGTATGTATTAAATGAATGAAGCACGTTTCCTAGCTTCAGAAGTGCATTAGCTTTATTTTAATAGTTTAGCTGCTAGCTAATTCATCCCATTTCTAGTCACTCTGTTAAGCTGAGCTATTCCTTGGCTGTATTTTCACATTTAAAGGGGGGCTGTTATGCACAACATTCAAAATAATCCTTATTAATCTTTTACTGGACTCTTTGTATGCCCCCCTAAATTCAAGCAAATCAATCCCCAGAAAAATCCAGCCACCTTAAATTTGGCAGCACCTCCTAAACAAACTGCAGATGGCTGGGGCTTCTGTGCTCACAGCCAGAGCTATGTGCTCTGTTAAGGATATCCACTCTTACATCTCTCTCACCATCATACAGAGCCAAGACCCTGTGAGCGAAAAAGCTCAGGCTTTTGGCTCACAGATCACCTGTGCTGAATCTTTGTTTGAAACTTCTTTAATATGAGCATCCACCATTATAACAGACAGGGTAGAAAATAAACAAGAAGCATTATAGGTCCAATTTAAAGGGTAAATATGAGGATGATATCAACTTTCAAGTATACATTTTCAGCATAAACAAAACTCTCCCATTTTAAAACAATTACTTTAAATTGTGTGATGTCTTGATGGCAACAGAACTCAACCAGAACATGGAAATGCACTATGACTTCAGTTTCATAAAGCCTCTTTTTACTTCGAAATTAGCTCAAATAAATGTTCACAAAAGCTCCATTATTAAAGTTTATGGAAGGCTTGAGTAGCTTTCAGTTCCTAAGAAAATCTACTGGTTTTCTGAGAAACTTCTCCCACGTGTTTGCTAATATACTTGAGCATCTGTACTGAGACCAATATTCTCTCTGAAAATCTGATAACCCTGTGCAACTAATGGAGCTTAATACTGAAAAAAATGACCCTGAAATTCTGTTATCACGGTAATGAAATAGATCAGATTCTCACTTAAATTTGTTCAGGCTAATCTGCAACAGATCTTTCCCTGTCACTACAGTAACAGTAAGAGAAGATCCACAAACATTTAGAGATCAGATGATTCTGTACGCCTGCCAGCAGCAGCAATTTTTTTTTCTGTTCCTTAAAATTTCAATGTGTGATACAATTTTAATTTAACAAAGATTCAGGATTTTGTGAAATATCCCAAGAAGATATTAATTTGCTTTACAATTTCTGTTTATACCATATATACTATATATATCTATGGCACACCAGGTCCCGGACATGGAGACTTACAGTAATGGCGTTTCCTGCTGTGTTCTCGCCATCAGTCTGGTCATCCTGCTCAGAGGAGTCCGTCTCCTCCAGAGCCTGCAGTTCCAGCTCTGAGGGCAGGAGGGCACTGAGATATGGGATGGTGCTCGGCTGTGCTGCAATTACTGATGACAATCACAGGAAGCAGAACTCGTGAAAATGCAGCATGCTTCATTCAGTAATCACAAGACATAATCTGGCTTTAAATAAAGATCAGCTTACTGAGAATCACTCACATGGGAAGGTAGTGATGTCATCTTTGAATAGGCTTTGAGTTTCTCCAGTCTTGGCAATGAAGCGTGTAAGTGCTCGTTCCACGTCTCTCCTCTGAGTTGCTGCTTTCTCTCTCACCACTTGGTAGTCTGACACGGGTTCTCTGAAAGTCTACAGGAAGAAAAACTCTTAAGTGGCTTACTTTTTAGCACAGTTCTACTTCTATAATACACAATCCAGCTTTCTAGGGATCTCCATGATGAAGTGGAAAAGTTCTGACTCACAGGTGTTTTGATATACGTGTGAGGGTCGGGGAATTCTGGGAAGTGGCTGGGGATGTGGGCTGGATGTGTGCGCTTCTGTCCAGCTGACAGCGCTTTGGGAGTCACAGGAGCATTTGTCACTGGAGCTGAAATTAAAAAATAAAACATTTTTCACATCTAAAACCACTGGATCAAAAGGTCTCAAGTCATTCATTTTAATACTAATAATGGAGAGCTGAGTTCCTACTTACGGGCAGTTATGACCATCCTTTGTGATCTTTTAGCATATATGGGCAAAGTATCAACATTGAAACCTTTAATGACACAAGCAGAATAAATCGAATCAGTATTGTGTTCCCTTAGCAACGTTTAATCCATATGTGTTAAAGGAGGTCTTACCCATTTCAATAAGCGTGACCACTGTGTCTGACAGTGTCGGGACGCTCCTGGCTGTGTGTTCACAGTATGCTTTGGCACATCGACCTATTTCAGTAATATCTAAAAACAGAGAAAAAAGAATCAGTTCTGTAAACATGAATCAACAACCAACTGCAAATTCAAGAAACGTCTGCTCTGAAAATAGTCTACAGGGGCTCAGTTATGTCAGTTTCTCAGCTTTTTTTCACCAACTTCAACCAAAATTATTCCCATTGGTGTTTATTTAAGAAAGTAGGTTAAATAAAGTGAGGTGTACTTGCACTGGTGTTCAGATATATATTGTAAAAGTGGCACTTAAAGATTTACAGCTTTCCCAGTGGATGGTGTACACTTAAAAATCATACATACAGCTCTGCAACATCTCAGTTAGGGTTTCCACAGCTGCCTTCTCCGCACTCTCGAAGCCACTCTCAGTCAACAGGGCGCTGACAACGACCTGCAGAGTGCGACGGCGTGCCAGGAGGTAGTTTTCTGCAGGGCTAGAAGTTGCTTTACCAGCACTTCCTCGCTGGAAGTAAAATAAATGTGAATAAGGGTATACAACAGAAATACATAGACATGCTGTTGTCTTTATGAGAAAAATATCTCACTATAGTCACAACACACTTGGAACTAAAGGATTCTTTAAAAGGCTAAATAAACAGACACATGGTTCCAGAATCTTTAATTGACTTACAGCTAAGGGGCACATGGACATTAGCTTTTGTAATTTGAAGTAAAACAAACAGAGAGTAATGACCCAAGCCTTGCAAATTTACCACACAGTGTATGCTATTCCCTTTGCTTGGTGGGCACACCAATATGCCAACAATGTGCACATACACTACAGTTATGAGGGCTATTACTATAATGTTAGAAATAAATGTGACTTTTAACAAATATAGTGGCAAGGAGCCATTAAACCTACAAAATCGTCATATTTTCTACATTTCACAAACATTTCTCAAGAGTCCTTACTGAACAGACATATTAAACATTCCCAGTGCCGGTGGTGAAAGTGGGAGAATATTTGGGCTCTGGGTGATTTAAAAAGACGTTTTGTTTATCTGAATCAATTCTATAATGATTAATTTTATGTTAATATTAAAATGTATTGTTCTAATTCATCATCCAGCTCTTAGTGAGCTTA
Source organism: Astatotilapia calliptera (assembly GCF_964374335.1). Taxonomy (NCBI): domain Eukaryota; kingdom Metazoa; phylum Chordata; class Actinopteri; order Cichliformes; family Cichlidae; genus Astatotilapia; species Astatotilapia calliptera. The sequence continues at coordinate 6,283,040 of NC_137441.1, forward strand.
GGATGGTGGACATGTTTCTGTAAGATATATTTGTGTAATTGAGAGATTTAATTTTTGCCACTGCAGCAAGCTGCATTGTCCCTGAGGTACTAAAGCAGCTCCAAACTGCAACGCTCACTCCATTGATTACACTGGAGACCCTGCAACAGTTCTGAGTCAAAGTGATAACACATACTGCAAATGCTCACTGAACCTTCCCCAACCATGTGGACAGAAAACACGTTTAAAATCTGCTGCTGTATTTATTGGGGAAAAAAACAACAAACAAACAAACTGGACTGTCCTCAACATTTTGAATCCAGACGTAGTGGCATGGTTAGCTCATGTAAACGTCAGGGATTTCAACAAAGATCAAACATTTTTTTGAATTTTCGTTTTTTTTCCGCCAGCATTTTTAGATCCAAATAGGCACGATTTATACTTTATAGGCCAAACAAAACAGACAAACATTAAAGCTGCCTAGGGGTGGTCTGACTGTTGGATTTCTTTGTATTATTGTAGGGTTTTTTGTCTATAATATAGAGCGCCTTAAGGGGGGGGGGGGGGGGGGGGTTGCTGTGAATTGGCACTATATAAATAAAACTAAACCGTACTGAATGGTTGTGCCACTTTATTATTAATAATAAAGGTGCTACATAAATAAACTGACCTTGTCTAAAATATTATTAATAGCCATCCCTTGTAGTTAGCAGACAGATGGGAACCGCTCGAACGGTTTGTTGGTCTACCCCAAATATCAATGAAAAATACAAGAAGTGTTGCTAAACCCTTCATTCTCCCTAAATTTAGTGTTTGTGATATTGGTATAGACTCTATTTGTTCACACCTGTAATTTAGATGAGGATGTGTCCATATGTTAAGACTAAAGAACATGTGAAACGTACCTCTTCCTGTCACTGTAAGGACACAAACATTTATTCAGACAGGGTAAGCACTGACATAGATAAAGTTAACCCACCTTATAGTCTATAAAAACGTATTTCAAGCTTTCACCGGACTAAATCATATTTATTTAAAGTTGTTAAATCGAATTAGGACTTCAGTGCAGTCTGACTGTTAGCCATGCACCGTGAATCCGGCTCTACATGCTACATCCGCCTCCTCTCCGTGACCCAAAAAACATTTCTTACCGCTCCCGCATTCAGAGGGCCTCCCGACGCCACCGCAGGATCCGCCATCTGCAGTTATTGGAAATCTCCTCGTTGTTTTGAGCAGATTTATATTTGTATCTCTCCGAACACCGTTTAGCCGCCGTTGGTAAACACGGCACGACTGTATGACGTTATTTCCGCCGTATCACGATCGTATCACACACGTTGTTTGTCTGTCGCCCCCGAGTGTTCATCTGTAAAATTACACCTGCTTCAACTTGCTTCTAATTTGTGAAAATCCTCTGCTGTAAAATTAATATAACAGGCTTTTAGTTATTTGTAATACAAAATAAGTACTTGGAAAAGGGTATTTGTGATACTTTTTAAAATATATTTTCCAGTCATAGTTCTAAAATTATTGCATTAAATGAAGAAAAATGAGATTAAAAGATCAGTTGCATCTTTTTAGTTACATTTTCTCTCTTTTTGCTAATTATAACATGAGGTCCGCTCTTTGAAGTAACCTACCCCACAGATTATATTAAAGTCATGGTCTGAGACAATTGTTTGGAGAAAAAAATATATTTTTATTAGGGTGCAAAACAAATTTAATCACACACATTCCACTTTTACATCACATCTATCACATCACATTCACAAATATCTGCTGCCCAGCAGCCAACGTTACTGTAACCCGCAGTCTTCACTGTATCTCATCTCATTTTTTACCCAGTCAACAGGAGCAAACTGCACATTTAACCAATTTTTGAAATAATGAATGGGCCATTTCCGCACAATGACTTGATTCACCAACATTACCATCATCTCTAGTGTCCATTTATGTGAAGAGGAGAAAGTTTCTTTAAGAAGCATGTAAGCGGTTGGCTGAGCTTCTCCGCCTTGAAGTCAAAAGATATTTGGCTTTTTCCTCGGGCATTACTGTATCCACCACATCAGCAACTTCACTATCAGCAGAGGCAGTGTGTGGCTTCAGCACCTGCTTCTTCTCCTTCTTCTTCAGGATGATAAGCTCTGCTGGTTCATCCTCCTCAGTATCTCTCTCCACAAAGGGCAGGAAAGCCATCTCTACCAGTCCCCCGACCATGCCAAGCATTGCCAGAGTAGAGCCGAGCATGTAGATCTTCAGCATGCTCCGGCTGGGCCTCTGTGTCAGCATTTCTTTAGCAAATGGGATGATCTCGCCAAAGTTTTCCATATTGTGTTGTCGATGAGTCTGTTAAAAGAAAAGGAACAATTGTAACCAGATATTCTGTAAAGAGAACAAAGATTTACTCCTGACAACTAATCCATTTAATTAAAATGCAAAAATTCTACTATCCACAAAAAAAGAGAATAATACTTACGTCGAAGCACACGCACAAACTCTCTTATTCTCTTTTTCTGTGCGTTCTGAGTAATCAGGCTTTGCAGGCAGAGGCAAAGGCAGAGCCTGCATATTTAAACCCAAGCAGGGCCAGGTTAACGCCCACACTGGGGACACAATGCATATTCATGAGGCCACTTGTACTCCAATTGTTTTGTTGGAGATTAGAACTTGTTTGGGTAAAAGGGCAGACACATCCAATCCCTGTATGTGATGAAATGCATGTGATGTGACATGTTGCCTGAACTCTGCATGTGCAGTTCATGCAGTAAACATTATATTGTTCTGACAGTAAGTAATGCTTTGCAACATTAGTTGGTACTCATTAACTTCTTCAAGCACACACAGGCACTGTTTAAGAAAAGTTAAAAATAAATAAATAAAGGATGTTAACATTCAGACAGTTAACATGTTACGGACCACTGAACAACAACAGTCCTGGGTTTGTGCTTTGTTACCATGCATATTGATCTTTATCAGGAGAGCTTCATTAGTGTCCAATAAGAGTATGCTAGGCTGTGGAAAGCCAGCCCCATTTATTGGTTAATAGTTATTGTCTGACAACAGTATTGGTTACACATGGAATACCCCCTATTGAACAGCAATAGATAAGCCTCATTAGAAGATAAGGGTCAATAGAATCCCCCAAATCATGCTGTCCTGAGCTGCTCTGCTCCTGTACCTAAATCTGTCCAAAATGCTGACAGTACATGCGTGTGTACGTGTCTCAAACTCTCTGCACTTTGAACCAGTTCCCTGCTGCACGAGAGAAGAGTAGCGAGTTGGGAAATGTGTCTGATCTTTGTCACAGAGACATCATCACTGAGTGAAAATGACAACCACACATTGCTTCAACATCTGTACACCAGATGAATCATGCTTAACATTTTATCCAGTTTGACTTTTAGCTGTGCTGGTAGTGACCAAATAAGTTACACTTATTATTAGTTTTGTAACTGTCACATTGCATATTAATATAATTCTCTAAGTAAAATGCAGCAGTTATACAGATTACTCATGACATTACATTAAAGTAATGTCTCAACTCTGTATATTTTTATATATTTTATTAATTGTTTACTCTATTTAATTTGTAAACTATGTGTACACACACACACACACACACACACACACACACACACACACGTAGAAAAATATTTAGTATACACATCCAGAAATGCATATACTATTATATATTGTACATATATTTATTAGTTTCAGATGTAGCCATTCTTGTATTTTGCACAACTCTGTTGCTTGTGAAGCTCGCACACAAGAATTTCACTCACATGTGCTGTACCAATGTACCTGCACATGTGATGTGACAATAAAAGTGATTTGATTTGATTTGATAAAGCATTATTTTTTCAGTACTTTGAGATTTTGAACTGAAAATGGAGGTGAAGATTCTATGTAAAGAATTTCATACTAATACATCAGGTCAGAGTAAAATACAGGAGAAAATGCTAAAAAGTATCCACACTGATTCCACTCTTCATAGCTAATCCAGGGACAACCTTTCACCCCGTTTGTCCACTTTTGGATTGCAGAGTTGCCTAAAATATTGCAGGTAATAACGCAATAATTACGCAGTCGATAATGTTCCTCTTTGAGCAACTCAGCTCTGGGCATTTATGTTTGCCTCTGCTGGGAAAATGTTGAGACTGTTTGGAGACCTTTGCTCCATTTTTTTGTCACTTCTGCTTGAAATGAACAGTCTGTCTCTATTCTGGACTTCACCAAGGCACCATGCTGTGGTTGAGGGGGAAGTTTTATGACAAATGTGGATGTGAAAACTCTTTCAACAGGAGCTAAGGGGAGAAGGAGTTTAGATCCACAGTATTTAAAATGTTTATCTGTGAAAGGAAAATTACACACACAGTGACTTTTTTATTTCAGAGATTTTAATAGTGAGTGTTTTACCTGTAACACAGTGTTTGCAGGAAATTCATAAATGGGGTGAAATGAATAATAATCTAAAGCACCCTTTAAGTCAACATACATTTCTCAGCTTTTGACTCCTATTCACATCTTATAATAAAAGCTGTTTAAACCTGGTCACAAAGACATGTTTTGTATCTGTTGGCTTACTTGGCTTAATTTACTCCGTCTGGAACGTGCTGTTCTAAGTACGCTGCTCCTTGTAATCCTGACTGTGCTGGAAAGGCTGAAGTACAGAAGTACAGCCTGCTAATTGGCTTGCTGGTTAGATTAACTGAGGTTACCAGCTCAGGTTAAATGAGTCCCAAATATGGTGTATTTATATTAGGGTGATGCTTAATAACATGGAAGTTTGCAGAAAGTTGCAGAAATTAACAAGAAGAAGAAAAAATCTATTATTAGAAAGTAAACACGTCTGAACAAAGCCTGTTCAAACTGTAGCCGGAGTTTCCTGTTGCCTACCTGGCAGGGATCCAGTGTGGCCTTCTGCTGCTGTAGCCCATCAGCTTCAGGATTCAATGTGGTGCTAAATGTGCTAAAAAGGATCAGTATTTTGTAAAATATGCAGACCAACTCATCTGGCACAAGCAACAATGCTACGTTCAAAGTAACTTACTGCAAATCACCTTGCTTTGTATTCTCATCTTGACCATGCATTGAGCTGCCTGCTGATTATACTGTGATTGATTAGCTAGTGTATGTACTGGCAATAGCTTAATTTAATTTTGCAAAGTCTACCATTAATTTGTTTACCAGGAGTGAAGGTAAAACAACCACAGCAAAACAAATGCAGATCCTTTATTTTTGAGTATACAGGATTCCCAGCATAATACATATATAACATTAATATATGTTAAATCCATCATTACAAAGCACATACCAAGACAAACAGCAGACTGCCCAAAGTAAACCGCTTACAATAAGTGAATAAACATTTCTAACAATAGACTTTACCTGAATGTAAAAGTTCTAGTAGGTTTATGGCATTTAATGAATATACTTGTGGCATTTACACTGTTAATGATAGGTTTGTTTAAATATACATTGTTATATATATTTTTATTTCAAATTTGAATTTGATCTGCTCTATTTTATTTTATTTTTTTAAAAAAGAAGCAAATAATTAAAAAAATAAATTAGCGAAACAATTAACTTAAAGAAAGTAACAAAAATATGAGACAACTTTACCATATTAAATTACATCAGTATGGCTTATTGGATGCAGTAAGCATGCGGTTTTCTTCAAGTACAATAATTGTCATTGACGTCATTGTGTGTATTATTTTAAGCATGGAACCATGAACACAAAGTGTTCGGATGATCTGACTTCTGCCCCATCAAAAACCAGTGGTCAGGAACATCGTCACCATAAACAACATGGATATTCATGCAAAGCCCGGCTAGAGATGAGCCCATTTAATCCATTGCTTTCCGTCCTAGATCACACAGTTCTGTTGAATACTGTCAAAAATGTTCTGGTTAAAAATGAGACTCGTGCATCTGAGCGTGTGAGTTTCGTTGTGGTTTGTGTACTTTGGTGTGGTTTTGGGGAAGCTTCCTAGGCACTCTCTCCAAAATAAAATGCTCCACACAGACTGTGGATCTCCCACACCGCTTGAATCAACCACTTGTCGTTCTCAGTACCTGGGAGCTGCTGACGCAAACCAGCTGTATGCTGGGTCAAAACAGCAACACTGACCTGTAGAGGGCAGAAATACATTCAGGGTGAGAAATAAATTTTTCACCATTAAACTGTAGTTTAATAATAAAAGTGTAATTTAAAAACAGTTTAATGTATTTGTTCATTATATCCACATGCTTTAAGTGTACCTACCAGGTAAAATGTTTTATTTCCATGTAAACTCTGTGCAGCTTTCACATGATGGCGCAAACACCAGTTATGGTCTTGCTATTATTGTTTTTTTTACCGTATCTAAAAGCAAAAGAGAAATGTTTTAGTCAGCCATATTATAAACTCAAAAGGTCAAAGGTCACAATTTGATATAAAACAGCTACAAACCCATTCAGGTTGGCAGGCTCTGAGTGGTACACATGCTTTCCCTGTTCAGCTATTGTAGGTGCGTGTTGTGCACTGCAATGGCTCTGACTGGTCTTCAGTGGGTGGCAGTGGCTCTTTAGTTCAACATGGCTTGTGGGCAAGGACATGTGATGTGTCCCCTGCACACTCCCGTTGACCTCTGGCACCTTGGGCTCAACCTTGTCTGGATCAAGATGTTTCCGGTTTTTCGTTGGGGAGGACACGTCGATGACCCTGATGTCTGGGATGCTGGCCTGCCTCAGGACCTGCTCTGAGTGGGCCAGCTGCAGCTTCTTCATGTGGTTGATGGCAACAGCAGCATTGTAGGCTTGCTGTAAAAGCGAATATAAAAAAGAGGTTGAAAAATAGCCTAGCTTCACTTTAGATGTCCTTATATATGGTGATATTGAGTAGACATTAAATGAAATGTCTTGTTCATTTATCATTGATTGATAAATTATAGATTCATATTTTAGGATCTTTTCTTCTTCTTTTTTACCACTGAGCAGCCAAGTGCATTTGATTTCCTAGGCAGTGTATGCACTACATCAGCCCTTAGTGCCCTCGATTACTAAACAGTATCTTATTAAAGTCTCCCTGGCCAGGAAGGATTTAGGTTGGCACCCGATTAATCTACTATAAACTGCAGGTCTTCAGTAAGGTTACCACACTGAAGCCAAGAAATCCGTGCAGACTAACCTTCCACTTGGACTTGGCAAAGTTCTTTTGAATCTGAACGCTGACGGAATAGTAGATGTCCTGGCTCCGAGCTGTCTTCCCAATAATCCTGGAAAACGAATGACGGCACAGAAAGCTTAAATTTATTTTAGGTAGAGATTAATTCTGAATGCATTTGTAACTGGTGCTGGGCAGGAAGATTGATGCCTCCTGTGTGCAGTGCCACTAAAATGTTAATTGTAGAAAGTTATTTTATGATCAGGCTTAGATGACATTTTATGGACTATTACACATTAACTGTTACAACGTAATAATTCAGTGACAGTTGTGAATTTTGCTCGAGACATGCTACTATACTGCACAAAATATGTACTTATATTACAAAAAGGGAGTCATTAATAAAAGATAATATGTAATTATTGTTTTGTCACAACTACAATGGTGGGTTTTCATGTCTTGATGCATGCTCAATCATCCAGGAAAGTAAATCCCCAAAAGTTGATTCTGTTTATCTGGACGTAGCGTCTTCAGTGATGTCTTCAGTTTCAGCGGACTGCAGGTTTGATTGCAGCTATTCCCCAACTCTCTGCAAATGGTACTCATGGCCATTGATCAGTGGTCTTTGATCAATGCTCATTAGAATTTGCATATTAATGATCAAGGAACTGAACTCCCAGCCCATTGTTCCTTCAATGGTGCTAATTTCAGTCATTAGGCAAATGAAACATTTCTCCCACTGTAAAAAACGCTACGTCCTAATGAACAGAATCAACTTTTGGGGTGGGTTTTCATATTAAATATAATCAGAATCTCAAATAATGAGGTTTAAATGCTGTTTTTTTTGTCTGCTTTTGGCATTGGGTCATGTCAGTGAGAGCAAATGTCCCTAATGTGATAGAGGATCTGATAAAAAGAGAGAAAATGCTAAATTGTCTTGTTGAAGACTGTGAATGAACTGATTGTCAGATAAAAAAGGATTACAGTAAACTATAAATAATGCCAAAAAGTCCAAAAAATGTCAACATGGGTGAAAGGAGCATAATAAGTTTCCATAATACAAGTGTAGTGTATGAGTGGTAGTCACCATGGATGTCTGAGTGCTAGGTCTGTAGTGTAGCGCATCTTGGGATTCTTCTGCATCATGTTACGAATAAAATCCTTGGCTGCAGAAAAAAACAATAGATACATTAGAGCTTAGACAACGCTTATTAGAAACACAGTCGGTGTGTGCCATCTTTCAGTGTAATTACCGGATTCAGAGATGTCGTCCCAGAATGGTGAGTCAAACTCATACTGTGCCTTCATGATCTTGGAGAAGAGCCGTGACTCACTTTCTTCATAAAAAGGGGGGTAACCGCAAAGTCTGAAAAAACCAAATAAATACAAACATTTAGCATCTGTGAAAAAAATCCCCTACATGGTACATGCGTGGACTCAATGTGCTCCATTTTTCTGTATATAGGTAACTGTGTCATTGCATAAGACACAGCTGGGGCCTTTAATCTGATCGTCTTGTTACTAAGAGAAAAATCTGGAGCAGGTGGTGAATAGCTTTCTACTTACAGGATGTAGGTGATGACTCCGATAGACCAGCAGTCAACGGCGTTGCTGTAGGGCTTCTGTGCCAAAACCTCAGGAGCTGGTTAGAGAAAATTTTAAAGCTATATCAGTGATTGCTCAAAAGCTCGTGAAGCATCGGTAACATGCAGTATGACCCACTCTGAGGGTCTAACTCAGCGAGTGTGAGATTATTCCTCTAGAATGACATGTTTTCTTACCAACATATCCTGGGGTGCCACAGGCTGTCGACATGATGCCATTGTCTACCATCTTCGACAGGCCGAAATCACTGATCATGATCTTGGAGTTTTCCTCCTGGCTGTAGTACAGGATGTTCTCGGGCTGCACAAGGGAAAAAAGCAGGGATGAGAGCTGTTCACACACTGATGTCCTCAATGAAGAACTTCTCAAATAGTTATTTCACCTGTGGTGGAACAAATTCTTAATATCTTACTTTCTGTCAAAGTGATAATATTGTAAATTAAGCCAAAGCAAGAGGGGGAAAAAATCAAAGCAGTATTATCTATATGATTAATGAGGTCTGGACTTCAAGTAACAGTTGAGCTTTGGGGTACCTACTGTTTTGCAAAGGTAAAACCGCTCTTTAGTTGTATGCTAAATAATGTCAACTATGTCAAATTATTTCTCTAAGAATTTCTCTCAAAGGTTAAGTTAGTTTTTCTGATGAGCTAAGAATTAAAAACCCCTTCAACATATGACCCTGTAAATGATATTCAGGTATGGATAATTACCAGATGGATAAGTCACAATGGCTCTGCCAGGCTGTTCCATCAATAAGCTGATAGTTATAGATCCAGTAATTCATTACCTTTTATGGTTCTAACACACCATCTTACCAGATAGTTTCTATGAATGCCAGTACCTCAGTTCCAAGCACCACTAAACCCTTAAAGCTCACTTTTGACCAACATATGTCTTTTAACCTGCACATAAAAAGTCTCCAGGAGGGCCCTCTTTCACCTGCATAATACTGTGTCTCAGAGTGACACTGAGAAACTAATCAGGCCATTTATTATTTCTAGGCTGGACTATTGTAATTTCTTGTTACCTAACGGCTGCAGCAGTCTCCAGCTGAGCCACACAATGGAGTTAGTAGCTAAAATGATTCTCTTCATTTGCCCATATTAGATTCTTTTCATTGGCTCCCTGTGAAGCACTGAATTGGTTTTGCTTCAACATGTCTTAAAGTCCTCATAGTAGCATATTGTCCCACTTTAGAACTGCTGTCAGAGAGCAGGTTTAATTGTGGTTCCTCCAGTTTAGAAACTACAATGGCAGGCAGAGCCTTCAGAAATCCTCTCTCCTGCGACTAAAGACTCAGGCTGCTGGAGGATTTCCCATGATGTAAGGAGAATGTCTCCTCCACATGTATATCATTCATTTAGATCCTGCTATTGCACATTATTGTTTCTTTCCTCTGAGTGTATATATCTGTCTTTAAAGCTAAATGTTCCTGATGTTAAACGTCCCATCAGCCAGCCAAACACCATATCATTTTTCATCTCTCCATGGACATCTTTTCCCTTTTCTCTGTCACCTTATCCCAACCAATTTCCCCCTGAGGTCTCCATTATGCTACAAAGTGCTTCGTCAAGAAGGCAAATTGTTGGGCTTTTCTTTATAATACTGTATGTTGTCTATCTTTCTATCTAATGTACCCTCGGGTTTAAGGAGTAAGCATGATACAAATGAGTCAAATGTGATGTAAAGGAGAAAAACCATATATTTCACTAGTGTTTGGGATATTATCAGCCATACCTTCAGGTCCCGATGCACTATTCCGTTTTGGTGCAGATAGCTGACGGCCTCCAGCACCTGCTGAATCACTCTGCTGGCATCCTTCTCTGAGTACACCCCCCGATCCAGGATACGGTCAAATAGCTCACCGCCTGAAACCCTGGTACAGAGCCACCGCCAGCATTAAAACTATATGCTCCTTTTCCTTTTATGGTGATAATTTGATAATATTGGACACAAAATCTGGAATACTCACAGCTGCATGACAAGATAGTAATGCGTTCGACTTTCATAGAAATCCTCCAGCCCCACAACGTTCTCATGTTTAATTCTGTAAAAATAACATGATGCTTTCATTATGACATTGCTTTTATACCTATCACAAAGTTCCACATACTTGCAACCCAAACAACATCCAAAAGAACCCGACATCAATGGCAATCCTCCTCCTGTGCTCACGTCTGAGAGATGAAAGCTGGAGGCTCATAAAAATTCACATGTGAATTACCTTCGCAGCACAGCGATCTCATTCTCCAGATTCAGATCCCTCTTCTGTTTCTTTTTCACACACTTCATGGCGAAATTTTTTCCCGTCTTCTTCTCCTTCACCATGTAAACCTCTGAGAATGCCCCACTGCTCATTAACACATAAACACATATTGAAAATACATTACTGATGATGCCTTCACTGATTGCTTTGAAACAACACACAAAGTCTCCCTTGGTAAGGGGAAATAAGCCTTCTCGCTTATTACTAGAGGGCTGTTGTTAATAAAACATGGGCACATTAACAACACAGAACATTGGACTCCTGTGTGTCTACTTTTATATTGCTCTCGTGCAACTGGGAGAAGCTATTCAGTTTCTCAATTTGTGCATACATTAAATGTTATTGGTTTTCAGCCAACTTTTATTTGAAGGGCTCATGTTTTAAACACATTATTTTTTAATTAATGACACATCCTATTTTTATTTTCTTTATGATTTAAAATATAATAATGCAAGTCCCATTTCCTGAATGAGGAAGTGCTGCAGGGTTAGTAGGACATTGGGAAATAGGCTGTTTTCTTCCTGCAGAGTTAGGAGATGAGACTGGAACATTCATTTCCATTATTTTGTTTGTTTTTCTTTTTAAGAACATAAACGTCAGACAAAGATGTCCTCTCTCACATTACTTCACACAGATGTGTTCTCAGTACTGGAACATTCTGCTTGGTTTAGGTGACTAAGCTCCCTGGATTGAGCATGCAAACACCTACTCTCTAGCTGTGTATTCACCTGTGCTGTTCTCAGGAGTACAATCGGATATACTGATTCATACTGATTATACTGGCTCATATTGACTCATACTCACTTACTGTACTATGAGGTTGGCATATTTATTTATGTCCAGTTTGACATGATACATCTACATACATGCATTCTCACAAGCGTCTCTGGTGGGCAACGTCAAGTTGAAGGTTGCTGTAAACGTGAGCAAATGGTTTATGTTGAATAAATGATAAAGAGCTGGTTAGCTGTGCTTAGTTTGGAAACTGAGATAAGCAGCTGAATTTGCAGAGACTGTGAATAGTGTGGAGCCTTCCATAAACCATATGTATTTTTGTATAGATAAATACTAAAGCTGTAAAAGTCGAGCTAAGCTAACTGCGCATACAGGTTTTGATTCTAATTTACTGTATAAACAAGATCACCAGAAAAACATTTAGTCCATAATTGCATTTAAAGACTTTAAAGGCTTCTGTTGTGTAACCGTCAATAATGACTTTGTTTTTTTCTCCCTGTCGTATTACATCATTTAGGAAAGGAAACTTTCTGATACGGACTTCTTAGAGACCATCTAATTTAAAATCAACTCAGGGCAGAAATAGCAATATCAAAGGGTTTAATTAAGCTCTTGTAAGGACCTCTGTGACTTAACAATTCACATGTCAGGGGCTTATTATTGTGCGCTGTGCTCCTGTGTCCATGCTATCTTCAGCGTTGTCTGGGAATAGTTGTTCTACTGGGTGGATTAGGTGCTTTATCCCTGACGCAAAGGAAACGGTGGCAGGCTCCAGGCACAGAAGGTCAGCAACGGACCATGTGTAGGTCAGGTCACAGGCAGGTGTCAAGAACTATCGGCAGACCACTTTTCCCACGTTCATATAAACTCTAATTCCAGCTCAGTTTGGCAGTCAGGAACAAGCTGTCCCTTTCCCATTATAGCACTACTTTCCCTGAATTGCTTTGATTTTTGTTCCAAGGACCTACTTGAAAAAAATACTTTGACTTTCAAGAAAAATTGCCGGTCAAGACCTGAAAATGAAAGCTAAGCAACAACCATGATCAAAAAGATTAGGAGCGATCAGAAATTGCAAGAATTCACCCGACTGTGTGAATCTGAGTGCTTAGAATTCAGTACAGACTAAAATCGCACTGCTTTTCAATGCACTCTGGTGGTTCTTCTTAACCCCGAATAAACTCAGTCCCTATTTCCAGGAAACCATTAGGATGCTGTTTACACAATGTCTGATGAGGCCCAGTGGGAAAGACTGCAAAATCTCCAGTCCCTTCTGGAGTCTCTTGCTTTTATTGTGACAGAACACAAAAAAACGAAAATGTTCACCCGGGAATAGGCATCATTCAGAGAGTTCACCGAAAGCAAACTTACTGGGTGGCTCAGACAGCAGTAATCCAATCTGTCTTCTCTTCTAGGGGAGGTGCCACAGAAATAACCGCATTACAAGTAATTTTAAAATTTGTTTTCCCACTTTTACGTGAAACTCTTGGGTGTTCAAATTGTTTGGGGGGAATAAAAGTAATTGCTGTAGACCAACAGAACTGAACTGAACCAAATTAGATAACGCTCTTTGCTCAGGAGGGTGTTGCCTCCTTCACAGTCCAATCATTGATGATGTGTTAGATAAAACCTCTTGGCAGCCTCTTCAGCCCTCAGCACAGTAAGCTCTATTTTCTCACTCTGGCAGCACTCTAGCTTACATCATGATTTAATGTTAGTCTCTCACCAGTAGTTCTCCAGTCTATTGCAAAATACTCAACACTGCCACTGGTTTTTATCACCGCCGTGACAAAAATTAGGTGAGCGCAGGTGAGCGAGTGTCGACTGAATGTGTACAGCACAAAGTTAGACGTTAGAAAGCAATAACATTAGGTGGATTCTTATTTAGTTTTTATTTTTTAATTGCAAATGTGCCAGCGGTTCTTGGAAGCACTTCTCATTAATTCCAGCTCTGTTCTTCCCTTCATAGAAAATTAAACTGTCCTAACTTTGATAAATACTGCTGCTTTTTTTCATTTAAAGTCACTTCACTAATTGTTTAAACCCGGCACAGAATATCACGTTATCACATTATCACATTTTTCCTGTGCAAGTCTCCATCATATGTTGGCACTCAGTCATGAAAACTTCGAGAACCCCTGACCTCAATAACGATTCTACTGTCTTATTATTTGTGCCAGATTTATAATCAAATATTTACATTTTCCTCTGTTTTGTTTGCATATAAAAACTAAAAAGCAATGATTAGCAAATTTAAAAAATTACAAAAAAAAATTGTGAATGAACTGCTGCACTGATGCCAAAGCCTGGATCCCTCTGGAAAATCAGCCTAGTTGTCTAACAGTTAGAGCATCTTGCTGCCAATACTTAAGTACAGTAAGCCTTAGCATGTTAATCCAATCAAATCAGTAATCTGTCCTCTAATTCAAACAGCATGCTGATGGCTATTATCATGCCAGCCACTGCAGTTCACATCAGTATCAGTAAAATAAACCATCTAATGGTGCAAAGCATTCGCCAGGGAAGCAAAAAACTGTTCAGTTACTTAAACATTTTTTAAACTTTAATCAAAGTCATCTTACAGTGAGTTAAATGATACTTACGATCCCAACTCTTCCATGAAGTCAAAAACCTCTTGGATGTTTTCAGTGTTCTTCTTCCACACATAGTCGGCCTCTTGACGACCCATGTCTGCAGGTGCTTTGCCAGGGAATTCTTTTTGATGTTAAGGAAAAGCAAAAGACAGAAGAATAGATGTCACTCAAAGGAAAAGATCCACATTGCCCTTGTTTCCTTAGTTTATTTGCATACAACTGCAACAAACAAAAACCATCCAGGCTCAGTGTACAGGCTTCCTCGTCATTGTAAATGTAAACAAAAAAGTCATCTGGGATTATTGAAAAGTCCTAACAAAGCAGCTATGAAGGTTGACGCGTCTGCTGAGCTGCTCAGACTGTCTACAGGTGGGAGCAGCCGGTGAGACTGCTTTTGTCAGCCGGTCTCTGTCTGGCTGACAAAAGGTTAGCGCACTAATCCGCGCTGTAACTAGCACACAGGGAGGTGTAAAGCTATGCCGGGCTTGGCCCACATCAGCACCACATGATGCTGTATCATAAAGCTGTGTATCAACAAGGCTGATACACAATCTAAAAGCAAATGGGAATGAAATGTGAGACTAATGTGTCACTTTTGTTTCCTGACATAAAAAAAAAATCATTTGAAAAAGAAATTAACCTTTATAACTGTTGTAAATGAAACTTTTTAGAAAAGAAAATACCTTGCAGCTCAGGAATATATTCAGTATAATGAGAAAAATGATTGTATTTTCTCAAATGATGAGCATCTAAAACAAGAATGACTTGTTGAGTAGAACTCAATGTACTGAGGAGGATTAGGAACACTTTAGAAGGACAAGTTACTCAGTCTGATTTCCTGCCCCCTTTTCTCTTATATAATGGATTAACTCCTGATCTGTATACCTGACACCATCACAGGTAAAAAAAAAAAAAAAAAAAAAAACTAAAAAAATCTTAGAACAGCCTAGAACAAATTATTTTAAATGTGACAATATATCTTAATTAATTAAGTATACTATTGCTAAAGTGGTATCTGCTGACAGTGGTATAAAAACATAAATTATATGAATAAATAAAGCAGAAAAAACAGTTTCAATTCAGTGCATATGCAAATTTACCAAAACCTAAAGCTCAGAAACATATTTATTCTAATAATCCAGTGTCCAGATTTATATACATAAATACATATGTAGACAGTGATGAGCACAGAGGATCTGATATGAAAGGGGTTTCCTGTTGTTTACTCCTCCCCTGCAGTACTTCTTTTCATCCTGAGCGTGTGTTGTTGTTTTAACAGCACAGATCACAACATAAAACTCAGCAGGGGGATCCAAAACCACAGTCAGCCACGCAAAACCTAATTTGCAAAGTCAAAACCTGCATCAGTGATTTACATTTTAATACATCCGGTTCCCTTTACGAAAACTTTCACCTTATCTTTGTCATTTATTCATCAACTTCACGCTTAAAGCTCAGCCACACGTTTCTGCCATCGTGCAAAAAAAAAAAAAAAAAAGGTGGGAGAGAAAATCCACGTTATCTCACGCATAGGTACACCGATAAATGACGTGACTTGCAGCACGGAGACAGGCTCCTCTGTCAGTAAATGACAGCAGATATGTCCCGTGCGGTGCCTCGCGATACAGCATCGTGCATCATACCAACAGCTGAACCAAGTTCGCTGCGGCATCCGTGGAAAGATCACTCTGCGGCAAACAGGCGGATGATCAGATATTCAGATCAAGCTTGAAGCACACATCTGCCACGCCTGAGCAGAAACACTTCTGAATATACACACATAAATGTACTCAAGACAGATCTATTCAAGATGCAGGACGTTTAAAAACTACCCAATTTACGCGCAGAATATAAATTACACATCACTGGTCCTCTGCCTCATCCTAGGCCGGAAAAAATCTCCAATCTGCAGCTCTTTAGATGTAATTACTGTAGTGTGAGACATCTGAAGACGTATAGTTAATTTAATAAAGAAGAGGTTCATTCATCAGCACGCTGACTGAGACTTACCTAGAGACTTTGCGCGGTTGGAGCTCTGCTCTGACTCTCCTGCTAAAAGCTCAGCGAGGTCTGGGGAGATTACTTTATCTGGGACCTTACAAGTACCTGTTGTTAAGTCGGAGATTACATCCATGAAGATAGTCGATGGGAGGGGCGGAGAGTCTCACAGGTGCTCATTGAGACTTGTGGCACAGTTGAGGCTGGTGCACTCGCTGCTGCCGCCGCTGCATCACATCTTTCCACACAGTTTCAGGTTTTATAGAAAACTGCGCTTCCTGCGTAGAAACGGCCTCCTATTGTAAAACAGCACGATTCATGTAAAACAGCCCACGCCGTGCTCACGACAAGCAAGTAGGCTGTATTTTAAAATATATGACGACTAATTTTTGATGATGCTCAATATAAAATAATTTAAAAAAAATATGACAATTTATAAAAGCTTTATACACAGGTTATGGTTGTTATGCAGAGTCTTTTTAATGTTGTGTTTAAATGCTGAATGAAAGTGGATTTTCTGCAGCTCTGTGACACCAATGAAGAGGAAAGACTTCAGCAACAAACTAAATATTGGTATATACATTAGTTATACATTGGTTAACGATTTAATTAATTAGCAATATTAAATTAAAATAAGTTACTGCCAGTGTAATAAATAATATCCTGGTGTATGAGTGACCTGTCAAAATTAAAGTTTTGTCTGCAAAATTAGATAATAATTCAATTGGATGTAGAGCTAACATTTCAAAACATTTTGTCTACCTGTAAAATATTAATGATTAATTAAAGTGGACCTATTGTGCTCCATCTTCATATTTTCATTCTTGGACTCTAGAGCAGGTTTGCATTATGAAAATACCCCTCATTTATCTGACATCTGTCTGAAACAAGGCTGTTTATCACCATGCCAACGGGAAATTCAGATTAAAGAAGAAGCCATATGTGAATCTGATCCAGACTGAAGCAATGTGGAAAACAGTTCTGTGCTCAGACAAATCTAAATTTGAAATATTTACAGTAAAACTGGACAGTGCATCCTCTGGACTGAAGACGCGAGGGACCATCTGGATCAGTGCTCATTTCAAAAGTTTGCACCTCTGATGACACAGGAGGTGCATTAGTAGAATCGGCAACTTGCATATATGAAAAGGCACCAATAATGCTGAAAGGGATGCAGAGATTTTAGAGTAACATATGCTCCCATCCTTACAATGTCTCTTATAAGCGAGGCCTTACATACTTCAGCAAGACAATCCTAAAAAGCATATCTATTACAACAGCAAGGCTTTGAAGTTGAAGAATCCAGGTGCTGATCTGGGCTTTCTGCAGTCCAGATCTTTCACCGAATTGAAAGCATTTTGAACATTATGAAATTGAAAATATAACAAAGCAGATCTAGGATTGATCAATAGCCAGAATGTATTGGACACGTATGGGGCAAATGCCCCGGAGTCCAGCCAGCAGACGTCTCCTCAGTTCACAGACTGTTGTTAAAAGAAGAGGCGATGCTAGAGAGTGATAAATTAGTTATTTCTCAACTTTTCGGAGCTGTGTTGCTACCATCTTTTCCAAAATGATTGTATGTTTTTGTAACGACGCATTTTCTCACTTTAAACATTTAATCTGTTTCCTAATTTCTATTGCAAATATAATATGGGTTTATGAGGTTTTCAAATCATTGCATTCTCATTTACATTGTAAAATGTGTCCCAGCTTTTTTGAAGGTTGAAGATATTTTACACCTGGCTACCAACTGCTTGAAACCACAGTGCACCATCAGGCTGTGACAGTGTTGCATTATAATCTGTAGCCTGAGGAGGCATCCCTTAACAGGTTTATGCATTAATCTGCATTAGGTGCTCATGTAACCCTCCACAGAAGGAACCATACGAAATGCAATGACAACAGACAGGTCACACTAATAATACTGCAGGCCTCTGCTGCTCATGTATTCACTCCAGTGTTTGTGAAATGCAAAAGGTTAATTATTCACAAACAGCCTAGCTAAGCTAAAGGCTTCCTAGCAGACAGAACAAACCAGTTCAGCTTTAATAACCTTTATAATCTATGAGTCCTTTCTGATAAATAAAGAAATGCAGACATAACCTAAAGATAAATCCTGCAGGATTTTATCTGCCATCCAAATCTGCAATATTAACCTGCCAGGAGAAAATTAATCGATTTGACTACCTGCACATTTGTAATGTGCTGCAGCAGAGACTATTAAAATTGGCCTTGTTGTCATGGTTACCAGTTCAAAATGATGCCATGGTCACATTCCATTTCAGATGATTTTTTTTTAAGAATGACAAATAGTTGACGTCTTCTTTAATCAGAAGAGAAGGCACATAGGTCAGCAGTAAAAAGGCCCTTTCATGATGGAAGTGTCACGTTTGATGACAGATCACTCCACATAATTAGCACAGTTGCTAGGCTAGAGTTATTTCACCACGGAGATGAGCTACACAGAAAAATAGTTTTAAATGCCAGGCAGTTTTCAGTACAGCCAAGGATTTATCTCTTAATATTCTTTAAACCCTATATATTCCAACTGACTAACTGGACTAGATTTATTTATTTTTTAAGTGGACCTATTCTGTTCATTTTCAGCTCAATATGTTTTATTCTTGGACTTGTATTCGTGTAGCTTTGGACAATTCACATGTGAAAATAATCCTTATTATCTCATACTGGGCTTTGGTGCAGTTAATCCTCTGTTTGAAACAAACTGTTTTCGCTGCTCTCCCCTAGAGGCCACCTTTCCTTTAAGCCAGCTCAAACAAAAGATTTGAGCAGCAGGTGGGTGGAACTCTGTGCCAGAAATCTCTGTAGTAGGGATATCCTGTCTCGTTGATATCCTACAGATCCAGAAGAAAAAAAGAAAGTAGGAAAACATGTTAAGAATGAGTTGAAGGACGATGTTTTGACTCACTTTGGCAGAGTTTAATATGAGGAGCAGTTATAAATAAAAATTAGGCTCATATTAAGTTTACTGTGGGGCACATTTCTGTATAATAGGTTGCTCAGTGTCCACCTTAATCGGTGTTTACAGAGCTTTAAATATTTGCAAATATACATTTTTACTTTTATTCAAGCCTCAAATATGTCAAGTTTACCAGGCTAGTCTTAAGAATTGGCAACACATGTGAATGTGAATATGCTGACTCACTGCTGCTTCCTGTGTAGAGTCTACATATTCTTCCTGTGCCTGACAAGTTCATTCCAGCTGCTTGCACCTTTCCAACAGTCATGCATGCAAGCTTGATTGATTATTCCAAACTGGTCGTGAATAGTTGTTTGTTACTCTGTGTTAGCCCTATATTAACAAATAATCTCTCCAGGGTGTACCCTACTGCCTAAAGTCAGTTGGATTGGGCCCCACTCTCTCTTGGATCCTACTGCACAAAATATGAAAATCGATATATCCTGATATGGTAAATTAATATGCAAATCAATTGGAACATTGCTAATGGATACATTATACACAGAGAAAGGACAGGAAACTTAACAAGTTAATTCATTGCATTAACCCTTTCACGCATAGTGGTCATGACTCAAAGGCTGTTTTCTTGTATTTGTGCCAGTGTTGATGGTATACTTGCACATAAACCACGACACTGGACACTGATGTGTCACTTCATACCAAATTCAGTCAAAATGTGTGTTGTCCACCTAAGTAGACATGTAAAAACCTCTTTGAAAAGTCCATGATTAAAAAAGTGAAGTTCAAAAATCTTTTTGTCATGCCTAAAGATGAATAAAAATACTTAAGAAAGAAATCCTATTGAGGTTGTCATAATTCATGCATGAAAGGGTTGCAGGAAAAATCAAATATTCTGATAATAATTGCAGAAAGTTATGCTCATCCATTTGGTCTTTGCATAAATGTTCATTTTCAAGGTTAGCAGGTGTATTTTTGAATTCTTGCATTGTTTTCTGTTACTCAGTTCCCTCACCAAAGTTCTTCTTCAAGTGAGATAGACCCCTAAGATAGATCTTTGAAGGGCATTTTAAAGCATGATCTAAACATCATCTACATTAAGTGAATTGCAATGGTCACCGGGAAATAAAGACTGCAGGAATGTACATCTTCTGTAAAACCATCTTCAAATACAAAAAAGAAGGAAGAAGCACGAATCTGATTAAATTGTTCCCAGCTCATTTACTCTGATATTACCATCATTATCATTTACCTGCAACAACAAATTCTGAAATAAATTTCATAAAATACTTTTAATTGTGATACTTTTCAGTAGCTTTTCAATTCCCAACACATTATGCAGTAGTTGTTGACAAAGACTGATAAAACAGCGACTCATGTCGCCTTACATCATTCAGTGTGAACTTTTTAATCCCCGCAACAGGGATTATCCAAGACTATGTCATTAAAGGGATGTAAAACAAAGCTCCCCATTCTCTTCACAGGTGCAACAAAGTACCTTACACCACCTCAGGCGCTTAAGATCCATTGCAGCTAAATTAATGGTCAATGGGATTACAATAAATGGATCAAGGAATCTGTGCTCAGAGCTATATTTACACAGCTCCCATGTGGGAAAAAGTCATATAAGCAGATACATCTTAAAAAGATCCAGCAAATGTTACCAGGATTTGAATCCAAACAAGCATGAGTAAAGTGTTTTGCAAGTTATTTTAATCATTGCTTAATATATTAAGTGCTTACATAACCTTAGATTAAATACAAGTGAGTGCTTGCAGAAAACTAGCGACCCGTGTGTGACATTTGCACTCAAATTTACAGAAAGCAATTATTTGCTTTATGTAACTACTCCAAAAAAAGATGTTTCTTTGTGAAAAGTATTACATAATGCATATTGTTAACATGATCTTCACTGTAAAAAATGTGGGCAGTATACCTGTAATGATGATGATGAGCTGCAATTATTCACTTTTATGTATCAATTCAAAACATCTGACATTGTGTTCATCCTCCGCACTTCCTCCGTGAGATCACAAGGTCTGATAAATATTCCGTTAGCAAACAAACGCGCACTTGTTAATTAACTCAGTAACAACCTTCATTTATATCTGACTTGATGTTGCCCATAAACACTTTTTTAAGGAAAGAAGACCTTAAAATGTACTTGTTAGACATGAATGTGACGCTGCAAAGCTGGTTGTTGCTCACACTGACTAAGGTTTCCCTGCACTTCCAAGTTCTTCTGATAGTTTAGGTGATTATATTTATTTATTCGTTTCAATAAAATTACGATTTGGGACTTTCGCTGCATTTTATTTTACTGACTTGTGGACCTTAATAGGAAGGAGCGTCTTCACTACTTAAATCTTAATCAAGGCCAAGTATGCACCCTAGAGCAGCGGTCCCCAACCTTTTTTGCACCACGGACCGGTTTGTGCCCAACAATATATTTTCACGGACCGGCCTTCAAGGTTTCGTGGATAAATACAACAAAATAAAACTAGTATCGGTACCGAAAAAAAGAAGATTTATTCATAACACACGTGAAAAGATCCATTCAAACCGAGTTAACGAAAAAACGATAACAAAATAACGCTTAAAAACCAATAAAAACCCTGAAAATCATACATTTCACACCCGAGTCTCACGGCCCGGTACCAAATGACTCCGGTCCGTGGCCCGGGGGTTGGGGACCGCTGCCCTACAGGATAGCAATTAGAATAACAGGCGAGGTCAAGCCTTTATGGCAACACCTTACATATTATGAGTTAGTATTAGTTATACTGCACAGTGCTTCAATATAAGACTAAATGCATAAATAAACAAAAACGACAAAGTGCATGTACTTTATTTGATATGCTGTGAATGGCTGTCCAGATAGCACAAAATGGCAGCAGGACAATGACTAAATAAGGCTCCTTTTCACTTATACAAGAAACGGTCTTTGTTTAGATTTTGGCCATTCATCCTGCACAATGACAGGAATACCTACAAATAATAAATATTGGTTTTTATAAATAGATAAATCTGTCCATATTTGCCCCCCCCCCAATTACCCCGAATTAACTACATCCACTAATAAAGTGCAGCCAACTTTTGAAGACTATCACTGGAAAACTAACTCTGACCCGAAAGGACTGAACAATCAACCCCTGAGATTAACTATCCAATGTGCTTGCAGGACAGGACACGGTGAACAGCTGTAAGTGCTACAAAACATCAACATCGACAAAAAGAAATGAAAAACAAAGTTTGAATATTTGTAATGTTTAAATGTCACTTAGTTTTTCTTTTTTTTCTTTACAATCCCATCACATTTATGTAATACAAATACTAAAGATAGAATTAGGATATCATGTGTTTGTGTACAGTAGCACTCCCCATGATGAAACAAGTAAAATCAACATGAACATCTATTTTCAAAAACACCAGCTGTCCTGTATTATCAGCCTAGAACTATCTCTAAGGAGACAAAGTCAGGTACAGCAGCTTTCCAGCCACTGTGATTTCATACTCCTCTATCTTGGCTCAGTGCTAAAGTCACATATCTGACAGTAAATCAGGCCAAGTCCCAGGCTGGTCACTGATCATCATTTGTGTGATAGATGTTCAATAGTTCAGTATACACTAAAGATAATTTTTCCTATGCGGCTATGTTGCTATGACCCCAATATGGCAGGCAGACTTTAGCTGCACAGACTCTGGGCATGTCAACTGAAAGACTCAGATCTCCAGGCTTATGTCTCCCTCTAGGGGGTGGATTGCAACTGACACTCTCTGAGCCTCCGGGCTCACAAGCCTGAACTAAATCCTATCCGCTGACTGAGTGCTTGTGGTGTGTTACTTTCCATAACGAAGCTCGATCATCTTTGGCTTTTCAAATGTACATTTCAGGTTTCAAGTCTGAAAGCAGCGAGTCTCACACACAGAAGATGTGAAATAATCACCAGCGCGGGACATGCAGGTTCACCCTACGCCCAGTGAACCTGAGATCCTCCCTTTGATTGCCGTTTGGCCTCCATGATGCAGAAAGCTTCTTGCTCCTCGCTTATTTCCTTCTGCCTCTTCTCGTCCAGAAACGATACCAGAGAGTCCCTCATGTCCACCACTTCGATCATCTCCTGAAGGATTCGCTCTTCTTCTGCCTGCTGCTCTGATGTCTTATCTGGAAAACGAAAACATATGCACACACCCAATTCTAATTAATAACAGACACAAACATCAAGTCTAAGCTGAATAGTGGTTCTTGCAAGTAAACTCTCGTCCTCTCACTAATTAGGGGGAAAAAATGGATAATTGGTACTGTACCCCTCCCTTCCCAACATCTGATGACTATGATGCAAAAACCTTTCTGAGTAGAAAGGCTGCCAGACTTGCCAGGAATGTATTTTTATTTTTCCATAGAAGCAAAAGGCCCCTTAGTGAGTCATTTCAAACTTTCAAACAGTTAGATTGCCAAGGCCAAGGTTTGTACTTTTTTATAGTCCCTTCAGTTATTCCTCTCCTGTCCATACTTGCCATGAGGAGAAAACATTTCCAACTAAATATCTATTCATTGCCCTCTTTCAGTGGAAGAACACATTCCATACATTTCACCTAAATCTAATTAAAGCTTAAGCAGACTGGAAATTATCTACTTGATATGTCTGACTCGAAATGCTGAGCCCATTATTGCACTGTTGAAAGTGCTTCAAAGGCAATCTGTGGCCTGTTTGGGCCAAACCGGGGACTCTTTGACCTTTGTTTGATGTTTTCTGGAAATAAAGGCTAATATGAACTTCCTGCTCAGTGCACCAGTCTGTGTTAATTAATTGTAATATATTTAAAAATTCTCATCAGGTAATAGATGATGATTATGGGACTGCATTTTGGCATGTGCATCCCTGTTTTTTTGCTCTTTAAATGGACTGTTTACCTCCATGCAACCAAAACCTGACTAAATGTGATTAGACTAAAAACAGAAGCCGAATGCTTCTGGTGCCAGAAGTCTTATCTCTTGCCAAAAGATTCTGCATATTCATATATTCTTATATTCAGTTATTTGTTTGCAGAAAATGGTCAAAATTTGTTTTACTGCACAATACACTACCTGGAAACCCCAGGGGAAAATTTATGAACGGGCGTAAGTAACTAGTTTAGTGGCATTAATGCTGGAAGAAATTATGGTCAATAAATAATCATATGATATGTAATTTAGTAAAAGAAAAAACATGGTCCAGTAGTGTATAGTGTCCTACAAAATGCAGGACATTGCTATATGCAGAACTGAGTTAATGGGACAACAACAAACGTGGCAAAGACAAAGAAAGCATTGATGTGCTCATTAGTAGGACAAACATGCACTGCAGTACGGGCCTTGCTCGGCCTGGTGCCTGTTTAGAAGTTAGGCTCCTCCCTTTAACTACATCAAAGACACTTTTAGTTACAAGTCTTTCTGTGTGCACACCAAAGTACACACCATTTATCTCCATGTATTTCCTGAGCTCCAGCTCCAACATGCTCTGCTTGTCTTCGAGTTCCAGCTGTCGAGACCTGCAAGAGAAACAAGCATCAGCTGAGTCCTGTCAGTAGTAACGCTGTATGTTATCATGAGGACCGACAACAAACGACATTTCACTGTAAAAAAAAAGACTGGCTTTTAGCATTGTGAGGTCAGCCAGTCACCGCAGTGTTTTGATGTGAGATCTGCTCCGTCTACCATGTCACTTGTATACAGATGCTCTGTTGTATTACTTGTATGACTAGACAAACTTTTACTCCATGAAATAAAGAATGAACCAGTGAGGCTGCAGACTTACGCCACCATGAGTTCAGACTCCTCGGAAACCAATGCATTCTTTTCATGAACGAGCTGGATCCACTGTTCGATCATATCAGGAGAACCGCTGCGTTCTGCAAGGAAAAAATGGTGCATATTTTCTTTAAGAAAACAGGAAGATGTGCTTTTTTTGGGTGGGGTGGGTTCTCAATAAAGTGGTGAGGAGGAACCAGATTTATTTGCAGCATCTGACACAGCACCCATGTGAGTGTTTGTCTACAAGCCCACACGCTAACTTGTATAAGGATTCCAAGAGGCTGTAATAAAAAGAATTCAGCTGACCTACAAATTTAGGGCTAGATTTACTAAACAGACCAAAATAGCATAGGAATGCAATCCCCAAATAGCGCTCATACGTGTGGTTTACAAAAGTTTCACGGCTTTCTAAACAGAGATGCAGTCAGTTCATTTTTATATCAAGGGCAGATAATCAGACCTGCTGGTTTGTTTAGTGTTAAATATCGCCGTAGTTTGAAGTAAATGGTGTGTTGCAAATCTCAGTAATCTCAGTTTGTGCATTTGGTTCGTATAAAATACTGCTAAAAAGTCGATTGAAAATACAGATTCTAGCTGTTCAACAGTCCTGGGTCTTCTATCTCATATTTTTGTGTCATCATGTGCCGAATGTTTTCAGCTGGTGAGAGCTCTAGACTGCAGGCAGACCAGTTCAGCACCTGGACTCTTCTACTACAAAGCTATGTTGTTGTAAAAGCTGTCGTAAAAGCTCACAACAGCACATTCTCATGCTAAAGCATGCAACATGCATAGACAACTTTCAGTACTGATGCCGTCTTTCCGGATGTGCGAGCTGCTAATTCCATAGAGAACATACCATTAGAGAGGCATGCTTTTAAAGTGAAAGCTGCTAACAAACTGGATGTTTGACTCTCCTCTTTAGTCCAGAGGACACACATCATTCCCACAAACAATTTCAAATTTATCGATCTTCCTCAACTATGAATCTTTATTTATGTGGAAGCATACACTTTTAGAATGACTTTATACTTCCAAAATAAGCTTTTTTTCCATCGCAAATGTCCAGAGATATAGAACAATACACCCCAAGTTCTTTAAATATGTATAAAAAAAGAAGATCTGATCTTACCAGCCTCTCCTCGCAGTGTCCGCTCCAGAGTCACACCTTTGTCCTCCAGGTCTTTGTAGGTCACCTCAATCTCCTCCAGTCTTCTCTGGATAGACTGTGAAACACAAAATCAAAAAGTACATCTTGACAAATATTTTAATGAAATTGCTTTAATTTCTTGAAATAGGCTTTGGTGACAAATCTGAATTCCATATAGGGCAGATATATAAAAAAAAAACAAAAAACATGCAATTGAGCCAATTCTTGTAAAATGGATATGGATGAGTTACACTCAAGGGTTCACCCAGCTTCGTGGCATTGCTCGATGGGGTGTGAAGACAGATGATTGACAAGTACACTCCCTCTCCTGCATACTCTAATAACTGTGCAAACACTGAGGCGCACCTGATTGGATGAATGCCTCTGAAGCAGATGAATGGGCTGTCTGCTTCTGAATTTTAAACGTAAACCAACACGGTGACTCATCTGCAAACTTTCTTTAATATTAAGAACAATTTTCTGCAAAAATTTGTTTCTCTTAACATTTTAGGTGGGATTAACAGCTGATTACAGGCTGATGAATTTGTCTCCACTATAGATTGCCATCTGCTAGCTGTGTTGTGATTTGCATGTGTTTGCATTTACTGGATTTCAATTTTATGCAAACTGTATGACTGGCTGCAGCAAAAATGACTAGTAAGCATGGATTCACATAACTTTACAGATGATAAAAACATATCTTAGAAATGACATAAATTACAATATTGTATAATAATAATAATAATATATAATTATGTGCATATTCATTGCTCCACTAAGTGAAGTTGTAGAAAAACGGACCAGGAATGAGTTTTAGATCACTCACCTGAGCTTTGCGGAATCGCTGTAATTCACTCATCCTGGCTCGCCGCTCCAACGTCTTCATCTTCTTAAACTCCAGCTTCTCTGCCTCCACGGGGTCTGATGGCACACTCTGAAACTAGAGGTAAAGTAATAGTACAGTTAGTGCAAAATATCCTCCCCCTGAAAAACTGAAACAAATGAACTCTACCGATATCCTTACTTGGTCATCAAACAAGTCAATGTCTTGTTCATCATCGTCCTCATCATCATCGTCCTCATCTCCTTCGACGCCCTCTTCTGAGGTGTGGTGGACATGTCTGAATGTTGTTTCTGTGGGAAAAAGTAAGAGTAAGTGTTGCAATAAGCCTGGATGACTCCAGATTGAGCTAAAACCAAAGAGATGAGTTGCCAGCTTACCCACTCTCCCCGGCTGATTAACGTGGACACTCAGCCGGGTGTCTCTGCTGATCCTTGGTGAAGAGAGATTCCACGGAGAAAACTTTGATCGCACTCTGGCCTGCCCACTTGGCATCTCTTTTCTTCTGAAGCAGCGTCGATTCCTCTTCTCCCGCATTTGCCCAGCAGTGCTCCCACTCCAGTAGCCCTCCTCTTCTTGCCCATCCAGGCCCTCTGTTTTAGGAGGCCCTGCATTAGCTGAGGAAGAGGAGCAGGAGGAGGATCCGCCATGGGTTTCTGAATCCGAGTCTGCGCTGAAGCTGTGAAGATTCACCAGCTGGGTTTTTTCCTCAGCGGTCAACTGAAGCTTCCGCAGTGACTGTTTAGGACGGGAGTCTGGTCTTGCTTTAGAGCCCTCCTCTGTGGGAGTCGGAGATGAAGGTTCTTCTGGGACGGTGAGGCTGATGAGGTGGACTGTGCGAGGCTTTGCTACTGGGGGAGAGGGCTGATGGCTGGGAGTAGTCTGCCGAGAGCGACGGGGCTTTGGAACTGGACACGGAGTCATTTTTTTTGTCTCCTCCGCCTCCTTAATGGCTGCTGCTACCTCAGATTTAGGTGGATGGTCTGTGGGAGTTTTTGATACAAGTGGTTCTTGGGAGTCTTCTTTTGACTCATATATGCGGTGGTCCTTTTCTTCAGATGTTTGTGATTGTGTATGAGTAGGAGGACCACAGTCCAGGGTGTTTTCATACTCCTCATCTGACGGCGATGGAGTATATTCATCACTGGAAACTCCGTTTCCTTCTTCTGTCTCTCTCTGAGTTCCTTTGCTTTCCTAAATTGATAAAAAGCATGAAAAACATGTTTAATTTAAATTAGCCCACAGACTATATAAAAATTTGTTAAGTTTATTTAACTATATATTAACAAATTATTTTAGAGATTTGAAATGAAAGAAGATGCAATTGTAGTTTCAATAACTCAGATGTACAGTAGTTTTAGGGTCATAAGCCGCTACTTTTTCCCACACTGTGAACACTGACTGCGGCTAATGCACATTTTGTTTCATGCCGCCAAAAACATTTTGCCTGGTAACAGTAGACCAATCAAAATGATAAGTAGTGTATATATTTTTATCGGTTGTTAAGAGACGTTGTAATGTTGTTTGTGCATTGTTCTGTAAAAAAACCATAAGCAATGTAATTTGTGTGTTACTGATACGTACGTATACTTAAAGGTAGCCGTGTTACAGGCGCTGTTCGAGGAAAAAAAAAGCATTTGCAGTATGTATTTTTGTATGTTACCATAACGTTTATGTTACCATGTTTATGTTACCTTACGGATTAAAAATACTCACGTGTAGCATTTCTGTGTAAATATCTCATATTACAGGTGAAACGCCTTACGGCTTAAAATCCGGTGCGGCCTGTAGTCCAGGATTTACGGTAATTAAAAGGATTAACAAAAATATTGCATCAACTGTTGAGTGACTGCAGCCATTTTTAAATATATATAAATGTATATATTTAATGTGATGTTACATGAAATATTAGGACTGTCTTTAGTTCAATTGTGTGCATGCCCCCCTAGTTGTATCTTGCGAGACAGGAAAATGAAATGAAAGAAATGTACATGCAGTTTGGTTGAGATTAGGCATTTCCATTGGCTATTATAGAATAATCCACTTCTTTAGTAATGTAGTCCACTCCACTTTTCTGCATCTGGCTGAATGTGAGCAGGCAGTATTGTACTGTATGCTTCAGATTTCCTCCTGCTGCTTCTGTCATCTGTCACTCTGTCATTTATCATTAATAAATGCTAGTGACTCAGAGCTTTTAGAAGCCATCCATGCATGGATCACACTGCCTACACAGTTTTACTTTGGATTATGAGCAATTTATGATGTCTCCATACTTTTTTTCTTCCCATCACACTGGCACAGGTTAACCTACCCTTCAGCTGTCCAAACAATGCTATTCAGGAGCTGGTCTGGCTTTTCAGGTGATTTTATCACCACTTTGCAGCTTGTGATGAACACTGCTTTTTCTCTCATGACTAAATCCCCATGATCCTAAAATCATACAGCCCTATGGTCAATGGACTAGATTTTTTAGCTTTTTATGTTGTTGAAAGTGCTAGTTCATTTGTCCACTCCTAACATTCCCGCTATCTCTTTGATGCTTTGTTTTGATTTGCAAATGAAGGATAGGCCGCTTCTTTTGCATGGAGAGTACCTTTGAACTCATGTTGTGGGTTTACAGCCGTTGCCTCAAAATCCAAATACTACACTTGGAATATCTTATAACTGTCCACAAAACAGCTTCTGAGTGAATGATACAATTAGGTTTGGCCTCTTGGAAAAAAACTAAATTAAATCTAAAACACAAGGCTACATATAGGCTGTAATTCTTAAACGCTTCGTCCAATTTGGATGCAAATGACCTTGAATTAAAACTGTGTCTGCACTAAGCTTATCTTCATCACATAGCTAAAAATGAAATATGTTAAAAAAAAAGCCCAAATAAGATTCACCAGCAACTAACAAGTAACCCTTCTTAAAATTTGTATCTACAAGTTCCCTCAGCCCCTCCCTCCTGTTCACTTGTTTGAAACGTACCTCTGTTGTTGAAAAATCAAAGCCATCTACCAGTAAATGAAATCATCTTCCTGCTGTCTTGAATAAACCCTGCTCACCATAATGACTGTCACCATGCGTTCCCCCCTTACCTCTGTTATTGTACACTTTTCTCTTAAACCAGCGGCAGTAACATCTATACTTTAGAAGCCTGCAGCAGACCCCAACAATGTCAATAACTTTTAGTCTAGTGTATTTAAAATCCTAGTCTCTATTAGAATCACTGACACCTCTTTAAACTGGTTTCAATCCTCTCTCTCTCTGGCCTCACTTCAAATCCCACCCATTTCTAAATACTTCTAGTGTTCCTCAGGGATTTGTCCTAGGGCCTCGTCTATTTATCTCCCTCATCTTGGCCATATCTTCCATAAATTCAATATCAATTTCCAGGTTATGCTGATGACACCAGCTCTATCTGTCCACCAAATACTCCTTTGCTGTCCCACCCACATCCATCTGTGTTAGCTTCTAGGAAAATCCAGTTCTCCCCCAACTTTCTCAAACTGAACAGTGATGAAACTGATGTTCTCCTCATTCGCACCAACACCACCATTGACACCTCCTCAGTTTCTCTCTCTCCCATTCCCAGATTAAGAGTCTGTGTGTCATCCTTGACAGCACACTTTCCTTCCAAGCTCACATCAGTAGCGTCACTCCATCCTCATGACATTGATTGGCTCCATCCATCTTTCACACCGAACGGTATTCCTGTCCTAATTCACACCTTGGCTATATCTCTCACTGATTACTCCGAGTCCTGTCTCTTTGGTCTTCCTCTTATTGTTTATAGGATATTGTTGTTATCATCCTTGAACTGATCCGTAACTCTGCTGCTTGCATCATCACCAGAATTCAGTCCGTTGGTCACATCACACCTGTCCTTCAGCAGCGCTCAAGTTAAATATTGCACTAATTTCAATATTCTGTTCCTCAGTTTTAATGCCATTCTTAACCTTTCTTCACAGTACCTCTATGAGCCTCTGCACATCAACAAACCCATTCGCACTCTTACGGCTTACGGCCATACCACCCTGAGCACGCCCGATCTCGTCTGATCTCGGAAGCTAAGCATTTTTTTTTTTTTTTACCTCTGATTTCTCGGATGGGAGCCCGCCTGGGAATACCAGGTGCTGTAAGCTTTGGAGTGGCTGTAGCTCAGGAGGTAGAGCAGGTTAGCTGCTGATCGGAAGGTTGGTGGTTCGATCCCTGGCTCCCCCAGTTTGCATGCCAGATATCCTTGGGCAAGATACTAACCCCGACTTGCTCTCTGATACATCCATCAGAGTATGAATGCTTATGAATGATAGTTAGAAAGCACTCACCGTATGGATAATAGTGCTTGTGTGAATGGGTGTGTGCGGCGTGTTGTATAGTGCTTTGAGTACTCCAGGAGAGTAGAAAAGCGCTATATAAGAACCAGTCCATTACCATTCACTCTCAAGTCTTTTTCTTCTATCCATCTCACTGTGGCATCCATCCACGTGACTACCATGGGATCTAGAGCCTTCAGCTGCTCTGGCCGACCCGTGGCTTCCCTCCCACCAGAGATCCATAACATAGACTCTCCCTCTGCTTTCAAATCCTGTCTCAAAATGCACCTCTATAAATTGGCATACTCATTATGATTACCTTCCACCTGTCATACAAATCTGTGTTCCTAATGATTTTATGTATTGTAAACTTGTTTTGTTGTTATCATGATTACTGGGCTCTAACTGTATGTTTGGAAACAAATATTCTCATTAGATGTTTCTCCGCAATCAAGCGAGTCCTGCTGACACAGAACCCGTCAGCCAGAAAGATGATGCAACTGAAGATTGTGTAACAAGAGCATAATGAATAAGAGGACTCAACATGGTGTCTGGAGTCATCAGCAGCAAGCAACAGCATGGTTTACATCAGTTCTCTTCAGTGACCCACCTCACAAGATGTTGCAGGCCCATTTGCCAGCTCTTCAGAGTGTAGCTCACAGTAAAATTTCCCTGTGGAGAAATCAGAGATAAAAAAAAAAAATGTTAAAAAAACAAAACAAGAAAAGTTGAAATTTAGAGACAAGTGAACGCTAAAGAGGGAAACCCCTGCTGCTTTCTTAAATTATTCATCTCCTTTTAGTCTGAGTACAGACCCCTTTGAAAAGGGTCTCAGCGCAAATGATTAATTATACATATAAATAATTAAGCGGTGATTCACTTATAGGAGCAAAATCTGATCTTGGCTTTGAGAGAACAATCACAGTACTGATGCAAGAGCTGTTGAAAACATAGATATAAGCACTTTATACACAATAATACAGCATCAAGCAGTTTCACGGAGGAGTGCTAGATAGGCAAAAAGACAACAAAAGCGAAGGAGTTAGACCAGATATGGACGAAAGCTGCCTCTTTGACAGTAATCACCAGCAAATACTCGAAGCTTCAGTCAGCGTGGGGCGGATATCTAATATTTGATTCTATAACAGCTTTGAGAGAAAAAAAACAACACTTTATAATGATAGTTGCTGTAGCGTTACTCTAGAGTGAAGAATAAGACGTTAATCTGTGGTTTTAGCTAAGATGGTATATACACCTATAGGTAGAGCGACAGATATGGATATAGTTGAAAACTTGAGTATAGTCAAAATATAGAAATATATAAATTCCGCAACTAGGAGTCACCTGTATCTTGGTCAAAGGTGTATCCTCCTAGCCTAAGTGTGATGTTGCATCGAGCGCAGGTGAAGCA
The DNA here is from genome assembly GCF_964374335.1 of Astatotilapia calliptera. Classification (NCBI taxonomy): domain Eukaryota; kingdom Metazoa; phylum Chordata; class Actinopteri; order Cichliformes; family Cichlidae; genus Astatotilapia; species Astatotilapia calliptera. Next base: position 6,315,802 of record NC_137441.1, read on the forward strand.
GGTCCGATGGAAGAACTTTCCCTCAGCACTGATTCGCTCCAGCAGATAAACCCTTTCACCACAGAAGTAACACTCCTCACTGTTTGTCATCAGCGCAGGAGTATCCGGCTCAGGAGCCACCTCGGCGACAGGATCGAGCTCAGAGGAGACGGGAGATGCTAATGTCTGAGGAAAAAGGTCAGACAGCAGACTGAGATTTAACAACAGAGCACGATGGTTTTTAAAGATCAGTATCATGCAGAAAGCTTGCATAGTCCAGCACGAGTTGTTGAATCACACTCACACTGTCCTCATCTCCCATTCTTGTCGCTGTTCCAGTGGCTTGTTTGTTAGCTGCCAGCTTTTCCTGCAGAGAAAATAAAATAAACTACCACATGACCTGATTTTGTTGAGGATATCGAGAACAGTTGCAAAACAAACATGATTAAACAATATCAAGGAGTAGAACAGCAAAAGCCACTTCCTCTGAATTAACATCTAACATCTTGTCATCACAAACAGGAATCCCAGACAAAGCAGACATGTGAGTCACCAACAGCTCGAGAACACAGACCGAAGGCCCCGGAGTGAACTCCAGCCAACAAGCTAGTGTGTTTGAAAATATCTTTATCAAAGATTCCTCCGTGCTGTGTAAACAGTGAACTCAAGGCTCAGTGGGCATACCTTACGTCTTTGCAGAGAGTTGTGCTTCAGCTTGCTCAGGAAAAAGACAGCTGACTGTGTCCGGGAGAAAGACAGAGACTTGGACGATGGCTGGAAGCCTGTGGGCTCTGTTGCCAACAGAAAATACAAAAATGCAAAATGTCAAAGAGGGACACACAGCAAAATCATCTTAAATTAGACTAGAATGCTAATATAAAGACACCTGAATGTGAGTGTTGGCCTACTTGCAGCTCTTCAATACAGCTGCCCAGTATATTCTTAGGGCACCGTTTTAAAAATTGTCTCTATCAGAAATATGACAAATCAGTCTTAGTTGAATTTTCAGTGGCGTCACATCAAGCAGCAGTTGGATTTAACTTGTCAATCTACATAAAAAAAACTCTTCAGCTGCAGTTCTGACTATCACCCCCACTCTTTCATCATTCAGATAAGGTTACCCAAGACTGACAGCTCCCTGCTGTCTGCACATCAGTCAGCGGAGCACAAGCACAGCATCACAGAGTATATCACACCCACCTCAGCTCATTCAGTACCTCCAAAGGCTGAGCTCACATCTACGCTGAATAAGTCCACATACTGAAAAAAGAAACTGTACGTGTACCTCTACAAAAAGCCAGGGGAAACCCTTCCTTCAGCGCAAGAAAAGCAGAACCCCTTCTAGAGGCGCTGCTCACATCAGACCCCCGATAAGTCAGCTCTACACGATGACTGATCTGTCTGCTGCTGGGCTGGCTCAAGTGCAGGAGAGCAGCACAACCAGTAGAGGCTGGCTCTGAGCACAGCACTAGCCACTTAAGCCAAATGAATTCTGGGTAATATGCTTCTTAAAGGGGTAGCACTGATTTGAACGTTTCTTGAACATTTTTCAGTGGGAGGACACCTGAACCTTTTAAGGTGATTCTAATGCTGCGCTGTGTCTAGGCAACAGAGTTATGTAAAACTGATATTGCTGTCACTAATAGCTACTAATATATACTACATATATATATATATATATATATATATATATATATATATATATATATATATATATATATATATATATATATAAATATATATATAAATATATATATAAATATATTTATAAAATATAAGCTTATATTTAAAGAGACGTTCGATGGACTGTGGAATTTTGCAAATGCACTGATTAAATTTGACTTTCTTAATATTTGCATAGATGATAAATGTCATAGTTTTGTATGTGTGTGTGTGTGTGTATGAATGTGGGTTGATTGATTTCTTTATTCTAAAACTTTCACCTTTTTTTGGTAAAGCGAAACCGCTTTGGATCTGGGTGAGGTAAAGAACCATGGTCAACTTGTCTATGTGATCAGTGTTAGCCAGGCTGTTGGGAGACATGACAGGGGGGATGCCCAGCTCCTTCTCCAGGATACTGAAGGCCAGTTGGTTGTTGTGAACACAATTAGACTCATCCAGGGAGGACATATCACTTGGAAGGAATGAGAAAACAGCAAAGACGGTTTGTTACATTGATTAGATAATGATTGATTGATTAGAAAATCAAAGCACTCTTGTACTGCCGAACAAAAACTAAGCAGGAACTCACATGAGGTCAGGTCTGAAGTGGTGGATCAGAGCACACAGAGCCAAACCGGACCTCCAGGACCGTGTAAAGTCTTTTACATTCACATTTTTATAACCAGCAGTGTGTTTCTGACACCATTTCAATAGCTCCTCAGAACCGCCAGCTGAATCTGGGACAGCAATAAACCAGACAATAAATCAGAGAAACCTCTAATAGCTTTTGCGGTTGCATATTTCATGCCAATGCTAATCGCAATCGTGTTTCCCGGTTCATTTAGCAAGACCAGGAAAGAATAACCAGAATAACCAGAATAACCGCTAAAGGAGTCGCTGACCTTGACGCATGTGAAGTGAACTCTCCTTTTGTTTCTTGAACGACGGATGAGTTTTTTCAACATCGTACAGGTGCTGCACCTAAGTTGAGTGACCGGTACATACAAAGAAGATGGAGTCAATAAATCAACGTTTAACCTGTTTAGTTCACATAGATCTATTTGTTTAACACAGCAGATGCATTGACTAGAAGCCGAGGTCTGATAAACTGCTCTCATCAATTTTCACGTTTCATTTCTTAACACAGCTTTGCTTTGAAGAGCACTTGAAGAAGGTACTAGACTGTTTTCTGCTTCCCTAAATGAACTTTAGGATGAAGGCTTTAAGAAATCTTTATTTCTTAAAAGCTTTATTTCAATCTCTGTTGACTAAATAAAAGATAACACCACTAACCTGATGGGTCTGGATGGAGGACAAGTTAACTCTTTGGTACCGTGTTCTGGGGTCGATGCTGTAAGCAGCATACTTTTTGCTGGTGTTCTCTGGTGTTGTTTGGGACAGGAGCTGGTAGAGGCTTTCACTGCATATTTGTAAAGATAAATAAAACCAAAAACAATCAACAACTGTAGTATATTGCAAGTAAGGGATAATTACTGGTTAACTGCCTCTGACATTGTCCATTTTTAGCTGATCTGCAGGTACACACCCTTATTTTTTAACACTTTGTTGCCAAAGGATGGTATTTTATGAGGAAATAAGCTAAAAGTTCCTTTATTATGTAATTCAAGTTTTAAAATCCACACGAACATTTATCACTAAAAGCCTAATTGTTTTATTTTGGTCACATCAAGGACTCCTGCTGAAATAATAATAATGCTTATGCAATCAGAACAACTATCCATCACGCTGATTATGTCAGGATGGGTAGTGTTGCTGAGGATGAGACCCACAGGCAGGCTGACAAATTCTAGTGCGACATTTCTCTACTTTATTCAGTAGTTTTCAGTCAATGTGATGTATTCCTTTAAAACTTTAACGTAATTTCCCTGTGACAAAAAATTACATTAATATTAGAACTGTAGTCTTTGCTGTAAGGAAACAAAAAGTAAAGCTTTCTTTTAATAAACATTCAGTGTAAGAAGTAAACAAGCTGGCAGCAACTGCATTAGCAAATCTAATCTCAAAATGTGAGATCATGAAATAAAACCGTGTGCAGATTATTAGCTGTATAAAATGTACTTACCGCTCAGCCAGGACTTTGAGATGTGGGACCCCATTACCCCAGCTCCTGACCATCCATGCTGCATCGAAAGCAGCAAAGAACCCACGAGCGATGCCTGTACCCAGAGGCCAGAAAGGCTGCAGAGAACACGCACTTAATGTCACTTTGTAACAGAAAATGTCACTTTATCAATTAATTAATAGTAAATGGAGTATGCCGTGTCATCAACCACAGAAATATGTTAACCGTAAAAGCCTGTGTGGTGTAAAATGAAACATCCTGTCAACCTTAGTTTGAGAAAACTTCATGCAGAGGCTTATCTAGTCAGGCAGACGCAGGGTGAGTAGACACGTTAGACTGTGCTTCCTGCAAAAACATCAGCTTGCTAAAGCACTAAAAATGACGGTGCTAATTTTTAGTGTCAGAGTCAGCGCACTCACGCACCATTATAATCGTTATATGGTCAACACTGTTGTTAAGATTATGAGTGTAAAAATAATTGCTTCATGCTCGATTAAACACATAGTTTCATGCATTGCTTTCCCCACGCTAGGTATAAAAATCAGACCCTGATGATGTCAGTGAGACTGGATATCACTAATATGAGGACATCTCTGGCCACAACCCCAAAAATCTGCTGTTTAAAATTTTGTGAAGGGCATCCAATTAAAAAGTTGGCTCAAACAAAGGGCGGCCTTAAAGGAAGAGGAGCTAAAACTACTTGTTTTAAATCGTGAATGATGCAAAACTTCTCTTGTAAAATCCCAAAATTCAAATAACTGTTGTGAAAATGAGCTTAATAAGATGCTTTTATTGATGTGTTAATTCACCAATTTGGTTCTTTGATTCTTTGATGTCTCCAATTGCCTTGCAATTTTCTGCAAGTTAACTAGAGGTTACTTTTATTTATTTTAGTTCCAGTGTTTCATTAACTGTATGGCATTAGGAAGCAGCATAATATAATTCAATACAATATTCTGTCCCACAGTTATCTAGCATTGTTAAGGATATGAATTAAGGGAAAAGACCCCAAATTGCTGCTCCCTACCTCCACTAGGCAGTCTCCAACAAGACCAATTAACAACTTCTTCCCTCTCCTCTCCTTGACCAGCGAGGCATTCTCAGCACGGTGCATGCAGGTGAAGTCGAACATCGCCACATCCCGCTGGCCGGCGTGATTCTGAGCAAACTGGAGGTCAGGCAGTCGGCCGCCAGTGGAGAAGTCGGCAGCATCACACGCATAGTTGCACAAAGCCTCGTAATCCACATTTGCAGGGGCCAGCAGCTGTTCTGCATCATTATGATCCTGCAGATATAGAGGGAGAAGTGTATCGGACGACTTCTGGCACCTTCACTTACACAGATGACATGTCTTACACTTGGTTTGCCGCATTAGCTGAGGGGCCAGGCAGCAGAGAAAGAAGAGATGACTGACAGTTTTTAGTGTCGCTACATTGAAGCAGCAGCAGGGCTGTGTCATCTACGTGGTTTGTTTCTTTTTCTTTACTGGCCAGAGATAGAGCTCGTGCCAATAAGAATCACACTTTTCCTCAGTAATAGATGTGTTATTCTCACCTGTTTAATGACCCCTTTCTTTAACAAGCTCTTCTTTTTGGCAGTCATGACAAAGTAGTGGGTGTCGTCTTTGTAGTAGACAATATTCTCCAAATCAATACCTGGAACGGAGAATGGAGAGAGAAAGTATGGAGGAGAGGTTGAATGAGGTAAGCTGAAAGCAAAAGCATTTCTGCAGTTTCTCTCAGTGCCATATTTCTCTCAATAGAATGTTTGCTATTCTCTTTTGGTTTAACCACTTTGAAAATGTGAGAGCTTATTGGCCTACACAGGGAAAGTCAGTGTGGATTGATTAGACAGTCATTCAAAGGGGTGTGAGCACAGCAAACACAGTTCAGTTCCTCTAAAGCGTTTCACTGATATGAAAGTGCAGTAGATATAAATTAGCTCAGAGGATTCAGGCAGGTTAACCAATAGTTAACAATCTGACAGGAAATTAGATGAGGTTCGAAACGCAGATTAACAGCACTGCTGTTTGTTTCACACTTCACGCTGAACCTGAAGCAGCAGTGTGAACATTTATTTCATGCCTTGAGGCTTGCATTCAGCAAGGCGCGACAAAGGAAAAATTTAATGAAAATAAAAGCACTCATGTTGTTATTAAAAATATTCTGGTTCAGTGACTCAGCTTAGTGAACGCTGCGGAGTAAAACAAGTTAATCCGAAGCCAGCGATTTTCTCTTTTCTTGCTTTAATTTTTAAACATTATACTATAAATAAGAGCAGACAGCTGCTTCACTGCAAATTAAGATGTCCTCCTCTTTTTTTGCCAAACATCACTGCAGATGTCACAGGGATGCCTACCAGTCTCATTGAGTAGCTCTTGGAAAAACTTCTGGTTATAGATGCGGGCTACACCACTGATCTCCTCTACTTGGGTCTCAGCAGCTGTGTGTCTGTTGATGAAATTGGCCGTGATGCCGATCGCCAGTTTTCCTCGCAGCTCTTTGTGCTTGAACCCTGAGAGTTTGGGTAAGAAGAAAAACAGGAAACTTAGCTGATGAAATGCTACATTTTGAAAAAGACTGCTGGGGTAAATTTGGATTGTGCGTAATAACTATGTGTATCAACTAGGCCTTGTGAAATTGCTTAGTAGCCCTTGTTGCATCAGTGGGAAATGAAAGTATTCAAGCATGCATAAGTATTTGTCTCACCATCAGGGACAAACCTGCCTCCCCCAGCAGAGATGAAGACATCAAACTGGAAGGCTGCGGCAGGATGAGACCGGGGCTGCAGTTTTGCCATCCAACCTGTCAGAAACACATCAAACTTTTATGTTCTGCACCTCAGCGGATTTCATCACAAGTTTACTGCTTTACATGTTGGTGGTCTATGAATATTTCCAGTTTTGAGAAACAACAACAACAGTGGATAAAGCAAGCAAACTTAATAGGGAGGATGATGAGGATGGTTGTTAAACGCACATACCATTTTCTCCTGAGGGCTCAATCAAACCCTGGAACTCCACTCCAGTGTGCACCTCTACCCCGAGGAGGAGTGCCACCTTCAATAGAATCAACTGCAGCTGACGGATGCCTAAAAATATATGTGGGTGTCATGAGAAATGTGTGTGTAGCATAACCAAAATGCTACAAATACTATCAGTCGTGCACAGATTAAAAATGGTTGCTAATATTGCAATTCTCTCTTTAAAAACTCTTCTGTTAAGGAAATTCAGTAATGTGATGTCTGAAATTTGCTCGTGCTGACCTACCAGAACTTAAAGGTAATAAAGCCATAAAACATGAATGACAGAAAAATACAGAAATTGTGAATCTGAGAGCCCATTTTGTTTGATTAGCAACGATTAAGTGAAAAAAACAACTACACGGTTGAAATTTGAGATTGTATCATGTAATACTAAAAGTATGGGAGCCCCATAAACAATGATAATGCAGTGAGTTTATTTAATTCATTTCAGACTGGCTCAAAACGGTTTTATATATAGACTCTCACTCCAATAACTGACTGAGGCACTCACTGATGTGATCCAGAGAGCCAGAGCAGAATTTGCCATAGAACTTTTTGGCTCCGAGCTCGCGGAGGTCATAGATGGTGTAGGGCCACAGATGGAGAACATTGTTTCTGGAGAATGTCTCCCGCTTCTCCAGCAACACCACCTGAGCCCCCAGCAGGGACAGTTCAATGGCCACTCTCAGGCCACATGGACCAGCACCCAGCACGAGGCACTAGGAGAGAGGAAATCAGCAAACCCTCAGCATGGACGCGATAATAAAACATTTTTAAAGCAAAAGGTGAGGACAAACGAGAACGATTTTAAGCTGCTCTTGAAGGACAATTAGTATAAAGCCATTTGATGACTGTGAGAGTGTCATGAATTATATATAAAGGGCAAACATTTAACAAGAAATTAAAGGGAAGAGATGCAAAAAACCCACAGAGTCACAGCCCACAATCAAATATGACATCTGAATTGAAAATAAATTGTAGTTTGATGGCTGCAGTTATCGATCCGCAAGTGCAGCAAAGGTTCTTGGAAAGGAAAAAGCACTTATAGATAATCTGTATGATCTTTTTAACAACTTTTTTTGTTATAGTTTTAGGCATAGAATGTTTTCTATAAAAGTAAGGAAACACCATTATTATCACAGGTTGATACATTTATGTTCTGACTAAAATAAATGCATCAAAAAAGCATTCAATGAAGATTAAAATACACAAAGTTGAGAAAGATAAATGTCATAAAATGCCAGAAAGTCTTCGTGGACAGCAGTACTCATGGCCTAACCTAATCGATTAATGATCCACATGTTGCAAACGCTCTTGCAAATTTAACCTACTCGAGTCGAATTTTAACTTTCTATAATGAGCCACGACATAAATGGATAAACTTCCTCTACTAATGAAGATTCTGTGACACGATCCAATCTCTGGAAAAGCTACGAGACGTGATTTAACTCTTTTAATGTAGCTGCGATTAAAGAGGAATCTCTATCATGCAAGTAGTAGAACCACAATCTCAACTTCTTACATCAAAATCTTTTAACTTTTGAAAATGACAATAAATGACCTTTAGTTGTCTGTACCTTGTTTTTAGTGCAGACCTTTCCTTGCTGATAATCTTCATGAGAAGCTCTTTTATCAAGCTTGGTCCACAAAGCTTTGGCCTTCCAGTAGTTCAGTCTTTCTTTTAACTTTGCGTAGAAGCTCCCGAAATCCTCCGGATCGATCTCCAGCTGCCTGCAGAGCTGAGTGAAATGGTGCTTTACATCCTTACAGGTCTGGGCTTGGACAAAGAGGTCAAACGTAGCATGTGAAGGGTTGACAGGACCTTGGCTCGCCATAGCTGAGGATGTCAAGAAGACCAGTTCCTTTTGGTCACTGGGTTGGGTAGCTGTGAAAGAAGAAATTATATCGTGACATCATCTTTTCCTACCTGGAAGTAACACCTCCTCGGGATAGGTTCATGTAAATGATCAAACATTTTCCCACTGTTTACAGCCTTTGTTGCTGTAATGTTTAGAGGTGGTCCAGTTATGTAAAACTCCTACATGCCTTGTTGTGGGAATTTCCCTCCTCGTGTGCGCTTAATTATAGTCCAGATGTTTGAACACTGATGGCTTTATGTCACCTGGTTGGCTGAGTCATTACTAACTTCCTCCATGGGGCCCCTGTGGCTCTCTCTATCTTTCTTTTTACAACCAAACAGCCCGCCCACAGCTGATGTGTCATTCTCACATGCAGTCTCAGGAAATTTACTTGCTTGTAAGAAAGAGGACACAGTGTAATAGAAACATGTGGCTAAAACACATGTTTTATTTGCTTACTTTTCAGTAAACCATAGGGGTGAAAATTAATATGTAATGTTATACTCAGCTAATCTGTTGATTCTTTTGCTATTAATTGATGACGGGTAGTTAAAAACACATGGTGGGCAGGGCCTACTCCGAAGATCTTGCTTTGTCTGCCTAACAGTTCAAAGTCCAAAGATATTTTATAATATGATCAAATAAAGTATGGGAAAAGGAAAGGCAGTAGACAACAAACTCACATTAACAATCTGGCATTTCAAGCACGGTTTCCTGTGTTTGGTCTGCTGGTAATTCTTTTGTCCTAACCCTGGCAAAACCAAGTTATATACAACTATTTCTTTTTAGGACAGACATGCTTCAGTGATGTCATATGGTTCAAAGAAAAGTGACCAACAAGAGAAGATGAAACATAAATCGAATATAAGAGAACGATAATGGCCTAGATTTTGACTTCTGAAGAATCTTAGCAATTAAAGAAATATGCCCGTGGATCTTTTTTCAACCTTACATCTCTGGTTGCAAGTCATGCACAGCGTTGCGTGAATATGGGCCTGTGAGGGGAGGACCTAACTAAGAACACGGAAACCACATTTCTGTACTATATTACTGCAGATGTAACAGTGAGTACAAAGAGTACAGCTATAGGTTTTCAACACCATCTGACCCTAGTGTCTATCAGATGAAGCCTCTACGATGTGTGTAGAACAAAAGAATGTTAAAAGGAACAGTAAACTCCTAAACAATGCATGTCTCATTGTGGGAAATATTTGGTTTAAAATAGGAGCTATGAGCTCATATATTCTCGGTCAACATTTACCCAATGTTGGCAAAGATTGTTGACTAACCTAAAATTAGTGGCACTCCTAGCAACATGCTAATCTTTTAAGTCAACAGCATCCTTAAGCAACAAATACAATGTTTGAAAGGTGAATTCTGAAAATTTACCACAAGTTAACGCTTTCCTAACAGCAAGCTGAAGAAAATGCAGATGACACCAAAAGTGTGAGGCTGACATTTCCTGTAACTATCACTGTATCATTTACTGGTATTTACGCTTCTCTTCTGTAAAGTTGTCAGCTCTTGCCCTCCACCTGAGACAAAGTCTTTCATTATAGAGAGTACACCTGCATGCTTTGCATGACTGCCCCTGTATGCGTGTGAACACAACTGCATTTTAGCTTTTCCTAAGGCCAACATTCCCGTCCTCACATTTTACTACAGTTTCCAGAAAATGGGCATCAAAACGAGGCAGCTTTTGCGTCCATATGACAAGATGCTAAAAAATTTTAAATAAATCACTCCTCTTATTCTGTTTATTGACTTAATGCTTGTTACTGTGCAGGACAGTTTTCAGTCACTAAAGAGATATCACAACCTGCCATAAACACAAAGATAAACAGTTGTGTTGGTGTGTTAGATAAACCTCCATGGAGATGCAAAACACTAGCTTCAACGAAAAAGGCACAATGCAAATGAAAAAAACAAAAACAGCTCTTGTTCAACTAAAATATCTAACGGTATATTTTTACTTTAATACTCGAATGTTTAACTTGTTACATAGTTTAGAAATATTTATTATTTTTACCCTTTTTGCATTTTATGTAGATTTTAACTTTATTTTCTATTTTCTATGATTTATTAAACCTTAGTACTTTATGTAATATTTTGGCGGCTTTAACGCAGGAATTTTCCAATTACACCTTATATCATCTTATCTTATTTTATTATATACAGCTATCGACCATATATGTGTATATAATACCCTGTGTGTTTCACTCTCTGTGTATTTACACACCAGTCAGTGTTTAATCATTAGTTATAGTTAATCTCTGGCTCTTTTTCTCAGCGTGTCTTTTTTCCTGTCTCCCTGCCCTCACCGCCAACCGGTCGTAGCAGATGGCCGCCCCTCCCTGAGCCTGGTTCTGTTGAAGGTTTCTACCTTTATAAAAGGAGACATTCCTTTCCCACTGTAATCAAGTGCTTATACAATATTAAGTTCCTTGAGTTGAGTGTTGTTGTAATTTGGCGCTATATAAATATAACTGAATTGAACTGACAAGAATACACAGCTACAGGCTATATATAGCAGACACATATGACTTGGTGATTATTTGTCTCCAAGCAGGCTATGAAGTGAACCACTCCTCCCATTAAAAACAGAACATTTAAGAAGAGTGAGGTACTCTTTGAAGACAAAATAAGCTTGTCAAATCTAAAAACTTAAAATAGCTCACACGGCCGACTTGATACTTTGATCTAATTCTCAGGGAGGCTGCTGTTTTTATAATCTGTTGTCATGTTCTTTTTTTTCCCTTCTTAAACATGTAAAACTGCACAGCTGAAACCACAAGCCCACAGACAGATTTCCTTTTTGTAAGTGTTGCAATGTTAAAAAAGAAAATATTCTCACACTAAAATACAAGTTTAAGAATGGCCACGCGAAAAGAAGTGTCATCTGTGACAAAGGTAAGACAACACACAACCACCACCATCATCATCTGACTTCTGTTAAGCAATTCTAGGCAAGAAGCAAGTCTTCTCGGGAATGTTGTTGCTGACAGCATGATCAGACAGAAAATAACAGGACTGAAAGGTAATTTGACCTAATTTCACTCACTGCCAGTGGATTGGATTCGAGTGGATTGACCCACCTTATTTAACGTGTAAGCTCTGTGCACTTTGTTTGGCAGCAACGCTGTGTTTTATCAGACTCGTGGATGGATCATATTCTCTTGTCCAGCCTGGCAGGTTTACAGAAGGACATAAAAGAAGAGAAAGAGAAAGGAGAATGAGTGACGCGAAGAAGACGTGAGAGGAAACAGAGAGATTATTTCCTGGACACGTATCTAGACTTTGTGCTGGCATTTTTTTTTAATACTTATGATCTCACAATCATAGGAAACTGTTAAATGAGCAGGCGTGGCACTGATCGCGTTCTGCTATGCCAAAGCAGGATGCAGTCCCAACATGTTACTGTATGCAAGCAACCAGATTGCAAACTGCACCCTGAAACAGGAGCTGACTTAAGTTCAGAGAAAATATATCTTATAGAGCTGCATCATAAAAACTAAATGATTTAATTGGGTGTTTTATGATGGAAGAGAATTTTAAAAGATACGCTTCAGACAGCAGCACGTAATGACCTACACAATCAATCAATAAACTTGAAAACTTATAGAAAAAGTACCCGCCTCAGAGATCGAGAGGGGGGAAAATACAGGCACAATATACAACATTACATTACCAGCTCTGAGGTCGACCTAGAAGCGGGTTTCCTTGAAACTGTGTCCATGCTGTCGCTCCCATTTTTTCGTTTTTTTTCTCTCCTTTGGTTACAGGTAAGGACGTGGACTGCCTCACCTGCACCTCGCGCCCGCACTACACTAGTGGAGCCTCTTCCGGGACATTCTGTAAAGCTACACACAGCGCGAGCCCCACGTGACGAGCTGTGAGGCGATGCACGCGGACGACACGTTCTGTGATCACAGCTCAGTATTCATGTTAATACTGCCATAATAATAATAATAACAACAATAATAATAATAATCCAATTATACTTGTGAAACATGTCATCAGTGGGTTTTACACGTTAAGAAAATGCATAGAGCAACCATATCGTGAAACAATGTTTAATGTCAAAGAAGAACTTGGACTCAATTTATTTAACTTGAATATTTCCAACTTTCTACTCCTACTTTATTCTCTTTTACAAGGGAAAAGAAACAAATAAAAGGACACTTGAAAATACATTAATTACAACTTCTACCATTACTTCATAATGGCACGGATAATGTAGGCTACATAGTCCCCCATATATAAAATACTCGAAAGATCTTGGCGACTGCGACAGAAATCCGTATGCATACGGAATAAATATGCATTCTCATTCCGTATGTATACGGGAGCAGGCGAAATAAGCTTCTTGTGCTATATCTATCAAATTATTTTACTTAATTATTTGACTCTATCTGTTAGCCCTACATCTGACTGGCGACCTGTCCATGGTGCACTGTGACTTGTTTGGTATTTAGTATGACCACCTTTATTGATTAACTCTCCTGAACTCTCTCAGGCAAGCTGTCTTGTAGTTTCTTTAAGTAGTCATTAGGAATAATTCTCTTGGCTTCTTGAAGGACATTCAAAGCTCATAAATAGATGTTTTGTTGTCTATCAAGATGACCCCCTAGTACTTCAGTAGTGTTGAGGTCTGAGCCCTTTGGAGGCCAATCAAAGGCTGATAATCTTCCATTATTTGTTGTTGAATCCAGGTTTGGGATCATTTTCCAGCTGAAACAATGAAGCCACTGCCAATCAGACTAGATGACAGATTTCTAACAATTTTGAGAAGATCCCCAACACCACTGGTTGAAATGCATCTGTAAGACATGTTTTTGATGAGGATTCAGTGGACAGTAGATGGAAGCACTGAAGGGCGAAATGCATATCTCAGGTCCAGTGTCAGTTCTTTGCTGGGATTTTTCCAGTTTCTTAAGGACATGACTTTTAGATACCATTCACCTTTTGTACAGACAGACTGTACACCATACTGAGATATGCCTTCTTTTTTTTTCTTTTTCTTTTTTTTGCTAAAAATCTTCAGGAATCACATTGCTGGTTCAAAAAAATTTATGCCTGTCAAACTGTATTATCTTTGGTATTTTTTCATTGATTCAATTAAACAAATGGGAACAAGTTACGTGCTCTTGTGACAGGAATCTACTAACAAAATGCCTAAAGATACAATTTTGGTTAGCTGTCAAGTTGTTATGTGTAGACACAATACCGGTTCATCCCGTGAGTTAGGCGTCTATTTTAGGCTTGAATGATTCAGCTCATTGTTAAGTGGCACAATAAACAAAAAAACATTCCTCTTAAAATATTCAGGTACAAGGACTAGACTGAAAATGAGTGAAAAACCAGACAAGATATGCAGAGAAAAACTTTGAAAGAACTATTGCTTAAAAGCACTTTAAAAATTAAGAAAAAATGTGGCTCCTTGGAAACAAAATATGAAGAAATAAAGACTATGCAAAAGTCTTGTAATTAGACTATTTATATGTAGATAAAAAAAAATTGACACTACTGTTCGTTGCATGTCGCTATAAATATGCTTTCAAATCTTTTTCTAGGTCAATGGAAGATTACCTTTGTGTCTTAGAAAAGGATAATCAAGTATTTTGTGTACATTACTGCTTTGTGTGAGTATGTTTTTCTTTCTTTTTTAAAGAAGCATTTGTTCAGTTAATAAACAAAAGCGCGTGTCATAGGCAGTATACAAATTTTATTCAAATTTGAACAGTAATCAGTAGGATTTAACAAAGAGTTATTTATGAGAAAATTCCCATTGGATACAGTAGAAAAAGAGTATATATAGGAATATCACTGATTTTAAAATATCTGCATAGCCAGAAAGGAGACCCACAGAACCCCACAGGAAATGTCCTTGGCTTATTAGCAAGGCTGCATACTGACTATATGATCTTTTTCATGCACTTTATCCATATTTTTGCTCAAACATTCAATGAGACAGCAGGAAAAGGGAACGATGCAAACAACCCAACTACACCTGCAGGCCATTGCATTCTTTATCCGTGCAACACAGCAGATGTAACACAGATATCAAGCTCCTATTCATGGCAGCTGCATCATCCTTTTGCGTGGAGTTACTCAGCCTTAACCAGCAGTGCTTTGGGAAATCCCGGCTGGAGAGCCCACTCGAGGAACAACAGAAGGTGGCAGCACAACACTGTCAAACAGACTCATGAAAGCAATATGTCTGACAAGAATGACACGCGATTACCTGCTAATTTCTCAGCCTGTATAGCAGCATCAAAATGATCTAAAGGTCATCACGATGTAAACATTGTGGTATTGATTGTATTATGGGAAGCATCGATGCTGGTAGATTATCAGTATGTGGCGAGAAACAACTGGCACGTTAATGTTCATCTGAGAAAGGTTTCACAGAAATACGTGCACAAGAAACATACCTGTGCTCAGAAGTGTTGCAACTATGATTAATCTTATACTTTAAGATGTTATGTAACCCAGAAAAGTACCAGAAAGCAAAATAAACAATTGGGTTATTCTTTAAAGTAATAAATTATAAAGATATATACAAATATTATCATTAAGAATATTTACAATTAGGTTTCAAGAAGCCAATTTTTTTTTGTTATACCTGCCACCGTGGTCCTGGGAAAGCATTGTAGTCTGCCTCCTATAGGCATCAGGGAGGCATAACCATACTGCAGCTCGTTTATCATATTCAATAAGAACACAATGACAATATCTCCAGTGTAACATTGTCCGAAAACTTGCACTCATTAGTGAAATACTACTGCTGGTTAAAAATCGTCTTCATATCCATGAAGTTGAGAACTGCGCGGGGACATTCACCTGATTTTAATGCGAATGCTTGAAAGTAAATCTACAGATTAAAATGCATGCTGGTGATCCAATTGTGATCCAAAAGTGTACACAGATGCAGGATCTCACAAACAGTGGATTATCCTTTAAGAAGAACAGAACAGCATAACCTCTGTTTAGATAACACAAGCTTCATTGTAAGAAAAGTCCGGAGTATTAAAATACACTTTTACACAGTAGAAGAGAGTAAAAAAGACATTTTTCATTGGCACAAAAATCCTCACAGAAGAATTCTTGTTTTCTCCATCCTGAGATGATCTTTAGTGATCAGTAGCCATTTATCTTTATAGATTAAGAAAAGTCACAATTAGCAAATAGAGACAGGGACGGCCTCTTTTCTTCTTTGCGTTGAGCTGTATGTTGGTCACAGCAATAACTCAATTAGTCCAGCTGGTGAAAGAGACTTTCACATCACTTTCACATCACAAAATCTCACAGCAATCCAGAAACAAGCCTCAATGTTGCACAGGGGAAGTGTGGTGCTAAAAACTGAAGTATTACCATAGAAAATTTCCAGTTAATCCAGGTATAATAGCAAATTCTTTTTAAAGAGATCGATAATATCTTAAAATTTGATGTTGGTACCACATAGATGCTTCTTGAGCAGAAAAATGGAAGACGGCGTCTGAGCGTGTGCGTTTCGAAGGGGATCCCAAAGAAAATGTGGCGAAAAGAGACATCCTGTTGTAACCAATAAACTTAACTCTCTGGACACCCACCCATGTTTGACTGATATGCTGTCTTGTAGGCCATGTTGTGTAATTGATGGTGATAATTATAAGATCAGTCAGGAGAAATAACATAGGAAGAACCCACGAGGAAGGCTTATTAGGACACCTTACAAACACATAAAAGGCAGACACACCTCTTTGCCTGTTTTGGGTTGTTGAAAAATAATACCATACCTTGAAAACAGTCTCTCAAACTGGAAATGTTGGAGAGACTTTGGAAAGACTGGATTTTGCTGATTGGTTTGATGTCACTCAGAATCAATGATTGTACCCAAATATGTGTCAGTTCTTTGCCCCACTGGACAAAAAACCCCCCAAAAAACACAACCGCCCCATACACAATTATCCATGCACTTTAAAGACGATGCACATGCTCAGTTATGCACATCCATACTGTGTGCACAGATATGTTGCCAGCTTGGTTACAGGTTCTCTCCTGGCTGGTACTGAGGCTCTGTGGAGGTAAAGTAATCCTCCAGGAAGCCCTGCAGGTACTCGAAAGTTGGCCTCTCCTCAGGTTCCTTCCTCCAGCAGCTCAGCATCAGCTCATGAAGGGATTCGGGGCACTCTGCTGGACACGGCATCCTATAACCACGCTCCACCTGGTCTAACACCTCCCGGTTCACCATACCTGGTAGAGAAAATAAAGCATTATGAAAGGTATGCAGCTGAAAAACTATATCCATAGTTGGAGTACTAAGTAAGACATCTTTATGCTATACACAGAATACAGAATTATTAGGTAAGTGTGTATTCTGATCTTTTTATTATTTTTATGCATATTTTACAATTATTTTCTTTCACTGAGTTATTAATAAAACTCCTAAGGGCTGACATTACAGCAGCACTTACTCTTAAGACACAAATTTTTTAACTTTTTCATATTTGTATGATGTCACAGAGCATTTAGAGAAGTCAACCAGCTCTTATTATGGCTGTCTTGCAAATCTTTCAGGTCACTCAGTCAGAAACCTTTCTGAGTGCATGCTAACTGATGCCCCCTAGTGGTTACACTTTTTATTTTTATTGTGAAGCAGCCAAACTCTACAGTCTTCCCATTTTTTATAAAAACACAAGACTATCAGAAACCCATTATTCTCTGGTGCCACGATATTCCAGAACTGGAACGCTGAAACACGACCACAAATCAATAAGACTGATACAATGAAGCATTAGGAGCGAGCCAAAAAATAATAATAATAAAAATAAATATAAACTAAGACTGACTCTTGATGGACGTGGTAGGTGGGCTAACTGATGCAGATGACCACTTTCAAGAATCTGGTTAGGGCTAGTACTATTAAGGATGAGCTGGTGGGAGTTTTCCATTCTGACTAGATAGTCAACAAAGGCCTCGGATATAACCCACATATGAATTCAATCACATCATAAACAAATGCAGGCTTTCTCCATTCTTTAACAGCATTTTGAAAGCTGTGGCTGGTCCTTCAGCAAACACTGACTATGAAGAGACCACGAAACTGACATACTTCATAAACAGAAGGACTCCTGAGAGTTACTAAAAACAGGATGACCTTTTTTTTAAAAAGGGGTTGTGAATATTTTTGAAAAGCCAAAAATGTTACAGTTACCAAATTTAGGAAATGCACAGTCTGTGTAGGTTATCCAGGTCAAATGACCAATAGTGGGTTAATGATCCTCAGAACAACCTCCAAAGGTTGACACCCCTACTGTGGGTTTATAATCTGGGATTATCTGCCCACCAGTGGTTTTAGATCTCAAATGACCTTTTGGATTGATTTTTTTATGTGTTATTTAGTCTCTCACAGGGAAAAAATAAACATACATTTCCTTTAAGCATTAAGTTTTGAGGTTCAAATTCCTTCAACCATAATAAAGCCTTAAACAAAATTATCTATACTTGCCTGGGTATGGGACTCGGCCTTTAGTAGCCAGTTCAGTCAGTAGGATCC
Organism: Astatotilapia calliptera; assembly: GCF_964374335.1. Lineage (NCBI taxonomy): Eukaryota > Metazoa > Chordata > Actinopteri > Cichliformes > Cichlidae > Astatotilapia > Astatotilapia calliptera. Next base: position 6,333,947 of record NC_137441.1, read on the forward strand.
CAAATGACCATACATCTGATTTAATGGTAAAGCGGCCATACAGCGCAGCCTCAGGGGCCGTCCACTTGATGGGAAACTTGGCACCTGCAAAAGAACAAGTTTATCAGGAGGCTGAAATTAGATCATTGTAAACAGGCTGAAACAAAAAACCAACTGGCAGAGCTTCCTGCTGTTCAACAGCTGTGACATCACAAAATCACTGATTCCTTACACAAAAGTGAAGAAACAAAATCCAACTAGATATGTGATGCCTTTGAAATACTCTATATTTGGCCTGGTGTTAGAAAAAGAGAGAAAGGCTACTGTGTCACATCGAGAAACAGCATGATAAAATAAATGCTGTCTTTTTTACCCTTATGCTTTTACCTTGCCTGGCAGTATATTCGTTATCCTCTATGAGGCGAGCCAAACCAAAGTCAGCCACTTTGCAAACCAGGTTATCTCCCACCAGGATGTTAGCAGCTCTTAGATCACGGTGCACATAGTTCATCCTCTCGACATAAGCCATCCCTGAAGCAATCTAAGAAAGGGGCAAATCTCTGTTTTATAACAGAAAAGTAACAAACAATTAAATAATAAAACGTGATATTATTTGCACTGACCTGTGAGGCCATGTCCACCAGCTGGGGAAGGCGAAGCATCTTACCCATGTCCCCTTTCAGAAAGTCCAGTAGGCTACCTGTTAGTGCGGATTAGAATAAGTTAATCACCACTGTGATTATAAAATTCCTGAAATTCATTTTAAATTTTGAAAAAAATGTATGCAGAAATGACGTTTATTTATAAATAAATTCATTGTCTAGAACTTTCTTTTTTCCCAGGCAGTAAACACATCATAGTTTAGCTCAATTTTTGGCTGTTTCTGCTTAATCACATCCCCTTTTTTAAGACGTGTCCATCTTTTAATTAGACTTAGAAATATGATTTCGATGAGTCATAATCAAATAATATTTTAAGTACAACACATGTTTATTTACATTTACAAATGAAAAAATGTACTCTGAAAAAATATTTAAATGTGGCCAAGTGAGGACCCCACGCTGACCTTGGCCCATGTACTCTGTGACGATGTAAATCGGCTCCTCAGACACCACAGCGTAAAGCTGAACCAGCTTTTCATGTCTCAGTTTCTTCATGACCTGAGCCTCCTGCAGGAAGGCCTCTGGGGACATGGTGCTGGGCTTCAGGGTCTTAATCGCCACCTGCGTTGTACCGTTCCATGTTCCTAATTAAAAACAAATGTTATTAGTATAACATTAGTATTGATTGTTAGAACTTAATTCAACTCCAGCTTTCCCCCATTAAAACTGAAGTCATTTAAGTGTTAAATAATTTTCTAATGCACCTCTGGACAGTCTTGTATATGGTTGCTTTTTTAAATGTTGCTCCATGACCATCCTTTTCTGACAACAAAACATTTCTGCTTAAAAGCTAATTACTGGTAGTTTCCAGTAATTAGTCAGAGCTCAAGCAAATGGAAGACTCCTGTTTTTTCACTATGAATTTGCCCCAAAGGGAAAGACAAATGATTGCTGATTTCTACTGTTATGCCTTAAGACATTTGTGGGAGGACAGTCAGTAGGTATGACCTGAGCATACCTGGGTGTGCCTGAAAACACAAGAGCTTTGTGGTCGCACCAGCACCAACCTCCATTACACTTAATTTGCCTCCCTGTCAGTTCATCCACGTTCCCAAAATGAAATTCTAACTGACAGGTCATTGTTTTCATACACTGGAGAAGATTCATTGCACACTGTAGTGGAAAAAATGCAAAGCGACAGAAACAAAGATCTACTGAACAATTTGAAAAAAGCAGCCACACTGAAAATGTTCCAGAAGTGACGTCGGCATATTTAAAGGGCATATTGGCCAAATTTCTAAAACGTTTGGCATTTTATTTTCCCTGGCATCAACAGTGATCATGCAATAATATTCTAATCAGAATCAGCTATCAGTTACAGCAGTAATAGTTATAGCTGTGCAATTTTTCAGTCATGCAGCGCTAAAATAATTTATGCACTTTGGTCTTACAATAGCTGTGACCAGAGAAAATAACTGAATATCCATTAAAGGAATAAAGCCTGACTCACCCATCCAGACTTCGCCGAAGCAGCCCTGTCCAAGCTTTATGTCAAGACGGAGAGACTCTCTCGGGATCTCCCAGGCGTCCTTTGCTAAGCCCTGAGTCTGAGGCTTCAGTACAGGACATATGTCTGTTAGGCTGTGACACAATCCATCAGCATGCTCTGGGGAGGGAAGATTGTGAAGCTGGTCAGTGGTAAAGCAAATAATGGGCAGGAAACACAGGAAAGGTTTAACTAAAAGAATAAGTGAATGAATATTAGAGCCGCTCTGCTCATTTGTGTAATTACTAAAGACTCTGTTGGGGAAGCTAAAAAGCATTTTGTCTGCACTGAACTCACTGCGGTAATGATTGACAAGCTGCTGTAGGGAGTTGAACTGGGTGCGTGACGTGATGTAGAAGCCTCCACTGTCCAGCTTCCTGATCTTGTAGTGCTTCACATTTAACCCTTTTGTGTTGTCATAATCCAATACAGACAAACAGTAGGCACCTGGGGGAAAATGATAACCAATTAACACAAAGTAGCAAAGACATTGATAGCATTGATTCATCGAATGATGTTAAATCTGTGTTCTTTCTTTTAAATCACCTGGTGGAAAGTAACAGAACATTTGCCATTCAGAATGAAGAGTAATTGGAGTCCATTTTTGTGGGCAGTGTGTTCATTGCAACACCAGAGGGCAGTGCTGGTCAACCAAAAAACAGTCTGAATCACAGATTTGGCCCAAGGCGATGCCTAGCCTTTCTCTTTATTTTTGAACTGGGCAATATGGCCTGTGGTTGTATAGCCTCAGCTCCACAATGACCTAATTCTGTCTCACTCACTCACCCAGTATTTCGCCTCTGCTCCAGCTCACCCACCTACTCCCCTTCTGCCTATCTCTCCCTACCTTCAATCTTTTCTCAGTCTCTCCAGATTCCATATATCTGCTCCATAACAGTAATCCTGTAATGTACCAGTGTGTACACACGACATATACACACAACTGACTGAGCCCGAAGAGACTATTTTACTGCTGCAGCAGCAGCAGCATCAGAGTAGCTGCCTATCAGAACCATCTCTCTACACTGAGTCCCACAGGCATCACATCCAACCTTTTCCCATCTGCCTGATTTGTTTCTCTTCTGTACCCACGTTGCCACATGACTGACACGGCACAGCGGGGAGCACAGTGAGCAGCACGGAGGCTTGCCTTACTGTAGAAAGAATTTGCTTTCTTCTCCTCGGTGCCTTTTTAGTCTGATATGTCACAGAACAGAAAATTCATTTTGAAATCTGAACATTTTACAAGTTCATAGAAAGATACACGAAGAGGTGTAAAAATAACTGCACACTATGTTTCTGAGATTTTTTAAAAAAGTTCCCTGGTAGACTGGTTTTAAAAATAAAAATCTACATGCCCAGGCCCTAAAAGTTTTACATTTACAATTACTCTTTCTCATACTCTGTCATAAAGGAAAACTTGTGAGAAAGCCGAGGGCTGGTGTTTGAAGGATATCAGAAGTCACTGATTCAGGAGTAGTTTTGTTCGATAGGGATGAGTGTGCTTTGAAAAAACACTTTTTAAAATCAGAAAAACAATCACAGATCCTAAAAAAATGCAGGCAAGCTTTTAACTTTTTCCTTGTCTTAACAAAAAGTACATGTACACAGCTTGCATGCCTGAAACACCTCAACTAGTTATTGTATGACTAAAAACTGGAAACACTGCACTGCAAACTAACAGATGTTGATGGTGTTTCCACCTACAATAGAGCTCCAATCAGAAACTCTCCTACAGCACATTAAATATTAATATTGTATGATTCTGTGTTTTCAGTTCAGTACACTTTTATTCAAAATATATTAAAAAAACAAAACAATCCGACACTGATGTATATCTACATGCAAATCATATCCCTTTAAAACTGTGTTGTGGATGAGTTAGTGGGAAGATCAGCTAAATCAGTGGGATAACACATGATCTCTTGATTCTTGCTTGTGGTGAATTACCTTTTATAGCTTTCTTACAATTTCCAGAAGCAATAATGTTTTTGTTTGTTCAAAGTTTTTTTAACAGATTAAGGGATCCGTTTGTACACAAACTACACTTTAGAAAATCTAAAAAGGATATCTAGGTGATGTTTAAATACGATTGAGTAAGGAAGTAAGGAAAGTAATGTTGTAGATGCTGGCACAGCTTTCATTTTTAGAGCTACTTTACGACCAAGACCAGATATATTTAACGAACAGTCTGATGATCAATGCCAAAATAGTAGTTACAGGGAGTTTCTGATTAGAGAACAAATTAACTAAGTCATTCAGATACTTCACCGTATTCCAGTTTCAATTGTGATTCAACTTACCCTTGGTGGTTTCACTCTCTCGCACCAGGAAAGTCCCTCTCCTGTTCTCTAAACTCAGCAGCAGCCTCTCAGAATCGCGGCGTGTGATTTTGCCAAAGTACCACCTGGTTGAGGTCAAGACACAACACATGGGACACAAGGGAGCAGATTGGTGAGGGGAAGGAGATATGAGTGGGAGAAAGAGAGGGAATGGGAAATCGAGGCTGAACTCGCTTATAGTCTCAGAAGGTTTCGGTTATTCCAGATGCAGTGCATACAAGTGCCTACAGTGCAACAGCTGCTTACCTGGACTCTAGAGCCAGTTTGAGATGACTGATGGAGAAAGAGGCAAAGGTGAGAAACGAAGTTGTTACAAAAAGTTAGTTTGTGAGTTTTATTGTAAGCAAGCAGGTTAGCATGAGAGGTTTAGCAGAGAAAGTGGTTTCTGAGCTACAGCGAGTTGAATGGATAGTTTAAGATTTCGGTGTAATGACTTTCATCCCAGCATCAAGCCCAAGATCAAGTCAGTGTTACATTACAAAGACACTCACTTAGTTTAGCTTACCTTAAAGACTGGTAACAGAGGCAAATACAGTCAAATAGTAACAAAGTTCACTTGCCAGCAAGCCCAATTTTTATGCTCTTTCTAGTCCTTTTGCTCAGTTGCTACTACTTTCGTAGCCTCATAGTGAGCTTTAAATGGGATCTGTGACACTCATTTCCAGCATTCTTGGACTTGATGGTGGTGCTTCTGCCCTCACAGCCAGAGCCGTGTGCCTGATATGACCATATAATAGACATCCACCTTTACACGGAGCACAGAGTATAAGAGACTGTCTGAAATCAAGTATTTAGAAGCCTAAGCATTTGGCTGAAGTATTATTTTCCACATACACTGACCTCATTACTTCAAACTAATAATATGTAGCAGTAGTCGCTTTGAAATGGTTAGGTTCATGTATTTCACTACTTTTAGTGAGAACCTGGCTAGCTGTTGTGAACTCGCTGTAGCTTTGGTACTAATTTTACATAGCTATCAGCAAAAAAAATGAAATAAAATTACCTCCCAAAATGTAAAACTATTCCTTTAAGGTCAAATTTCTAATTCACAATAAAAGTAATAATACTGAAAGCTCCAAAGAACACAAAGTTTGAGGGTTAATCTTTCCATGCACTTGGTGAAAGACAGATAAGTGTCACATCGAGAGGGAGAGAGAGAGAGAAAAAAAATAAAGGGGTTTACTCTTCTGCTTGGATGGAGTCAGATGGAGCCACATAATTGCTGGGGATATAACCGCTCTCTCCGGTGGTCAGGGAGCGCGCCAGCCACCAGTCCCCTTCTCTGCACAGACGAAATGATAACACACAGCTTTACCAAGGCTCATCACAAGTCCAAAACACAAATGTGAATTTTCGGGCTGTTTATCAAGTGTCTCAGACCATAAATGAAAGGATAGAGTTTGTTTTGCAATTTTAGTAACTGCTGCAATAGCTGTAGTATTTCAGCTCTTGGCTCTTGGAGAAGCTTGATGAAAGTCAGCCCAGGTTCTTTTTCTGTTATGCAATTACTATGGTTGGGAATCGCTGTAACTAACAAAATGATAATATCATAATTTACTGCACACAACAGCAACATGATCTATGCGCCTACAATACATCCTGATATCTGTAAGTGAGGAAAAGATATCCCTGAAATGACAAAATGCAGCAATTATGTACACCACTGTGGTGTCAGTGTGGGTATGTATTATCATCCTTATTCAATTAATATTATTATATAATAACGTGTCGGTTCAGTTAATTAGTTCTCTGATTTGCTTTCCCCCGGCTAGTTTCCCCTCTGAGAGTTTCTTTTCCATCAGCACATGTTAGTTAACTTCTGTTCCCTTCACCCTCTTTCATTTGATATGATCCATAATTAGTTGCGGTAAATGAAGCAGTGATTCTGGTAAGTCAAACTGGCAAAGGGACTCCATCTAGACCCTTTGCACGCTTTAATAAAAATGCTGATGTTTACTGTCAGTGTACTCATGCCATATCACAACAGGGGATGATATTCTTGTGATTCCCATCCCTAGTAATTATAGAAACATATGGATATTGCAAAAGGCAGACTGATGGTGCATGAAGGCTACACTTTACGAGAGGTTGAGCTGTTGAAGCTTTGCAGCACTATATTCACAAGTCAAATTTTAAAGCAATATGTTTATTTGCTTTGATTATTTGCCTCCCATTGATAGTGCTGCAAGGCTTTCAACCAACTGCTACGGGGCGAGGGCAGAGGCATCAGTTTCACATATGCTTCATGTGATACAAAGAACACAGGCTCACAAATGGTTGATTTAAACACAGTCGTAGAGAAGCTTCACAAACCTGCAGTTCACCTTCCTCCTATCAAAATGTGATGGTTTGTGAAGGAGAAATGGGAAAGAGAGATGAAATGGTGAAAAAGAAGAGCGTTGGAGAAATACAGAGAGCATATTATGAGCAGTGGCAGAATAGCAAAGTACGCAGAACAAGCAGACTTCAGCACAGCACATATGATAAAGCTTTGAACCTAAACTACTTGAACTACTGTGTATTGAATGAGGCACAGTAATGAGGCCAGGGAGAGAAAAAACTATGCATAGCTTTACTAATCCAGTGAACCTGACCAAACAGAAAACTAGGACAAGCCTATCTGACACTTACATTAACAAGTCTTAGAATTGGTTCGAGCATTCTTAGTATCCTTGACCCATTAATGGGCCAGATCTCTGGCTTAGCGGGTCAATGATAATCCACTATTGTTCCAAACTGCCTTCTTGGTCAGTAATTTGTCAGTAGGCAGGCAGCAATGGGGGTGCATGACTACACTATATGGTTCACTGCATAGCTATTGAGTCAAAGAGCAAGCCCGTACTTAAAAAAACAACAACAGTATAGGGAATAGGAAATGTTTCCCTTGACTGTAAAGACAGAAGTCTTCAGTAGACAAGTGACATCAATTTTGGAGAGCACAGTAACCAGACGGTGAGCAATAACTTATGCCAAAAGACGACAGAGAAGGAGTGTGAATGTTTTACTTACGTATTGTTTACTATCTGGAGCCGTTCGCCCTTCCTAAAAGACAGATCTGTGGCTGTTCGAGATTCATAATCGTATAATGCCACAAAGGTCGTCACCCCTCCTGTGAGACGATAAAGTGTGGGTTTTGATAAAGTGAAGCATACAGAGTGCACAGTTTAAATAGCCAGCACAACAAGGTGGTAACTGTAAAACTGAAAGCTCTCAGCGAAGGTTCTCACCTGCTCGTGCTATGCAGTTTGAAGAGGTGACACTGTTATTGTCCACTCCTCCAAAGAGCGTTAGCTCTGCAGTATTAGCCATTGACTGATTCCCGCTGAGACCTGCATCCACAGTAGGGCTGCGGTTTGGTGTTAAGGACTGTTGAGTGGAGTTGAGATGGTGGCCGCCAGCCCCTCCACCCGAGCTGAGGTTGCCATCGAGGCTGCGTGTTCGTTGGCCTACATCCTTGGACTTGCTCTTGGATCCCCCCATAGCCAAGGCCTGTTGTGCATTCAAAGACAGAGAAAACTCTGTGAGACAGCAGATTAAGAATAAACTTAATTCAAATTGAATTTCCAGGCACTGTAATAGAAAAATTACACTATAATTTGGCATCAAATAGACTTGCTTTCTTATGTGATCTTCTTAGAATACATTCTCTGGAAAAATTCCTCTGACTGCCACAAAGCCAGATGCAGAAACCAGAGACGGACCGGAGACTACTATTAAACCCACAGAGACACGGTGTCACACGGACCACAAGAAGCAAAACATCTCCAGCAGACGTTGGAGCAGCTGCCACTCTTCGGTTTCAACACAGACACGAGATCCACTTTACCCCACTCCCACCAGCAGCATGAACACAGACAGCAGTTATGTCACACATGCAAGCATGAACATGTGTCAGAAGCAGAATAATTCCAGAGAAAGGCTGAAGCATTTTGAGGTGGCATTCCCATTGCGTCAAAACTCACGTTCATGTCTTGTTGAGGGGGAATGAAAAAGTCCTTCATTTCAACAGCAGTGCTGAGTAAGTAAACGATCGACAGAAGATTGGTAAACATCAATTATGGTAATAATTTAGAGCCATTACGTGAGTGTGGCTAAAGTAATGCCCACATTCAGGAGTTTTAGCATTTAAATGTGAGGATTTACAGCATTTAGTCACTACTGAGCGGGCAAGTTTGAGCACTGACAGCTGTCATGAGTACTTTTCAGTACCTTTAACAAAAGAAAAATAAGATATTAAAATAATATAAACACCAAAAAACACAAATGATTTTCTTTTAACTGAAACAAGCTATAGAAGCATTATTACCCATAGTGTTTTGCATTGAATGTGTTAGTAAGTCCAATATACAGTTATCTCTCAGGCTGCTAAATGCTGCACTGTGCACTCTGGTTAATCAAAGCATGTTTGCTTTCAGCAGCGTCCTGCTGTTTTCAGAAACTAGACCTGTGGGCATGTCAGAGTTGTAAAAGCTGTTACCAGGAAAAACAAAAACAAATGTACAATAGAGCTGACTCAGATGATAATTTTCTGATTGACTGATTCTTTAATTTAAAACCCGCCCAAACACAAAGTACACACAAATCATTTTTAGTTGCAAACCTATTTTGTACACCACAACAGTGTTTGTCCTAACCCAGTGTGGCCCTGTGAGGTGTTGGTCTGCATACACTAAATGCAATGACATATCACAACAGGAGACGATATCGCTATTTAGCAAGTCGGATAATCTGACCACTTGGCAAAGTAAAATGCCCAAGAAAACTGAACAATTATCAAAACAAACAAACAAATAAATAAGTAAATAAATAATACTGTTATTACAGTGCAGGTGATCGTCCTCTGGCCCTCAGACTGCGTTGGGGTCCATCGTGCTGCGCAAGCTAACTTGAACAACACAGAAATGGATAACTAAGTCTGAACAGCCAGTTACCAGTTATAACTGATACATTTAAAATATGATGATTTTTGGTAAAATGATAAACTAGTGCATCTTAGACATAGCAGATCACTCATCAGTGCTGATGGTGTTCAAGTTGTCAATAAATTACAAAACTGAGAAACTGCACTAAGAAGATGAGAACAGAGGAGGCCAGTTTTGGATTGCTGCTTAGTTTTTATTTCTGAAGCTCCCCCACCTGAGGAGGTTCATGAACTCTAACCACAGCTTAGTGCAGGGAAATCCTTACACTAAGCCCAGAATAATTTAAGGACTGCTATCATGGATAGACATAGCCACAGGCGATCTGCTAAGAAATGTTAATTTAGAAAAGACACTAAGGTGGGATGGCTTGGAAACACTTCTGATAAGCAGATAAGGGTAAAAGTGCATTTGGATAGTGTCGAGTTATTTGGCCTGCCTGACCTCTGTTATTTAGGTGGCTGTGAATCTGCTCAACTCAGCCAATACACAGCCCACTGTTGTTAACAAGCGAATGCAAAAACAAAGCCAGCTACAAAACGTTGGATAGCAGCCACTCAAAGCTATGAATGATGACATATGGTGGAAAATATCTTACTATAAAAGGACTGAGTTCACTATGCAAGATAAGGAAATGAAGTTGCAAAGCTGGTTCTTGTCTCTTATTTTGCCCCTCCGCCAGGAGAGGAGAAGCAGAGGTGACAAAAGGAGATGTGGAAGTTATTTCTGTGTTTGTAGTTTGTATACAGTTTAGAAGATGCCTGTGGCCATATGTGCAAGTGCACATATGAGCTCATCCAGGGTTGATTTAATACAAAAAAATATGTAAAGGCATTATAAGGAGAAAAAATGAAAGGGAGGTGAACATAACATGGGGTTGATTTTTTTGGGGGGGGGGTGTTATCATCGTGAAATGGGAGGAGGGAGGAGAAAGGGATGAGGGGCAGTGGGGCCGAAGAGTCGATAAGTCTACCCCCTGGGTATGTCTGCATTAAGGGGTGGAGGGGGGGTTGCATGGGTTGCAGGTTAACACAAAAACACAGACACAAGAGAGTAGACACAAAGATGACGGGTGGCTCAGGGAGCTGCTCTTTGTGTGTTCTGTGCTCTCCCCCAGCAGACTGTTTGCATGGTTAATAAGCTGTTTGAGGCAGAGCAGAGACCTCTCTGATCTGCAGTCGTCAGTCTTGTAAGAGGCTTCCCAATTCCACACGCAAGACGCTTATTCTTAAGGGACGCTGCCTTAATAGGATCAATCAGATGGCATTTAAATAACAAATTTTGTGGAGAAACTTTGGTAAACACGGGTGAATTTTACTGACTCAGTAATTATGCTTTTAGGGTTCAGCAGCAGCAGCATAGAATCTGATGAAGTGAACAAATTAAAAAGAGCCATTAAGACCTTTCGCAAATTTCAAGACTGAATAGAATTCAGTTCCTTTGGCCAACAGTGTCCTAGACACAGACAAATACACTAAAACCTCCCTGGAAAGGAAGACTCAATCAAGTAAACATGAAACGGAGCATTAATAGAGTCTCATTTTTTTTCCCTTCACACTCAGTTTCCAACAAAGCCATCTTTTGTCAACTCACAGCAGGCAGCATAAACAAGGCACAGAAACAGCCTGTGGCCTGTGGCTTTCTGGTTGCCAGATCCTAGCGTGTTTTAGCTCTAACAGCCATTAGGCAATATGGAAATGAAGGAAGTCATGAAGCCAAACATTGTCATCATTTGCAGCAGAGTAAGTGGAATCATGTCTCCACGTGTACTATCTGCAGTAGTTAATGATAACAAAAGCCTAAATGCGCTGAGGTACTGTAATAAGCACCAACTGTCTGAGGCATGGCTGCATGAAAATCTCTCCAGCAAGGCAGGGGGTGTGGCTGGGTTGGTGGGAGGGGGGTTTGCTTAATTATGCATAAGATCTGGCAATGAATTCCAAATCCTTCAAGTCTCCTGAGCTTTTGGTAAATGGGTATAGTCTTTTAATATTGCTGCTGGGGTTTCTGCTACCCCAACCAGAACAGGATACTGTCTATCCCTGTTCCGCTTTCTTTATCATTTATTGTGAAACGAGAACAATTACAATTTCTGAATGGTATCCTCTCATCCAAATAAAAAGATGTGTCGTTCATTCACCGCACAAGTCTTTGTCATGGTACTAGTCCATTTCACCAACAACACAGCCTGTCGTGCTCTGGCCCTTTAAAAAAAAGCCTTTTCATCTTTTGGGAAGGATCAAACAGTCACGAACATCAAAATTGAACAAGCTAGCTTAAGATCTTCTGTATGTGAGTTTAATGAGGGTTTTCCCAGTATGAAACTGAAGAAAACTCCAAGTAATACTGAGTCAGATCGTGAAACTATGGTTCTGTGAAGGAGCATGTAAGGGCTTGTATCTTGCCATGACAACTGCAGTAGACCCCTCATATCTGTCTCAGGAGACTTGTTCCTGTCGGCCTGGCATCTAATACATGATTGGACAAGTTATGACAGTCGCCCTTATTGGAAAGAGCTGTGTTTCATATAGCCCGCCCAGGTTAAAGGTCACATTTAAGTTATTGCTGTGAATGTATTATTAGTAACATGTTCTTTCTCTCTATTCAACTTTGATGATGAATATTGAGGCCAAACAATATGGGATTTGCTGCAGAGCTTTCAACAGTTTTACTGGCATCACAGACATGCTTTTATTTACTCTTTATGCATTAATGGCCATGTAATTTCATTATCACGCCTGAGGTAAATAAGCTGAAAAAAACATGAACTGATGTGTAACCAAAGCTTAAAATTAATCACTTCATTAAGGACATTGTGGATGATACATGCAAACTACTGTATGTCAAGAGTAATTTAATTTCTTGTTTTAATCGCTCTGTAAACCTTCGGGCCTGAAAAATTAATTTGTAAGCGCCAAGAACAGTTCCTTTTGTGGCCTCCCGAGACTGGCTCCAAATGTGTCAGTTGTTACAGACTTCCATGTTAAGATGGTAGTGCAGAAATAAACATGCTTACAGCCTGGAACAAAGACACACTGTTGATACTGGAATTCTCTCCCATTTGATTGGAGTTACCACAAAAAAAGAGAGATGTTAGTTGAGGATGTTTTCCTGTTGGTGGTCCCATTAAGGACAATTCTCAAATTCTAAAAGGTCACACAGGTCAGTTGCTTGGGAGAAATATGTTTTCCTCGACAGGTTGGCAAATACCGTATTTTCGGCACTATACAGGGAGTGCAGAATTATTAGGCAAGTTGTATTTTTGAGGAATAGATTTTTTATTGAACAACAACCATGTTCTCAAAGAACCCAAAAAACTCATTAATATCAAAGCTGAATGTTTTTGGAAGTAGTTTTTAGTTTGTTTTTAGTTTTAGCTATTTTAGGGGGATATCTGTGTGTGCAGGTGATTATTACTGTGCATAATTATTAGGCAACTTAACAAAAAACAAATATATACCCATTTCAATTATTTATTTTTACCAGTGAAACCAATATAACATCTCCACATTCACAAATATACATTTCTGACATTCAAAAACAAAACAAAAACAAATCAGCGACCAATATAGCCACCTTTCTTTGCAAGGACACTCAAAAGCCTGCCATCCATGGATTCTGTCAGTGTTTTGATCTGTTCACCATCAACATTGCGTGCAGCAGCAACCACAGCCTCCCAGACACTGTTCAGAGAGGTGTACTGTTTTCCCTCCTTGTAAATCTCACATTTGATGATGGACCACAGGTTCTCAATGGGGTTCAGATCAGGTGAACAAGGTGGCCATGTCATTAGTTTTTCTTCTTTTATACCCTTTCTTGCCAGCCTCGCTGTGGAGTACTTGGACGCGTGTGATGGAGCATTGTCCTGCATGAAAATCACGTTTTTCTTGAAGGATGCAGACTTCTTCCTGTACCACTGCTTGAAGAAGGTGTCTTCCAGAAACTGGCAGTAGGACTGGGAGTTGAGCTTGACTCCATCCTCAACCCAAAAAGGCCCCACAAGCTCATCTTTGATGATACCAGCCCAAACCAGTACTCCACCTCCACCTTGCTGGCGTCTGAGTCGGACTGGAGCTCTCTGCCCTTTACCAATCCAGCCACGGGCCCATCCATCTGGCCCATCAAGACTCACTCTCATTTCATCAGTCCATAAAACCTTAGAAAAACCAGTCTTGAGATATTTCTTGGCCCAGTCTTGACGTTTCAGCTTGTGTGTCTTGTTCAGTGGTGGTCGTCTTTCAGCCTTTCTTACCTTGGCCATGTCTCTGAGTATTGCATACCTTGTGCTTTTGGGCACTCCAGTGATGTTGCAGCTCTGAAATATGGCCAAACTGGTGGCAAGTGGCATCTTGGCAGCTGCACGCTTGACTTTTCTCAGTTCATGGGCAGTTATTTTGCGCCTTGGTTTTTCCACACGCTTCTTGCGACCCTGTTGACTATTTTGAATGAAACGCTTGATTGTTCGATGATCACGCTTCAGAAGCTTTGTAATTTTGAGACTGCTGCATCCCTCTGCAAGATATCTCACTATTTTTGACTTTTCTGAGCCTGTCAAGTCCTTCTTTTGACCCATTTTGCCAAAGGAAAGGAAGTTGCCTAATAATTATGCACACCTGATATAGGGTGTTGATGTCATTAGACCACACCCCTCCTCATTACAGAGATGCACATCACCTAATATGCTTAATTGGTAGTAGGCTTTCGAGCCTATACAGCTTGGAGTAAGACAACATGCATGGAGAGGATGATGTGGACAAAATACTCATTTGCCTAATAATTCTGCACTCCCTGTAAGGCGCATTTAAAATCCTTTCATTATCTCAGAAATCGATAGTGCGCCTTATAATCTCGTGCGCCTTATGTATGAATTCTGGTTGTGCTTACTGACCTCGAAACGGTGCTCAAAAATCTGTCAAAAAATGTTTTGGTACGACTTTGCTAAGCTACGAAGCCGCACGACTTGATCGATTGCCGGAGCATTACGGCTACTGTCGTCAGGAGCCTCGCAGAGTATTCTGGGTCCAAAACTCCGTCCCTCCAAGTTGAAAAACTATCTAAATTCTTTCATCTGTAATAAAATGATCAGTGTTGCTGCTTTTCCGGGTGTAACAATTAAGTTTAACATCCAGGCATAGTGACATGAAAACAGAATTTATTAAATTTAACAGAGTTAGAAGTTAGCAGGAATTTAGCTTGCTAGTTTCCACCTAAAAATGATATAGCATGTTCTGAAAGAGGGATTTCTGAATAAATTAAAACGTACAGTTCTGTTGTCACTTCCAACGTAAACGAAGACAGAAAACTAAAAGGCAGTGACGTTTGTAGGGTTACTGAAATTGGGCTAGCTGGTATATAAAGATGTGCTACATGATCGCTAGCGACACAGCTATGTTAGCATAACATAAACAGTGAGGCTGGAGGATGAATGCTAATGCTTGTTTCGCTTAATGCGCCTTATAATCCGGTGCGCCTTATGGTCAGAAAAATACAGTAGCTGCGGAAAGTTGCTTCTTGGTATTCGGTGAAACTGGTAGAGATGAAAAGGTTCACCTTCAAAGTAAAAGTTGATGCCCTCAGGGGTTGGTGCGTTGGTGGTTCTTGGTGTCCGGGGCTGGGCACTCAGGTATGTACCAGCTCACTCCCGGTGACTACTTGGCGGGGCCTGGTGCCTGTTGCTCGGTCAGGCCTCTTCCGGGGCAAAGGGGGCCCTCGGGCCTCCGGCCTCTGGGCCCCCTCTGTGTCCTTTTGCAGTTTGTGTCACACCATCGAGTGAAAGTTTCATTATCACCCCATTGGCTCCAAATAGCAAGATGGTCCCCCCCAGGCTGATGTTTGCTAACATTGTAGTGATGCTGATAAAGAGTGATGATAGTGAGTTCCCTCTGTATTTACACCCTGAGACCTTTATCAGTTAAAATGTATATTTAAACTACAGATCAAAAAACAAGATTTATGCTGAGTTGTTACAATCCTGAATGCAGGCACAATGCTGGAAAATGGGACATATGATATAAGAGAGGCATAGTGACATTTATTATCTGTAGGCCTCCAATAAAAGTCCACTGAGTGAACAACAGCTGCCAGACTGCAGGCAGGAAGATAACATCATGTTGTTATTGCATTTGCATAAACAGACACCACCCGTTAAAGTGGGGTTTTGTGCGTGAGTGGTCTGATCACATGAATTGAAGTGGATGTGTGACCAGGCTGTACTCAGTTAAAATCAGAACTGTGCTAACAAGCTCACACTTGACCAGCTGCAACATCGTTCCAAAGGGGTTTTCTATTTGATCGCGCTACAGTGGAAAAACATCCCTGCACGCTGAAGAGGCTGCTGATAAAGTCAAGGTTTCTTGCTTTTAAAGAATATGGCTCATTTGAATGGAGAGTGAACAGAAGTACAGGGGTTAGGAAGCATGTGTGCACGCAAAGAGAATATGCCTGTGTGAGCGAAAGCATGTGATCCTAATGTCAGCCTGCCTGGTGTATTCCTTCATCTTAATGCTCTCTATGTAATTACTATGGAGGGAAAAGTAGGGAGGCTTTGGCTTCTGCGTCACCAGTCGCCAACTCTAGCATAATCCAAGCCTGCTTGTTCTCTCCAGATTATCAACATCTATTCCCTAATCGTATTCATCAAATGCAGTGAGGACATTCCATCTGGGGCCTACAAACAGCACGAGTGCTGCAATGACAAGACAGGATAAACCGGTCAAACCACTACTTCGGCTGCGGCTGCCGCTATTCCTCCAAGCTCTCGTATCCTGTCCCAACAAATCCATCTGCTGTGGGAAAAATACTAAAAACCTGAACTCAGAGCAGAGAGAACAGTTTACACTCATCATATACAGGTGAGCTGCTTCCTGGTGCTGAACAAACACTGGGTGTAGCTTCATGTCACCTTGTTTCCCCTCTCTTTAAACAAACACGAATAGAGGAAATGGCATATTGGACATGTTTGCACAGCAGTACTACCCCTGCACAGGTTTGTATCTGCGTTTGCCCAGGCTTCACATTTCGTTATTCATTAGGCTGATTATTACTGAGCTAAAATAGAGTGACATAGCAAAGAATACGTCACGAAGCCCCTGGCATTTCACCTCTTTTGTAAAGTACATCCATCCTTTATCAAACTGTGAACCACTCAAAGCCAGAAAGCTTCACCATGTTTGGATATCTGAAGGTAAACACCACCCTCCCCATATCAGGACTTTGCTGAGTCCTGGATAAAGTGTGTACCAAACCCCCCCCCCCCAACCCACCCACCCACGCTGTGCTCCTGCCACGGACAGACACAAGGATGGGGAGGTGATGAAGTCAATATTTACTGCTCCACATACACACACAAACGTTGCCATGGAGGCAATTCCAAGCATTCCTCAAACCAACAAACTGCACAGATGTAGGATAGCTACGCGCAGGCACTTTCTAGGCCAAAACACTCAGAGAGCGCAGCGTGCCTATCTGACAGAGAGAAAGGTAAGATTAGCAGAGGCTCCATCTCGCCAAATTACGTGGGATGTGTCACTTCCTGAAAGCATTATAAAAGGAGAAAGAGAGAGATGAGTGTGAAAGAAAAAGTGGCTCAGAGAAAGATGGTGAGATCACCTGGAGAAATTATTCCCATTGTCGTGTTTTCAGTTATAGCACAGGGCGATTCCCACAAGAAAAAAACAGAAAAATACCCTGTTTACCCATATTCCCTGCCTCTTAGGAGCATGCAGTGCTCTGGCTTCTATAATAGGATCAGAGGCTGTGAGCTCTTATCCCTTTCACTGTGTGAAAATGTATGTGTATGTGTGTGTGTGTATTTCTCTGCAGTGGGTTTTTATTTGTTGTTGTTGCTTTTTTCTTTGTTATCAAAGCAACCTGCAGATCACCTTTTGCTGCCAAACACCACAGCCAACCTGGCCTTGACATCTCTGGGCTCATGGAGTCGAGCAGCTGGCCACTCTGTCTTAAACCCCGTGCTTACAGAGGAATTTTTGTCCACTTCCAAACAACAAACACTGCTGGCAGCAACTGCAGGTTCAAGGATTTTTGTTTATCCCCTGCTCCTAATCTGAGTATGACATATATCAAATTATTTTGGGATTGAAACTCAAAAAGAAAATATCTGGGCCATTTTACATGAGCGATCTGTTGCCTTTTGCAAAGGTTGCAAAGTAACAAAGAGGGAGAGCTACTTACTAAGGATGTAGAAATATATTAAATGTTTCATATGCATACAAACTTAAATGTAAAAGCAACAACCTGTTTTCTAGGTAGATTACATGCAGCAGTATTTCATGGCTTAACTGTGACTTTGACAAATTCAAGTTGTAAAGTACTTTTCTTGAAAAACTATTTAGAAGACATTACTGTAGAGGACCTGGCAGGAGTAAATAGGGCAGTAGGATCGACCCAGTGAAGAAGGTAAGTCTCTTCAATTATACTGAACTATTCCTCCAATAGAACCAGTAAGATAAGTAAACTCTAAGGAGACTTTTTTTCACTTGTTTCCAGTTCCTTCTTTCCATCCTTCTGTTCACTCATGAAAAACCAGCTCCACCATTCATTCCCTACATTATGTCTTGAGCCCAACACTTCCTACTTCCACAGCTAGCACTGTCATTAAAATCAGAGACGTAGCCACGTCGCTCTTGGACATATTTCATATCGACGCTAAACTTCAAACCATTATGTGTTCACATTATAACCATTTTAGCACATAAACCCAGAGTAATTTCCTACCCTGCAGGATTTGGTCTGCTTTGGATATGTTCTAACTACTGGTTTAGGCTAAGGCAGAGCGCGCAGGAAGAGACATGAAAACACATGAAAACACATGACTAGCTATAAATTATCAGTGCATCTTCTCACTAGCGCACCACACAGTTAGGGACCTACATGTAGTATGTAGAAGTCAAATCAAGCTGTATCTGACATTTGTGTTCTTACTTACAGTATAACTCCATCAGGTAAGAGCTTACCTGTACCAAATCTGTGGAAGTCTATGTATTTCAATAATTATTCAGTAAATCATGCCCTCTTTCTACTCCAAGTTTCTTAAATATCTCTCTCAACAGAGTAACTTGAATGTAGCCTTCCTAGTGCAGAACTAGTAAAAAGAAGTATCACCTTTCTTGCACCTGATTTGCCTGAGACCTGTGACTAACCTCCCCAGTCTGGGTGTGACGGGGGCCCAGCTGAATCGAGACAGAGCGATGACATTACTGCAATTCCCTCTGCTTAGCTCATCATGTTTGTTGCAAAACAGCAAATATATTCCAGCACATTAACCCATAGTTAGCATTTCACAGTTTCAACATTTGCAGGTTTATGTTTATGAGGAGGAGATTTTAAGTGGAACATCGCAAGCAGCTGAACCTCAAAGACTGTTTTTGGCCGTTCTGTGTCACCGGTGATGAATACAGACGAGGATCAAAACGAAACAGCGGCGGCTCCTGAACAACTATGAGATCTGAGGCATTTGTGGCATGCACAGTACTGCGACTGCATTTAAGACCCCTGAGGGTGTTCACTTGTGTTGACGGTGTGAGAGGCAGAGCGCTGTTCCACTGTGGCATATTAAATGCCAAGAATAGACTGGTTTACTACTGTATTGTTGCAATATGAGGTACCTCCGCTGACAAACGTCCAGGTTGCGTGGCTTCTGGGACTTACTCCAACATCAGCTTCATATCGTGCAGCTCTCATCTAAATATGGTCATTATGCGAACTGAGATTGATGAGCTGCGGTCATGTGTTCAAACAAGAAATGGAGGAGAAAGAGGAAGGGAGGAGAAGAGAAAGATAATCCTCAAGGGCATTGAACCCCCCACCCCCACTTCCCATCCCCATCTTACTCCCTTACACTTGGTCTATCTCCCTTCTCCCACTCTATCCTCTATTCTTTCTCCAATCCCTCAAGAAATGGTGGAAATAAAGGATTTCATTTCCACTGATGTGTCAGGCACATGTCACGTGAGGTGGAAAAAACAATGTTTTTCTAAAACACTGCTGAACTGGTAGTGAGCTCAAAGCGGTTGAGGAACATATTTGACATGAGAAAACGGAGGGGTCCAAAGACAACAAAGACACTACAGATACAGGATCAGAAAGCCTTCTGCAGTATCACATAGGATGTGTTTTACTGCTTCAGAATATGTCGCCTACAGTTGACTCCACTGCTGTGATAGCAAACCTTAAATTCACCTCATCCCATCACATTTCAAAGAGGAGGTATTTGATCTTCTCAGTTTCCACAGAAACTCCCATGTGCCTCACGCTTCAGTAAGCTAAGGCTTTTCGAGGGCTTCTACCGTTTAACTTCTCATCTGCACAGCCAGGCACTAAGAAATCCCTGCAGCTCCTGATTCACCAGGAGGGAACATGCACCGTATATATGTACTGTTTTACACTGTTTAATGCAGGAAGAAGTGCGCTAGATGTGCATTTTACCATCTGAGGTTTGTTGCAGCAGAGTGACTGAGTTCAGTCATGGCTAAGGAATGCAGAGAGGAGGACAAGACGAGTTTGAACTGCTCTCCTGCTCACACAACCCAAATCAGGAATTTATTGGGAGCAGGTAGAGACACTGTCTCTTCCTAGATGTTCAAAAGCACAAGTTTCCCTCAGCCACGCATAACATCCACTCCAAAAGTTTCCCTCCACTGCCTCTCGGGGTAAGAAACGGCAGCTTCACGCAGGAATTTTTCACACAATTAAAGAACAGGAATGCAATTCAAGGTCGCAACACACACACGAAAAACACCCCCAGACTTCTTATTGTGTCAACAGAAATAAATGTATGCTAAGAATGCCACGCTGTAGCTGATAATCAGCTGATACGCCTCCATTATTAGGTTGTCTTCAGTGATAAAGCTGAATATTTCAAATAGACAGGGCTATAGCTAAAGTTATGCACTTCTGTGCACACCCAGCATAACTAAAGCATGCTCAGTCTACATTTCTATAGCTGCTTTGGCTTTGAATTCAAACTGAAACCAAGACACAAAGAGCCCAGTGTTGAGCACTGCTTCCTTGGAGATAGACAAATAAAAGTATCAGAGATGCAGAAGCATTAAAATATTAAAATGTACCCATGTCACATTTCATCATCAAAACATAACTGCTCCCTGCCATGACATTTCCATAACAGATTGGAGGACGAGGCCCCCAACACTGAAGTGATTTCCTCCAACTCTTTTAAACCAGCCTTTGTTCAGTAGGCCCTGATTTCAATATTCAAATGTTACTCTGTGGGGTGGTGAAGCAGAGACTGAGACACAGTTTGCGAGGCAATCAGTAAAGAGCACTGAGTTGATGGTGCAGTTGGAGGTTTCATAAGCTACAGATGGGTTGGGCCACTAAGCTGCCTCTGCTGAGGAAGAGGAAGATGTCTGACTCACCTAACAACAGACAGGAGTGAAACCAGAGGAAAGAGGCAGGAAAGACGAGGTGCAGCAATTCCTGCTATCTCTGTGACTATGACTGGAATCATATTTTACATTAGAGATGAGTAAAAAGGAAAAAAAATGATGATGAAGTCATGTTTCATGATCCAAAACTGCCATAAACACAGTGGATTGTGAACATATTCTGAAATGTCAGTGGATGCAGAGATTTTAGTCCAAAGCAGGCGATGAGCCAAAAAGCCAAATTTAAAACTGAGAAATCACATCATTTGGGAAAATAATCCCTGAGTCATCAGTATTGTTTAGCAACCACACACTGATATATTTCAGTTTCGTTACCTGTTTTTACTTGCAACAAAGAAACAACATCTAAACTGCAACCAGTAATTATATGGTGAAATGATTTACCAATTATATCAGCTGGTTCTGTAAAACATAAAAAACAGATTTAGTCAAACCAAGACCCCAGGATATGACCCGGCATGGCCCGGTCGTTTCTGTCGCAACTGAGTCATTTGAGTAGTGACACAGCTGTCGTGAACACAGTAACACTTCATTCAAGCAAATTTCTCTTCATCCGGATTTTGCTTTTC
This sequence comes from Astatotilapia calliptera, assembly GCF_964374335.1. Lineage (NCBI taxonomy): Eukaryota > Metazoa > Chordata > Actinopteri > Cichliformes > Cichlidae > Astatotilapia > Astatotilapia calliptera. The sequence goes on from NC_137441.1 coordinate 6,355,327, forward strand.
ATTGCCTGACACGACTCACTGAAAGGATCACAAATCATATTGAGTACCCTCATCCCTTAGTGCAGCTTTGCTCCACAAATTCCACGCATGCTCCTGTTATCTGGTTTTGGTGAGATTATAAGATTTGCCTGGTCCAGAGGTTGATTCTGACATGGTCTGTGCTCCCTGCCGGAACACGATCTGTGTAAAAACTCCCATGTCGACATATGTGGCGGTGATTCTCAGAGGATGGACAGCCTCACGTTTTGAGGGAGGGGAGAGCAGCGTGCGCTCTTCCCAGCATCTCATCAGCCTGACCGGGCTCGCACAGCTGCGCCTACACAAAGCTACACAGAGAGGCATCTTTTTAAATGCCAAAGACGCTTTTCCTGTCACAAGAAATGCGAACGGAGCGATGGGAATGAGGGTGTGAGAGTGATCGCTTTTCCACAGAGGCAACAGTGGGTGGATTGAGAGAAGATGCGTGGCCTGTGTCACCCTGGCTAATTCCCAGAGCACAGGGGCAGGAAGTGGCCAACGATCCTGGGAGGATACAAACCCTCCTCTGTTTGTCTGTATCAAACCACTATCAGATACTTCATTCAGACGGCCAGCAAGCACAGACCCCTCTGAGTGAAGCCTTGAAGGGATATGTCAGAGCACTTCAGTTCTTCATCTTTATTATTCAAGTGCTTTTACTGGGTGAACTGGACAGCTTTGTAACTTCATGTTTTATTGGTGTATACACGGTGACCCGCATTTCCTCTGCAGACACTAATTCAAGCAGTGACACCGTACGGAGTAGATGAAAAGTAGACTTACAGTAAAGGATTCAAAACTATGCCAATGGTACACAAAGCCCAAACAGAGAGAGACAGACAGCATGTGACAGGGTGGGAGTGATGTAAGACAGGGAGAACGAGAGAACAGGTGGCACTGGCATTCCCATGCTCAACCGTATGCCCTTGAATGTGGCTGGGCACTAATTAGCAACAAATCTGGGCTAGAGCAACAGAAGTTTAGTATCTGCAACATGAAAAATTCAAAGGCTTTTGTCAGCAGGAAGCCATCACAAATTTCATGCCCCCTTTTCACAGATACAGTCTTTCCCGCTTTCTCTCTTTTTGGAGTGCTTCGCGTATCTCGTTGGCAAACCGAAGAGGGGTTGACACTGGCATCAGACAAGTGTTTTGTTTGTTAAGTACTCAAAAGCCAAAGGGGAATAGTATGTTGTTTTAGCAAAGCGCAGCCACACTACTACTCCTATTACTACTGAAGCCCCAGATCATTTAGATTCTTTTTTCATCTCTGGTTCTCTGGACAGTTATGCTTCTTCTTTTTAATTAGTGCCTCACTGATTATACACTTTTTAGGCCTATGCCCACAAAAATGTTTAGAGGGTAAAAAATCTGGATTTCAAGAGATTCCGGCATTCATTCATTCATTCTTTAGTTAAAACTACAGTGGTTAACGAATTTATGAAACCACTTTTCATTAAAAACAAGCAAACTATCAAAAACTTGTTTAAAGCTAAAAATTAGTTATTTATTAGGCAAGTCACCAACTGAATTCATGCTTTATAACCATTAATCAATCGCTCAACCACTATAACACATTTTCCTGTTCAGGAATGCAAGTAAACAACTGCAATATGGTATTTTTTTTTCTTTAATTGAGAAAGCAGTTGAACATAACAGTAATATGGCTTTCTATGGTACTTTTGCTTTCACATTTTGAAACTTGTAATTGGAAAGAAAGAAGAAAAAATATATAGTAACAAAGAAAATTAAAATACAGTTTGGTATCTTAATATAAAAGAGGTGCTTTACTGTTTGTTTGTTTTTTGGTAAAACCTTAAAATTGAAAATTTATTTCATACAACAATAACTATATTATATTTTAGTATTACAAAATATCATTTAGATTAAAACGCTTTCCCTTGGACTAATAAATTTATTAAGCACTGTATGTAATTTATAGTCTTATTGGAAAGGGTAAATTATTCATTTATTAATTATTTATTATGTTTCTTGATAATTCGCTTTCTTTCCAAGTTCCTATCATGACCTGGATGACTGAGAACTTACACAGACATATTTAATAATTATGCTCTGTGGTCCCTGCTTGGCCACATGAGCATCTTTTTCTGCAATATGTTTTATAAAATGTTTTTAAGGCTTCAAAAATTGCACAACATAAAGATTTACACAATTCATATTATTATTATTATTATTATTATTACTGCTAATAACTCTCGATTGGTTTGCGATGACTGCGCTTTAGAAATAAAAATCAAGATTGTCCACTGGTAAAATGAGTTTGGTTGGTCCAATTCTGTTAGATAGATCAAAACAGTAAACAAAAATTTAAAAATCAGCACTAAAATATTCTCTGGCAACCCGCCTAATGAATAAGCCGATGTGTGGGAAGAACTGATATAAATGCCAATACTGACATCAGTTTATTTATAATATATAACAACTTTGTGCTTAAGCTCTGTGTGTGCAATTATGTTTTGATATTTAACATTAGAATTATATGGCTTTAATGTAGCTACACCAATAAATATACACAAAAGGCAAATCCTTTAAAAAATCTAATTACAATATGTCCTCAGAGCTCACTGCCAATTAATCCTCATCTGACCTAAAGGAAAGTGGGACATGAGCTAGATCAAATGATGAACTCAGCAAACTGCCAGCTAGAGTGAAAGCTGTTTACTGCCACTGCTCACTTTGCTTCAGTGCAGTTAAAGGCAGAGACAAATACACACATCACTAACAAAACGCTTAGCTGAAACTCCTGAGAAACAGTTTCTCTCTGCAGACCACCCCAAATCGCTTTCCTTCCTTCTCTATGAATAGGTGCACAAAGGCATTTTTGAAAGTGGAAGCAACTTGTCTTAAAGACGCTGATTCTCCCAGTCTGGATAGCTGCGGAAACAAGCAGTTCATTGATGCCAGGCGCAGTGCATCACCCTGACAGACAAACCACTCCAGTATAAGAGGGAACAAAGCGGCCAGTCCACATCCACGTTGCCAATTAGCAGGAATTTCAGCCTCAAGAGCCAGTTTCCACTAGTCTCATTGGAGTTGACATAAACATCTATGGCTTTCACTGAAGACATTCATGGGATTCCAAGGAGCATTAGGTCCCCTCTGCAGAGCCTGAAATCTGGCAGTTAGAAATCACAATGGACCATCTCGTACCACTTTGAGAAACACTTCTCACTCACTGGTTGCAGGAAGCATGCTAATAATAGTGAAAATGGCAACATCTGACCCGTATTTACATTAGCTGAAAACACTTATGAGGAGAGAAGATAGTGGTTAACAGAAATGATCAAGCATGCCCTGCTTCATCTCGAGCATCAGCTTGCGTGTTGCTGGATCAACTTATATTGAACACATGGGAAATAATATGTTCTTTCTGCCTGCTGCCAAGCATTTTAATGCTTTCAGGAAAAGACTAAACATTCACGCACATAGACACACACACACACAGACATGGGAGGAAAAAAAACACTAGAAAATCTGTAGAGGATTAGTCTAATGCACTACTGATAATCAAATGTAACAGCAATTTTATTATCATTAAACCTCCACGCATGTCACTGAAATATGTCTCCCGAGAAATGTTTGAGGTTTCAGAAAGGATTAGAGTGAGAGAAAGAAAATAAGCTGAATGTTTATATACAATATTGCGATCTTAGGCAGACCAAAAAGCTGCGACAACACACTGCAATAGTGGTACAGCAGGTTTAACTGTGTGTGTGTGGAGAGCACAAGGGCTGTGCCAGCTGTCATATCTCAACAGCCATGATAACACATATGCCGCACGGTGACGTCTTGCAGGAACTGAGAGACCAATATTTAAGTGTCTGCAAGAAAATCTCGTCTAGACACTAAATCGGTTTTAATTTTTGACACAAAGGCTAGGTTAGCAGATCCTAGCCATTGGCCGAGAGTCGGGACTGATGTGTACACTAAATGCAAGCCAATGACTAATCACAATGTTAAACATTATGGACTGAAACTACAACTTCTCAGGGGCATGGCTTTCAACGTTATGTTACAGATTGTACAATAACTTTGAAATATGCACACCTAGTTTTTCAGTTATTAGCTACTACACCACAACAGAGTCAATATTTAGACCTTTTGAGTCATGTTGAGTGGGAGAGACTAATCCTAAGCATATGACAGTCATGTCTTTAAACTGTGTGGGGGAATTTGAGAGGGAAAATATGTGTCATGACGAGTGAACAAGCAAAATCCTACTATACATACATACACACATATATGTAATGAATCTAAACTCATTTCAGCTTTCATATAAATAAATCAACTGGAGCAAAAGACAGAAAGTTTCACTTGTGTAAACTCCCATGGCCCTAAAATCAAGGATGTGCAACTAAAAGGTGTGGTGTGATTATTTCCTGAAGCCACGTACAGCAGAGGAGAGACTCCTCACACCCCGTGTAGTTTAGTTATTCAAGAAAAACTGTGATGATAAACTTTCAGACTGGTGTGGATGCAACGTGGTTTAATTTATTACAAGGTGCGAAAACTACCAGCTGCTGGTCACCATTAACAGGAGCACTTGTTTACAAAAATATACGCTGAATAAGATGCTGAGTGTAAATTTAGATTAGAGATGTTTGTTTGTTTTAATGCCCCAAAGAGTGAAGCTTTGTCTGTACTTATTTGATGCACGGCTGAGCTCCAACTGCTCATTCATTTTTTATTAATCCCTGTCTGTCCGCCTGTCAAGCGACTAAAACAACAAGTTGGCTTTACTCACCGTGAAGCGCAGGCTACCAGAGATTTAACGGCGTCGCTCTTCTGTCGATCAGACCGGAGGATTTGGCATCAAAGCATTAATGAACTGATGATATACACTAAAAAGCTTCACTGATTCCTAAAACTGGGGCTTTGGAGAAGACGGGCAGCTGAAGAGAGAGTCTGTGCCAAAGCGAGTGACACAGAGGCGATGAGGAGGGATCCCATTCAACTGGAGGGAGCGCCCGGTGAAGTCATGACGGGGAAAGCCTTTGAAGCTGTGGAAACATTTTTCACTGACACGGTCTAAATGAAGAAAAGCACCGGAACGTCCCTGATTAAAAACTCCGAGCTTTGCGCGTAACAGAAACCCCCGGTTTGCGACAAGGCTGAGCAAAAACACCAAATCATGACCAAAACACTGGGATGTGCTTGAGGCAAGAAAGGGAGGAGACTTCACCGCATCGTGAAAGCTCTGATTGGTGGGAGGGTTTTTGCACTGTGGATTTGCCCGATTGGCGTGAATGGCATGTCATAGAAGCCCCACCTCACCTGAGTAGTGCAGGTTCAAACGCGGTTCGTTGTACAATTACTCGTCCTGCTCTTGGCGGTTGAGACTGTTTAGCCTATGACACATGTTACGTTTTGTGATGTGAGCCAACTTCACACCATTAAATCATACCCTGCACACAAATACTGCTGAATTTTCCATGTAAAGTTTCAAAGGCTGACCTAAAAACATGGAGATATTTTAACTATAATATAAATTTAGATCCTTAAAAATTGTTTGAATTTTTTTTTAATCTGACATCATGAAATAATCCCTAATATCACTGAACTAGAATGCGAGGTAGTCTAATTTTCGATTTTGATTATTCTCTTTGTTAGCGTGAAAATCAAAGATCAGGCTTGCTTGTGATGTTTCTATTTGATGACACAATGCTGCCACCTGCTGGCCATGAAGCAGCATTTCTAAATCGAAGCAGCTGCTGCAGAATTGGAGGCTTCTGTCAACTTTACACATTAAACTCTGAGGAAAGAAGTACTTCAGTTTACCTACAAGTACTAACAATGCCCCTACGATTAAAAAAATAAAACGCATACAAGCAAACATGCTGGCTTGTCCCAGAAGTATCCTGTAATCTTTCTTCTTATACGGAGAGGGAAGGAAACCGTTTATGATTTTCCTCCTTTCCTGCACATGTAGCGAGTTGGCAATTTAAAAACTTGCATGCATGACATGTATGGCTTTTTGCCAGCATTTTAGATGAGTGATGTCGAGGTAAATTTACTTAAACCTATGTTATGCACGTACTAAACACCTTATTAGAACCACTTTAGCGATCGAGTGCATTGAATGCAACCAACCAAACTGTTGTCGAACTGCACCAGATGTATAGGTGTTCCAAATACAGCCCTTGGTTAGTGTGCAGCTACTGCCCTGCCTTTTTTCTCTTCTATTTTGTAATCTGTAGATTTTGTATGAAAAATATTAATAAAGAATGTATCTAGCTGTAAGACGGCTATAATGTAGCAAGAAGTATAATTTGCAGAGACAGGTATTACTGTATTAATTAGGTGAAAAGGAAGCGCATAAATATAACAGACAAATACTTAATTAGAATACTTCAGACAGTCCATCACTGCTTTGTGCCTCTTGGCGTTTCATCACTGCATTTATGTCAGTACCCCCATTAGAGCATTTCGCTCTGACATGGCAGACTTGTTCCAAGAGTATTTAAAAGTAGAATGGGAGGGAGAGCCTTCCGTTTTCAGGCCCCTCTTCTGTGGAGCCAGCTTCCAGTTTGGTTTCAGGAGACAGACACTATTTCTACTTTTAACATTAGGCTTAAAACGTTTCTTTTTGCTAAAGCATATAGTTAGGGCTGGATCAGGTGACCCTGAATCCTCCCATAGTTATTCTGCAATAGGTGTAGACAGCTGGGGGATTCCCATGATGCACTGAGTATTTCTTCTTCAGTCACCTTTCTCACACACTATGAGTCAATAGATCTCTCTGCATTGAATTATACTTGTCATTAATCTATGTTTCTCTTACACAGCATGTCTTTATCCTGTCTTCCTTCTCTCACCCCAACCGATCGCAGCAGATGGCCCCGCCCCTCCCTGAGCCTGGTTCTGCCGGAGGTTTCTTCCTGTTAAAAGGGAATTTTTCCTTCCCACTGTCGCCAAAGTGCTTGCTCAGAGGGGGTCATATGATTGTTGGGTTTTTTTTCTGTATGTATTATTGGAGAGTCAATACTAAATAAATAATAAATTTAGCATCACAATATTTTCACTGCAGTCATTGCATATATTTACCCTAATCGTCCACATGCCACCTGCAGTGAAACTGCCTATGGCCCACAGTTTGAAAACCACTGGTGTAAACCATCAGTAACCGAATAGATGAGAATGAAATATAAATTTATAACAATATAACTGATACAGTCTGGAAAGAGAAGCTCACCAAGAGAGTCTGGTTCCCATGGATGATGTCTTTAGGCATCAGTTTAGTAAAACAGTTTCCTTTCCCTGTTTCTAAAGTGAAAAGTTGAAGTTAAAACAAGAGGCATCAATGAATCATCAACAGAAAAAAGGAGAGATTCCACTCAAATCCAATTTAAAGTGAGATATAGTTTATAAACAGCTATGCACAGCAAATGCAGTAATTACAAGCACAATAATGCTGTTTCCAGAACGTGTTCAAAAATTGCATATGAACCCCAAAGTGTAGAAGAAGGACAGTTAGGACATCATAAGTAATGTGTAGATGCTGGCTGTGCCACAGTATTATTAAGGAACCCCAACATAAGTTTCAATGTTTTCAAAGCAGTTAGAAAATAATGAGTTGATCAAGGGTCACATTGTAGTTGGGAAGGAATTTATATCTTTGGGATTTAACAAAAGCAAACAGCATCTTCAGTTAACTGGCACTGTCCCGAGAGCACACAACATCACCAAATCCACTGAAACCAGAGATTAAAAAAAACATCACAATGTTGTTGAATGATGTGAAGCTGTGACTGTGCTCTTCAGGCATGTCTTCTGTTCATAAACACGTTTTAGAATATGACTGTTTTAACACTACAGGTCACCGGTAAGCTCGAGGTTTATGCGTATTTTGTCTTTTTTGTCAGCTGGACTTATGTTTGCTCTTATATGCGCTTAATAAAGAGATCCTTTTTTGCTGTTCTTATTTCTCTCTCATCTCTTCATCATTTTCTTTAAGTGTACACTGCTACAAATCAAGCTGCATTTTTTGGGAAGAAAAAATAATCTCTGTCTCTTCTGTGTCTCACTTTTTGACGCCCCTTTCAACCAGCCAATCCATCGAATGTCAGCCTCTCTTCCTGTCTTAGTTACACATTCAATCCCATGCGTTACCTCCTTCATCCTTGGTTTCTATTCTAGACCCACTCTCTCATGTCCTCAGTTGTCCTGCAGTCTCAGTCATCCATTTCTCTCATGTCAGACGACCCAATAGGAAAGAGCATGTCGCTCTCTAAGGACAGGTTGCTGCCTAGCCCGGCCATGCGGCTCCGCAGTAGAAAGTGTGTCCTCCTCTGCAGGAGCCTCTGCTGCTCCTGCTTCAGCTCCACGTAGGAGCGTGAGAATGTGTGGAAGATGGAGGTGACGGGAAAGGCCATGAGGAGGATGCCACTTAGGATGCTGCTCAGAGCCACCACCTGACCCGGGATGCTCCTTGGCACCATATCCCCATAGCCCACTGTTGTCATGGTGATGACAGCCCACCAGTAGGTAGCAGGGATGCTTGTGAATTCCTGTGTGGTGGCCATTTCATTCTCAATCAAGTACAGCAGGGGGGAGTATAGTGCGATCGCCACACACAGGAAAAGGAGTAGCAGTCCAAACTCCCGTGTGCAGCGGCGTGCTGTCAGGCCTAGAGTTTGCAGGCCCAGGGAATGGCGAGCTAACCGCATCACGTAGAGGATACGCAGGGCCCTCAGCACACGCAGCACCAAGCCCACTTTGTCCAAGTAGGTGTTGCCTGAGCCCAGCCTCTTCTCTCCTTTGGAAGTGCTGTCCACCACTAGTGTAATGTAGTACGGCAGGATTGCTACCACATCAATCAGGTTCAGGGGCTGTCTGAGGAAGGTCAGCTTGCTGCGATCTTGGATGAAGCGCAGGGTGAACTCCAGGGAGAACCAGGCTACACACACAGTCTCCACAATGAAGATATTATAGCACATCTGGGAACAGGTCCCCTGTTTAGGAAAGAAACAAAATGTGGTCACCAGCATGTAGATGAGGTCGAATCACTAGAGGGAGCCACCTCAGTGTGAAATTCAAACGCTAAACAGTGGTAGGACTCTGCAGCCCTCAGCACGGCAGCCAAGACAATGAAAAAATAAAAATAATTGCTCATTACAGATCAAACCACCAGTTTTGGTTATGGGGGAAAAAGTAATGTCATTAGGCAGTAAATCTTAGGTCAAAGCGTCTAAAACGATACCGCCACACTTCCAGAAGCAGTGTATTTTTCTTCATGATTCAGTGCGTGGTTGAAATATGGTTCAAAGCATTTAAAAGCACATACTGCAATAGCCGCTGAATGCAGTCCATATCAGGGAATAATATCATTATTATGAAACATACTCCCACAGAGGAGGAAGTGGCCTGACCACCTGAAAACTCCAGATAACCTGAAACACTTGTGTACTTTTAATGCAAGGCTTTGTCGTCTTGTTGAGGAGCTGTTAGAATGAGATCATTGGCACTTTATTTTAAAAACAAATGAATTCAGACTCTCAAGTGAGAATACAGTGCAAGGGTGTCAGATGAATATATCAGTGACTAAATCAGACAACAAGCAGCTTTTCATTTCCTTTTTCAATTTTCTTTTTCTTTTTTTCCCCTCCCCCGTTTTCTTAGGCAGTTATTGGTTTAACAGTGTGACAGAGGTGATGTTTAACTCATCTGCAGCTAATGCAGGGGTGGCCAACTCCAGGCCTCGAGGGCCGGTGTCCTGCAGGTTTTAGATTTCACCCTGGCTCAACACACCTCAATCACTTGATTAGTTCATTACCAGGCCTCTGGAGAACTTCAGGACATGTTGAGGAGGTAATTTAACCATTTGAATCAGCTGTGCTGGATCAAGGACACATCTAAAACCTGCAGGACACCGGCCCTCGAGGCCTGGAGTTCCCTCACTCCTGAGCTAATGTCTCACTGTACAGGAGCGAACGTTTTGCACTCCACCCATTTCCCACAATTACTGTATCTGCACTTGATTATCTGAACAACTTAAAACAGAAAGAAAGAAAAAAACAACACAAACTTTTTCCCCCACAGTGGAAATCAAAGAGTTTGCAGTCAATCTGCACTTCTATCAAAAGCCTGCTTTTTTAATTTTCACAAAAGCTTTCACGACAAATCAATTAATTAATTCACAACCTGTTTGCACTTTACTCTGCGAGAAGATTACGTGTGTGGCTCAGATATTCAATTTTCCTTTGATTTGACTAAAAAGGCTGGGGTGCTAATTATGTTTGTGATTGAAGTCAGACATAATAATGGAAGCATTTCATGAAAGCAGCCTGAGACGTCTTCAAACATTTATTCTAATCTGGGGGAAAAATTGTGGCTCTCTCAGCAGCCTTCCTTCTCTTACTGGAATGAGGTTTTAAAATGACGTGACATTATTAGCATTTTCTTTAATGGCTGAGGGGTTTTTGTAAAGCACATAACCTCTTTTTTTTCCCTTTGGATACATCAGTTTAAAAAGAATGGATAGAAAAAACAACATAAACCTGCTGGGTTCACATATTCATTGTCAGTATGGTGGCATCTCTTTATGTATTGTGGCTGTGCAAAGCAGTTTTAATGACAAATACATTAAAATGAATTAAAAATATATAAATAGAAATGAAATTAAAACAGAGTACAAGTTTTGGTGAACTGTTTTAACTATATTGGTTTCAAAATGAATTCTTATATTTGAAATGTTTGTCAAATTTAGAATGAAATGACTCGATTTGCAAAGTTTGTGATATTCTCATTTTTTCCTTATTAATACAAATACTTCAAAAATGAACTATATTTAGGCACAAGTTACTTTTCTGCTTCTTCTGTCTTCATTTAGATAATTGGTTAATTATTAATTTAACCATAGCTAAGCAGTTCTTTAATTTTAGACACTGGAAATTGAGTCTTCTGGGCAGCTATTTTGAAAAAATTGGATATCATAACAATATTAACCACATTTATCAGCTGTAAGAGCCTCAGAAGCTTTGGGACAAAACCTGTTGTTGTCCCAACTGTACCTCACAGAAACCATACGTTTTGTTTTGCTTTTGTAGCCTTACAACCTCTTCTTTTTTATATCATTTTTAATCTTCATGTGCTGTGTCAAACACCACGTTTCTACTTACCAACTCCTCCTCCTCCCTCATGGCCGGCATGGTGCTGATGGATAAGTTGATGGCAGTGATGGTGACAAACAGCACGGACAAACAGGCAAAGATCTTCCCTGGGAGGCCAGAGTGAGGCCTCTCCACCATGTCCCTCAGCTTAGCCATGCACCGACTGAGTCTAGATTCAGCCGCGCGTCCCCTGTGGCCACTGTCTGAATCCAGCAGATCCTCCAGGAGTTCTTCTTCCTCCTCTGCTCTCTCCATGGCTTCAAACTCCTCCATGCGCTGCAGCAGACGCCTGCGACAGCACCACTCCAGGCTCTCCTCTGGAACCCCCCAGTACAGCAGCTCCTCTCTGAAGGAGAGGGCGCACATCTCCCTGAGGGACCGCAGTTTGCCCGCCCGCAGAAAGGTCAGGATGTTACGGAAGGCACAGGGGCTGCGGTCAAAGAAGAACTCGTTGTGTGTGACATCATAGTCATCACAGATGCGCATAATCTCATCGAAGCTGCTGCAGAGGTGCAGCTGGCCCAGACGTGACAAGGGGAAGTCCTCTAAGGTGGTCCAAGGCAGCTGGTAGCGCAGGCCACCCACGTTGATAATGGCATGGAGTTTACGGGCACTGGACAGGAGTGTGTTATCGTGGATGGTGCTGAGCTCAGGGGCAGGCTGCGCCCTTTTATAGAAGGCTCCCTTGTGAGCCTCCTTCTCTTGTGGGAAGGGAGGGTTGAGGGAGTTATCAGAGGCACAGCTCAGGGCACTGTAGTCATAGTCAGAGCCGTCACCCGCCAGCAGGGTCATCTTTACCGGTCCGCTCACATCCCTGTGCTCAACCTCCCATCAACACACTGTCACCTTCACAGAAACAATAGAGAGTCTGAAGTTAGTGCACCAGTGCAGGTTTGACACAATTGGCCAAACTAATTAAAAAGCAAAGTTTAAAAATCTCTTTAGCAACAGAGTCCTGACCAAGGTACAGTCAGCAGTATTACACAGACTAGTAATACACGCAGAGAAAGAAAAGTCCATTATTATTTGATAAAGAGTAAAATGCAAACAACAGACAAAGTTATGAGGTTCAATTATAAGGAAGCTTGAGACAAAAAAGTCATGGTGTCCAGGTCAGTTAAAATCATCATATCACTGTGAGAAGTACTTCAATTCACCTGCCAACATACTGAGCAGTACACTCTTACTAAATGAATACCATCACAATGCACTTTACTGCAGCAGGAGGCACTCGGACTGTTTGCATTATGATTCAAATGGATACGTGAAATTATAAGAAAAGCAGAGTGATATGTAAACAATCTCTGCCTGCAGAACAGCCCACTCACTGTAGAAATGAAAGCAAGAAAGCTGCGTGAAACATTACCACCAACACACTTTTCAGCTATTGTAAAGCTACAGCGGGGAAACTCCACCGAGCATAATATTAATATGTGTAAACATATTAGTGAAATCCTAGAAGACTGTTTTCATTAACATTACTTCCATTAAATATGTCACACTGACTTGTAATAAAACCTTAATATTCTTCTTTTTAAACGTGTGATGATTAAATAGATTAAAATATGCGCGTTTCCGCACTTGGATGGTGTTTCCTGCTTGTTCGAGCCTCAGGCTGAAGTTTGAGCCGCACTGAAGTCATGAAGCAGTAGCTTTTATTAACTATGCGCCGCAGAGCACTGTGCCTCAGGGTTTACAGGAATCTGCAGCTGTAGGCATTTGTAAATAAAGTCTTTCTGGGTTTTATAAGGCCTTAATTTAAAAATGTCTTTCAACATTTATTTTGTCATAGTGCACTCTAGTTTAGTATCTAGTCCCTTTTAGAACAGCGCCATTGGAAAAAGTTTAGATTTTATTAGCGTTTTCCTACTTTCCTTATTACTACTTTAATGTTACAGCAAATATTTTTCTTTTCTTTTCTTACTAATTTACCTATTTTAACTTGATATTATTGCTTCTGTTTGCTTCCTTATCTAATGTACTAAACATGAACCTCAAGGAATATTGTTACAACAACAATAAGTAAAGAAAGTATGATGATGATGACAATGATAATATTTATTGCTGTTGCTCTGCCTTGAGGTAAATGTTTAGTATAGTCAATTGCATAACTTTACAAGAGAATGAACTGAGGTGACATTTACATATTGCTGTAGGTTAATTTGCATACTGTTTATTTCCACTCATTCAAACATAACAATAGTATTCTGGTCGTTGAACGATATTTGCAGATATCTCCTTCCAGTGTCTGGCTCGATCACACACACTGGTCTCGGTGAATCCGCCCTGCTATAAAGCCGCAAGATGCAAATCCCAACGCTGGAGAGGTAAGCTGTATTAGCCAATGAATGGCCACTAAGGGGCAAAGATATCTGGTGGACATAAACAGAAATTCAACCCTGCTTTGCTACATGAGATTGTATTTACTGTATTATACGTTTTAAAATAGAATTTGTCCTCAGTTTAATGGCAAAACTGATACCACTCTGAGGTTTCTGTGTTAATTATGGAGTGACAGAGAGGCACTGTTCAACTTTACTTAATATGAGGAGACAAAGAAGGGGAAACAATGCTTTGGCGACAACAGTTTAACTTGTCATATGTTTTGAGTGGAATAAACTAAGCTTTGGGGGACAATATGTGGATTTATGTAACTTTGGAATGAGCCTGACTAACTGTGTCCCCATTTCAAGACTTGATTCCATGTATTTACCCCAAAGTCGTACTGTTACTTTAATTTGAAAAGGAGGGCAAATAACAATGAGGCATTAGTTTCTTTTGACTGAGGTAACAGATCATGATTAAATGTTAAACTCTTAACAGTATACATTTATGTGGGCAACTATTTAACTCCTCACATTTTTGTATAAAGATTTGTCACCCAGTGATGCTGTACTGACTCAGTAATTCACTGATGTAACTGTTATCCTACAGATACTGAAGAGGCTGTTTTCAAACACACTTAATAATCCGTCTGTGCTATTTCTGGCCCTCTCACATTTAGAGCGGGAGGCTTTAAAACGCAGTTAGGTGTCGGTTGAGGTGTGTGTGTACTAACGTGCAATCACACAGTTATGCAGGCTGTTCCGAGTGCCAGCTTATGCACATTTACCAAAGACTCTTCGGCAGAACAAGAGACGAGAACGAGAACAGGAGCAGCACTATATTGCAATAAGAAAGAGAAGGAACTGGAAAATGTTTACCACTTTATCACCACTTTATCACCAGTGCAGTGACGGCCTTGTGGCCTCTGTCCAAACTAATTTAATCAATTACAGTGATTTAGGGGGAGGCAGGTTAGCCAGTTAGAAATTAAAATGTCAGTGCCTGGATTGCTGCTTGGCCAAATTCTGAGTAAGGATTCTAAAATGGGGATGTGAATGTGTCAACTGAATGGTTATTAGGCACCTGCACTGTCAGCCTGTGTGAGCCACTGATTACAGTCAGCACCATCTTTCACCCCTGAAATCAGAGCAAACCCGCCCGAAGCTTTTCCCTCCAGTGCTCTGCCTTGTTGCATTAACTTCCTGATAATATAGATTTTTGGCTTTATTGGACTCGTCACATGTGGAATGCCCCTGAGGTCAGATCATAACAAAACCCCAGTGCAATCAGGGAAATCATGCAGGCCATCAGCAGATTCACATTCAATCGCTTCCCACTTTTCTTAAATATAAACGCTGCCTGCAAAATAAACAGTAGTACCATTAAACAAAAGCCAAACACAAGAATGAAAATAAATTTTCAAAAAAGGCAAAATCCCTCCTTTTTGATTCTTCTCACACTCTCCCTCCATGCGGTGGAGGTTATCAATACGCCTACAATGCATCGCCGGTGTGGATGTGCACAAGCCTACGCCACTCTCCTACTAGATTAAATCACACTTAACCCCTTGAGGCTGTTTGATTTCTCACTTTGCCTTTAAACCGATTGTGCTTTTCCATCTCCGCAGTCACAGGAGCATTTTTTTAAACTCTTGTTTTGTTTTGTTTTCCTTTCCGTGCAATGTTGCGCCTCTGATGTTTCCTCTGGGGGATAAAGTCTAGAAGGAGAAGGAGAGATGAAACGCTGCAAAGACAGCGAAGGCTGTTCTCCCCACCAGATCGGCTGAGGTCTGGCCTCTTTCTGTGCCAGCGTTATCACAGCTAAGCCACAGGGCATGTTCTCCAGATTGCCTGGTGAGTCACTGGGTTGTGAGTCTCAGTTGCCTGACAGTATTGTGCATGCATTTCCCATGGTTCCCTCCTCAAGAGTCTTTGGAGACTTTTAATACCACCAATATTGACTGAGATCATTTTAAAGAGCCCACTAGTGATCATGACCACAAGATCAAAGAGCAATTTAAAAAAATTATAAGCTTTTAAAAATAAGGAAATGTGTTGTAACTGTTGAGATCTGTCTGTTATTTTCTTTTTACCTGCCTGCAGAGGCATGTGTTAAAGAATTTTGTTCAGTATGGGTGGTTCATATTCAAATTTAATAGTAAAAATGAACATCTGAAGAGTGTCTATGTGTTTGTGCCCGCAAAGAGATACAAATAGTTTACTTAGCGATGACTATTTATTGCTGCATATCTCCATATTGCTGGAAGTGCTGTGTAAGACAGATTTTACCAATCTGTCTCTGAATCAAAGATTTGCAATTCAGCTTGACTCATTCTGTGAAATACAGACACATGGTAATTTGATGAGTATCGGATTTTTGTCAGTGTTTCTGATGAAAATCGAAACCTCTAAGCTTTCCAGTGGCAGCTGTTCAAAGTGTAGAGTTCGGTCTTATTTTCTTGCATGTAGCCCCTCAACCATATTTAAAGCAATAACGTGCTGTAAAATAAATGCTCTCTATAGAGATGTTCCACCTGACAATGAAGTCATGTCAGTCATGTCCTCTCAGGCTTAATGACCATTTAAACCACACAATGTTCCTTTTGTTCTCCCCAACAACCACTTCTGCTCCTATTCCCTTAACAGCTCACTGTTCTCTAATGGACTATAAGAGGATGGTGTTTCCAGAAATGGACCGCAAGAGCTGCCAAGACCCAACTGTCTCTCTCTCTCTCTCTCTGAAATCTGGTTAAACACTGAAACAGTCAGGCATGCCAGAAGCAATCCTACCCCGAAGACCTTTCCTTACAGTAATTCAAGCAGGAATAGTTGTAAACAAAAGTGTTTCTTTTTTGTTGGATGTGGGTGGTATTAATGCATGCCGAGAACCCTGGAAGAAGCTACAGTATAGCTCCAGGGCAATAAATGTCTCCCCAACTCTGTCTGTGGTCCACCACAGTGCGCTGCTCTCTACTTCTGAGGTACAGAAGTATTCTGTGCAGATAATATGTTTCAGTAATGAGCTATCTCAGCACTAATGGCTACTCTTTTTCATCCTGTTCACTGTTCAATTCAACTGGAGTGAAAAGCAGCAACAGAATGAAATGTATCTGTAAAATAAACCACCTTTCATTTTATAAAAATGTCGTTTTAAAAGCTTAAAAGTCAATTATTGAAATGCAATTCAAGTACTTCTTCATGTCTCGCTTGGAATAAAATGTCGTGTAACAAAGAGCAAATGAGAAGCATCACACCTCTGTCATTTTCTGTCCACAGTTTATTTTCCAATCTGTCCTCTGCCCGTCCTTCCTTTTTAAAGGGCTCTATTCCCCAGACACGATCTGAGCCGGCCCACCGACTCTCTAGGCTTCTACCTCACTGCTCCATATCATGCCTCAGCACTTCCCGTCCTCTGATCCCTGACAAACTGTGACACACAATATTTAGTCAGCACACAAAACACCTCAACATTACACCCATCACTCACATCCGATGTATAACGACAGCATGTGTTTTTCTTTTTCATCTCAGGAATTTTCCTGAGTGGATGATTGCACACTCTCACCATTTGCGAGTGCTCATCTAACTTGATTATATAAAGATTGCATAACATTAAGTTCTCTGCATCGTTTGCGTGCATTAACCGATACTCACTTTTCATCTCTTGCTGCCCTTTTCCTGTCGAGCTGCAATCATCCGACCACCTAATCTTTCAGGGCTGTGTAAATAATGTGTTTTTCACAAGCAGCAGATAAAAGACAGCGAGCATGTGTGCAGGCATCACAACCTCACTGCAGAGAAGACCCGACTGTCTGTCACTTTGGACAGAGTGTTTCAAAAGACCTCTGCACTAGGGCGCAGCGCAAGTCCCTGCAGGCTGAAGTGACAGAAGGTGCTCGCACCAGTCGCTTAAAAGCTCAGCAAGGAAAAAAGAAGAACTCAACTCAACTTAAAATAAGCTGATGAGATGGTATAAATGGACTGTAAACTAACAGTTGTCCTTTAAGTGGGAAATTAGACACTTGATGGTCAGTGCTGAGTGTAGAAAATAAAAGCTTTCTTGTCAAAGGACACCACATCTGTGTGTTGGTTAAGTTAGTTGTATTTTTACATTTTACCACAGCTTGAACTGGTTAAAAACCTAAACGGTCAAATCAGAACATGAAAGAGCCAAGGGTTTTAGAAGATGGACTAAATTCACATCCAAGTCTGTGCAGATAAAAGACTTCAGAAGGAAAGACGAGGACTTTTTCTTACTTACACTTTCAAAGCACATCCATCGCCCAATTTGTATTGAGTCCGAGCCCTGGCTGCAGATTTCTTTGGGTACCCACTGGTGCTCAGGGAAACAGCAGATCAGGAGATGTCTCTCAAGCACCTTAAACATAAAAGCACCTGAGAAGCATACTATAATTACTTTATGGATCTTTTTTGTGGAGTAGAATCAGAGAGCCACTATTAGTTATTAGAATAGGAAAAGTCATTAGTTCATCTCATTAGAGTCACAATTACCTGGTGGAGGGAGAGAGGATGATGGATTACATATCATATATCACTGCTCCAAGGTCTCCAAAGAGGGATTTGCATTGCGGACTCTAATCACATTATGGGCCATTATCTAAAATCATCTTCAGAATGAAACCATGTGCTGTGTTTGAACTGATCTCATATGGGTTCACTGACAGAAACATAAGCTGTGATACGCTGTTTGAGGACTTGAAGTTGTTCCCACGTTCAAAAGTTTCCCTTGCATCAATTTTCAGTTTAAAATTAGATTTTGAAAAGTGTTTTTCATTTCAAAGGACACTGCAAAGATAATGTATATATATATATCAAATATATGTCCCTCCTCAGAGAGCATGCCAGACAAAATCTGTCTCTGCATCGAACCCTGTCTCAGTAAATGTTTACACATCATACAGTGTCATGCTGCTGCACCCTTGTTACCATGGCGTACATGCAGCACATCGGGCATGCAAGTCTCGGTCATCTGTTCGAGACAGATAATTCCTCGTTCAATGAAAAGTGGACCTCACAGGAAACCATTAATTAGCTCAGTCTGATTACAACTGACACTGCTGATGCACCCTTCAAGTTACTTTAAAAGAAATACTGACAGCACATCAGCGTGACCTACGAAAACACTAACAGGTAGGCACATGGCGCACACAGTTATAATATCAAGCCTGAGGAAGCAGCTATTTACATACATGATTTGGAATTTAAACACTGAACGCACGAATGAGAAAAACTCCCAAAGTGTCACTTACAACTAAGGAGTATTGTTTGTTTTTTTCTATACAACAAGCATTAAGTTTAAAAACATGTAAACAAAAAAATCCATACTCACTGCGCTCTCAAATCAGTTCCTCTGCAGCTGTTAGTTTGCTGAAGAAGCCTGAAGGCGATGAGAAGAATGTACATGAGGGAAAATGTGAAGTGTATTTTCAGGCACTGCTGCTACCTCCTTCAACTCTGGTCCATCTATGCAAAGGCACTGGGCTTGTGGAGTACGAGAACGCTATTTGATAATCATGAGCAACAGGCTGCCTCCCCTCCTCTCGCCCTCCCTCCCTCGTTCCCTCCTTCCCTTTCCTTTTCCCTCGACTCTCGCTTTCTCTCTCGAATCCTTCTTCCTCCCCTTCCTCGAGCGCTGACATCAGAAGTGGGATGTGCCATTATACCAAAACCTTTTGAGAGAAATCCATGGCAACCACCATCTAGAAAGAGCCGTACTTCCCCTTCACCTTTAAAATGAGAATAATCACTGTCTTTTGATTGTAGACTCACACAAAGGTTTATATTTGTCCAGTGGGTTACTTGGCTGAGGGAGGAGGGGAGGGCCGGTTGTAGGCTGGCTCACACTCACCAGGGTGTCCAATTTTAGACAAGTGGTGGGAAATGTTAACATGAAGTATGATGATGAGGTGGAACGCATGGCTCATACTGAGAATGTTCATTGCAACCGGAGCAAATGTATATATGCAATTTTCCTTTATTTTTTTTTCTTAAATAAATACTTGTTTTGAATTGCCTTTGGATGATAATGCCAAGTTTTAGCAGCATATAACCACCAGAAGTGAAAGCCAAACATCATCAATAAATCTGTAAAAATAATAAACAAAGAGACTGAGGAAATGAAATCCAAAAGAGTAAACAACATAAAATCAATCCATTCTGATTTATTTAGTTCTGCTATATGGTACCTCCACTGAGAATGATCACAAAACCTATTATCCCTTATTTATCTACTTAAATGGAAACTGCAGAAGTAAAGATATATCCACATGTGACAAGTCAATCTCAGCATATTATTCCCCCTTCGGTTCTGTTATGACCCCATAATGGTGAAAAAAAAAATAAATGTGCACATTTTTTTGTATGTAAGAGTCCAATTTTGTTCCTCAGTCAGCGGTGTGTGACTGCAGTGTGTAAAAAGTACTATTATTTTATGGTTGTGCTCAGTATGTTTTATTCAAAAAGACATATTGGAAGGAAAAGCGTCAGGTGTAATTCCTGTGAGCTATTGTGTCTCAGAATAGAGTTGTTAGAGCTGCTGTTAGATGGGTGACTGAAGGCAACTAAAGATTGTGATACAGTCCTGGAATGGAAATAACACACTCACAACATTTCCTAGAAAGAAAAAGAGCCAGAAATCCCTGTGGCCAAAAAAATCATAATATCCTCATAATAACCCCGCCTTCTACAATGCCGATCTCATACTGAGGGGCATAAGAGATATGTCTCCTCTCAAAACAAACAAACAAGGTTAAATGATTATCATCTCTGTGCGCTGTTGCAATCCAGACTGCACGTCAGTTTACACAGAACCAATCCACCGTAGCAAACCAGAGTATTGTGTGTTATGTGGAGATGTTATATTGGTTTCACTGGTAAAAATAAATAATTGAAATGGGTATATATTTGTTTTTAGTTAAGTTGCCTAATAATTATGCACAGTAATAGTCACCTGCACACACAGATATCCCCCTAAAATAGCTAAAACTAAAAACAAACTAAAAACTACTTCCAAAAACATTCAGCTTTGATATTAATGAGTTTTTTGGGTTCATTGAGAACATGGTTGTTGTTCAATAATAAAATTATTCCTCAAAAATACAACTTGCCTAATAATTCTGCACTCCCTGTATGAAGAATGTCAGGTTTATTGATTAAGCAAATTCCAAACAAGATGCACGGTCTAAATGTGTTTGCAAAAAAAGGCAGATCATACATGACAGGAGCAAGGGTGTTACCCACACTAAAAAAAGGTCAACTAAAAACACAAAACGGAGAAGGTAGTACAGCTAAAAGGAATCAAAGAAGAAGGAATAAAAAGGAATAATGACACTAGATTTTAAAATAAGCAGACCGCAATGAATGAATGTGATTTAAAATTGACTCTCAGTATAGTGAGGAGACATTTGTTTGACTGAGTGTTTATTCAGTGACATTGTCAACAATGGAGGAAACTAAGCCAGTCATATAAAAATCCATTACAAGTATGTCGAGCAGTGCTGGAAGAACATTTTATAGTTTCACTGGGGGATTTTTAACACCTGCTTTTGTAAATCCAGGAAAGCAGCATTACAGCAATCTTTACTGGTAATAAATGTTTGAACCCCTTTTCAGACTTTAGTCTGCTTTTAGTTATCTAAATCTCGCAGATATCAACATCTATCATTCACTCGTATGTTTTGTGGCTTTACATAGTTTACAAGTATGCAAGAGTTTACAAAGGAGTGAATCTGGTGCCTTAAGCCTTGAGACCTACCTAAAGAGTCTCTGATTCATCCTCATTTACCTGTATTTTTTCCATCACTAGTCATACACAGCTATTTTATTTTATTTTATAAAACTTAGCGAATGAATTCTATAAAACTGACCCAAGTCAAAGCATAGAGAAAATCATCCAGCGTAGAAAAAGCTGTGTTTCTTCAAAAATGAACATTTATTCTGTTGGATCTATTTGGCACAGATGCTTACGTCATTAACAGACTAACACGGTCACCTTTAGGGCTATGCTGCTAAAAATATGTGTGTGTTGCAGTCTTTGTCTGCAGAGCATTTTTATTTTCCCATTAAAGACAGCCTGTTGTTTTTTATGACTAAGTCTTAATATATGCAGATATTGGCTTGACACTTGAGTGGGCCAGTTTATGGGTGCTAGGAGAGCTCCAGCTATGCTGCAGCGCTCAAACAAGGGGCCTAAATAGATTCTGAAATCACAGTAGCAACAAATCCACATTTGTTGGATTTGCAATTATTAATTATTAATCAAAGTATATTAGGATTGAGACACACTGTGCTTTCTCATACATACAGTGGGGCAAAAAAGTATTTAGTCAGCCACCGATTGTGCAAGTTCCCCCACTTAAAATGATGACAGAGGTCAGTAATTTGCACCAGAGGTACACTTCAACTGTGAGAGACAGAATGTGAAAAAAAAATCCATGAATTCACATGGTAGGATTTGTAAAGAATTTATTCGTAAATTAGGGTGGAAAATAAGTATTTGGTCACCTCAAACAAGGAAAATCTCTGGCTCTCACAGACCTGTAATGTCTTCTGTAAGAAGCTTTTCTGTCCCCCACTCGTTACCTGTATGAATGGCACCTGTTTGAACTCATCATCTGTATAAAAGACACCTGTCCACAGCCTCAAACAGTCAGACTCCAAACGCCGCCATGGCCAAGACCAAAGAGCTTTCGAAGGACACCAGGAAAAGTATTGTAGACCTGCACCAGACTGGGAAGAGTGAATCTACAATAGGCAAGCAGCTTGGTGTGAAAAAATCAACTGTGGGAGCAATCATCAGAAAATGGAAGACATACAAGACCACTGATAATCTCCCTCCATCTGGGGCTCCACGCAAGATCTCATCCCGTGGGGTCAAAATGATCATGAGAACGGTGAGCAAAGATCCCAGAACCACACGGGGGGACCTGGTGAATGACCTGCAGAGAGCTGGGACCACAGTAACAAAGGTCACCATCAGTAACACACTACAACGGCAGGGAATCAAATCCCGCAGTGCCAGACGTGTTCCGCTGCTGAAGCCAGTGCATGTCCAGGCCCGTCTGAAGTTTGCCAGAGAGCACATGGATGATACAGCAGAGGATTGGGAGAATGTCATGTGGTCAGATGAAACCAAAGTAGAACTTTTTGGTATAAACTCAACTCGTCGTGTTTGGAGGAAGAAGAATGCTGAGTTGCATCCCAAGAACACCATACCTACTGTGAAGCATGGGGGTGGAAACATCATGCTATGGGGCTGTTTTTCTGCCAAGGGGACAGGACGACTGATCCGTGTTAAGGACAGAATGAATGGGGCCATGTATCGTGAGATTTTGAGCCAAAACCTCCTTCCATCAGTGAGAACTTTGAAGATGAAACGAGGCTGGGTCTTCCAACATGACAATGATCCAAAACACACCGCCCGGGCAACAAAGGAGTGGCTCCGTAAGAAGCATTTGAAAGTCCTGGAGTGGCCTAGCCAGTCTCCAGACCTCAACCCCATAGAAAATCTGTGGCGGGAGTTGAAAGTCCGTGTTGCTCGGCGACAGCCCCAAAACATCACTGCTCTCGAGAAGATCTGCATGGAGGAATGGGCCAAAATACCAGCTACTGTGTGCAAACCTGGTAAAGACCTATAGTAAGCGTTTGACCTCTGTTATTGCCAACAAAGGTTATGTTACAAAGTATTGAGTTGTATTTTTGTTATTGACCAAATACTTATTTTCCACCTTGATTTACGAATAAATTCTTTACAAATCCTACCATGTGAATTCATGGATTTTTTTTTCACATTCTGTCTCTCACAGTTGAAGTGTACCTCTGGTGCAAATTACTGACCTCTGTCATCATTTTAGGTGGGGGAACTTGCACAATCGGTGGCTGACTAAATACTTTTTTGCCCCACTGTATGAGCAGCAGGCACCGGGTGACTTAGTATGGAACATCATCCAAATATGATACAATAAGAGCTAAATAAAACAAGAATTGGATGCTTAAACTGGATGTTTAGTGAAGTGTTTTCATCAAGCCAGCACTGGCAGTGATTGTGTCTACAGGTGTTCACTTGCTGATTGCTGATTGCTAATTGCTGATACACTTTTAACCTTTTTGTTGAGAATTTATGTACTCTCTGAAATTACACCTCTTCATCACTTCTCTCAATGATTATTATTTTCACCTTGGTTTACTGATTTAAGGGTTGAATTTCCACCCTTCATTGAAGACACTCTGAACCCCTAAAAGTACCTAAAAATAAAATGCAGACCTCAAAGGCAACTTTATCTCCAAATTTTTACAGATAATGAATAGTGACTTCCTGATAGTATCATAGGATCATTAGATACCACACATGATAAAATATAAAAGGGACCTTTTAGGCTGGGTACATGTGAGGAAATTAATCACTTTCTTGCACAGTATTAAAGCTACACCCAAATGGCATGCTGTGTCTCAAATTTTGTACTTCCAAACTTGCATGTGCTATTTTAAGTGTATGCGCATGTTAAAACTGACAAGTACAGTATCAGGCATTATCACTTCACATCTTGTCACAATATTATGCATGTTTAATTTATCTTCAAAGGTTTTAATCAGTGCAGCGTCTCACTTTCATTTTTAGAGAAAATTGTTGTAGGCAGACGCACATCTGCTAATTAAAGCTGAGTAGAAAAAGAGATATTAGAAGTTCACTCAACAAAACTGAAGCAGAAAATTATTCTACAGTCTGTTCCTCACAGCGAGTCATGTTATTTGTTCCAAAACACATTAATGGCACCAGCATGATTGAGAATCCCATTTCAGTCAGTTTGTCTATCTATCATCATGCTTTGCATATTTACCTTCATTCATTTCCTGATGTTGGTGATGTATGTGAGACTTCTGCAGTTTTATGTTTATACATCTACTGGAACTGAAGTTCAGGTAGCATCTTCCCTTTCTATCTTAGACATCCGACATTGCACTTCTAATTAGGATGAGTCTTCGGCAAAAGTGGTTGATGTGAAAAGCACTCCAAAGTTCTGATTACTCTGCAAAGTGAAATAAACTCAGCGCTTTCTGTCAAGTCAGGAAGTTTTTC
This sequence comes from Astatotilapia calliptera, assembly GCF_964374335.1. Taxonomy (NCBI): domain Eukaryota; kingdom Metazoa; phylum Chordata; class Actinopteri; order Cichliformes; family Cichlidae; genus Astatotilapia; species Astatotilapia calliptera. Next base: position 6,379,892 of record NC_137441.1, read on the forward strand.
TTACTCACAGCTATGAAATGATGCTTTGTGAATAATGTCTTTAAAGTGTGGCCGCAGTGGTCTTAAGCAGCAGGGTAAAGCTGGGGCACCACACTCATTATTTCCCTCAAGGATAATTGACCTCAAGGACACGATCACTCAGACTGCCCGGCACATAAGAATTGACTCGTACCCACAATAACTGTGAAGATGGAGCCACTACGTTTCAAGAGTTAAATATCGATTTTATAAAAGCTTGTGGTTCTAAAGAATAAAGCCTGCTGGTAATTATTTAAATGTGTCCAAGCGTCTCTGCATTTATCCACGGGCATTTTAACATTGAACTGCTACAGGGTACTAAAAGCCTTTCGGCCACTGTTTGGCTCGACAGTTTCAACTATGAAGGGAAAAAGAGGAAAAGATACTCTGTGGGAGGCATTCTTTGAACATGAAAGATCTTTATTTCCATTCAAACAAAACAAACAAGCCGTCTTACTCGCACAACTGCATTGTTTCAACAGCCGCTCTTTCCCTTTTCATTGCCAACAGAGTACCCAAAATGGCTTTGCTTTTTTTAAACAGTCCTTTCAAATAGTTGATGCTGGTCATGTAGCGGTCCTGGTGACACTAATTTAAAAAATCCTCTGCAGTTTGAGTTCGACAAAGGCCTTGAAGCTAATGAGAATCACACTCATTATCTCTGGTTATTACCAGTTTTGACTAAATTGCAACATACTCGAGGTATTACTGTTTGGGCTTCTCATAATAATGCTCTGTATGATCTATCCAGCCTTGCATAATTTAAGATACTGAATGCGAGTAGGTGAGATAAATGAGAGCGGTCGTCTAATTTTCTCATTAGTTGACCTGTTGTGGCGGGATAAGAACGTTTCTCTGGAAGAATTAGCCTGAAGGTTTATGAAGCCAGTGCAACAAGGTGAGATACAATCTGCCGCAGTGGTTACATTATTGAAAGAAATATTCAGATCATTTAACAACATTTGCCAACAAAAGAAAGCTAAAAAAAATCCATGTCTTCTAGGAAGAATTTTAAGGTAAAAATGTGTCACATTAGGACTAAAATATTGTTCTTCAAGACTAAATATAAATAATATACACTATATGGATAAATATATTGGGGAATACCTTCAACTTTGTTCAGCCCCCTTGCTGCAAGTGTATCAAATCAATCACCTGTAAATGCAGTCTGCTGTGTATTAGTCCTTTGAAAGAGTCCTCACTGCAGTACGTCAGCTCCTGAAACATCTTCTCTCCCCAATTTTTGTAAGTTGTATAACTGCAAAGAGGAAGTGTTTAGGAACTACCACGTAAAGTAAAGGCGTCTGGTCAGTGTTTGCTGAGGATGCATAAGTGTGGAAAAGTCACCAACGATCTGTAGCATTAACATCGGCACACAGACTTTGTGCCTTCATGCATACATATGCTAATATATGAAGCCACTATTTTTTAAATACTTAATGTAAATATCTTAATGCAGTAGTTCACAATATTTGGGCCTCGCTGAGAGCACACACGATAAATCTGTTGGGCTGTAGAGTTATTACAGTTTTTTGAGGTCTCAAGAATTATTGAAATTAATCTTATAAATCTTAGAAGTTTAGTGAGTGTTAACAGTTTCAACAGTATATCTTTGGTGAAACCACAACAACTGCAACCTGATTACTGCAAGCCAAAATGGCTGGGATCCACTGACTAAATCTTTAGTTTTACAAACGTATGTTTGATTCAATGAAATCACAAGTCACAGTGTATTTCTACTACTTGACGTAACATATTTTATGTAATAAATATTCTCTGTTGATAATTGCATGGACAGTAGCTTATAAACAGATGGATATTTTTCAGGATTTGACAAAAAGCAGTCCAAAATGTGATTTCGCCACCAAAGAATCGCAGCTGTGTCTGTTTGACTGAGATCACTCATAAGTCTTTGCAACTTGGCAGCGCAAGTGTCAATATTGTAACTTCTTTGAGTGTGAGAAAATGGTAAAGATGACCTCAGTATGTGCTGAAACAAAAGAAGAGAGAGGAAAATTAATATACAATAGACCAGGGCCAGCTGTCACAGGGTGGACGAGTATGAACACAATTTATGACAGTGTGTAAATGTGTGGGAGGTCTCTGTGACCCCAGCCTACTTTCCACAGCTAATGGGTCACACAGTTTTTTCAAACAATGCACTGTTAATGGTTTTTACATGTAAAAAACATGCAGTCTTCCACTAATGGCTGCACATTGTAAGCACCTTTGGTTACACAAGACGCTACTGATCAATATGGGAATTGAACTGCCTATTAATTAGTATTTATTTAAGCTAACTTGCAAGCAATTATTATAACTTCTGTTAAAACACTGACTCCACCTGGGTTTAAATCTACCATCTGGGCCTGTGTAGTACTTCAGACTCCTCCCTCAGCCCAAAGACATGCAGTTAGCGGGGTTAAGTTAATTGATGACTCTAAATTGCCCATAGAAGTGCGAATGGTTGTCTGTTTCTCTGTGTTAGCCCTGCTGACGGCTGCTTTGGTACATGTGGTTTGTGGAAGGTGAGTCATCCATCTTCACAAACAGACCTTTTAAAACAAGACAACAGATAAGCTAAATATAACAGAGAGAAAGGAATTGAAAAAGAAACAATATACACATAACGTAAGATATAAAAGCTAAAATGACCACACAGTAAGCCATATAATTTTTCAGATAACTGCATTAAAACACACCATCTTTCTGCACGGGTTTGCACGAGTCCATAACATATAAAATCATCAACCTGGATGCTCTAAAAACTGCATGTTTCAAAATAACCCAAGGATTTATTTCAAACCCTTTTTTGGCAGATGTAATGGTCCATCTGTTGAGTAAAATAGTTTGGATAGTTTCTAAAATTTGAGCTCAGCTTGAACAGCTTCCTCTCAAAGTAATGCTCTATTAAGCAGGATAACAAAGACTCTGGTGAGCACACAGTGGGCTTAAAAGGCTTAAAAGCAGCCAGAGCACACCGAGGTTGGTGGTAAAAATATGATCATTTATCAGATTCAAGTGCATGGTTTTAAATTATCTTGAGCAGCGGAAAAGTATTATCAACCTATTGGATATGTTAAAACAACCTCTGACAACCTCTCGCCCGACTCACACCTGACTATAAACACCTCTCCAGATTCTGCAGTTAAGGATCGCAGCGTTAATTTACGTATGTGATTGAAAATATCTCTAGTAGACTGACAGTTATGTAATTTTACACTTTGCATCGTATCAGATATCGTTATTCCAACGCCCGTATTCAACTTTATATACACCTTGACAGATGGACCCCTGCCTCCAGTTTTATTGCTTTTTTAATAGAAAGATTAGATTGGAAGCGAAGAAACCACAAGAACATCTCCGACTGAAACAAAAGTGAGATTAATTGCTTTCCAAAGTGAACACAATACTTTTCAAAGTTTTAAATGATCTCAACCACAGAGTAAAGATAAGCTCAGCTCTTGGAACCACATTATACGAGGACCACTTTTTATTAAACATCATTAATCATTTACTAACTAGTCATTGTGGAAGCACACATTACAGAGAGTAGAAAAGAAATAAACAAATAAATATGGTCTTAAATCGATGTGATGGCATGCTGGTGTAAGGATCATGATTAGAAACTAATGCACTTCAGTTGGAAGCATGTCTCATGACAACACTATGGCAGTTATCGCAACTCTCTCTCAATTAGAGTGTAGAGCACACGAGGAAAGGACTAAGCACATCCCACAGCACTGCAGGCTTTCAGCACAACTACAGAGAGGTTTACGATGACCTTTATCATTTTTAATTTTTTGCAGGAACTGACGGCGGCTCCCGGGCCTGACTGATCCCCATGTACCAAATAGAAGTGAAGAAGTTAAAGAATTGAAAGGGGAGGGAGCTTTTTAACACATTACCCCCACATGAGCATAATTACTCTAATGAAAAAACATTTATGCGCAACAATTTTCTCTCATTTTATACATTTTATACATGAATTCTAGTATATATTTTTTTTTCTTATTTCTCAGTGACAGTACTGAACATTTTTGTGCCTGGCTTCATAGCATAACAAAGCAGGGAGCTTCACAAAATAAAGTAGTGAACCAGCTCAAATAGTTTCCCAAGCAGCAAGCTCGTCATTTCCTTTCTCAAACGACACAGGCCATTAACCAGGACCTGAAACAGAGGAAACAAAAGCCTCTTATTATGCAACTAAGTGTAAGGAGTGCACAATTCTCATGGAAAGTCCAATATGTGTACATGGCTCTTAGAAATCATAGGAACATAACCTTGTATCACTTTGCATTGAGTATATAATAACACACTGATGCACAGGGTTTAAAAGCTGAAGAAGCACATTTTATTAGACACTGACCATTAGACAGGATATCTGTAAATGGATTTTTTGCAAAGAATTTAGAGGAATACTTTTAAAGCACAGAAACCTCCCACAGTTGGAAGCATTGCCCCTGCTCTTTAGTCTCTCAGTATGACTAAGCAGACCTTTGTGTCCTCTCACCAACGCTAGACATTTTCTTAGCCAGGTAAACAGACCTGTGAAGGTGAAAAGAGGAAGTTTAACAGTTTCTTCTGAGTCTCTTTGATCATGTCTTCAGAGGAAAATCAATGACGGGATCGTGGCATTTGAAGACTTTTGGTAGCAGAAGGATGGTAAGCTAACAAATTTAAAATAAACAGAACGAGCATGTGCAGTGAGACGGGAAAACTACTCTCTTAGTGCTGCCTTTGGTATAAACATTGATTTTTAAATTCAAGTCACACACTGCTCAAAGTGAAACCATCTCCCCTTCACAGAAAAATACATCCGTACATCATATCACTTTATAACCTCCACTGATTAACAGCTGCCATGTAACCCTCACATTCTGCAGTGGTAAATTTGATATGCAATTTACATGTCACTTTTCACTTGGCGGGCTGATAGGGGAGTATTGCAGCGCAAATCTTACTGAAAGTCCAAAGTGAGACGTCTTCTGTCAGTCAGGGGAGAGAACAACCTGCTCAAGCTGAACATGACAGTTGGATGACTCTAACCCACTTGAAGCCCTGTCAAAGACTCATTGAGCCACTTTATTATTATTATTTATTTGTTCAATATTCGTTCACGCACATATTTGATCATCACATGGATGGAACTCATACATTTACATTTAAATGTGTAGATTTGGTCAAGATGACCTGCTGACGTTCAAACCAAACATCCAAATGAAGGATGCTAAATATGCTGCTGTAATATTTTGGAAAGCGTGGATTTACTGGGAGTTCGCTAAAGTTTACAGAGAATCGTCTGAAGAAGGGGGAAATAACCAGCGAGCAGCAGTTTTATTTGTGAAAATGCCTTGTTGTTGCCAGATGTCAGAGGGGAATGGCTAAACTGCTTTAAGCTGAGAAAGGAAAAAGTAATCACTACTTACAAGCAACTATGCAGAGCATCTTTGAACACATAGATCAAACCATGAAGCAGATGGGCTAGAGCAGTGTTTGCTCTAGCCCATCACATTAGAAAGATCACACGGCACACCACCAAACAAGAAATGTCACAAAAAGGATATTGACCTTTTGGCACGCACCAGGTATAGTGGAATTGGCTCTGTTTGTCCCCAGTATACCCCCAGTATTTTTTGCTTTCTTCTGACCACAACTCATGCTAGGGCCTTCATCTCAGTCAGAATTTTCTCCAGGACCAGGTCAGACTGACTACTTTTTCTTTTCAAATATTTATCCATTGCTATTACGTACTGCGTTGTCTCACTCCCAGCATGACTATTATGTAATTTCTTCTGCGTCTTCTTCTGTTTTACTGGCAGTTGGCAATCCATTTAATTAGAGCAGGTAGTTGTACTGCCCTCTAGTAGAAGAGAAGGTAATTGTTCTGCCCATTACTCACACTTCTCGCTTAGATTACTAATCAGGTGGAACCAAATAATCTTCAATGGCACACCTGACCATTTCTCACAGCACACCTATGTGCCACGGCACAGTGGTTGGGAAACACTGGGCTAGAGCAACAGAAGACCACACCGGGTGCCACTCCTGTCAAGTATGACTGGAAAACTGTGATTACAGTTCACAAGGGCTCACCAGAACTGGACAATAGAGGTTTGGAAAAACATTGCCTGTCCTGAGTGTTTCTGCTGAGACATGGTTCCATCCTGGCTTGCATCAGTGGCTCAGGTTGTTGGTTCTTGGCACACTTTGATGCAACTTTAGTAGCAACTAAGCATAAAGTAGCCTACCTGAGTATTGTTACAAATCATGTCCATACCTTTCTGACCTAACTATACAAATCTTTTGATGGCTGTCTCCACCAGTATAATGCAACATGTCATTGCACTCAAATGCCCTCCACAGTCAATGTATCTCTATGGGACAATCACATCATGGACATGCAGCTGACAAATCTGCAGCAACTGTGTGACTGTCCTATCAATATGGACCAAAACTCTCAGAAATATTTGTAGCACCTTGTTAAAATTATGCCACAAAGAATTACGTGGTTGTGAAGGCAAAAGTGGGTCTAAACTGTACCTACTGGCAACTGAGTGTATATGTACCTGATACACAGCACAGTACCTCTAGGAATAATTAAATCTAAGTGCCTAATTAAAGATCTGCAAACCCTCTGCGAGTCCAGTAAGTAGGGTAATTTCTCTCAGATTAGATTTGTTTCAGATTAATTTTACAAATTAAATTAATCATTTTCCCCGTAAGTACCATGCAGTAACATAAAGCATTATTTCATTTCTAATTATAAAACTGAGAAAAGCTATGGATTGTGACAGGTTAGAAAAACACCATCTGAACTACTGAATGACTTTTGTTTAATTAAAGATAAGCTTGGTGATTATGTGTTAAACAAATATGTCTGTAAATGGGAACACACTCACCTTGAAGTCAGTTTGAAAAGTGAAAATATTGCTTACAAATCATAGATTAGCTCTGCTGACTTCCAGTTATTATTTATTCCTTCTGTAGTCATGCAGGAGTAAAGTCGCTGTGTGATAACAGAATTATTAGATTGGTATTAAGTTCAGTTAATTTTTTAAATGTAGAAATGCTTTTTTTGTCAAAGAAATCTGTGAAACGACAGAAGAAAAACAACAAAAGAATCGTGTTAGGAATTCATTACAGCTTCACTGTGAGATCGCAATTGTAATATAACTTTATTCTTTGTGTTTGAAGCTTTTGTATTAGCAATAATACACATTTTAAAATAAATTGCCCAGAATTCACAAGACCTTATAAAACCGACATGACACTGTGAGGATATGTAAGAATCCAGCACTGGGGAGCTAGCTGCAGCTGTTTGATGACAGAGTGCAATTATATCACGCCTTCACATAACACAGAGTCGAAAACACAGACACCATGGTTCTGTCATAGCCTCTGTATTGGCAGCACACATGGCCATAAGTCAGGAGCTCACAATTGGGCACCAATAATAGCAAAGTGTCAAAGCCAAGCAAATGATTAACCCGAGATGATGCGTTTGTTGTTACAGAATAATGATTTCTGCTTTCATCACTGTGTTATTAGCTGCATTTTTGCTGTGGACGAACTGTTTTTTCTCTTCCCAGAGAATTATTCTCCTCTCCAGAGAATAAATGTTCAGTGTGACCCGCATAACCTTATCCATAATTCCCCTAGTCCCCTAGAAGGCTAATGCTAGCACTGGAACTTCTGTTAATGCAATGCCATTAGTGGGCTAATATACAGAAAGAAACATCAGAATTGTGTATACAGTACTGTTTATGCTAAAACTGTTTCCAGTGAAGTAAATTATGAGGAAATGTTAGAATATATGGCCCTATTAGAGATAATTGTCAAGTGTTCCACAACTGCAAAAATTATTACAAGATTATTGCAGCAAGCCAGATTTTAACCCCAGTAACGCCAAGTGTATCATATTTGACACACGGGTTTTTTGTGAGTTTTTGAAATCTCTCCATCATCAGTGTGATTTTGTTGTCCCCTGAAAAACCTAAACTAATTCTACAATACCATAAATTGGATAAAACTGCCAGATGTAGACATTTTTCATGTCGTGTTACAGATGGAAAACCCCATTCGGAACTAATAACACTAATGAACCATGCTTCCCGACATTGCTGTGTAACTGTCAGAGTTAATATGATTTGAATGTTAGTTTCAGGATGTGATGTGTGAAGCAGGCAGATTTAGGACTTGGAAGCATGACTAAACTTAAAGGCAGCTTTATTTTTGGGCAGAGACAGAACACAAGGAACTTAACTAGGACGCTATAAATGAAATACTGGACACAAAACTAGAGGAGAGATGAGAGAGATCAGAACATACGATAAGGGGAAACAGAAAGCTTAAATGTACATGATGTAATCAGAGAGATGGAACACACCTGGGAACACAGGTGAACTAAATCAGAGTAACAACAGGGGAAGCAAAACTGAACACAACACACACTGGACAAGAAACAAAATCAAAATAAATCAACAACAGGGACAGACCCAGAGTTCAGACATACCAACTTGGCACAGGGAGGAAAGTACCCCAAACACAGAGACGAGATTCAATTCAATTTTATGTATACAGTGCCAAATCACAACAACAGTTGCCTCAAGGTGATTTATATTGTAAGGTAGACCCTACAATGATATATACAGAGAAAAACCCAACAGTGAAATGACCACCTATCCGGTTGTTCAGTGATGACGCGACGAATCCTACTTCCGGGCCTAAAGTAGTCTGCGTTTAATATGGCTTTTGTGTTGTTAGCATGTTTAATGTTATGTATTTTCTTCTATTTGATCTCAAAAAGCTCCTAAAACAGTCAGTGATCACTGTTGACCTCCCTCGGCTTTTATTACCGCTAATCATTTATTTAAGCTCAGTTTTTAAAACCTTAGGATGTAACTACAGCCCAGCCCATGCAGCAGTATATGAATGACTAACCTCGTATTGTGGATGGATTATCTCAGTTGTTCTCCTGGCTGAAGTTTGGTCCTTTTACAGCATCCTGCCATGCGATTACATTTGTTCCTAACCACCGAGAACACTCACGTTAACTTTTATCGAGTGGAAAAAAAGTTAGCTTGTTTATATTATGCTAACATAGCTGTGTCGCTAGCGGTCACGTAGCACATCATTATATACCAGCTAGCCAAACTTCAGTAACCCTACAAACGTCACTGCTGTTTAGTTTTCTGTCTTCATTTATGTTGGAAGTGATAGCAGAGCTGTACGTTTTAATTTGTTTCCAACACCCCGCAGTCAGGACATGCTATATTGTATTTAGATAGAAGCTAGCGAGCTAACTTCCTGCTAACTTCTAACTCCGTTAAATGTCATAAATTCCGTTTTCATGGATGCCTGGATGTTAAACTCAATTGTCACACCTGGTAGAGCAGAACGCTGATCATTTTATTAAAGATGAAAGACTTTAGACAATTTTTCAGCTCTCAGTAATGCCATAGTGATCGTTTGATATATGGACCTGCAGCGGCGTTTAGGCCCAGACACGGCTAGTGACATCAGACTGAACAACCGGATTAGCAAGCACTTTGGCGACAACGGGAAGGAAAAACTCCCGTCCAACAGGAAGAAACCTACGTCACAACCAGGCTCAGGGAGGGGCGGGGCCATCTGCTGCGACCGGTTGGGGTGAGAGAAGGAAGACAGGATAAAAGACATGCTGTGGAAGAGAGACAGAGATTAATAACAGGTATGATTCAATGCAGAGAGGTCTATTAGCACATAGTGAGTGAGAAAGGTGACTGAAGAAGAAATACTCAATGCATCATGGGATAAGGCTGGATAAGGAGATAAGACTCATTTAACAGTACAAAGACAAGACAGAGAAAACAAGATAGGTAAGGGGACACGACAGGAGAGCCAGGCAGGGACCACTAAAAATAACTAAACAGATGAGACAAGGACAGACACAGGAACAAAGGCTGATAAGTAAAACAGCCAAATTTCCTTATGGATTACTAAAGTATTCGGATTCTGATGGTGTGACAGAAGAGGATGCTGATCATAGGATGAGATGAAGGCAGATGATTCACTGTGGCGACTGCTTAAAAGGAGCAGCTGAAAAGCGAAGAAGAAAAAGACTTTTTATTTCTGAGTAATGAAAACAGATGAAGTCATGCTTTACCGGAAAACTGCAATCAAGTGAGAACACACACCCATCCACACAGTCAAAGGCCAAGAGACCAATAAGTAGAGAGGCTGAGGTCACAATAGTTTTTCACTGCAGCTTCATATTAAATAAGCATTACACTTTGAAAATGCTGTTGACAGTCACAGAGTTATTATGCTTTCTGACTCTGGGGACACCTTGGATCCACTTTTTAATATAAGTTTACCTCTTAGTAGCCACTGTGTCTGGATTTCATTTTAATTTCTCTTTTGTCCATTAAAAATATGTATGGAGGGATGACAGTGAGCTACTTTAAGAAATGAAATGGACATGCAATGGAAATTTCAGCCAGCTTCACCCTGGGTTCTCTTATGTTTAACTTGAATGGACTGGAGAAACACCAGAGAGGTTCAGCAACAAGGAATCGATGGAGCTTATAAAAGAGTGTTTAACCCTTTAAGACCTACCATAGAACCAAGTCCGCCAGAGCTTATATTATATTTTTACATGTTGTAGAGCCATTTTTGGGAGCATTTCAAGTTGCTATACATCAATACAACCATTACAGCCTAAATTTTAATAATATGCATGCATTAAGTGCATAGTAATTACATAAATTGCAAAAAAGTGCAATAAACGACAAAAAAATTTAAAATCGTTATATATATTTCTAGTTAGAGAAATTTAAGAGGCTTATCCCTCAAAACTGTAAATACAAAAAAGTTGCACAAACTAGTTTCCCACCACAGGAAATTTATTTTGAGTGTCTTCATAGTTTTGTTTTTGAAATACACCAATTTCTATACACTGCAGGAAAAACGAAAATAAATATTATAGTGCAAATTTGCAAAAAAGCAGCATATGCATCAAAATAAACTATTTCCAGCAGTGCAATATGAGTCCTAAGCATCCCAGAAACGACACAGAAAGTCATAAAGTCAAACATAACTTTTAAAAACACCAGTATAAGCTCATGAGGCCTTGATGGTAAAAACCTACATTTCCGCGAAAATGACGTCACTTCCGGTTTCTGATAAGCTCATGAGGCCTTGATGGTAAAAAAACTACATTTCCGCGAAAATGACGTCACTTCCGGTTTTGGGCAGGGACATGCATAGTTCAGCTGATGGACGTAGGAAGTGTTATGAACAGCTGATCGGATCCAAAGCAAGTTTCTGGAATATTATATTTTTGTTGCTGCAAGCGCTTTTTATGCAGTTTTTGCAAAGCTATATGTGGATGGAAACCGTGACCTAGGACAAGCTGATGGCATAAGATGTAAGTACAACTCCTCCGGTTTCATACGCAAAAAAAATTTTTGCGCTAGCTTACATGGTTGCAGTGCTACCAGGATTTAAAAATAGTTACGCAAAACGGAGCGTGCCTGCTCTGACCGGTTTTAAAGGGTTAAACAAATTAATTAAACTCACCAAACCAAGCAAACTAAATGTATATTATATATAGGTTCAATAAGGAAGATCTGTGGCCTCACATCTGTCCACACGCAGGTGGTGCTGGCTAAATCTAAGCTTGCTCTCTCCGACTTTCCCACGCTGTCAAACTGTTTGTTTTATCACTGGTCTAGTCCAATCACCCTCTCCCAGCCTTCTCCAGGCCAATCGGCATTCATGACGCCTACTTTAAATCTCACTGTCCTTCTCCTTTGCAGACGCCTTTGTGCAATCCACCTCCTCCATATCTCCACCTCTCTTCATGTCAGGCTCCATACAAGCCACCTTCATCTCCACCACCAGCATCTAGGCTCCAGGGGTCCTGCTCTAATCCCTTTCACAGCTGGGGTGCAGTTCTGCTGAGACGCACCATCAGAGTCTAACCACCAACCACCTCTACCTAATTTCTGTTCATCAATAAATCACGTTCATGTTCCTTTTCAGTCCCACCAACTCTCTAGCTTCCTTTATGACCTCAGTAAACCAGTGCTGTGGTGTTCTCCTTTTCCTTGTCCCTGGCAGCTCCACATTAAAAATCCTTTGTCCAATATATCCAACATTCCCTCTGCCACCACCGTACAGCCTCCTATCTGTTTCAGATTGCACCTTTTACATACAATTTAGTCCACCTGTGTGCACCTTCCTCCACTCTTCACCCCTGTTCCTCCCTCTTGTTAACATAAGTTTTCACTACAGCCATTTCAGTTATTGCAGCAGTGAATGCAACTATTAGTTGTGATTGTAAAGTTATTCGTTCTTCCCCAGCTCTGTTTTCATTCATGATTCCTTCTCAACAAAAAAGAAGAAAAAAAGTTGCTTTCCTGTTAATCGCTCCACAGGAAAGTGAGAGTTCCCACTGTGCAGCAAGTTTTTAAGACTCTCATCCTGCTGACGGTGAGCAGCTGATGACCTTTGGCTTCATGGACAGCAGCAGGACGCATCCCTGCAGAGACACTGTCATCTGGTCACCGGGAGAGTTGTGAAAACGAGAAACATGTACTGTACATCATCTTGAAAATGGTTTGAAAGATCTTTCAGACTTTTCTTTACAGATATACCTATGAAGCTTCTATAAACAACCAGTCATTCAAAGAAATATAAAGCAAACGCAGAGTGGACTTGATATCCTGCCTACAGTGTCTATAGTCTATAGTGTCTGATCTTCATTCTAAGTATGCAATAATAGAACAGTTTAAATCAATATGTAGGGTGGCTATAATTTTTAAATTATTAAACTTGCCAAGAACTGAATCTCAAAGACCAGAGCTGAAGACTATTGTGTTAAAAACGGTATCTGTTCAGGCTCAGGGGAGTTAAATGCCACTGTGAAGTATTGAGTCCAGTGCGAGTCCCAGTAAATCTATTTAGTCTGTTGAATAATTAACTTCTCTGCTTCTTAGTCTGGAGAATCTTTTAACAAGCTTAGAGCAATAAAAGATTGAACATCCACATTTGATTTACCAATAAAAAAAAAATAGGCAACTCCATCCATTTAGGCAGACTCTAAAATGAGATCTAAATGTATTTTGTTTAAATTAAGGTTTTGTTCAGCTTTCTGTTTTCTGGGTTATTATAAAGAAAGCTATAACTTTAGTTTCAGTTGTCATACATGTATGTAAACCCCAGAAAAATCTGATTTAAAAAAAAAATATGTTGAAAATGCTTAAAAAACTTTATGATTCCCCCCTAAATAAAGTTTAAAAACCATTTTCCTTACATTTTTTTTCCTATTTAAAATAAAGAGCTTTCAACACTAAATAAAGTATATATATATTTATCTGGTGTTTTCCCAGCATCTTAAGTGAATGAATGAACCATTATTGCGTTCCAAGTTGCATTTTTTATATTGTTATACCTGAAACGAACGACCAGAACATCTCAGGCAGTCCCTCGATGAGTACAAAAACAAAAACAAAGAATAAGCTTTGCTAGAATAGCATTTTCTATTCAGGGAATTTGTTGATGAAAGTTTGTTATAAATATCCTTTGTTATAAATTTAATTCCGTTTCTATGGAGACCAAATCGTTGCTATGTGACGGAGTTGAGGCATGAGCTGAAGAGTGTAGATGTAGTATGCATGAACATGCGATGCACATGCAGTTTGATGAATTTGTATTTTTATAAACGCTGTATTTCCATCCGCCAACAGCAGGGGAGATCCATCTAATGAAACTGGTGTTTTTGGATACTTTTTATGCAACAGACTGAAAACAAATGTGTGTGTTTTTTACTAAAAAATACACATGAGATCTGTTTTCTAATTAGATTAAAGTCAATTGTGGGGATTAACCACTCCTGTTGGGCTGAATACTGAATATGACCTGTTTGGCAAAGGGCTTAGAGTAACTGAATACCCAATTAGTTGTGGTTCATTAATTCAGCAAGGCCAGATCCAAGGTCTTCTCTTGGTTTTTTTGCATTGTTTGAAGCCTCTTTGTTTGCCTGGTTAGGCTTCACAGAAACGCGTAGTGATTAAAAAAAATTCAAATTACCAGGGGAAAGCACAGAGATGCCAAAAAGTCGTTCTCCTCTCTCCTCCACTCACTCTCTCCTTCTACTCTGCTTTTCTCTAAATCTACTTTAAGCGCCAAGAGCCAACGTCTGCTGTTAGTGTTAAGGAGATGTCAGCTTATAACTCAGCAGGTCTGTTGATCACTATGGCTTTGATTATAGCTGTGCAAAATAACAGCCTCTCCTCTCAGCGCAATCTGTGCAGGCAATACTCTATCAGCTCTGTTGTGTGCCATTTAATGGGGTCCCAGGTCTCTGTGATGATGGCTATTATTAGCAAATTACAACAATGTCATTCTATTAAATGTAATGAAAAATGCATTTACTTATCTATTTTTTATCTTGCTCAAACTTTGTTAGAGAAATATCATTATTCCACGCTGGTCTTGTCACTGTCTCTGTAATTACTGAACGCATTAAAAAGCATTTAAAATGCAGCTGATCAGATTTTATATTTAATCAATGAATGTAAAATTGAAGATTTAGTGGTGGTGCTTTGGTTTTGTTTGTTTGCCAGCTCTCTCTTGGGGACAGGGCTGGACTGGGACAAAAAATCGGCCCGGGCATTTTGACTAGAGACCGGCCCACCAAAAATGTGACGTCATTCAGGGGTAAAACCGCAAAGGATTCTGGGAACTTGTGGCAAGAGGTACTAGCGCATGCAGGCTTTCAATTGAGCTCAGTTACACAGCAATAAAAAGAAACACAAAAAATGGCAAGAAGCTGTTGTATTATTAACTGCAATAGCTGGTGTTGTGCCAAAAAGTGATTGTCTGCCAAAAACTGATTGCTGGTATTTAAATTGCTATGAGTAACTTGTTGGGCTATAATATGTGAAATTATGTCAAATGCATCCCTCATGGATGACATGAAGTCATCTCTCCATCTCTCTCTGCTGCTCTTCTGTCTCCTCTGTCACAGACTTCTCCACTTTAGATGATAAATCAGCCTGGTGCAACATGTAAGGATTGGCACAATTTGTTAAGATTTTGAGGAGTTTGAGAAACTAACCTGAAGCATAAAATAAAATTTACTATCAGTAACTTCATAGCACCCGCCCAGCAGTATATAAACTCCATCATGCTAGCTAGTACGCAGTACCAGTTATTCTAAGCGCCTGTAAAAAAGTCAGCACAACGAAAACAAACTACAACTAAACTTGGTTTATATCTGACACAGACAGCAGGTCATAACTTCTTGCCTGAAGTTCAGTTCCTCTGCCACTATGACCGGCGGCCGCCTCGGTCTCTCCTCCTCTTGCCTCCCCTTTCCCTTATCCACCTGCTGGCCTCCACCACTTGCTGATGTTGCTAAATCTGTGGAAGCTATGCCATAGCTACCGCCAAACAATTCAGTTATTTTTACACATTTGGCAGCGTCTGCCTGAAGGGCTCGTTTCTTTTTGGCCCTAATTTTTTCTGCACCTTCTTTCCTTTTTTTGTTCTCCATTTTCTTTAGTTCGTCTATAAGATTGCTAAACAAGGGGGAGGGTGCATCCGACCTCCTCGGCTGTAATTGGTCCAGCCCAGAGTCGATCATGACCAACTGGCCAATCCAACACCTTTCATTATTTATACCCTTCCAAAAAAAAAAAAAAAAATCGATCGGCCCATAAAAACAAAAAATCGCCAGCGGCCCACCGGGCAAATGCCCGGTATGCCCGATGGCCAGTCCAGCTATGCTTGGGGAGGTTGCGCAACTACTTAGATTTTTATTTTATTTTTGTCAGATTTTTCACTCATATTCATGTTTCCGCTGGATGTAAATTAGCTCTTGGATTTGATGTATAAGTGAAGTAACAGGACATCTGTGGTGTCAGTTTTCAACTTGACATGTTTTCCCGCTCTTTGCCAGTTTTTCACCATTTTCACCATTGAAGACGATATGGGTCTTCCTTTTTCATAATTAGGAATGATGGTTCAAAAATTAAAACTATAATACACAAATGTAACAAACTGAAAAAGGAACTAATTTTAAAAGCTGTGAATTCTGTTCAAATATTTTTTTTTCTTGTAAAGGAATCAAATACGGTATAATGAAGTATAGTCAACACCAAAATTGAACAAGGTCATCCCAAAAACTGTTAGAGATATTAATAATTTAATGTAGTTTGGGGCCAGATGAACAAAATTTTAAAAAGGCTCCATTCACAATTGTATACCCAGCTCTTTACGGACAGGCAGAAAGGAGGTTTGGCTAAATCAGACCTTCCCAAAGTGTGGGGCCCACCCCCTGGGGGGGCGCAGTATGAAAAAGGAAAAAAAAAAAAACAAGGCTTGGACACTGCTATCACCAGGCGGCCACAGAAACGCAAAACAGGAGATGAAGCATAGCTGAATATGTTTCCAAACCAACGTCATTCTAAGCCAAAGAAGAGAAAATGTGGTGAAGCATATCTGCCCTTTGGTTTCACCTGCACAAGTGCCAAGGTAGGTCTCCCCTGCAGAATTGGTTTTCCCTTCGGCTGCTCAAATCACTAACTACTCCTGACATTTTGGAGATGTTTGCTCTTTATACAGTAAAGTTACAGCGGGATACAAATAACATCAGGCTGGTCCTGCCACGATTTGTTCCCCGGTTCAAATCACGGACAAACAGTATCCCACAGTTGTTTATGTTTTTAAACCCATTTTGTACAGAGAGGCATTTTTTTGAAAAATGCATTGATAGCAATGTTGAGTATTATTACACAGGGGGAAAAAAAAACAAACAATACATGTAAAATAATCACACCGTGATGCCTCTGCCTTTCTAAATAGAGGGACAGTAACTGCGTGTGTATGTAAGCATGTAAAACCTGCAGATAGTCATATTAACAGTATTTTGTCTCTATCTGCCATTCTGCAATTCATCTCATGTAAACAATAACGTGGCACACAGCGTGACGTGAAAAAAGGCACATACCTTTGACGTTGCTTGACGAACTCTGTATTCCTCGTCCACACGTAAACACGTAAAAAGGAGTTTTAAATAATCTCCATTTTCGGTGATTCGAAACGCCGTTTACGTGTGGACGAAACAGCTGCGTTTTCAAAAATACCCATGTAGGTGTGGACGTAGCGTAAAAGAGTTAGTAGTTTACTTTCTTACTACCTGTAATTTATTGCAGATTACTTGTATTTGCTTAATTGTTTACTAAATGTTTGAGGTGTGAAATAAACCGCAATGGAGCAAAATATGGGTGTGTGTGGTTGGAGGATGTGTTTGTGCGTGGGTGGGGGGGACGAACATTTTTCTTGTAAAACAAAGGGGGCCCAGCAAAAAAAGTTTGGGAACCACTGGGCTAAATGATAACGTCTCACACTGGCAGTTATGACAGGGCTAACATGCTAATATCAGCGAACAGTCATGTGAAAAAGAAAGTATATTCTCTAAGGTTTCCCCTCTGGTCTTTACCAGGTTCTAAAATTTTAAATACAACCTTAGATGAATAACAACACATTACATATTGCACTGTTTCATTATTTATTAAATGAAAACTAAGCACATACTCAACAGCTTACAGAAAAACCTTTAGCAGCAGTAATTTCAAGTAATTGTTTTTGTATGACCGCAAGTCGTAATCAGAATTCTGACCCACTCTTCTTTACAACATTGCTTCAGTTCATTGAGGCTGCAAGTATTTCTTAATGCACAGCCCTCTTAAGGTCCCACCACAGCATTTTAATCATTTTGAGGTCTGAACTTTGACTGGAATAACTGGAACACCTTCATTCTTTTCTTTTTAGGCAATTCTTTTGTAGATTTTCAGCTAGCCTTGGGGTAATTGTCCTGTTTAATGACTCAATTTAGCCAAGCTTCACATGCCCTGAAATTTGACTGTAGCATACTTTGGTATAGAGAGGAGTTGTCAACTCAGTGACTGGGGGGTGGAAGATGCCCCGGCTCTGTGGCTGCAGGAAAAAACCCAAATCATTCCTCTTTGCACTGACCATTGACAGATGGTAGGAAGTCCTGCTTGGTTTTCACCAAATGTGGCACTGTCCATTAATTTAATTCAAGTTCCTTCAATTTTATTTATATAGCACAAAATCACAACATTTGCCTCAAAGCTTTTTATCGTGTAAGTCAGAGGAGGCCAACTCCAGGCCTCGAGAGCCAGTGTCCTGCAGGTTTTAGATCTCACCCTGGGTCAACACCCCTGAAGCAAATGATTAGTTCATTCCCAGGACTCTGGAGAACTTCAAGACATGTTGAGGAGGTAATTTAGCCATTTAAATCTGCTGTGTTAGATCAAGGACACATGTAAAACCTGCAGGACACCGGCCCTTGAGGGCTGGAGTTCTCCCACCCCTGCTGTAAGGTAAAGACCCTACAGAGAGAACAGAGAAAACCACAACTACCAGTTGACTTCTATGAGCAGTGGAAAGGAAAAACTCCCCTTTAACAGTAAGAAAAAACCCTCCACTAGACCCAGGTTCAGGGAGGGGCCTTCAATTACAGCCTTTCCACAGTGGTCTAGTCTGTCCTCATAAAGCTGAGGCTTTCTCTTGCCAACATTTCCAATAAAAAAAAAACCCACATACTTATTTTATCTTGCCTTTAATTGTACTGTCATTAACTGTAACATCTAACATGCTACCTGATGGATGTCTGGGATGTAGCTTGTAGGTTTTTACAATATCTCTGAACATTACATGGTCTGACCTTGAGGCAAATTTGCCAGGACATACTGGGAAGATCATCTTCAGTATTTTTCACTCGTGAATAATCTTTCTCAGTGCATAATAATGGACCTCAAATTGTTTGAAAATGTTTATAACCCTTCCCAGATGGATGGGCAGCAATAGTCGCTTCTCTAAGATGGTTGCTGATGTCTTTCCTCTTTGGAATTGTGTTGACATACAACTGAATGCTAAAGGTCTGTGTTTATCCAAGTTGCTGGGAAAATTATCATTCAGCTTATTACCATAACTTACTGTAAACACAATAAGTACATTTGGAATGAATCAGTGGTCTAAGTTACTGACTGTAAGTCTTAATCATATAATCATACAAAACAAAATAAATGATGTTCTGGCAATTTTAGTTGTATTCTTGAGTGCAGGACTGGAATACAGACTATTTATTTTTATTTTTTTCTGTGTCAATTTATTGTGGATATGTGTTTATTTTTATAAGCTTTAATAGCACAAATATATGTCTTCTGCTGCTTTCATGTTTTTACTGAGAGGGACAAATACACGTTTTCCAGATTTTGCAGGGCACATCTCCCCTGCTTCACTCTAGAAAACTGCACATTTAAATGATGATTCCCGAGATAAAACTCCTGATGCCATTTTTATTCTCCTGAGGCGTCCACGCAGTGAGTGCATGTGAAATGTGAGAGTCCATCATAACAGAGGTCTTGACTTACTGGTAGCACTTCACTGAAACACTCTCTATGACAACAACTAGACAGGAACAAGTGCAAAAAAGAAGGAAAAAGCACCATTGTGGGTGAACATCTTCACACCATCAAGTTCTTACTGCTTCTGTGATAACCAGAAATAATTTGAAAAGTGGAGGAAACAGTCATAGATAAGATCTACTAGTCTTACAGCATTATCAGCCATAGCACCACAAAGGCTTACTGTAGTTTGTAGCTTCAGAGTAGCATGGGCTGATGACTTTAAGCATAACTGTGGGTTAGAAAAATCAAGAAGGGGAAATTAAATTAGCTATTGTGTGCTCCAGAAGTCACCCACTCCTCTGCCACAAGAATAAATGCAGAAATACTTATGTAAATGTCACGTAACCCTCAAATGACACCTGTAACACTGCAGGAAAAGTCACATTTATTCTATATTTGCAGCAAGAATGTAGTAAAGATACAGAATTATTGCAGAAATTCCATCATGTCAATATCATGTCAAGGGTAAAATGTTCAGTATGAAAATTCTTACTGTTATGTCCGTTTTCAATTGTCAAAGCATAAAATGAAAGCCAGCGAGAACAGTCTACAACAATGCTAGGTCTTAGATAACAACACTGAAAAAGTAATAATTACATTTAGAAGTTCAGCTCAGATCAGCAAGATTGTTCAAGAGACATAATTAGCATTAAACACAACTAAATATATCTGTGAATGGAAATATCCATTTCATTCACTGTGGAAGCATCTTAAATGTGTAGTGTTCTTAATAGCCAGCAGGGGGCGACTCCTGAGATTGCAAAAACAACTGCAGAGATTGCAGGGAAGTCTGTGGGAAACCTCTTTGGCTGCCTTCATCTATGAGCTTAGTGAACCTTTTCCTGGTCTCAATTGGTCGTTACTTCTTATTGAATCAATCCACCATGTTTTTTTTAAAAATGATGGTCCAAGTTAGAGTAAAAAAGAAAAATAAAGCATGGTAAGGTTAAGTTTCGACCGAGTTTGTGATGTGATGCTACCATATGAGTCTGCAGTGTCCCACGGTTGCTCATTCAGATCCACCTGTCATGTGAGGTTTCAAAACATCAAATATAGTGATGGTATAAATACACAGCTCAAAGTTGCACAGTACTGAATAATTCAATTTAAATCACAAATATGAAGCTTTTACCAGAATTACTTTCATGATTTTATTATCTTTAATATCCAAAATATTACAGCAATCTCTCCAGTCGCATTGTTTTGAAAGTATTACAATCAGCCTTATGATTAAAGAAAGGGATTCGATTCCTCATAGACTTCATTAACAATACAATGTTGTGTATTTCAAACAAAGGCTAAGTCTATCATAAGCTCGCAAAACTAGCTGACCACCAACCCTGCACCCACATGTATGCCCACCTGTAACTGAAAAAAACAAACACACCTACTGACAGATGCTGGAAGTCGGTGTGAAAAACAGGAAATGGCAACGCAAAGAAGGCGGCACACGAAGGAAAAGAACAAAGCAAACACCGATCATAACAATGGAACGATTGATTGCAGCTGAGTGTGTTTTGAGTGTATTATTATTATTATTTCTTCAGGAAAATATTTGCCTTCGACATACAACAGATGAAATGTCACTAAGCACGGTTTCAAAATAGTGCCTTTTACATAAATCCACATATGTATATATTCAGTGGTTATCCTCCCGATTAGTCCCCTAAGGACTACAGTATGAAGAAAGCATTATGTAAACACAGGACCTTTAACACTGCTTCCTGTGGAAGGAACTATAGAAATGAACTATATATCAGTGCGATGCTTGTGCTGGTGGTGGGCGGCAGCTGTATTTACCAGAGGAGTCTGTTTCCTCTGATTTAATGAGCCTCTGGACCACTTCAGAGCTGATGTCACTGTTAACCTAGGAGCAAGAGTGGGATTTCGCCACCTGGTGATAATAGATAATGAACCATTAGAACAGTTTGTTTTGCTCTCCACATTCACTGCCTTTGTTTTGTCGCTGTAGGTGTAAATTAAAATGTGCTCTGCATCCAGACATTTATCATTTGTCACTAAAAATTTCTGTGGGGATGTAGCCCATTGTATAGCATATATATATATATAAAATCAGCTATCCAGCTGCTATTGGTGTCCCTGGGTGGGGACGATCTCAATTCATATATATATATATATATATATATATATATATATATATATATATATATATATATATATATATATATATATATATATATATATATATATATATGTATATGTAGTGGGGCAAAAAACTAACAAACACCCGAAATCTAAAAAGGAGACAGACCCTTGCCGAAGCTCATCCTTTCTTGTAAGCCCCACTAATGACATGACCACAGGCAAACGCACCTGCTTCTTATGGAATCAGAAAGCCAACCCTGAATTCATGGCTTCACAGGGTTGAAACTCTGCTCTCCCTGGTGAAATTCCTCTGCACTAAACCCATTGCACCACCATAGCCTTTTCTGTGCATGAACTGCTTTGCTCTTTTTACTATTTTAATCTGCTTTCCTGATCTGATTTCTCTGATCAAGTGTATAAGATCTGTGTCCCTCACAGGCTACAAGCATGAAAACAAAGCCTCAAGGAGGTGCGCCAGTCTACTTCCCTCTCAGAGCACTTAAATTACACTGTGCTGAAAGGTTATTATTGATTTCTTTTGTCCAGTGATGACAAAACATAAAGTCTAATAGACTATTAAAGTCCACCTGTGGATGTTTTTGGCCTTGATCTGCACAACTGAGAAAGCATTTATTTTGTTTTATTTGCCTTGAATGCAAGGATACGCAGCCTGAGGCATTATACAGTTCTTTCAGGATTTTCACATTAATGTATTGAAGGTGTTTTGCAAAATATAATTTGAGGATGTTAGGTAATACATCGAGGTATCAAATAAGGTATCAAATTGCTTGATGAGTAATGCAGAATATAAACCTTCTGTTTGTCAAGTCAGCTCCAGAGAACAAACACTAAAAGTCTAAAAGAGACTACAGAGGAGAGGACAGACAGTTGTACCACAGCCAGGAAGCCAGCCGCCCACTGGTGGAACACTGATGGTATTTTACCTTTGAAAAGAACAATGCTAGCCAAAAACCAACCCTGTAACTGAGTGGACTCCCAGTAACCAAACCAGTCGCACCTAAAACAAAGCAAAGCATTTAACTGTATCACTGTTTGGCATTTAAAAATAACATCCCCTTTCACTGTTCATCTTATAACAAATTTGTATTCTTAATTTATTGGTTGGCGTCAAATAACAATTTGAAGCACATCGAACAAGAGCAAGTAACCTCTAGGGGTTAAGTTTAATATTATTATATTATTAAATTACATCAACAGTTTGCTCTGTGCATTTTTATAAATTACTAACAGTTATTTGTATGTAGAGTTTCATTGTGAGCGCTTCTCACCGTAGTCAACTCCACAGTTTCCAACAATTCTTCAAGACTTCCAAAACTGAGGTGCTCAGCACTCACCCCATCTTACTGTCACTACATAACTTTAAAAACACTTAGACATTTAACAAGTTCCACAGGCGTTCAACTTTTAATGACTCTTGAAAACAAGTGTACACACTCAGGTCGTGGCCCTCACCTGACTGGTTTCTGCCCCTGCAAATATTCCCTTTGACATTTATGCACTATAGCCATGGACGCTCAGTTGAGTCGTCACATAGGTGGAGAATAATCTAATAGAATATAGCATATATAAGTTACATACAGACACATACAATATATGTCATGCTGTTTTTTTTACAGTTAGGTCCATACATTTTTGGAGAATGGCCAGTTTTTAGAGGTTTTGCCTTGGTACATCACTACAGTGGATTTTAAATAAAACAATGGAGATGTGATTGAAGTGAAAAACTTTCAGGTTCAATTCATAGACAGTTAATGCATTGCATTAACTGTTGGCTTGTTATTGAGCTAAATAGTGCGTTCCTTCTTTTAATAAATGCACCAGATTATTGATTTGGCCACTCATAAGGTTTTTGCTGTCTCTCTGATCCCCCACACCCACACCCACTAACACTGACATGTCTAAATGCAGTTTCAACACTTGAAACTGCATTTAGATCTTTTCTCTAGATCTTTTGCTGCATAAAAGAAAAACAACAAGGAAGCAGGCCTCACCTGCCCATAAAACTGCTTGTTGGTCAGTTGTCTAATTATTTTTGAGCCTCTGAAAATGGGCAGATATGTATAAAATGGCCATAATTCCTAAGATAGACTTTGTTAAGACTTTTGATGTAAAGCTGAAAGACTACACTTCAATAATATCTTAATTGCTATATTTAAAACACGTTGATGGTACACAGGAGCAAGAATACAACAAATGTGCAAAAATATATAGACAGAACTGTACTTAGGAGTTAGATACATGTAAATTAGTTGGAAGACTTAATTTTTTGTCTTGTTCATGATTTGTATCCTGATGTAACAGCCACTGACTCTTAATTTTTTTAAGCTAACACAACTATTCTGAATCAGTTTGATACGGTTTATGCAGGAAGATAAATAATCACGTTAATTGTATTTCTTCTCATTCTCCATTCTCTGGAGTTTACTGTCCAGGCAGAGATTTGTTAACGTTTTTAACGTATTAAATTAGTTATTGCAGTGTGCTCAACGATCAGCTCATTTTCTAATGTAGATCTCAATACATCTTACATTTCTGCATGTTTTACAGTCTGCACAGCACACACATCTCTTACTAACCTATCACTGAGAGTCCTTGAAACACTGATGATTTAGGCTTATGTTATGATTACAAAGTGACATCCGCTGTGTATATTTCCCATGCCAAACACATCTGTAACTGTGCACTTCTAGCTAACCATAAAGAGGCTCTTTCCTGTTTGTCAAATCTATTTTTGCCCATCAGCTCTTTTATGTAATTTTCAGTCTTTTTTGTTCATCCAAGGGAAACTGAACCCCTTTTAGAGCAATGTGATTCAGACTTGCATTTGTATTTCATAAGCTGCATTTGCGGCATCTACTGTTTAGGTGCCAAAAATGGTTTCAGAACGGTATAACATCATAAAATGTATTTAAAAGGCTAAATTAAGCATGCAGCTGCTTTGTCAAAGAAGCTTTTGTGAGCTGCTCATGTGTGCCCCGTTAAATTCAATTTGCAATTCTGAAGTGAGTGAATTTGCCAGTTCAGTGGTTGAAAAAATAGAAAGCACGCTGTTGAAGTATTCCCATTATTCCAAAAACAGTGTACTTGTGTTCTGTACCTCAGTAACTGTCTCTTGATTCCAGTGGAGAGCTGTCAAACAGCCCCTCCTGTTTCAGAGCTCCATTCACAAGTTCTTGTCTCCCTCTGCAGGACATCAGCAGAGCTCACCATTTACTTTTAGTTTTCTCTGGTCTCACTAGCTGTCACTGTAATACAAGCTATAAATTGTGCATGTTATGTTTCATCATTTTTAGCTGGGATACGCGATATTTATACCAGATTTAATCTTTTTTAAGGTCATTTCCCAATCTGTGTTTCACCTGAGTCAAAGTGAGATTATGATTAAAAGTTGGTCATTTTAAGTTCTGCTAAATGGACATAATCAAAAGCATATTTAATTTAAATAAAACCATAATATTGCCAAAATGCATCATGTCTAATTATGGTCTTTATTTTTTATAGCATTTAAAGTTTTTCACCCACTAAACCCAATACTACGAGGAGCAGTTACTCACCTGAAGCCCAGGACACTGACTCATGTCTGAAAAAATGAGTC
Source organism: Astatotilapia calliptera (assembly GCF_964374335.1). NCBI lineage: Eukaryota > Metazoa > Chordata > Actinopteri > Cichliformes > Cichlidae > Astatotilapia > Astatotilapia calliptera. Next base: position 6,405,119 of record NC_137441.1, read on the forward strand.
TTCAAAGTGTCTGCAAGAGGATAAAGCCACCTTTATTCCACACAACTGTTGCTCAGCAGCTTCCACTGCCATATTTACTCATATTTTAACGCCATATCAATGCACCTAAACGGCCGGCTAATGAAGTAATTAGCCAGTTGTGACTTGGGCATGTTTTAAATCTGGATTTAAGTGTGGCGTTTCATTTGCAGTTAACAAAATATAAATTTTGTGCTCAGTTGAGCTTGATGGCCTTTTTGTGAGGATGATCTCAGAGCGCTTTTTTTTTTTGGAAATAACACAAAAATGAGCTGAATGAAATGCCATGCTCATCATGTATTTCATTCTTAACCGATTTCACACAGTTAATCTGTATGCACTCCAAACTCATTACACCATAGAGTGCTAAAGGGCACATTAGTCATCCAGGCATATCTGTGCGCGAGTGGGCCGCAGACGCCTCATGCAGAGAAGCCCACGTGCTTCTTTTTCACCCATGATGATGTCATATCCAGAGACTTCCTGAACACAAGGTTCATTCACACAGCCCTCCTCCCGAAAAAGGGCCGAACACCAAACAAGCTATCTCCATAGCAACTGCAGCCTCGGGGTAGCATGTGAGTCCCCTTCTTGTTGTTATTTGTTATTTGAAGGAGGATTCAAAACTGTGTGTGTACTGTCCTCCCTCACGTGTGCCCGTGTAAATACCGCATGACATTCAAAGGGTCGAGTTCTGGATATTTTCATTCCGTATAAGCTATTAGCAAACATACAGAGTCTCCAATGAATAGGACTACATCTGTCCCTGGCGCAGTACAGGAAGGGAGTAGTTGATGAGTCACTGTCTTCTTTGGGTCTATTAATTTACAATTTTCCTCTCGAAAATGAAGAGACCGTTTTAGCTTATATGCCCAGAATATTTAAGGTTGATCAGAATCTAAATGCATGTTAAATTATTCATTCACTCCATTAATAGGAAAAGTGACACATTTAAACAAACACCATCATAATGTGTGGCGGGATTATTTATTGCTTCATTCAGGAATACAAAAATGGCATCAATAGGTTTTTTTTATTATTTAATTTAAATTTTTTAGAGGCACAAAGGCTCAAACAGATTGATGACAATTCTCATCATAGAAAATTGAATAAGACAGTATTAATAACATTTCCATTACCATAGGATGTAAAATAATAAGACAGACAAAAATATACTATAAAACTACTATAGGTAAGGTTAATGTAAATCCCTTCAGATTACAGATACATGGCAATAAAACAAAGACAACATATGTGTATTCTAAAGAAAAAGAGAGAAAATGATATATGACAACAAATTACTTCTCTTAACGCTTTATTTACTATTTACACAAAAGGGGAAAAAGGTGTTTCATACAAATTACATTCAAGAAATGTCAGATGCACTTGTACTGCACTGGCTCAATGAGAAATATCCTTAAATGATCAATATTAGCTTTACGAATATAACAAAATATAGTTATTTTCTATCAAATAGGTCCACATCAAGTGCTAACTCTTGCGACTCAGGCCTACATTTTACTTTAATGTAATTTTACTGCTTTAGAGTTACATAACTGGCACTTTGTATTTAATGTACTACTGTTCACTCAGAATTACACTTAAACTTGTGCTTTTCTATTTAAGGCGAGATATATGAGCACATTGGTAATCCTGACTGTATAGCTATTTTGTGCTTATGTTTTATGGCAATTACAGAAAATAATTTCTATGCTCTTTGCATCTGCAAGCACAATAGTTCTGAATAGACAGGCAAGTAGCTCCAAGCATAATGATGGCCATTGTGGATAAATTCAAAATGCAGCTATTCACAAAACAATACACAGTTTAAACTTTGGACATTTTGTTGCTGAGTTGTTATTACAATTTTTTAAAAAAGAACAAAATATCAAATTAAATCAAATGATCTCACTTTAGTTTGCATGAGTCAGACTTAAGTTAGATTGTTAGCTGCAATATTGGGAAATAAAACCTCAACTATTGTGCATGGAAATCATTTCAAAATGAAGCACACGTCCCCATAAAGCTATCTTGGCACCTGGATATAATTGAATATATACTATATGAATAGGAAACGGTGCATTATTCACAAATAATATATAAAAATAATAATAATAAACATTGAAATCCCATTCTGAAAAACAGTGCATATTAGGAGATGTCACAACAGTTCATTTGTATATGCTTAAGGCAGCAGTGTGCGCTTCACAAGAAAACTGCACTTAAAATGAGATGATCAACACGTAAGCTTTGGTCAATCTTTACATGTAAAAAAATACATACAAAAAGACAAAACACGCACTTTGTGCACAAAGGATGGAAAAAATGACCAAAAAACAAAGAACGTTGTACGTGTGATGACTTTACATCGCGACATTAACCTGTTGATGTCGTCTTTTATGATAAGGCAAACCGGTGCGGCTTTCTTGTCTGGACATTATGGCTATGCTGTTTGTGGACTTCAACATTTTATGTTTTTTCTCTTTGGTTATAAACAGTGTTTCCACCTGAAAAACATCATGAACAACGTAAGGCACAATTTTCTGCCTTTCCTCAGTGGTGTTATCTGTTGGAAACCTGTCGGGTGTTGATGGCAGACATTACGGGTCAAATGAAATCTTCTGTTTGCCAAATGTTTATGGCAGGAAAACATCCAAAACAAACACAGCAGCCATATTTCTATCACCATGGGTAGCGAAAATAAGGAAGAGAAGGTCTGATTGGTAGTGGAAATGCGTCACCTCGATGGACTGCCCGTTAATGTCTGTCTGTCTGTTTGTTTGTCGGCGGGGTGGGGGGGTAAGGGTATGTTGTCATTTCCTGCTGGAGTCCCTCCTCTATGTCTGACCTCTGGCCTGAACGCCCGTCAGATCCTTTCTTATGATTTCATTCACTGCAAAGAAAAATAAAGACGCCAATATCAGACACTGACGCGATCAGTTTCACAAAGAAATTTCCAAATGATAAGAAAACAATGCCTTCCTGACAACGTAAAACAGTGACATTGATAACATTCCTATTGGAAATATTCCTCAGTGAGAACATTTACAGTCTGACTGATATCCTGTGAAGGGCGTCGATGGAGGGTAGACAAATGCTGCATTTATATAGAGTAACCTCTAGAGGTAGCAAGCAATTGCTGGTTGTTGCTCAGCCGATTACAAGTGTGTGTAAACACACACCGACAGCAGAGGAAGGGGGTTGAAATGGAAACTTTCATGGTGTCACAGCTCTAAAAATAGGAGCACTGTGTGTGTGGGGGGGCATACAACTTGCATTCGAAATAATAATAAATACACACATAATAGGTGCAGTTGTTTATCTCTCTCAGCAGCACAGGTTTGAGTTCATGGAGTTTTGTTTTTATCTGCTGAGTAAAACAGCCAAATAGTAGAGACAAGGAAGTGTAACTACTTGCTGTATAGTCTTACTTAAACTTCCTGCCTGCTTAGGTAGTTCAGCGTTAAGAAGCTAGGAATGATGACTATGTGTAATATGTCACTGCTTCACAAATGCCATGCCGTCTGTGTTGAGCTATGGTGTTTATCTGGCAGCCTACTGTGTACACTCTGGCTCTCAGACATTATAGGCTGGTGCCATTGCTTCCACTATGCCCCGGGGAAGTCATTAGGACGGATGAGTAATAAAAGTATTTCAAAGAGGACCAAAAAAAGCTTCTTGCCTGTGACAAAGCCATTACAGAGCATATTATGCCTGTGATTCTGTAACCATGGTAATAGCCTTCATTTTAGTATTGGCTTATTGAACCGTTAAACTGTGATTATCCAGCTAGCGTAGTTCGTATAGCAGTCTGTCAGGTTTGCAGAGTTTTCTGCTAGAGTTTGTTTTTTTCATTCTTTTTTAAAAGGATGCTTCTGATTCTATTTGACTTGGTATTCCTCATTAAATACACCTTAGTCAGATGTTTTATTTAGGAAATATGCCTCCTTATTAACAGGGTAAACAAGAAACCCACTACAGCCGTGAGCCAATTAGCTTAGTTTAGGGAATAAAAGCATGCTAACCAGTCACCTAAGCTGTCAGTCATTTTTTTTATAAGAACCCAAACAAGGAGTAATATGTTTACTTGTGTCATTTATAAGGATACCCAACTTTCACACACATTTTTACCTTTAATTTCATGCCACTCGAATAAAAAACATGCTGGGTTTTTCTGCTCTGAGCGAGTTTTTGGCTTACAGCTGTTTGTAGGAGTCTTTCCTCTGATTTTATTAACTACCTGCAGCTTCGTGCGGTGCTACAGCAGCAGGATCCAGATAGTGAGACATCTGCATTTTTGTGTATGGCACAACAGTCATAATTTTCATGACTTGTTATTCCTAATACACAAAATAGTACGTTGCAATATGTACTTTTTTATGCCATTTACTGTTACTGTTGAAGTTGGTATTTCAGTGTCTGTGAAATCAGCAAATCATACATGAACCCAATAAAATGTCATCTATGAATGAAACATTTGAGTTATTATTGTGTTGTGGGAACCCAAGGTTAACATAAGTTGCCTTCTTTCTAACCTTACAGAAAATGACTTGCTCATGCTCATTGGGCTACATATGTAATAATTATCCATTGACAAGAATACAAAAAAGTTGATATATATTAAGATATTAAGCTGCCTCTGTAACTTCACACCTACGAATATGAAATATTCAAATCTGATTTTCTAACCACTGTTAGAAAAAAAACTGCCATCTTGCTTTAGATAAAGATAGATTAACTCAGTTCAGCCCAACTGTGTATGTTCTATTTCCATCTTTTATTTACATAGTGTCAAAGCTAAGGGTGCGACTACATTTAAGCTCATGTAAAACAATGTCTGACATTATCTCACCCACACAGCTGCACTTCTGAGCAGGCACAGAGCAAACCGAAGACCACAAAATATATTAGAAGCTAGGAAGAGTCGTGTTATGTTTTTTGGTTTGTTTTTCTGACTCGTTTTTGGTGGAGTGTTGTGTGGTTTTTAGGGGATACAAACTATAATTCTAATTCAAACTTAAAGTACCTTTAACCTTAACCCAGTCTTTGTTTCTTTCTCTCAGCCTCTCCCTTGTCTTCCTTTGTGAAAGAGCAGCTCAGCGCTGAGTGCATTTTTTCAGCCAAAGCAACTTCTGAGACTTCCAGCACTGCAGGAGTAGCCAAACTGGATGCTCTGCTGTCGTCACAACATCGGCCTCCCTGTTTATTTTAGTCTGTAGTGGAATTCCCTCTGACACCCAATGCCTTAAAGAAACTTTCATCTATCCAGCAGTGCCACAGGATTTTTCCTGAGTATAAAACCAGCTTAGAGAAGGAGCAAGAGTGCCACAGAGGAGCAACATACAGTGGGGCTTTACTGATTCGAATGAAGGGTTGGCACACACTGGCAATTTGAGGCAGGCCTAGGGAACACTCAGACTAGTCTGTTCAATAGGTGAGTGTCTGGCTCCTGAGTTCTATACCAATGAGCTGGACTGTTTACCAACCAAAGGTGGGAAGAGAGGGGAGAGAAAGGGAGGGAGAGAAAGGGGAAACTCTGTACAGTAGCTGACTCAGTTGCCTGTTGTGAGCTGGAATGTGTGCGTTTGTGCATCTGCAAGTATCTGCATGTTCATACAGTGTACATGTTTGGACATACAGTATTTTTAATATTTTCATATGACCGAATCTATTTAAATGAAGCTCTTATTTCACTGCAATGACACTGAAGCTAAAAACACATCCACTGAAAAGAGAAAGTGGAGGGATCGGACTGACATCTAACTGCTATTCTAACTACAGTTCTGGTGTGTCAGCACTTAGAGTGACAAGCTTGCATTTTCAACCAAAGCTCACACGCACACACACACACAGTGAAAAAACCTGCTCGCGAGTGTTATTGTTATTTTTCTTGACGCTGGCATGAAGGGACCGATTTGAATCTGATTTGCATGAAGACATTTTCTCCATAATTCATTTTCTGTTCCTATGAGAGTCCAACTGTCAGATTGAGCCTTAAGTTAAAAAAAAAAGAAGATTTTTTATAGGTGTTAAATCCTTTTTGGTTTAATACATTTTGTTGCACATTAGCATTCAGGAGCAGTTTGAATTAAAATAAATTACTCCCTTGCTGTATTCGTACTGCACACAGTGCAGACTGCAGATTTTCAGCACCTGAAAGACAAAACAAACAGAGGTTGTTTTGTCTTTCAGGTGCTGATGCAGCAGTTGGAGACCCAGCATGTCTGTTAGATTCATCCTAGACAGCATGTCTTTTGTCCCGTCTTCCTTCTCTCACCCCAACCAGTCACGGCAGCCGCCCCTCCCTGAGCCTGGTTCTGCTGGAGCTTTCTACCTGTTAAAAGGGAGTTTTTCCTTCCCACTGTCACCAAAGTGCCTGATCATAGGGGGTCATATGATTGCTGGGTTTTTCTCTGTATGTATTATTGTAGGGTCTACCTTACAATATAAAGGGCCATGATTTGGCACTGTATAAATAAAATTGAATTGAATAGACTTTTGTCGCCCCCACCCCTTTTTCCTCTTTTTCTATTCCTCCGCCACCTTCTCCTTACTTTAGCCAACCTGGCCTTCCCCCCATGTCTGCTCCAGCATAATACCCACTCTGATATTAATGCAAATAATAAAATAAAATAAATAAACAGAGAGTCTATAGTGCTCCTTTTGGCAAAGAAAATGTGTTTGGCACAACGAAGCATTCAGACCATGATTCTGCTTGCTAAAAATGTCGGACTGGACAGGTTTAAAAAAACAAAAAACAATTCGCATTACCGTATTCGTATTACACACAGTGCAGACTGCAGATTTTAAAGCTGTATTGTAGCATAATCGCATCTGGAAGGGCGCGATTGAGTCTTTAAGTCTTTCAAATGAGATGTAAGTGAGCTGAGACTAATGCACGTCCACCAGGCTGTTGCTATGTGCTTTATCTTTCCTGCGCTGATCTCTACCTGCTGGAACAATTTCACCTGCTCCACTGCCTCCAGGCTTTATTCCACACCCACCAAATCTGTCACTTTCAGCCTTTGTACGCTGTGCCAGTTGTTCTATTTTTGCTCTGACAAACTATATGATATGTAGTAACTGATGGGGGTGATTCTTGACCTTTGCGGTTCATAACAAGGCAGGCTCTGACAGGCATCTTTCACCAAGTTGACTAGATAATGTAAATAAATACCAGTCAACAGAAGAACGGTCACGTCTGAATACCAGCAGAGGGCACGGGAACTTTTCGAAGGGCATAAAAATTCAAGCCCTCTGCATGGGAGAAATTAGAAGCCACACTTTGTAAGAGAACAAATAGCGGGTTTTCATTCAACACTCGTCTCTGGAGTTGACACACTTTAAAGTCCCTCTGAGATGTGACAGTTACGGACCACAACAGTGTGACGATACCAGGATGTGGCATCACCTCTTTTTCAAAAATGACTATAGACTTTAACACATGGCTTGATGAGTAATGTTGACAATCTCACTTAGGGCTATAAAACACTTTTTTACCTAACATAAATGAGTGTTATGCGGTCAGGATCAAACTTCAACAACCTTCCACTCAAACTGGAAGGGATTTTTTCTGCCTCACCTATCTTCTCACCCCCTAAAAATGTTTTGACTCTTGGGTAATCCCCCCTCTTTTTCTCACTAAATAGCAATGATGGCATGCGTAGGTGGCATGTCATCTGTTGGGAGCGATAAGACAATGGCAGAGCAATTGAGCTACAAATGCTACATAAGGTTAATAAGGTTTTTACATTCAGGAATGGTGTGAACTTATAGAACTGGCATTGTCATATTGAAAATTGTAAAATCACTTGACGCTCAGATTAATAAAAGACAGTTTTTAATCCCAGGAACTGCAAGTAGTTTTCATGAGATAAAGGGTTAAAGTTAAACTCAAGCAGGGGCACCTGGGGAAAATGACTGACCGTCATCAGCTTTTGATGATGGGAGGATGAAAGAGGGCCCCAGTTTGACCATTTCTCTAACTCCTTGTTAATTCACCAGCTCACAGCCCTGTTGCTGTTTACTGTGGAGGAAAATCCTGCAAGTTCCATCCAAAAAACACAAATTCCATTGCTAGCCTTTTTTCTTCGTTTCATTTTTTCCATTGAAGCACGCACATGTGCAAACACACACAGCTCCTTCCCTTTTCCTGCGAACTACCCTCCACCCTCCTGCTATCTTACAGGGATCAGGCGGGATCTCTGGAGGACAGCAGCTGCAAATAGGAATTTCTTGTGCCAGATTGGCAGAATCCCGTGGTTGGAAAAAACCTAAACCTCTGGTGGGCTCCCCGACAGAATTGAGGGGCATAGGGCCAAGGAGAAATCCTGGCCAACTATAACAAACAAAAAGGCTTTCCCCAGTTCTCCCAGGCAGCACGTTCCACTGTTTGACAATGGTTGCCATGGAAGTTGTTTTTCACTTCATAACAGTGTCAACATGTCCGGGCGGTCAGCACAGTGACACTTTTTTCTCCCTCTCGCCCTGTCTTTAATGCATGAAAAAGCTCATTTCCTGATGTTTGCCAGTGCCAGATGAACCCCTACGACCAGCAGAATGAGCATTTTTGAATGGAGCAGAGCATTGACGAGCAAAGTCTAACTTTAAAAACCACCCGGCTGACAAAAACCAAAGGTAAGAAAAATACTGCACCGCGTTCAGAGCTGCTCGTTTTATTTTAAAAGATTGGAGGTTTGGAGAAATTCTAAGGAAGAGGTATAACCTCATGCCTGCTGCTGGATGTGGCCTGACATTAATTTTGTCAGAGGGTAGTGGGGTTGACAAGCACAAGTATAAACATATGACTCACAATCCCTGTTATTTCCACCTTGAATGGAACATAACTGCACCTCCCGGCAAGGATTGTTTTAACAGTGCGAGTTTGTTCTGCTGGCTTTGTTCAGAGGAATACTATAGCACACAGACTGGATCAGGATATGTGAAAAGGAGATACTGTAAATATCCTTGAATTGTTCTTGGGAAAAGTCATATCTTTGTTAGTGGATCTTATCAAATCGGAACTGCACCTATCGATCACGTTGTCTGGCCCTGAATCTGGAGACTCAGACACAAGCTGCAATTGACCACTCACACTGAGTATAAAAGCATTAACTTACACTCACCATCATCTAGGTAGGCCTGGTCCAAATTCTCTTCCTTGACAGTCACTCGTCTCTGTCCATCTGCCGAAGCGTCCATCTGCCCCGTCCCAGCTGGAGTTCTGCCTTTCTGCTGCTGAATCACGGTGGGGTAGTGCTGCGGGTGGGTTACTGCTACCTGGGGGGGTGTGGGTGAATGGGTGGCAGCTGCCTGTGGGGAATAGCTATCGCAGTATATGATCTGCTGGTTGTCAGGTTGAGGCCCAGTAAGGGGTTGAGGTTCACCTGCTCGGATCAGGTGGTGGTTGGTGGGAGAGAACTGGATGATAGAGGGGTGTTGACCTGCATTGATTGGCCCCACAGACTGAGCCGGGGAGCCCGTGTGGACCAGGACCGATCTGTGGGGGTCAGGCATCATCCCTCCGGTCTGCCACATAGCAGGGCTGCCACTCAGACTCTTGCCTCCACGTGAGTACACGATGGCCGGGCTCTGCTGCTGGAAACGTGCATCCTGGTTTGGAAGGCTGGAGCTGAGGCGCTGGCAGGGAGCCATGCCAGAGACCAGGCCATTGTCTGGGTGGAGAATGCCACGTGGGCTATGGTAGTAGGAATGAGGAGATAAGCCCAAGATTTGAGGCATGGCAAAGCCCATGCGCTCTGCTTCATACTCATCTATAGGCTCCGTCTTAATGGATGGAGCTGAGGAGGGGAAAAAATGAGTAAGATGGCTGTGAACAATACCACGAAAATCATTTAAATATAATTCTTTAAAAGCAGTATGTGAAAAAAGCATACCAAAAAGAGGCTGAGCAGCATTCTTACATGCCAGTGGTGTGTAGGTGAAATGCTGAGGCTGGCTGCGCTTTCTTTTGCCATTGATGACGTAGAAGTTTACTTTGACAGGATGGCAGACAGATGCATCCCGGTAGGGCGGCACCTCCACAAACAGCATACTCTACAAGACAATGCTCTATTATGTACTGAAAGTGATTCATTTATTTGAACTAAAGGGTAGATATCCAGAATTTAAGTGTCATGTTTAATACATACAGGTTGGCTTTTGTCTTTATCCACCGTTGCTTCCATTTCCCAGATTTGCTGCCCATCTAGAAAGAAGGAAAGAGAAAGCGAAAACCTAATTACACTTAAGAACATGTGGTAATTAATTCTACAGGGTAAGTGAGGTCGATTGCTTCCAGATGTACTTGACAACGTGCAAATTTGGAAACCGGTGAAACTAAAACGATTGAGAAATTAATTTTCTTTCTTTTTCAAGTGTATTTTTGCTTATTTTATTTCACCAATTCAAACGTAGGGACGTGCATTACTAGACAAATCTACTGTATGTCCCCACGAGTCCCATTTGAGTTACAGTTCATGTCGACAGAAAAGGCATCTTTGTGCTTGGAGATGATATCACTTTTGAAACCACTTCCTCTTACCCCACAACGCACGCCCAACAATAGAGGATCGGTAGGTTTACCCCAAACACACATACAGCCTTCCATTGTTCGGAAAGACATGTGACTTTTGAACATCCTGAGCCGACTAAATAGTAACGTAACAAGGTGAAACACCTTGGATTATATCTATGGCGGTAAAGGTTTACGTTATCTCACACTTCATTAGATTTAAATGCAGCTGTCATTTATGTGCAAAAGTTGAAAACAACATGTGCCTGCGAACGTAAACTCCACATGCCCCAACACATGACAGGACATGTGCTGCAGCGAGTTCTGTTTGGAGTGCAGTTGGGAAACCCTCTGTCAGATTGTGAATTAATAACACATGGCTAAAATGAGTCAGCAGGAGAAAAGGGGGGATTCCACACATGTTGACAACTTTTTTTCTTAGCTTTCTTTTTATGATCAACTTTCTCCACTGCTACAAAACGTGACCATTTCTGCTTTCTTGGCATTTCTATTTGTTTGCATTTTGTTGCAATTCTACTCCAAGGGATACCCCTGACTGCGTGTACTTTTGGAGATAATTGCATGTGGAGGGGGGGGAAAGGGGGCAAGGAATGGAGCTGGAAACAGAGAAAGAAAATTTACTTGGACAGAGAAGCTTTCCTTCTCTCCGTACAGCTTTCCCTGTCCAAGCACAGGAGTCAGGGGAGCTCCAGCCAATAGCAGCTGAGGGATTCAGAGGGATTTCACAGCCTCACTGATCCAGAACTTTGTGTCATACACAAACTCTTCAAAACATCGGCAACCCCTCTTTGTAAGATTTCTTTTTCCATCTCTGTATTACTATCCATTGCTGTTGTTTCATAACACAGCAGCAGGGAACCCCAAAGAAGAAGAAGAAGGAGGAGAGGAGGGGAAGCACCTGCGATGTGCATGTCCAAGTTTTATTTTAGGTAGCCTGTAGATTTAAAAATACAGCATTGATGCCATTTAATCAAAATAAGGGAAACCCAGAACAACAGAACTTCTGACCTTTGACCTAAGACAAGAACCATAAAAGCTCCCAATCATAGTACAAATGCTTCAGTCTGGCGTAAAAATGTCAGAAGGCAAGAAAAATTACTGCACTTCCTCGCTGCTAAAAATAAATCCTTTTGTTCCGTCCATTTGTTTCAACAAATAAAACAAACTTTTATGTGACACCATTGATCAAATAACGAGAGGCCCGTGTGACTGATAAGACATGAAGGTGAGGGAGAAAAGGTCAAAAGGAAGTCAGGCAGCAGCGTTATCCTTCAGATCATGCAAATAATTCACGCAGATTCATCTATTAAATGAAAGCGAAGACACGTAACAGCTATGACCTCGTGCACAGACACGGCCAATTATGACTCATTAGTTGTCGTTCGTGTCGTGTTGTTACTGTCACACAATGTTGTGCAACAGTGGAATTGACAAATCGACAGACACCACAAAGATTTTATGAATTCAGTCACTGATTTGGTTTGAAAGCAAAGCATGTTTTTGGAATGCCGCTTACCCTGTGTTTTCTCCATAAAAATGACCTTGGAATCGGAGCTGAAGTTCTGCCCAGTCAGGATCATCTGCTGGCCACCCAGAACAGAGCAGCTGTCCATGTCCTGCTTCTCGACCATGGGAAGCTCGTGAGCTGAACGCTGAGCTGCAGGGACACACAAAAGGGTGGCATGCAACATTTACTGCCTTTCTACTGGTGTCACTTTCTCCAGTGTGTGGATTTTCTGTTTTTCTTTGTTTTTGTGAACTTCTTTGCTTTCTATGCTGTTACTTGGATGCTATGCAGCAGGTATTGGCAGTTTTCCCCAGCTCTGACATATCACAGACTACATAACCAATTTTTAGTCATAGCCCAATACTGCAGAAAAGAAAAAAAAAAAAAGCATGTAACAGATGATCTGAAAGTTCACTATTGATTTCTCACAAATGCAAAACAACTCATTACCAAGAAGTGACAGTGTTTGGCACTAAACATTTGATGCTGAGTCATTCAACAATCTCACCCAGTGCTTTCGGTTTTAATCAGCCGAAGCTTAAAATCAGTCAAATCACAACCTGCAAGAGCAAAGGGGAGTTGTTGCTGTCTCAGCCCATTTACAATCAAGTACCGTACAGACACAAAGAACAAAATAAAACTAACACCGAAAAGAATGATGCAACCTCTAAAAACTGTAAATGTGCTGTGCAGTCAAATCATTCAATCGGACAAATATTTCCAGTTGATTGAAATATGAGAACCGAATTGAACGTTTAGATGAGGCCGATACAAAAATGCATACAATACTCAAACGTGCGGAAAGAAATACACCTGCTTAACTGGAAATGGACATGTTATGTAATATGTATATGTTAAAGGGAAACAGATAATATTCCCGTAGCCATCAGCTTTGTATTCATTTATTCATCTTTTTAAAAAAAAACAAGACAGTTCCTCACTGGTGCCCTATTGTCATCAGTTCAGCCGTATCTCCTGTTCAGCTGAATCTCCACATTTACTGATGGGAACTGAGCTACTGACAAACACGCCGCTGACCTTTAAATCGGCCGGTTCAACCTACTACACTGAAAAAGGGTAGAACAAAGAGGATGACACAAGCAGGTGCCTCATCTCCTCAAACACCCCATCACTGACCCTCTGCTTAACAATACGCCTGACAGATGCAGCACAGGTGTTACTGTGCGCTGCTTTACGCTCGATTGGTTTTCACATACAATGATTTTTCAGAAATTCACCTTTTAAAAAAAAAAAAAAAAAAAAAAAGAGGTAGTAACTGTTGTTTCTCCCCATCTGTGATCCGCGAGCAGATGGAAAAAAATACTTACAACATAATATTGTATTCTGCATCATGACTTTTTACAATGGCAGGAGCATATTGCAAGCAGATGGTGCAACACTTGACCAGGGTGTTGATTAAAGCCAGATAAAGGCCCTTCTTGTTTGAGTTTTGATTACACCAGGTGCTTTAATAACACTGTGTACACATTCGCTGATGTACCCAAACACAGACTTTACTACTGTGCACATACAAACAGGTACACAGACACTGTCACATGCTGTGCCCACCAACTGGATGGAAGCCCTGGTAGCATAAAGAGGTCTTTCATACTATCAGGCAAGCTCCAAACTCATTTGAATGTGGGTTCTTTTTTTTATGTTTGTTTTGTATGAAGTTTTGTTAACTCTTGAAAAGCAGTTTGACCTCAATGGGAAGTGCACATGCTGAAATTCAAAAAGCTCGTGGTCTATCAGGACGATATTAGTAGTTACAATAACGCAAAAATAAAACATATTGTTAAATGTAATTGTGTGCAGCTACTTACAGCACTCAATGGGATGTGAGGCCACCTGGAGAGAGACATGCTGTCCTCCGGGCTGAGGTATGTGCACGCGAAACACAAGTCGGACTCTGGTGTTTTTCCGACCGACGTCCGTCTCGCCCTTCCTCAGCTCGATGTCGGCGTTCCTGAGCTTCAGGATCCCAGCACAGTCGATGCTGCGACGAGAACGAAATGTTCAGAACTTTAATATTTAAAACATTAGACTGCGAAAAGACAGATCTGGGGTTTAAAAGTGGACACTATGCTTATCTCACATTGCTTTCATGTTGTTCTTTGGCTCCAGCGGGATCTCGAGGACTTTGGTGCCGTTGATAATCTTTTCGAAGCTGGTGGTCGTAACTGTTTTGCCAGTGATGCGGTGGACTTGGTAAAAGGCATGAGGCTTGAGGATGCGCTCGTCAGCTGTACCGATAAAAATCTGCAGGCCAAGAGGCTCCTTGCCTCTATAGCCATGTAACTGTAAACGAAGAAATAGCACTCAGTCATTTTCTTTTCTTTTTTTAACTTAAAGCATCCTCTGGAAAGCAAGGAAGCAGAGATACAGTACGAAGGAAATATTTCAGTCACGTTTAACTGGTTGTGCTTCTCCATAACCGCTTTCTCTAACTCTGCATTTCCAGATGTTGCCCCCCCCCCCTCCAGTGATGGCAAATCTGTGTCAGACCCACGTGCAAACACATGAGTCTTTTTTCTGCAGCCTTGAACGGAAGCCAGCAGAGAGCTCAAATCCTACGGCCTTGTGCTTGTTCTTTCCGATGGGATGAAGGATTAAGCGGGGATTCTATCTTTTAAAGTTTAGCTGAAATGACAAGTACCATATTGATTAAACCGCGAACATGAAAAGACCAAGATGCTACTTTTAACCTGTGACTGCCTCCTAAGGAAACCTGCAAAAACCACAAAGCATCAACTTGCATCTAAATGCTGTTTTTATGCAAACTGTGTAGTGCATAACCTTTATCATAGAGCACAAACATGAATTGGATTGTGGGTAATGGAAAAAAAAAAGGCTTCGGGTCCCTCTGCCATTAGCCTGCAACACGCAAAGTTAATTTAAAGTTGTTTCGAAACATAATTTCCATTCAAAAGAGCTCCGTTTAACTGCGGTCAGGGAAAAAAAAATCAACTTGTTTGAAGAAATTATCATCTCAGTGGATGCAACTGTCAGGCTTGACAGCAGCTGCTCAGTGTGAACAGAAGCTATGGCAACATGAATGAGCATGCTCCCCTCCAAACAGAAGGAAGCTGACTGCAAACACTCAAAAGGCCATGTGAGCAGCCGGCCAGTCGTCATGGCATTGGCAGGACCCGTGAGTCATGACAGAGCGCAGTGTAGGAAAAGTAAAGTGGAGGGCAAGAAGCTTAGAGAGAGGCAAAGAGAAGAAGAGAAGGAGGGAGGGGGGGACACAGAGAGTGAAAGAAGGGCAGAGGAAGGGAAAGAGGAGGTGAAGGAGTGCAACCGTGGCTAGCCAGGCCTGACCATCTGATTGGCCGGCAAAGCAGGCAGAACTGACCTCAGGGTGAGGCCTTTGGGGATGGGCATAAAATGGAAAAGAAGCATTAGAAGCTTAATTTCCACAAAGTCCCCACAGTCACAGACAAACACAGCAGTGAAATGTTGCCACAGTAACACAAAGAAAAGGAAGTTGTATCTATTTATGGACCCCAGCTGTAACTGTGTCAAGGCTAATTTTAAAGTGGATATTTGAATCTTATTTTGTGACTAGAGAAAAACTAAAATATTAGTATTTTTCATTTTCGTCTGCAATCATTATAACCACAGGCCGTATTCAGTTTCTACACATAGGGGCTGAACGCTTCGATACTTCAACGCAGCTAACGCAAGAACCACACAGTCAAAACCTCTTACACAGAGTGCAAGAGGAAGTCAGAACAGCATGAGAACAAATATGTACATGTGGTTAAAACCATATGGCGAAGGTGCACTATTGCAGACTATTTTAAGCTTTAACACCAAAAAGAAAAAAAAAAATCTGAGTGTTAGAGTTGATGAGTGACCCGAGGGTTGTCCTGAGTGTGCACCCTGGTTTCAATGCGTCATTTTTCTGGGGTTACAGCAGCTATTTCAATTTGTTTTAGAAAGTGAAAAAAAATGGAGAGGTGCCATGACAGTAGCCACAATAACTAACACAGACTCATTTTCATACAGATGACCCCGGGCAACAATACCACCACTACCGCCGAGTGTATAATGAGTAGGAAATACTATTACACGCAAGCCCTCCCACCAGGGTTGCCTGAGGCTCTCGAGCTGGACGGCTAATTTAAAGCGGAACTGTTACTAGTTTCCTTATTCCTTACTTTGCTGCTGTGTATACTGTCACAGCGGTGGACGATAACAGAATTCAGACTGCTCTTAAAAACCGTTCTAGGCACTTTTTTCTGTGCTTGGTTCTGTATGATGTCAGTTAAACGGACACCTGTAATACAACGATTTGAGGCACACAGCTCTGTATGTGAACACAGAATCTCCACCCGTGTTCAAACCTCCTGTTTACAAGGGCCAGCCAATCGGAAGAAAGTTGGCAGACCAGTATAAGAAAAATAAGGATTAGGTTTAGCTGTGAATCATTAGACTACTGAAGTAGAGCCCAAAATATGGGAATGGAAATAACTATGAATGTGCACTTTTATGAATAACCCTGACAACATGACTTCATATGGTTATTCACCAAAGTAAAAAACAGATTTATTCATATTTACTGATTTAGTACTTAAAAATAAATCATAGGCTTAAGAATTTTACTTAATTTTTTTATAGTGATGCTTTTGGCCATACCTGCACAACAGGATGTCCTCCCGTGGGGGCTTTGACTGCACCCCTGCTTCCTTCTGTTTCATAGTGAGCTCTGTGATGTGGTTTAGGCTGCACATCAATGTGCAGTTCATACTGGTCGGTGCGACGAGGAATCGGCCATTCCAGCGGTGGGAGAGAAGCCACAGGGATGCTGCAAAATATTAATTATTCATAAAATTATAGAATTATTGCATAAATAAACACACATGGAGAGTGGGAGCTTATCGGAGTGAAGCCTCACTTCATGGCCAATTTACCTGCAGAGGCTGGAAACCAAAGGCTTGGGCCAGACTGAAGGAATAACAAAGAAAGGCTCTGCAGCAGGTTTGGTCTTTATGTCCTGATCACAGGACACCATGTAGTTCCCATCGCCATGATTCTCTGGATACAGAGTGTAAACCTGGTTGGATGTCTTCACTATTTTAGTGGGAACCAGGTTTGGATGATTGGTGCCAAAACCATTCATGGCATCAGTAAGGCTGGTGTGTGTATAGTGGGCGCCTATGTTGTGATCTTCATGGCCGTTATTGGGGGAAGGACTGCGGGACCGGTGCCCAGGGATTAATCCTGGGTTTCTGTACATGTCGTAGGTGCGTTTTCCCTGTGGGGAGGTGGAGCGAGAGCCTGGTCTTGGTGAGGGAGAACGGGGTCCGAGGCCGTCGTCACCTAGGCTGGTGTGAGGAGAGGTGCCTGGGGAGGTGCGAGGGGAGCCAGTGTGGATGTTCTGCAATCGAGGGCAGAGATCTCCAGGGTTCTGCGCACTGCTTGGGGAGACGCAAGGTGACGCCCAGGGAGAATAGTTCTCAGAGTGCCAGCTGGTGGAGGAATTGCTGCTGGCAGGACTCAGGCACTGGGGCTCACGGTAGGCAAGGTTTTCATGGCCCGGGACAGTAAGGGTAGGTCTGGGGCTAATGTTTAGATGGTGGTTCTGCAGAGAGTCCCGACCATGACTGTAGTGCTCACGTGAGGGGGTGATTTCAATGCGAGGGCTCAAGGCTGCAGGTCGGGTACTGTCCAGGTAGTTTCTGGCTTCCTGGTTCTCGTATCCTGTGAGAACTTCGATGTGCTCACTGTAGGCGGGGCTGCACGACTTGATACCATAGGGTGAGGTCTCCTCCAAGGGGTAAGCCTGCTCAGATTCAGGACTGAGGACTTTTGGGGGTCCAAGGTTGGAGTCATCTGCAGGGAACAAAATGTTTACATTTATTACAATGCACACATTTGAAAGAGAAACGGGCATATGTTTGTTTTTAAAGAAAAGCGCATGTTTTTCTTTACCAATATCACTCAATGAATGAATGAATCTTAATCAAAGACGTGTTTCTTTTCAAAAACAACACAGGTTATTTTTAGCTCAAGTATACAGTTATCAGCTGAAATATTGACTCTTTTTTTTTCACATGGCGAGGCGTCAGAATCCTCATTGCGAAGTCAACTTTACTTCCTCATTTTTCATTTCATTCACATTAAGCAACTTTAAAGGCCTCGCTAGTGGTCAACACAGCAGAGAAAGAGAAAGGCAAGCCAACTCAGAGTGCCAAAAAGAAAAGTCTCGGACAAACCTTGGTGCCCCCCTGCAAAGTCACTGCACGGCGGCTCATATTCAAACAGGTACTCAAACTGCAAATCCTCATCGGGGCAGCTGACTCGACTGAGCTCTTCCACCAAATCTTTTTCGTCGTAAAAGGAGGTCATCTGTCTATTTTTTTCCTAACTACTCCTCTGAGTTCACACGAAGCGGCAGGGACGTGGACGGCGAATTGCGGTGTAGATGTGGATTTGGGGAACCTGTTGTCAATTCATGCATCGGTGAGCAGCAGAAGGTGAAGCGCACACGTTTCCTGTTCAGTTCGCCGCGGTTATTTTCGTACGGAGGCGGGTCTATTTACACACTGAATACAAACTCTTTATGTTCATCCCCGAGAGTCCGATCACGCCTTCTCTCTATGCTGATGCGTCAAACAACAAAAAGCGCAAGTGCAGTTTGGACGTGAATTAACTGCTCAGATCAAACAGAATACTGATTTGACGGGCTACACAGCCTGTTGCTGCCCCCGGGTGTTTGACATGGTGACATAGCAGGGTGCCGACTATGTTCGACACCTGTCAAGCTGAGTTACCATTAAAACGCGGTTGTGCATCGCTTTTGCGTGGACTTAGATTAAAGAGGATAGATGGCTGAAAATATAAACGTTTATTTTATCTGATGCATTATCTCGTCAAACAATAAATCCTGTCCCGGACTGGATTTCGTAGTGACGTACTGTTTTATTGTCACTGAAAACCCACGGGTTCTCCTGAGGGTATCCCCGGATTTACGCACGACGCAGCACACATACCAGGGCGTTCCTTACACCGGTAGCATTTGCTCTGTCAGCAAAAAGCTAAACAACGGCAGTAAACTTTAATTTTTCTGATCTCGTTGGTGGTGTTATATAGAAATCACAACTTTATTACATCGTTGATTATAGGCTTATTTGTTTAAATCCTTAATGAAGACGGAAAGCGTGTATCCCTATCAGAGAAGACGATAGCATCTTCAAGTTTTCATTAACTGATGAGAAAATCAATCTCTGCATGAGCCTATCGGTCTTTGCTACGTTGCATTTGGTAGACTTGTGCAGAGTGCCCTTCTTTCTCCCGATCAGCATCGTGCAATCCAACAAGTAATTCTCAATGGCAATCAAAACTTTGTAGGCGACCGTGATTTCAAAAGCACGCGCTGTATGCTGATTTAAAGCGCCAAACATCAACATCCCAGCTGTCTCCGAAATGTTAGACAGACAGCCGACAAATGACTGCAGCATTTCAGGCATGAACACACTAGTTAACACTAGTCTATAAATTAAAAATCAAATGGGTTGATTACCAGATAATCACAACACTTCAGCAGTACCTTGATCCATCGACCTCATGGTGTGGTACTGTGCCAGCCTCCAAGTCTCTCTGAACATCTGGATACAAAAAACTGGAAACAGGAATGTAAAAAAAGAAAAAAGAAAGAAATATCTGGAAAAACTAGTGTCCTCTAATAACCATAGCAGAAGAAACTCTCTTCGGTTAAAATGCTGAAAGCGGAGTAAAACAGGAAAGAAAAACTCTGTAGACGTTCAAGTTAAGGCTGCGACACGGCAGCTGCGCGCAAACTCCTTTTCTGTTCAAAAACATGCGGCCGCATCAGCAGTGGCTCTGGTATGAAGCCCCTCTTCCTAGAGCTCTATAAGGATTACTTGAGTATCGAGAGCGGCTTCCTTCCCCGCTCTGGGTGTTTATAATGGTCCAATGCTGTAAAATAACGGGATTCCCTCAGTGTTTCCTCCTGTTTGTGCGGCTTTGCCATGGAAACCTGGAGCTGGTCCATGTCGGAGACTCAGGGCTTTCCTGCAAAGCCCCACACTCAGGAATCCATGACGTCTCCAGCTCCTGCGCCAAGGCATTTCTGCGGTTCTCTCAGACAGTAGCACACAAGAACCTCATTGTGGGTATGAAGAAATTACTGTAGGACATTGTAGGAAAGAGAGAGAAAAATGAAAAATAGCTCTGAAGTCTAATCACAGGCTACGCTATGTGAAATTTACTTAACATAGTTCACCCTACTCATTCTTCTACAGTTCAGTTTGAACTATGAGAGACCAGGCAGTAGTAAGATGTAGCTTTTTGGAGCAAAAACTAAATCCTTTTTTAGGCTATGGCTAATTTTGAACATGGAATATGGAGAATTCCATTGCTTCCATTGTGGGAAGACGTTACTACCCATTTCCATTTTAAAATGGAAATCTGCTGCATCTTCTAATACTTGGCTGGAAAAAAATCTGAACAAGACCAGGACATAGCGTGTCCCCAACAGACCTGTAGACACATTTATAATTCATATAGAAGTTATATAACCCAGCATTTGAGGAGAGGAAGAATAATGCTATTTTGGATTTAACTGAGCTAAAGATTTGTTATGTATGAAGGTTTCTGCCAGACATCTAAATCACAGGCTCACTTCTTCATTCCAAGAAACTTCATTTACTGCATTGTGGAGGGAGATCACCTGAGGTCACAAAGACATGGGACTTTACATTGTAGACTTCATCTTTTTACTCCCAGACGTGATCTTTTTGGAATAAATCACTAAATAATGAATAGGAATGATATTTCACACAGCACAGTTTTTCTCGTCTCATAAAACTTAAAATCGCACTCTTGGGAATTCAGGAGGGGGGGGGGGGGTGGCTCATCTATCTACCTGCTGAGGTTTCCAGCTTCTGAACAAATACTGACAGAAAACTTCAGGAAGAATGGTTCTGAAGTTTTATCGTCATAAATCACCCCTAGCAGCAAAAGGTCTTTATTTTTCATTTGGACAGGAGAGAAAAAGTTTACGTTGTAGATCAGTGCTCCTGCTAAACCGCTACTGTTTCACGACCATATGTGATGAATTGCGATGTTTTTAAGAAGCTGAAGTTTATCCAGAATATATTTGCATAATTAAGAAACTGGGAATAGAACATTAAGACTTTCACATATTGCCCAGGAGAGGAAGACATGCTGAATAAGCCATCGAGAAGAGCCAAGTTAAACTATACATTACCATGTCAGTGCCAAGAACTCAAGCCTACTCTGCTGCATTAAGTGTAGTGTGTTACTTATGACATCTGTGGAGTTTGTATGTATGTTCAAAATACCCCCAAAATAAAAATTTGCCAGAAAAACTGAAGTTTTTATACTATTTCATTGTACAATGTACTACTTTCTTCAAAGAACAGCACTGCTGGGATGTAGGGGTTGAGGACCTGCGAGGATACTTCTCACTTATCTTTGTATTCTAGTCCTTACTTACCACCATATGCGCTCTTCTGTAAAGGGAATTATGCACACTGTTATATGAATTCTTAATTTCTTTCAGGCACTGAACAGTCTTCATTTATAATAAGAACAATCTGAAGTGTTTCAAAAGATTTTGTGTGTGTTTGGCTATTTTGAGACTATATTTGTAACCAAACCCACAAAGGTGCTCCAGCTCAAACAGTCAAATGTCTCACTTCTTTAGTTAGCAGAATGGTTTTCAGCAAGTTCAGATATAGCCTTTAAAATTGCATTAGCTAACACATTGTGCTGCTGGAACACAGGAGTGATGACATGTCCAGTTCATGTTAACGTTACCGGTTAAAGCAAATTTAAAAAGCACATTTGCTTTGTCTCAGACTGCATCTACATTTGGAATGCCGAGCCTCAGTATAACCTCAGGGAGTGATCCCATGCTTACGTTAGTCATATTAGTCCCAAGGCCAGTCAGAGGAAAATGTGTGTACTTGAGAGAGAGAGGGGGGTGTAATCAGAGGATTTATTTTGGATTGAGATATTGATCAGTCTGTGTTAGGGAGTTTGTGCTAGACAGCTGGGCGAACAAGGTGACTGCAATGAGTCTGTAAACCACAGTGGCCAGAGCATACGTTTTGGGGGTAACCATCCAGCAGGCTCGTCTACCAGCTCTAAATTCCTCCCCTGTTACGGAACACTTATGCAACTTAAATCATGAATGAGTAAATGAATATGGCACAGGCTTAAGAAAGGAAAACTGCCTGTGTCCAGACAGTCGAGTTTGCACTTCCGTTTTTTTTTTTTTCATGAGCCCAGTTTTTCCAAGGTCATGCAGTATTTTCCATCACTGTTAAAGAGCTAATTGAGGTAAAGTTGTCTGGGTTAGAGCACTGCCCTGTTAGAGTTTTCCAAGGGTAACATGTGCCGCTGAGCTCCTAAAACCAAGCATATGGAAATATTAAATTGTCCAATGGAAAGCTCTCCCAGGAAATTCAGGGGTCAATGAAAAGCATGGACTTTTGACTTTGTTTGGGTCTTTTGATCACCTCTCTTACTTGCCAGGTAAAGTATAGCTGCTTTCTATTTTGCAATAGCTCTGAACTTTTCACCTCGTGACAATAAGTGGAGTAACTGTAAATTTTCTCAGGTGAGCAGCAGGATACAGACCATAACAAAGAAAGAAAATTAAAAACATAACAGTATATCAACAGGTTTATTAGTTTTAGTGGGCTTAAGTCCATGTCATACACCGTTTAAAGCATGCAAACAATGGCTAAATACCAAAAAACAATCATATGAGAAGACTGACACCACTGACATGTTGGTACCCTGCAAAAAAAAAAAAGGCCAGAGAAAACTGGCAGTTAGCTCAATCCAAAGACTGGAGATAGCAAGTCTCTGCAAGAATGGAAGGTACCCAGTTGAATCCCCCGCCCCACGTTCTTCTGTCAAGTCAAACATCTAAGTGAAGTGACACGAAGCAAAATAAATATGACTTTAATATTAGCACAAAGGAATCATTTTCAAAACTTATTGCAGAAGCTGTCAGCGCACACCTCAAACATTTATGGATCGCCTTTTAATGATGTGGAAGCCTTAAAAAATTAGAATGTGTTTCACAAGTATCACCAGATATTAGACAAGTGCTGCGGTGGCTGGCGAGACCACTACTGACAAGATTTCAGTTTGGGCAGTGCTGCCTTGTCATTGTGCAATAAAGAATCTTTATTTCCTTCCTGCCACAACTTGAGATCTGTGGAAAACATTGTCCTTCTTTTTCCAAATCGTGCAAATGAACTAATATGTTCCACTAACATGGAAACTACATACATCCACGCTGGACGAAACCAGCTCATTATGTAATAGGATTCTGATCAATACTGGAATGTCTGTAGAAAGAATTCAAGTGTCTTAAATCCAGTGGAAAAGTGGCAGACTGCAGCTCACGGATTTTCCCCTTTTCAGCACCACATAAAATCTCACGAAACAACATCGCCCCCCTTGTCGACACTTCTTTCTGTCTGTCGTCTTGAAGTTTCCAGTTCAACTCAGCAGTGTTTCATTAGATCTCTCTCTCTATCTATTATCAGTGCAAAAATGAAAGCATAAAAGTCAATATTTGGTAGTCATAACAAAGTTAAATAAATCCTATCCAAAACTGCAGCTAAAAAAAACCTTACTCCTCCTATTACAACTCCATTTATAACAACAATTGAAGGTATTTTGGGCTCAACAATCACAACTAATCACTCCTTTTTTCTTTTTTTTTTACTTATACTGCAACGAAAGTCTTGAAGTGTTTTGGGCGGTTTTGTTTGATTAGTTTGGGAGGTATTACCCAATGTCATTAGTGATCGCTGGGAGAGGCAGCGAAACACATATGCAGCCCTTCTTTAACAGTGGTGGGTGCCGAGACAAATCAAAGCATTCCAGGCCCACAGGGTTATAAATAGTGTCAGAGAAGGGTGTGTGTTCATGCCTTGCAAAGTTTCTGTGAGGAGCCTGTCATTGCCAAAATCCAGTGTTTACACAGAGCAATAACAGCGAGTAGTAAACAATTCATCTGCAGTGGCGTGTTCATTATTTTGTGTCGTTTCAAATAATCCGTCAATGGTTTCTGTTATTTCAAAGCAGCTCAGCAGATAAGCTTAATGTGGGCTATAATCCTAGGAGTGTTATTCAAATTTGGTCTATTGCGCGAATTCATTATGCCTTTAACCAATCCAGAAGCAAGGCTGACCTCAGGCTGAAACCATGCAGCAGAAGTTAGTGTTGTCTGTAGGAAATTGGCAATGGCTTTGGGACCTCGTTGATGTGGCTGCCTTGGCCTTAAAGTTGGGTATAGATCCCACATGTTTCCATGCTATCATTTGTATTAACCACTCTAGTCAGGGGCCTGTTACAGCTGGTGGTATATTCTGTAGCAGATTCATGATAGTCTGCTTCTCTCTTGCGCTGTTCCACTGGGAGCTGTGTGGAGGATGTTTCCAAGCTGGAAACAAATTCATGTGTTGAAGTGCCAAAGATAAAATGCAGCGATGTTGTGGTAATTAGCTTAGATCTGTTACATAAAAGCTATATGCTACCTTTTTTTTCAAAGCCTTAAAGTCAAAATCTTGTGAAATACTAAATGTTAATTTGAAGATTTACTGAGATTGTTAACTGGATAGTGAACTTGGCAGCGAGCCAGCAGGAGCTCTGTAGCTGGCATCGGGACAGGAGGAAAGACCAAAATGTTGAGGTTAGCAGGCAGCTCTGTTGATTCTGGAGTGGAATTTCAGTTTTCATGGGACAGATTAAGTTAAATGGTTTCTTTTAATGGTATAACTTACGCATTTGGGCATGGAACAAGAAAAAAAAGTTGGATAAACACTGTAGTTTTAATTTGAACATGCCGTTCTGAGGCGCTTGACTGCATTTTGAAAAAAGGAAAAGGTTTTATGACTGAGAATCTAGTCCTGTTTAATCCTTGAGCTGAAATGCCAAGCAAACACAAACACTTTTAACTTACATGAACAATTAATAAGGTTGCTTCTAAAAATTCTCACAGAGCATGGACATTGATTTAAAACAGATGCGTTTTCCACCAAGTTATGGATTTTATGAGCTGTGATAATATTTCTAATAAAGTCAGATGATATTTTGTGTTATATTATTTCTCATTAAGACTGAAATAAGATTAAAACATGCAGGTCGTGACCATGAATGGAAAACAGAAGTGTCTCTAGGTACCAGGGACTCCCTCCTCTGGTGAGAGAGAGCCAAACATCCAGGCTCTGTGTGTCCTGTGTAACTTGCACCTCATCAGAAACTGAAGTGGAACACAACCAGAGAAGCCAGGATTGCTTCAGCAGACAAACATAATTTGGTTTCAATCCAAACTCCATTAACAAGGATCGCTCAGAGGAAATGAAAGCATTAAAGTTTCATTCACAAATGTTTTCTTTATATACTCTTCTTATCATAGCCTGTTGCTGACCACTGACGTTTGGTTAGGCAACGCTGAGCAAAAGGGATTACAGTTATCACCTTTATTTAACAAGGAAGTCCCATTGAGAGCAAATCTCTTTTGCAGGAGAGGCCTGGCTTAGGTAGCAGCCATATCTACTCAAAACATCTCAAAAGCTCTAAAAGAAACCAACATAAAATAGAGTATACAAGTAGCCTTATCAGTGGCCTCTCAAGAAAAATAATCAAGAAATCTCCTTCATCCCCTTTTTTATTTTTTATTTTATTGGATAGTAGACCAGTGAAGGGGGAAGACACACAGCAAAGGGCCAAGGGTCACACTCAAACCTGGGCTGCTGCACTCTGGCAATGCTCACCTATTGAGCTAAAGTGGTGCTCATTTGTGATGCCTTTAAATTCACCACCAAATATATATCCATGTTTAAGTTTAGGTTTTTTGTAAATTATGCCATGTCCGGTGTGCATAGTAACAAAAACAAACACCCTCGTTAATTGTAACTGTTGGTACTGAGACAGAGAAGGGTACAAAGGTCAAATATAGAAGAGAAATATACCAGTGCTGTTTTCTGCAAGTTGTATTTGATGGCCAAACTACCAAATCATAAAGACATGGTAAGTGACAAGCTTTGTAATAAAATAATCCACAGTACAATAAAACATTTTTTTTCTTATAATAAAAAATAAATTAACTTTAGTTTCTAAAAAGAACAAACAAACTTTACTTTGAGCTTAGAACTCAAAGAAGATTTGTGACATCTACATTAAAGAGAAACTTGTCATCTAATCATATACTGGTAAGTATGTACCCCTTCATTTACCATCAGATGTCACAAATTCCTGCATCAAATCATCAAATTCCTGCAGGCAGGAACATAAATTTTGTTAAATATTTAAAAATCACTTTTAAATACAGTTTGTAATGAATGAGTGAAATCCAGCCTGCCTGCCCCACAGAGGCAGCATGTGTGTACATGACAGTATCGTCAGCATAAAAATGTATTTTCGCAGGAATGTTCTTTACTAAAGCATTCATAAAACAAGGCAATAAAATAGGCCCCACAATAGAGCCCTGCGGCACACCCTTAGTTAACTTTAGGGTTAACAAATTTAGGGTCCTCTACATAAACACAGAGTTCAATTTACAAAATAATTTCAAAATCCTTTAGCCTAACAGCCTCAGGACCAAGAGTAGCATTAAAGTGCTTTTTTCAGGGGCAATCCTTGAGCCACTGAATCAAATGACTTAGATCCAGAAACAAGACAGCACAGTGTACTTTCCTGCCCACGGCACCTATGAGATCATTTATCACAGTTGTAGCAGCAGTAATTATACTGTCCCTAGTCGTAAAACCAGACTGAAAATAACCTTAAAATGTAAGCAGATTAAAAACTTTTATAATAGCAAACTTACCTAAGATTCAAAGATTTCAGGATGATCTCCACCTTTAAAGAAAGGGAGAATAGAGGCAGCTTTCCAAATATTAGGTAGGGAGCTGGACTCGTATTAAAAATGTGAGCGATTGGCTCGGCAATGATATCAGCTGAGATCTTTAAGATATAAGGATCAGGATCGTCTGGAAATCATGGTGTGAAGAAGAATAGTAAAAGTAAAAAAATATCCCCAAGGATGGCACAATTAAAGAAAACATGTTTATTAATTATCATCACAACATTAACATCAGCACAGTTCTCCCTTTTTTGTTCTGCTCATTTGAGTGCAAACAACATTGTTAAATAAAACATGGCAATAAATTAAAAATTATGTTATTTACAAGCAAGCAAACCATTTTAGCATCATTTACGCTCTGCACTTCAATTACAACATAAAAATATACTAATTAGTTGTACAAAAAAAAAAGATTCAGTGCAAACAGCTTGCTGTAGTCAGTGAAGACTGAAATTCCCATTTAGCATACAAAATTAATTATGGCACCCTGGATACTGACATATTAATTACATAAGAGAAAAGTAACGCCTTTTTAAAACTGAAACAATGTGGTCATGTTAGCTGCTGATTTTTCACAGTCCACCATCACACCACTAGTGAAATGAAATATGAGGAGTGTAGCATCGTGAAGCTTTTCTTTGAAGGTGCAGTACTAATACTTATTGACAATATTCACATTTGGATGAGTAGTGTGTTGATTTGATCCCTTCTTTTGTTGTTGCAGTGAGAAGTGAGGGGGCCCTGGATTAGCTGACATGAAAGGTGGCGGCTGGACGCCGGTCACCGGGGTATTTTCAGTTATGGCTTTAGGTCACTGTTACAGTGAGTCATCATGCAATGCTGAAGCGTGGCCGTTGCTGGCCTGCCCAAGTGGCCACATTAGAGACTGTGCATTCTCCTGTGAACAAACAGCCTGTCGGGAGCCCCGGCGGAAGGCTCGGCTGCAAATAACCGGCACTCCTTTGTGGTCGTTTTGACCACGCTCCACAAACAATAACAACTCAGGGTCCGCACAATGAGACAAGGACAGATTTAACATCAGACACCACGGGTCATGCTAAAATAAACTACCACACCACCTCCGCCGTGCTGGGATGTAGCTTCGAGGTGACGCATAAACAAATGCACAAACTTGCAGACGTCTGTTTTATGCAGTCTAGCCAGCAAACTTAACCGTAACCGTACAATTCTCAAACTCTGTTTAGAAATAACTGTTTAAGGAGAGTGTGACCCAAGTCCTGAGTGAAAATGCTACGTCAAATTCCAGTTCTTAGATTAAAAACTAATTTACTATTTAAGATGGAACTGGAAATTAGACCAAATTCCTTTGCAAAACCAGTGATACAGCTACAGATGTCTAAATGAGTTAACTTTCCAGTGTAATTTCCTAAATATAGAACAAATTGGACCTGTAAAATTCACTGAAAGCTGTTTGTATTTTGCATTTATTACATTCAGACTAAATGGTTTCAGGTATATTAATGTTAGGGATGTTTTTAATGCTGACAGGACAACTGAAACCAGTCTAAGCTGGTCAGTCTAATCCATCCCACAATTTGTTGCAGGTGCTCTTCACAATAACGATCAATCAATCTGTCCTTTCATGAAAATACATGCAATTAACACAGTTTTGTTGTTGTTGTTTTTTTTAAACTGACACAAACTCTCCCAACCAGTAAACAATCTGTCCCTGTCGACTCAGTCTACATTTGACATTTCTAACAAGAGTTTTTCAGAGAAAATTAAAGGGCGTTTATCTGTATTTGATTCTCTGGTCAAGGTGCAGGTTTGCAGTTCAAAGAGAGGAAAATCTTTGCGTTTTCCCGCAAAAAACAAATCCTGAGACCTCTCGGAGGAGACCTTGGTTTAAGAGGTCAGCTTGGAGTAATTGGGTGGAGAGAAGCGTCTGCGCAGGTACTTGAGGATGTACAGGGGCAGACAGCTCACCAGCGTGATGACAGTCACTTTCCACAGGAACGATACGGTGGTGATGAAATAAATATCTGACACAAAAAAGAGGTAAAGGTAAGATCGTTGTCATAGGATACAAACAGACATGTCCCACCATCATACAAGAGTTCAGGAGGGAAAACATTTTTCTCTTTTTTCTTGTTCGCACCTGCAACTCAGCTAATTTTGCTGTGTTAAGAGTTCAGTTCTGACTTCTTTATGTCTGGGCTACAAGCTGATTGTTGTTGTTTTAGGGTGTCTGCAGGTACAGAATTTTAAATACCTTTTCAATGCCACTTTGAATGAAATTTAAGACCAGACTTTTAATCAAAATGCAAACTTGCAATAGAAATGCACATAAATAAAGTCTAAAACACATTCACACACAGTGCAGTTTGCTTTTTAAGTATTTCCAGACACTGACTTCAACCATCAACAGCAGCTGTTTTTCTTTTTGTCCTTAAACATCTTCCCAGTTTCACACACTGAATGCTGGCTACCAAGGTCTTTTTCATCACCTTCAGAATTTCAGTATTGCAAGACTTGGTGCTCCCTCAGGGTCAATGGGTATAAAATGACTTTTCCCCTTGTCTAACCTTGAGCCTAACCACCAGGGTTTGTTTGTTTTGTTTGACAATTTTTTAAGTGGTGTTTTAATTTTTAGCTAATGCTAAAAGCTAAAAGCTAACATGTACTAATGTGTCAGTAAAGTGGTGACACCGCTAAAAAGACTGAGGAAACTCCAACCTATGTTTAAGGGAATTTAATAGTTTTGAAGGTGTTTTAATTAAAATGATGCATATTATTATTCTGTTGTAATTTCACTCAGTTGTATACAGCATTTGTATTCTATTTTTATCCTATTGTATATTTTATTCTACTGTATATACAGGGCTCTAGACTAACTTTTTGACATGGGCGCACCGGTACGCCTAACTTTAAAAATTTAGGCGTACCGGCACAAAAGTTAGGCGCACTCAAATTTTTCAACCGCATCGCTTAACACCGCAGTTTTGCATGTGCACTTTCTTTGGGGGGGGAAGTCCATACAGACAATATTAATTTCTAAATTATTAACTAACAAACTTGTGCTTAAAGTGCTTTGTCAATATTGTAGAAAATGTTAAAAACTTAATCATCATCTTGGCCTCCTCTGACGACCTGTTTGCTGCTGTCTGCTGCTGAAAGGCAGTGGGGAGAGGGGACACTTGGGCAGTGCATTTACTGCAGCATATAATGTGTTTTCTGGATACACTGTGCTTTTTCAGCATTCAAAGATTGATGGCACCGTGTCAGAGCACTGGCTATGAATTTCAGACAGATCAGGCCTTAACTTAACAAAAAAGTTATCAATAGTTCTTTTCATCTTTTCTTATTACCCACAGCTACAGTACATCCACTTCTCTCAGGCCTAGGCTGCTCACTAGGGCTGAGTATCATCACTGATTTCTATAATCCATTCAATTCCGGTTCTCAAAGTCCTGATTTGATTCAATTTAGCCTCAGACAGTCAGAAATATTATAATTCTGATCATTTATCAGTACTGATACACATGAGACTTCATCAGAATTGTGAAAATCACAGCAGATGCCTTTGTGTGAAAGTAACTGAGAATAAAACACAGGAAAACATGAAGGAGATTTTCCTGGTCTGGCTTTTTATAGCAGATAACCTTAAAAATATTCTGCAATTTTGCATAATTTTAAGAAGTTTAAATTTCTTCAGTATTGAACAGCAGAAATTAGGCTTTCTTGTCCGAGGTCATTTAAGTGAAAAAAGAAAAAGCGCTGTAAACAACGCTAGACTGGTGGGTAATAAGCGAATGAATAATGCAGAAAACAGATTTGAGACGGGAAACTGTTCCTGAAGTACAGAGAGAGAGAGAACTGTGCAGGAAGTGTGATTTTTATCGTGGTGGAAGCAAAACAGCAAAAGTCAGAGGGAATTCATGACGACATTGATCAAATGTGAAGCGCAGTTTGCTGCTTCTTTTGCTGCAGGCTCGGTGAATTTTGGTTGGAGAGACAAAACCTGCAGCTCAGAATCAGCGCAAAAAGACGTAAACACAGCGCGGACCCGAAGAATCGCTAAGCTCCGACAGCGTGTCCGTGTTCAGGCCGTCGGGTGAGAAAGCCGAGAAAGACGAAGCTGATTCTGATGTGTTGGGTCCGCTCCGTGTTTAGGTCTTTGTGTGGAATCCGTTAATGAATTGATAT
Source organism: Astatotilapia calliptera (assembly GCF_964374335.1). Lineage (NCBI taxonomy): Eukaryota > Metazoa > Chordata > Actinopteri > Cichliformes > Cichlidae > Astatotilapia > Astatotilapia calliptera. Next base: position 6,436,232 of record NC_137441.1, read on the forward strand.
CGCTTTATTCAAGCTACTCACCTCTCTCTTCCACCTGCACTTTCAACTGGACCACGGCCAATCAGAGAGGTCCCGCCCCTGACTATCTCTGATTGGTTTAGTCCACGATAGGGGCATAATGTGTGTCTGTTGTTGACCACACGGAGAGTTACAGAGATTTTTTTTTTGTTACCGGAACAGTTGGTCGCACCTGTGCGACCAAATATTTATTTTTAGTCGCACCACTGAAAAATTTGGTCGCATTTGCGACCAAATTGGTCGCACTCTAGAGCCCTGATATAGTATTTTATTTGATTCTATTCTGTACAGTTGTGTACAGTATATTATTCTTATTGTATTCTAATTTTTGCTATATAACTTTACACTGTCCACTTTCTGCTGTGACAAAACAAATTTCCCACATGTGGGACTAATAAAGGTTATCTTATCTTATACTCATGGGTGTAGAGACAACGGTTACAGCGTTAGAAGGTGATGGAAACAATAAGAGGATTTTCAGACAGGATGTGAGGTTATAAAGCTACATCATTTTTGTACTTCAAAACTATTCTTTGTGCAATGAAAAAAGGAAATGAGACCATGATGATCTCAGAAAGCACGACCACACTGAAACACACTTAATGCGTATAATGCTTCTGCTTTCATTTTTGCATCAATAAGGCTTTGAAGTAGCCTCTATGCTGCTCATTGTTCTTCAGCAGGCCAAACTACTTCCTATTGTTTTTCTAACACTGGCATGCACTTATACCACACACACACACACACACACACACACACACACACACACACACACACACACACACACACACACACACACACACACACACACACACACACACACACACACACACACACACACACACACACACACAGCCTTACATCACACCATCTGTACCCCCGAACCCTATCAGTGTCTTACTGGAAATGCACACCTCGCAGTTTACAATTTTATGGTATACATTTTCCATATTTAAAAAAGAACACAATTTCCTTCAGGAGTTCTTGACCAAGTCTTTTTGAGTTAAAGCCATATGGGTACAGAATGCTTAGAATGCAGGAGACAGAAAAATAAACCCTGGAAAATGTCCAATTAAAAGTGTAAACTGCACATTCAGCAGAAGAATAGGCTTTAAAATCTATTCTAGTCTGACTTGAAGAGGGAGAAAACGTGTACCAAAAGGGTATTCTTGACCACATGCCAGTCATGATCCTCAGTGGTCGAGGTTGCAGGCTGAAAATGGAACTCCACACCCCACATAAAGCTCAAAATAAGACCTTGAAGAGCCCTTGGTCACAGTATTGTGTATGTCACGAATCTTAATATGGCACAACTAAAAATGCCTTATTGTTTGTCAACTAAAGTAAATGTGTGGGTGCAACAGGGCAATAAACTGTTGTTCTATGAATGTTTTTCTTTTAGATTTTTAATGGCTATGAATTTATTTATTTGGTTGGAACATTTTTTTGGGTAATATTCTCTAACACACCTTTGCTGTGATAAACACATAAACCTTGGAAGCTCACAGGAAACTAACTGGACTGTAGGCATTTCCTCTTTGATACTACAGCATGGCTGACTGTCGTCCACACCAGGAGAATTTGTCAATACAGTCAGCTTTGGACTTCCTAATATTCAGCATACCGCTGTTTATTATACACTAGAGACACAATATGAATGAGCGGGGTCTCTGTACTGCTGACGTACTATTTCAAGGTCAGCAAAAAAACAAAATAACACTGTAGTGAAATCAATTCAGAAATGAATGCATTTTCCTTTGCTTCCCCATGAATTAGACAGCACTTCAGCCTGAAAGTCACTCTTTGTCTGATAAAGGCATCTGTGTGTGATCGTGTTAACTTACCGATGAACTCGTGCAGGAAGACGAGCGAGGCAATATAAGAAGCCAGGCTCAGGAGCTCGGCAACTATCATGAGCCAGTGCCATGTCTGAATGGTCAGAGCCACCATCAGTAGCTCAGTCAGGATAAGAGAGGTGAACGAAATGGCAACGATATGGACAAATTCTGACTCGAAGAGCAGCATTGCTCCATACATGATGATGCTCCCTGTGGAGGAAAAAGAGGCCTTAATGTAATTAAAGCTTAAAAATGTGATAATTTAACTTCATCCACCTCCTCAGCTCATCCACAGTTTGAAATAAGCTGTTTACCATTACACTGATACAATTTGTTTTTATTAAAATAATGACAATGAAGATATAACATATTTATGGTAATCTCATCGTATAACAATGACAATAATGAAACTTCTGCTTTGAATAAAAGGAAAACTGAGGTGCTTAGTTCAAACTGAGAATCCAAATGGGGGTGTCTGCATGTTTGTGTGACTACAGTGACTTTGAATGTGCACCATTGTTCGTGACAGGAGGGCTGGTCTGAGTATTTCAGAAACTGCTGATCTACTGGGATTTTCCCAAACAACCACCTCTAGGGTTTACAGAGAATCGCCCGAAAAAGAGAAAATATCCAGCGAATGGTAGCTTTCTAGGATAAAATGTAATGTTGATGTCAGAGAAGAATGGCCAGACTGCTTCGAGTGACAATAAGGGAAGAGTAACACAAACAAGCACTCGTTACAACTAAGATATGCAGAAGAGTATCTCTGAATGTACGACACGCTGACATGCTAAGAACAGACACGCTTTGATACCAACTAAACTTCATTTACATGTCACTGCCTAGCTGGGTACTGACGATAACACCAGTGTACCATCCTCTACATTGCGGAGGACTATAAATACCTTGGAGTATACATAGACAATAAACTGGACTGGGTTAAAAACACCACTGCACTTTACAAGAAGGGCCAGAGTCGTCTCTATTTTCTGAGGCGGCCGAAGTCCTTCAACATCTGTCGGGCAATGCTCAGGATTTCCCATCAGCCTGTTGTGGCCAGTGCTATCCTCTATGCTGTTGCATGCTGGGGCAGCAGGTTGAGGGTTGCAGACGCCAACAGACTCAAACTGATCCGTAAGGCCAGTAATGTTGTGGGGATGGAGCTGGCTTCCCTTAAGGTGGTGTCGGAGAGGCGAATGTTGTCCAAGATAAAGACAATGTTGGATAATACCTCCCACCCACTCCACGACATGCGGGCTAGCCACAGGAGCACATTCAGTGAGAGACTGAGATTACCAAAAAGCACCACTGAACAACACGGAAAATCATTCCTGCCTGTGGCCATCTCTCTGTACAGCTCCTCCATCTAACACACTGTAAACACTGCAATAGTTACAGCCTTTTTGCACATGCTCTTTTCTACTATGTAAAATTCCTGTCAATTCTTGATTTATAATCAGGGGTGCACATAAGTGGTCCGCAGGTGCGCATTCGCTGTCAAAATAAAAGATGCGCACCAAATGACAAGTTGCAACGCGCGTTCACGCACTTATAAAAGGCAGTGTTTTTGTCCGCTAGAGTGGGATTTTCACGGCATATTCTGCACCACATCTCTGCGCGTTCATCATTTATTTGAAGACAGCTCACCTCCCGCAACCACTTTTCCGAGAATACGCGCTTCTTTTGCAGTTCCGACTCCTTCTGACATTTCTTTGAAGGTGATTGCTTAAAGGCGCTTCTTCAACATCTTTAAGAGTTCTAAACAAATGTCTGTCCTCCTCCAGAAAATCTTATGTACGCAAACGCGCGTTGTGACTTCTTATCTGGTGCGCGTCTTTTATTTTGACAGCGAATGCGCACCTGCGGACCACTTATGTGCACCCCTGTTTATAATTGCAATCACCTCTGTCAATCCTTGATATTAATTATTGAGTGATTTGTATATATTGTGCTATTTCTTAAATTTCCTAAATCTGTAACATATTGTTAAATAGTCTAGTCTGTTTCTGTTATTTATACTGGAGCAACTGTAACCACATAATTTCCTTGGGGATTAATAAAGTATGCTGATTCTGATGCTCGATAACAAACCATCATGTCACAAAGCTCAAATGCTGTGAACATCGCAACGTGTTCACTGTACTCAATGTTCTCCAAAGTCAGCAGAGATCAACCTAATAGAGAACCTTTGCAATGTGGATGTGGAGAAATGGGAGATTCAGCAACTGTTTATTTACTTTATGTTGTCTTGTCAATATGTACCAAAAATCTCAGAGTAAAGTTTTCAGCGCCTCGTTGAACCATCGCAGTAAAGAATTAAGGTAGGCTGACAAGGTGTACCTAATAAAGTGGCCAATGTGTTTGGCTTATTACAGAGACTAAAAAAAAATTAATTAATCAAAATATTAATTTAAAAGAGAAAAATTTGCTCTTATATAAGAAGAACAAAGCCCACTTCATTACCTCCTTAAAACACCATTACATTTAGGCATTTCCTGCATATTATGGTTGTTATGAGAGATTTTCCAAAGTAATCTTTGGTCAGTAACAGTAGCACTCTTCTATCTAATAGAATCGTGCCTCCTTTAACATACAAGCATGAATAGGACCGAGAAGAATGATACAAACACACAGAAGTGGTTTGCAAAAAACGCCCTTACCACTGCTTGGATATACAGTGTTTCGACAGAAATAGACAAAAAAGGTTTCGGGGTGTAGTTTAGAATGCCCGCGTAAACAGCTTTCATTGCAACGGTCCATGTCGGAAAGTTACCTCAAGTTTTTCTTTAACAAAGTCCCTAAAGAAAAGAAGAAAGTGTGTGGGCTTTTCAAGAGTGATAAGTCATGAACCTAAGCAATATATCTTGTTTGTTTGACGGGGAGTGACTCATCAGTCTGCCAGTGTAGACGTCTTGTACAGATACAAACATTTAAACAAACATATGACCTGAAATACAGCTTAGATGTTGTAAAGTACTTAAAAATTAAGTATATTTAGAATTACTGACTCATTGCCAGCAGTTTGCACAAACTCTCTCTTACCTTGATATATACTTATTAAAACCCATAATAGGAACGTCTTGAAAGATAGTGGTCGACCCTGTGAAAAGAAGACAGTGCGTTCATATTCACCGATTCAAAGCTACGTGCCTGCACAGCAATAGTTAATTTGCGAACATTTACTAGATACCTTCAAAAGATCCTTATACAACTCTGGGTATAGCATGGCAACCTCTGACTTAACATCTTTGTCCAACACCAGGGAGAAGACAGGGAACATGGTGTAGATAGTGGAATAGCTGAAACAGACAAAAATCGAGTGTGATGAATACTTCCCAGATAAAATGTCACGTGTACAAATTGGTTGAAATCTTTCATTGTAAGATTTTGCATATTTTCCCTTTTAAACATTTCAATAGTCTTAACACAGAGGAAATGCCAGGGACACAAGGCAGCTAAATGCTCTCTTGATAAGTCATCTCCATTCAGAGCGTGTATCTTACCCAATAATCAGGAATCCTTGGTAGAGTGGGACTGAAGCAAAGTAGAAAACAGAGGAGAAAACTGCCTAAAGAAACAGAAGAAGAACAAATGAGAAACTCTTATCTGAGATTTTTCTCATTTCAACACCCAAATGATATTATAAGCAGTATTGGAACATTGACACACTGATATTTTAACTCCATGACAGAAAAAACACCATACTTTCATTAAAGGAGGCCTTTTATACTCATTTTTAATCGAGTACTTTTGCATGATTCACATTTTAAGGGTAACTGCTTTGGCCATCCTTAATATAACCATCCACCAATTCTAATAACATTTCTATGGAAAAAAAAATGGGAAAGTGTAATTAAAAGAAACCCAGCTTAAACATTAACCTTCTGTGGGAACACAAAAATCAAAAGGTGACCACAAGGACATCATTCTAAATCAAACTACTGCAAATACTTGGACTACAATGGTAAATTCTACAGTTTAAAATGATGAGATGTCAATTAGTCAGACAGCTGCAAACTGGAGAGGTCACAGCTCCAGCTGTGGTTGGTGTTATTGTGAGACATGCGGAGGAAGGCCTCCCCAAAACCCCAAAGTCCACGATACAATGAGTCATGGGTTGCCCCTCCACCGCGGGGGCTGATGTTGGACTGGGACATGGGAACTAGACAGACTTGTTAGGCCTGGTGGGGGCAGTTTAGAAGGGCACCACAGACTGCCTTCTCTGAGTCATCATGCATCCCGCCCTTTCAAGACCACCCCTGAAACCTCTCCCTGCCTCTCCCCAAACTGATGCTCTCTACATTTAGATTTTAGGTGCTGTGAGTAAGAACAAAAAACACCTCCCTGCATTAACTTTAAGGCTGCATACACTTTTTTTGCAGTGTGGTTTTGGCTACAAACAAGCAGAAAAGGGCCAAACCGATTAGCTAAATTCAAACACTAAACACAGTCCTTTTGCTTGTAATCATCTCAACCTTTTTTTGACATTATGCAGTTGAGCATGGGAGTAAAGAAAATAAAGAAAAGAGAAATATCTCTAGATCACTGAAGTTTACTGTTTTTAGAAGGTTAAATTTAATTCACAACATACTGAAATATCTTGACATCCTGATTACCAGCACAATATTTAACACAGAAAAAAGCACCCTCTCAAGTGTGTGGTGCATTACCTAAATTGTTACAACTGGAGACTGATAAAGGAGTAAAATATAAAGTAGTGACAGTTTTGCAAACTAAAACAAGAAACTATCCCATAGCAAGTGGAAAATACTTGTAGTTCTAAGTTATTCAGCTTGATGTTTACATGACTCATGCACACAAACCAATACGACACTGTGTATTTGTTAGTCTACCTGCATGGTGCTGATGCACAGGCTCCTGTGGATGACAAACTGGCTGAGGGCCGCAGACCTTTTGTAGCTGTTCCGCCCATGGACCATGAGGAGACGGCCTAAATGTTTAAACTGAGTCACCGAGAAGTCGGCAGCCAAAGAGGCCTGCTTTCCTTCCTGCCAAACACACAGCAGAGGACACTGAGGACATACTGCGCAAAGACTGACCTGAAAAGCATGCTTTGAGTATTGTGAATTGATTTTGTACAAATAAAACATTTTTTTTTTGGGGGGGGGGAAACAGACTGAAGGTACAATAAGCATAAAGTTCATAATTAGCAATACAAATTTACAAAAAGCAGCATTGCACATGATAAGTCACCTGTTTAAAAATCAAGCAAATATTCATGTTTGAGATGTTAGAACCAGAGGATTTTCATAGAAGAACTGCAGATTTTCTGTTATTAAACCTTTAGCTTCCTCTCTGACAAGCAGCCCAGGAATAACTGTGTAGTTTTCCACCTTTTATTTACCAACATAAGATTATGTTTGGAACATACAGAAAAAATGTATTTAAGATGCCAAGTCCATCCTGTGAGTGCACCATCTTCCTTCCAAAATCCAAATGGGTTTTCAGCTTTTTATGCACATTAGTCTGAACGAGTTTGTCTATGCAGTATGCATGAAATGAGAGAGTTAAGATCTGGCAATGATGCCCCCTATCCCAACAATCTTTGGGATAGGGGGCATCATTGCCAGAATGGTGGTACTGTAGTAAGCAACCATTTCCTCACAGTAAAAGGTTTCTGAGTTCCAGCCTGCTGTTATTTGTTTTCATGTTCTCTTTGTGCCTGCATAGAATCTCCCCTACAATCCAAAGTTGAACATGTTAGCTTAGATCAGTGGTTCTCACTGCAGAAAGGACAACGATGCCACGCTAAAAATATGGAGAAAAAGTTGTAGGAAAAACTTGATTGACTGTGGTGTGAACTTTCTCAATTTGGACATAGCAGAAGAAAAACCTGAGAATCACAGAATCTGCATTGGTGTGGATGTGAGTATGCATGGTTGCCTCTGATAGCCCTGTCTCGGACTTGTCATCCTTTACCCAGCCTCTCGCCCCAATATCACCTGGGACAGGCTTCAGCTGTGTGAAACCTTATACGGATAAGCAGTTAAGAAAAGCGATGGACGATAAATACACAGAAGATAGCGGAAAAGATAAATTGTGTACATCAGTGGAGTCGTTTGGTACAGGGCCACGAGAGTTGAGGCCCGGGTGTGAAATTATGGTTTTTATCGGTTTCCCTGGGTCTTATTTTGAAAGAAATGTTTACACGTTACCACAGCAACCAAAGAGCATTAAGGGACAGAGAGGAGGATGTTACTCTCATTGTTGTTGGCGCATTTCAGGAGGACGCCGTTAATAAAGTTACACAATTACACAGTGAATTCGCGTTTATTATTATATTTACAAAATACCACAGTTTTTGTCTTGGTCGTATCATTTTATTTTGTTGTATTTATGTGCGACACCTTAATGGTCTGACATTAAACCGGTCTGTAGTGCAAAAAAGGTTGGGGACCGCTGATGTATGTCACCTACAGCATCTTTTAGTTTGCAACCAGATTTGTAAGTTTGTTTCTCTTCATAATAAAGATAAAATTTACAGTCAACTATTGAGCAGTTTTTAACTTTTAAGGTCAGCTGTACTAAACTCCATATTTTAATATGCTTATTTACTTTATGTTAAAAAGTAAAGAGTAAAGACTAAACCAGGAGCACAGCTGCACCGTCTGCTGTCGGTAATTCCACTGTTGTCACAAATACAAGGATCCATGTCTGAGCATACTAACCAACTTGACAGGCAACTTTCAGAGAGAACAATGAGAAGTAGAAGAGACGGGCTGATGGGAGATTCTTACTTTTATGTTAAATATACAATACAAAGCACAAAGCATCCTGTCATTTTGTTTCCTCTATTCACACAATAGTTCCTCAAAAAGAGGAATCATCTGTGTGCATGTCCTTTTACAACTCTCTGAATGTGAGAGAGATCTTGACAGGAAACAGAAAGCAAAAATCTGTGCGAGTGGCACGTCAATGTGAAGCGATGAGATGGAGAGTCTTACTTTCCCCTCCACTCCCACGCCACAGTCCGCTTCCTGGATCATGCTGACATCGTTTCCTCCATCCCCTAAGAGAAAACAAAAGCCATAGAGGTGTCAGGATTCACATCAGTGACTCACCAATACAAACTTTTAGTGAAAGTATCAAGTGCATGTTCACAAGACACTCCCTTAATTTGGCCTGATTAAGAGATCCAAGCTCCTACAAGTTCACTGGGTTGCAATTTAGAGTAACGCATATATATATATTAGGGGTGCAACGGTACACAAAATTCACGGTTCGGTTCGATACTTTGGTGTCACGGTTCGATATTTTTTCGATACAAAAAAATGTTCATGCCTTTTTAATTTGTCATTTATTAAAATTACAAATATATATTTTATCTCAAAAGTACAGTTTTTAAATTTAATGTTGCTGAAACAACAAAGTAATAAATAAATAAATCTATCTGATCGAGAAATCACTCATCTTTGGAAAAGAGAGTTTATTACAGAGAAATGGCTCTTTCCAAAATAAAAGCTATACTATACTCTTCTTCTGGGCTATATTCTCAGCAGCATATTATACATATCAGGTCCCCTTAAGGAGAATCATGTGCTAACGGCTGTCTAAATGACTCAGGTAAAGTTTGTAGCATGCGTGCTTGTTGTTTTTGTCTGCTTCCACTTGCAGTAAATGTGCAGTCATATTCATTGTGTTCCCACTAGTGCTGTCAGCGTTAATCTCGTTAAAATGACATTAACGCCATAAGGCGGCAAATCTCCGTTAACGATCGTCCTGTGCGTGGGGCTAGACGGCCAACACGTTAATGAGCTAACTGCGCTAACGCACTAGTTCCCACCAATTGAGCATTGTGGCACGTCCTACATACTGTTTTACTTTTGTCCATGATGCGCTTACCATCAGGGTCATACGTCACATGAAAACCAAGATGGTTCCAAACGCCAGATCTGAATGAGAGTGGGGGAGGTTCAATTTTGGGTAGCGTTGAGGCAGTTGCCATGTTGCAACGAGCTTAGCTTCTGTCTTGCTAGCTTGCACTGCGCTCATTGGATCTGCACTCAACAGTGCAGCCTAGGCGGAGTAGTCGAACGCAGATCCACTGAGCTCTCAACACAGACAGCATCGTCAGAAGAAAAGTTGATAAAATAAATAAAAGAAACTGTATTGTTCGATACATATGCGTACCGAAAGCACTATATCGAACGGTTCAATATCGATACGAGTATTGTTGCACCCCTAATGTGTGTATGTAATTAATATGTATGTATAGACAGACAGACAGACAGACAGACAGATAGATAGATAGAGAGATGTAGATTTATATATAGAGAGAGATATAGCTTTTTTCATTATTATTCATTATTATAATAGCATAACAACATTATAAAGTTGGAAACACATATTAAAACTAAAACAAACAAACAAACAACAACAGCAAAAAAACAGTGCAAGGAAGAACTTTAAACAAATGAAAAACATGCTGGCCCAGTTTAAATTTTCCACTCACCTACTGCACAGGTGAGTTTGCCTGTGCGCTCTTGCAACAGTCGGACTATCTGAGCCTTCTGAGTGGGGGTGCATCGGCAGCAAACCACAGCGGGACACTGGCACGCAAGCTCCATGAACTCATATTCATAATACTTCAGACAAACCTGCAAGAAAACCAGCATAATGGACAGATAAAACACTCAGGCACCCACATTTAACTGCTTTCAGCTGTGGCGCTCGAATACCTCCACTCAACTTACAGTTTAGCTCCTATTGTGGTTGAGATAGTGACTCTAACCACAGACACCACTTCCAGAGTGATATATTGTGCACGCTTCATGCAGAATATATGTCAAAGTTTCATAAGGAGATATAAGTTAATGGGATGTGGGTTAGACAGTCTGAGTGGCACACTTACCTCAAGCGAGTCCCCCGATATCACCAGAGCGCAGTCATGCTTTCTCCTGAAAGCGTTGAGCTCCAGGTGGGCTTCCCCTCGTGTTGTCACCTATACCAATAGCAACCACATTGTTAAATGCACTTGTATGCCCCAACAAAACACTCTAATGTAGAATTATCACAGGGGAAAATCTGCCAGGCTTTGCATGTTTGTCTCTCTGTTATCAGACAGAAGAAGGGAAGCTTGTCTCTCTCCAACTGCAGCAATGACAAATGTTAGAGCAACCAAACACCTAGCTGACATTCAACTAGCTAAATACACTAGAATTCAGTCACACAACTCACGAGTGTGAGTTGTGTGACTGAGGGGGCGACCGTGGCTCAGGGGGTTGGGAAGCGCATCTGTAACCAGTTCGATCCCTGGGCTCTCTGTCCTGGTCGTTGTGTCCCTGGGCAAGACACTTCACCTACCGCCTACTGGTGTTGGCCAGAGGGGCCGATGGCGCGATATGGCAGCCTCGCTTCTGTCAGTCTGCCCCAGGGCAGCTGTGGCTACAACTGTAGCTTGAGTGTATGAATGTGAGAGTGAATGAATAGTGGAATTGTAGTGGAATTGTAAAGCGCCTTGAAAAGCGCTATATAAATGCAAATGTTTAATTTATTAAACAGCACCATGTAGCTACTGAATAGCAAGTATAATTCGGCATATAGGTTCCTATCTCTACTTGTGTTTGAAATAAAATTGGAGTGACAATTAAATGTTTCTGTGGAGCCTACAGGCGGATATCAGGTTGATGTAGGGAATAGAAGTAAAGAGCAGGATGAGCCTGAAACTTCACTCAGTTTAAAGCCTTACTGTTTCCAACCGTCAAGTTCCACTTTATATCCACGCCTGTCCATCCTTACAAAATATCTTTAGTTACGATTATTAATTGAGAGGTCAGAATCAAATACTGGTGACACAAATTGAGCATCTGACCACATGTGAAATATTGCTATACTGGTGAATAACTGCACGATTTCTTTTTCTTGCAGAACAAGATGATGTCACAGTGAAAGTGAGCATTTGGATACAAAATGTGCAGCACAAAGCAGATGAGAAGAGCACAAAGACATAGGAGGTTCAGCCAAATAATCAACTAAAAGACACTGCACAGACTGAAAATGCAACTGTTAGACAAGTGCATAAAATTTTACCATAAATAGATTGTGAATTCTTGAGTTTAGGCCAATTTTGATCTTGTACCTCAAGTACAGTTACATGTTTTTGCCACATGTAATTACTCAGAACATTACGTCAAAGCGACTTTGACATTTTCCCATGAAAATATAAGTAGTTTTTCTCTGAGTCCAAGTGAGTATATTTCATTAAATTCCACCAAAGGTATCAAAAGCTATTGCATTTATGAGAATGGGAGTGACACACGACCTGAAAAGGAAGTAACTGAGTCCACAGATGCAGGCAAGGCTGGTACAAAAAACCTTAAAATTGTAATATTAGAAAATATTAGAAATATTAGAAGATTTTAATATCACAAAAACTAGACTGTAAATGACTGAACTGAAAGAACATAAGATCATTCAGATTAAATTAAAAAGTAAAATTATTGACCTTTTAGCTGAGCACTGTGTCTTAAAGAGGCATATGTTGACACAAAAAAGGCATAAGGTAATTTCACCCTATTGTAAAAATGTTTTTAAACTTACCACAGAGGAGGTTAAAATGAAAATTATGCATATGCAAATTATTCAGGGTTTGTCCTTACATTTGCACACAACTAGCCTGTAGTGTATTGTTGATGTATTACAATGCAAATATTAAAAGGGTGTGTTAAAAGAAAAATGGAAAGGGGAAACGGGATAATATCCTGCATAAAAAAAATTGAAAAAATAAACAGAATTTCTTAACAGTTGTGTCAGGTTCAAATATAGACTCAAATTCTCCAAAAATTCAGCACTGACAAGGCATGGTGTTAATCTGTCAACAAAAGCTATGCTCTGGAATGAATATCCTTCAACCACTGACAATTCATACGTCAGTCCAGTTCAGGCCATTGGTGGCCACCAGGAAACTAATCCAGATGTGTGTGTAGCAGGCCCAGTCAGCACACCCCCGTCCCCCGGTGACAGAGGTTTTTAAGCACTGCCAACCATTGTTATTCTCTTCCAGTAACCACAGTTTTACGCAAGTTCTAACCTTCCTATATGGCAGACGCTCCTTCTGCTCTGGCATGGATCCAGAGGTTAAGGCAGAAGGGGACTATCAAAGCAGCTACAGTGCCTGAAACCTGCAAAACAAATTAGGAAGTGAGCCCTCTGCATGTTCCCTCTGGGAGTGGTTCAGCTGGTTTCTCCTCTGTTTGAGCGAAGGGCTGTTTGTTCTCTTTGACAGTGGCTTGGATGCTTTCACTGGTGGGAGGTGATTTATTCAGCTGTGGATGCTGGCTCGGCCTGCATGCGTAGTTGTGTTGGACTGTATGACCACTAGCTAATGGGCCTTGGTCACAGAGCCTGGATGCCCGTGGGTTGACAGATTCAAGAAACTGTCAGGGCAGCTTTGAACTGACATCAGCCCTGGAGTAAAATCAACTATTACCCACTAGATATGTGCACAAGAGAAAGACGGGTCTGTTTCCTGGACTTACTGGTCTGAAGATATGAATGTCCTGGTTGCGGGTGATCAGATGGGCGTTCTTAGCAGTGCACGTGGCCGTTTCAAGCTTGTCTCCGGTCAGCATCCAAACCTACACAGGAAACAGAGACAGAAATCCCACTCCAGTGTCTTTAAACCCAGATATAAGACTTTGAGAATCATCTTGATAATAAAAGCCTGTAAAGATTGCTCCACGGGCTTTTAAGACAAAGCCTGTGGAGCAATTTTACCAATAAAAACAGTGTTAGTTTAGATCTTGTGCTTCAAACAAAAATAACACAAGTCATCACACAGACTGGTATCACAGCATCCAAATTCTTTCTCATTAGTATTTTGGATCTTGCATATAAGAGAATTGACATGGCTGATTCATCAATATCACAAAAAAGGTTTGGGGGGATTTTATCCTCAGATCTTGACATTTCTGACTCCACCCAAACACAGCTGAATTTCATTTTAACAAATTACATGAGTGGTAACTTTTAAAAAGCAATGTTCTGTTCGTGTGGTTTGTTTATAAAACACACACATTTATTTTTTTATTGGATGACTTTTTAAAGAAGAAACTGACTCCATGTTCAGTAGTTTGTCAAGAGTTTTGGAAAACTACATAGCCGCTGATTTTTAAAAATTTTTAAATGCCATGACCCAAAGAAATTTGACTCTATTTCTGTCTGCTGTACTAAAGCAGAGGATGAAAACGGGCTTAGAGTAAAGACTTAAGACTGTAAGTTGAATCGTTATCATATTTGTTGCCATGGTCACAATAAACCGGAGAAACTGAGATTTGTTACTTTTTCTGAAGTTTAGTTTAAGTGCCTCTTGTTTAGCTTTTGGTGTGAAACATATGAGCTACGCTTGTGCTTTAGCACCTATGAAGAGCATACTGGGAAAGAGCATCCTTTTCAAAGACTGACGCTGTGTCCACACTAATACGTTTTCGTTTGAAAACGAATCTTTCCTCTCCGTTTTAGCCTTCCGTCCACACTGAGACAGCGTTTTGAAAACGCTCTCCAAAGCGGATACATTTGAAAACGCTGTTTTTGTGTTACTCGCAGCAACAACTCCACCTCATTGTTAGTCCATTTAAAAAAACTCGGTGCTTTTCCTCAATATTTTGCGTTTCAAAAGACGTTTCAAAGAGCCAGAAAGTAAATAAACGGCTGACAGAAATGAGGTAGGTCGAATCGTCGTGCGTTTCACGCAAGCACAGTACTGGAACGTAAGCGTTTTTGGCCGTTTCAATGTGGACGCACAACTCTGTGAAAACGACTGAAAATGATAGTGTGGACACGGAACGTTTTCACGAAAACGCCATTTTCAAATCTATCCGGGCTAGTGTGGACGTCGCCTGAATTGAACATCTAAAATAACTAAAGTGTCAGTTTTAAAGTTTAAGGGATGGAAAAAATGAAGGCTGTATTGAGATACATACAGCCAATATGAAAAACATATGTGCTTGTCTTCTTAGTTTGTTGCTACTGTGCACTGTAAGGCCATTTACCCACTCCACCCCACCCCACCCCACAGACCTTGATGCCTGCATTGCGGAGGATCTCCAGAGTGGGCCTGACATCAGTCTGGAGCTGATCCTCCACCCCAGTCAGACACAACAACTCCATCTCCATCTCAAGACTCTCAATCACTGTGGCCACCTTCAGAGAGCGGTCATGGACGCTGAGCTTGGCCTGCACGTACCGTGCCTGGAGAGTCGTAGTGGGAGGATAAGAAAGTTTAAATACTGTGAAATTACTGCAAGAAGTGAAACAGCCAGGAATAAAAGAAGAAAACAGGAATGTGGCTGTCAGCCAGGAGAGTCAAGAAAAACAAATAAGGAATAAAATGAGCTAGGAATATGTCATGCATTGTGCATACATAAGGCCAAATTTGCAGTCTATCTACTATATACCATCCTAAATGCACTGATACTTTAAATACAAAAATAGCAAAATACAAAAATCTGTGTATAAATGTAAACTGTCAAGCAGCCCTGAAAGCTATAAATATAGCTTTGTTAAACAAAATAGCTATACATACAGCACACTGTACTTACAGCATACAGGACAGACATAATCAATCAGTTAACGCCCATCTTTAGCATTTCAGCTCGAGGGCAATTTGTGAGTGAGATAAAGCAAAAACAATCTGAGTGTGACTCATACAGAAACATAAACTCTGTGTGTGACTCAGTTGGTGACTCACTGCTGCCCACCAGCTCTGCTCACTCAATTATACACTTCAGTAATAGGCCTGGGGCTAACAACTGCAGGGAAGACAGCCATGCCCTGCTCAAACAATGAGGGGGGCCTGGTGTATGTGAGGAACAGTGGGGTAGAAATACTGAAGGGGGGGTCAGAGGTTAGTCTAATTACCCAAGGACACACTTTGACATTTAGAAATGCTGAACATGTCTCCTCCAAATATCAATATCATGTGTAATGCTTGTCAGTCGACAGATGCTTAATGTAACTTGAGCATGTTTTACTATCACACTGTTGAAACTGTAATGGCTTTACTAGACAGGGACCAAACAATGCATGTATAACAACGCTCGTAAACCTAAGCACACTTCAACAGCCCCATCTTCTCATACTTGAATCTGAAACCCAACTCTGAGCTCTGTCTTAGATTGCTGTAGGTCAATTTCATGGAGGGCTGTTACCTCAAAATCCTGATACTGCTCCTCTGTCAGCGACTTTTTGGAAACCACGAGGACTCTCAGACCTTCCCTCGCCATGTTCCCACACTAGAAAACACAGACAACATCTGCATGTGATCTAAAAGTTTGTGATTTACTATTAACAGGAATAAAATCAGTGTCATCAGGTATGCGGCATGACTCGTGGGAAACATAGAAACATACCTCCTCCTCCAGCCAGTCGTTATACTGGACGATGCCTGACATCACCACATCGGCACCTTTCATGTAGAAAGTGATCTCTCCTGTTGATTCATCCTAGAAAAACATTGATTTGTGCTTTATCATGTGCAAACGGTACATAAAATTGTATTTAATATTTGGTACAATGATTACCCAGCCGTGCTTCTCGCAGGGGGATTTCTACTCAGCGTGCACAAGCCAAAGTGCACGTGCGCCATTCTATTATTTAGTGTTGCCTAGAAATTCATAACTTATTTTGGTATCCACAAGAGAGTTTAAAAGTGTTTGAAAATATTATCAGGAGGAAGTCAACTTTAAAAATCCCTGGCTTCCTGAGCAATATCCCAGCCAGCAATAATAAAGTTAGTCATCCGACTTAGTCAGAGGTCACAAGGTGAGGTTTTTCTCAGATTATACACTTTAGCACAAATCTGTTTTTCGTTTGTTTTCCTTGTTAAAGTCAGCACCAAGCAAGAATCAACATCATAGCAACAACCACTGACCTACATTGACTGTAATTGAAAGTAATTTCTAAGCAATAGAGATGTGAGGAAATCAGTACATTTCCTTTGTATCAAAATATATTGAGCAAGATGGACAGCAGCCACTACTAACACTAACAACTAGTAATAATATTAATTTTGGCACTCACTCTGACTATAATTCCCATCCTTTTGCTCTCATAAGTGAAGGGAAATATCTGAAGGATTGTGAAGTTCAGTATTTGGCCAGTAGGGGTCCGCAGCTGCATGGATGACTGGTCTCTTCCTACAAGTGTAAGGCCGACGCTCTCAGTCCACTGCACCAGCGACACCTATCAAAAGCACAGTGTAAAGGCTTTAGTGAGCGGTCATTAAAATGCACAACTGACACTAAATATATATAGAGCACAATAAGAAGGCAAAATATGTAGCTTTTAGCTAATAACACATATTTCTACCAAATAAAATATTATCATCATTCAAGAACCCATTAAGAGAAAGTGACCTCTGCCTGGGTCATTTTATTATTTTCATGGCAAAAGCATTGTCAATATGATGTTCCATTACTTGAATTACACAGAAAACAGCGAAGGCCACTTTGAAGTAGACTGTCAGAGAACATCAATAGCTCAAGCATTTTCAGCACTTAAGACTATTGATTGAAAAACTGGGAAGATGTCCATTTCTTAACTGAAAATATAGTTTCTGCTTGTTCCTTTCTGAAGGACACAACAGACGACATCCATTAATACAATAGAAGCATGTGTGCGGGGTGGTGTGTGTGTGTGTGTGTGGGGAGAGAGAATGAGGGGAGATGGCATTGCCCAATAACTTCCAGACTAGAAACCAGATCACATTCCCAATTCATCATCCATCTTCTGCCAGGACGAACAGCAGAGAAGCCAAACAGATGCAGATAAGAGACAATAAGGGAGACTGCTCTGCTCCTACAACAACTTTAAAATCACAGATTCTGGGATACCAAAATTACTTATTTTGGAAATATGCACCACATAGCCTAAAAATGTCTGACCAGAAACGCTTTAGCGTCATCAAAGCTCTGACTACTGAAGTGTTTGTCATACAGGTTGGGAAGTATGAAGATTATGCTTAGTCAGAGTCTAGAAATATTCACTGTGGAGGAATTTTGGGATCGGGTGTCTGCCACAACAGCACTACCTTATAACAGAAGCATCTGAGTTAGCGGCCCATTTGTAACTGGACTGAATAATGCTTGACCCAGATGGCTTGACTCACAAACACCACATGGCTGACATGTTCTTTATGAGCCAGAAAGCAAAGTGATTCAGATTTCACTCCTCGTTGAACCAAACCATACAAACGAACATTTATTAAAATTTTAATAAATGTTGAACAAAAAAAAAAAACGAAAAAAAAAAACTACTTTCATCTGCATGCGGATGGTGGCAAACTGTCAGTTTACATTACAGTAGTAGAAACCATACATTTAACAGTCACTGACATTGCATCTAATGTGCTCACACACAAAACCAGATCTATAAATAAGACTTCCTGAAAGCTGTTGCAAAGCAAACTGAATCTGCCTCGATTGTATCAAACTGACTGAATGCAACTTTCAGGTCTCAGCAACTCAAAGCCAACTGTTTTATCCATTGTGACCTAAAACAATAAAACGGCTCCATTTCCTACCAACAACGCAAACCACCGATGCCAGACTTTTTTCTTTTTTCTTTTCTGGTGACCACCACATAGTGTATTGGGTGCTATTAAAATGCAAAAAAAAAAAAAAAAAAAAAAAGGAAACTCAGAGGGGGCTAAGTGCAATGGGCTGAGGAGCACATTAAGGAAATCCGTATTTACATGGCAGGAAATGGATCGAGTCGAAGTCCGCAGCCTTTTTCCTGACGTTCAAAAGAATTCATACTGATCAAGGACATCAGTGTGGACTGCATTTCTGTGAGACTCTCCCTATTCAAGAAATACAGACACTCTTGTAATGGCCTTGACCAAAAACACAAACCTACGCATCTTATATGCTTAGAAATCTGCTTCCCTGTTTTGCTCTTGGTCTTAGGTTTGGGTAGAGTAACTACATTTTAAACATTTCAAACTGAAACATCAAAAAATAAGAGTTCAGCTTTATATATTAACATATATCATCTGATGAATGAATAATAAAGGTCTAATCACACTTTCAACTTCAGCACGTTGATATGAAAACAGTCTTTTAGAGTCATCATTTGTGTACGGATCAAAGTGAGGTGTCCTGCAGGTTTTACATGTGTCCTTGATCCAACACAGCTGATTCAAATGGCTAAATTACCTCCTCAACATGTCTTGAAGTTCTCCAGAGGCTTAGTAATGAACTAATCGTTTGATTCAGGTGTGTTGACCCAGGGTGAGATCTAAAACCTGCAGTACACCGGCCCTCGAGGCCTGGAGTTGGACACCCCTGTTTTACACAATAATAATGTGCATATCATTATATGCCTTATAGGTTTTTATAAAACAGCATTTTCTTGGACTGGATACCTCATCTGGGCTGGATGCCTGGTAGACTCTGCAAGTGTCTTCGTAGTGCTGCTCGGCCTCGGCCTGGTCCGTCACGCCGTTGGACTCGTACACGGGTGTTACGTTGTGCACCAGGGCGATGGCCTTCACAGCCTCGTGAACTCTACTGCTGATGGTTTTTCGAACCTTAGTGGCTGCTGGAGCCCTGGAGGCTGGAAGGTCATGGGTGGGCTGAAGAGAATTAGAGAAGGTACTGTTAGTGCAAGAAGAACAAAGAATATAAACGTTTTAACAGACTTCTTTTATGTGAGTTTTTCACTGTTGCCAGCTGTCAAGAGAGGGGAAGTATTCTAGCCAACAGAGCTAATTATCAGTACTGTCAACTTAAAAAAAAAAAGATCAAAAAACCATGGGCCACTAGTGACTGAGAGTTTGTGAGGAAGCTGCATTAACACTTGAAATGTTTCACAGACTGAGGAACTAGCTTCTTCATTTCAACAGTTTCCATTATTGCTATGTTAGCAGCCTGTAAACATAACCAGATGTGTAGAGTAAATATGAACTATTTGCTTCTGCATTGTGAATTTGCTATTTTTAGAAGGCTGCATGTTCTCAGGGTTAATGATGGTGTCATTAAAGGAGTCCGGTCAGTGCTTCGCTTGTGGGCTAATCCTGTTTCCTGCTCTACTAACCTCTGGTGTCAAGAGGGATAAAGAATGTCATTTGAGGTCAGGAAGCATTCAGCTGAACAATAATCACAAACTAATACATTTTGTAAAAAAAAAATTGCTTTTTTAATCCTTTCAAGAGCTTTTTAAATTTGAATCTCTTCTTCTGAATACTGGGACACAGTTTGCTCAATTTAGTCACTTTTTCTTCTTAAGATACACATAACACCTTTCACCTGCGTGTAGGCACTGAACACATGGCTCTGTACTTCATCCATTGAGTCCATCCCATATGCCACAGTTCCAAGATGGAGCCGTCTGAACACCATTTCATTTTGGGTAAGAGTTCCTGTTGAAAGTTACATTACAGACATTTAAACAGTAAAAGTTATCACGCTTGACAGCACAAATTATGACCCTATTGTAGAGATTCAATTATCTAACTAACAAACAACAATCAGTCACCTGTAACAGCCACATATGGTGACCAGAAAAATGCCAGAAGCATTTGACACTACACACAACCTCCGTATCCTCACACTTACTTTAAAAGCATTTCTGCCAGTATATCAAAAAGACTTCAGGGGACTTACACATACATTAGTGTGACCTGAAGACCCCACTGGCCTTATCGCTCTCTGGATGTGGAAATGGCCGATCATTTTATTAGGCATGAGGGCTGTAAATCTGACGAGTAACACCTCCTGCCTGTGGAGGTTCACTGGTGGAGGTGTTATGCTCTAAAGGTGTGTATAGATGAGAGACTTTGATTTTTTATGATTTAAAGGTCCTGTAAGTCTCAGGGAGCAAGAAACCCACCGCATAGCAACGCTGCAGGGTAGGAAACAGCTAAACTCTGTCTTACAGAATACCTCCTAGGAAAATCCTCACCACTTTATCCTCTCGTGTTACTGCTCAACTAGGTCAACAAAAAACGGTATGCTAGGTTACCCGTTTTGTCAGTCAGCAGGTAGGAGATCCGTCCGAGCTGTTCAGGTATGGTGCTTGCCCTCACCACTGTCCCAGGGATCTTTGAGTCTTTCTTAATCATCCAACTGAAAACCATCTTTCCCATATCCAGATTTACACGCAAACTGCATCAGATAAAACAAGGAAGCACGCAATTTTTCATTCCTCACATGTAAATATAACATAGCACTGCAGATGCCATTAAAAAAAGAGCGTTAAGTCGGACCTAATGGGCACAATGTGGGAGAAGAGCAGCAGGAAGCGAAAGATTTGCAGGTACCAACGGCCGGCGAAGTGCTGGAGGGCCACCATGACCAGTGACACCACAACCAGGGCTCCAAACAGGATTTTAGTCAAACAGTTCACCTCTAGGTCAAACAAACCAACCTATAAGAGAAGCAAACATAAAGCATCTACTTACTGTAAATATAAAAGATCTGTGTACTGACAAAATGCAAATGTAAATAAGTGAAGCAACAAATTAATTTATCTGAATAATTAAGTTAAATCCAATCACACATATACTGTATAAAAAAAACACATACTAGGAAAAACACCTTCATGCAATTAAATGATCAGACTTCTGTCTTCCAGCTCTGGCTTACACTACTGTACCTTGTGCCTAGGGTTGGAGGTGTTCATGACACTGCGCAGCTCCTTGCCTGTGTAAATCACGACCCCCACCACTGTGCCTGGAGTAAGTGAGGCAGAGACAAAAAAAAGACCAAAAAAAAACGGCCTCAGGGCAATATAGTAAAGGTACAACATAAAACACAGCATGTCAGGAAGACGTTTTCCAGACTTATAATCTTGACATGAATAGATTTTTCCAAATGAAGAATGACATTTTGAATGGAGGACGCAGATTTCTAATTGCTTAATGAACAACACATGCTTGTGCCGGTTAAAGTGGATTCACTCTCCCACAGACGAAGCACACTTTCTTTACAATTATAGTTAGCGGTGCCTCTGCTTTTTTAGAAAGGGCTACCTCATTGGGCTTTTTTCCAGAGTGTAGATTTGATTAGATACACCATCAAATCAACAGCTATGAAGGATCAGTGCTTTAGTGAACACGCAGGTCCTGGTTACTTGGATATTAACAGCTTTATAGATGCACCACCAGTCAGATATTTACCAGAGGCAATAACAGTGCTCGCCCACAGGGTGTTTTCAATGCTGAGGCTTTCATTAACTGGTGGGTCTCCATCTTCCTGTAACAGTTGATACAACAGACATGCAGAATGATTACTAAGGACAGAAACCAGCTCGTCTCTGCTTCTCCTAATTGAGCCACAGATAACCTATTAATCGGTTTTATCATTCAATGTTTTAGTAGTCAGCTGAGACTGAAGAAGTCACTTGGATGAGTGACGAAACATTTCTCCCACAAAACGCTACGTCAGATGAACAGAATCAACTTTTGGAGATTTACTTACCTGGATGATTGAGCATGCATCAAGACATTCAATGTTTTAGAACATATAACACAGCAAGCGCTAGGGAGTTAAATTTGGACTCTTTTACTTGTTGGGGTGTGCTATATGTTAAGAGTTTTGCAGGATTTCAACTTTTTATCGATGTAGCTGAGTGATTGTTGCGGTGGGGTCCTCAAACGCTTTAAGGAAACTCATTTTTAAGTCTGATCTAATATCTATTCAACCATTTATCAAATTCAGGATTGCTGAAACTGGAGCCTAATCCAGCTATCACTGGGCGACAGGCGAGGTACAATCTGGAGAGGTCACTATTGTATCACAGCTCCTGATCTAAAATAAGACATTCAACAACTTAAAAGTGTCACTTTCACAGTTTTTATAGATGAAACCAATAAATTGTGTTCTATAAGACAACAATTGAGAGCACAAATACACTTCAATGAGCATCTTTCTTTCTGCATGCTTCTGTTGAGGGGTATTTAACAACACTGATATCACTGTACTCAGTTCAGCACGGTTTCTGTTACAGCTCGAGCATAAAAGTGACAAAGACTCAGATGTTGGAGATGAGATTAACATGTCTGAAGGGAGATTAGGGTTCAGCGTAACAATGCAACCACTTACCCTGGTAAAGGTTCCGATAAAGTTGTGGATATCAATGTTTGGCTCTTCTGCATACACGTATGATCTGATTTGGAGAAGGTCCTGTGAGAGATTAGACAACATGACTTAAAATTACCTGAAGAAGAAAAGAAAAGGCTTTACAAGTCCTACATGGTGCAGAACATTGTACATGCAACAATTATTAATGAATTTAATGTTTAGATTGCATACTTAACTTAGCATGTAGTGGCTAAATAAAAGACTTGTTTCTCTCAGTTCAAATTACTCTTGTATTTATTAGTTGTTATAAAAAAAAAGAAAAAGAGAAACAACAACAGGGCAAACATTCAGTTTCCAGTCGAATCGTTACTGCCAGCCTCCATCTACAGTTTACAACTCACGCCAGCAGTTGGTAGTCTCTGCGTGCAGGCCACTGGGAGGCGTAGTTTCCAGTCCGTCTCTCCATCAAGCTGGTCAGTCCGCAGGAAACAGGAGCCTGGAAAAGAGAGGACAAGAGCTGCTACTGACGCCATATGAAAACAGTCACCTCTAGGGGGCAACAACAGAAAGGTTTTTATTTCAAAGAAGGAAACTCATAAGCTCCATTATTGATCACTTCACTGCCTACAGCAGATTATCAACCATACTGAAGGCTAGACTGCGAGTTCATCATATTCTCATCTTTTCTAATAAACATCAATTTTTTAAGTTAATGTTATGTGTGAATTTATTTTAACATGGGGTCACAGATGAACACTGACTACTGGGAACAGGATTGAGCAGTTTATTGCTGTTGGGGTAGAAGTGGAAGCGTCTACCAGACCCCTTCCCCCCCACTGGCCAGCATGAGTCATCCTGCCCAAAACTCTAAATCCTATCCTAGGCCCTTCATAATTGACCTAATGGCCTCCACATGGAATGGGAGATAACCGAGCACTATTTCCAGTAAAACAAAGTTGATGTTTTTCTTCCCCCAACAGGAAGACGCAACAACAACAAGCATGTAGCATTTCTTTCTTAGTCACATTTGGATTTCTAGGCTATAAATAAAACAGCAGCAGCCTGTGCATTTCAATTTAAACCGCCTTAGTCAATGTTTGGTGTCATCTCCCACAAATGATACACTAATCCATATTTGATTATTCAGATGAGGGATCTTCCCCTCTTGTCTTCTTTTTGTTCTTTGCATTTGATTTTTTTTTGTGTCCCTTGATTTTCCTTTTCATTATCTTCTCATTTGAAAGACAAAATTAGTCAGAGACAAAGATGAAAATCAAACAATGTTTTGTCTATGTGGCCGTGGCAACTCGCCACAATAACTTTGAGTGATAACTTAGTAGTGGTCACGGTTCCGATTTATACAATGTAGGACTTCCTGTCGCAGCTCAGGGCTAATCCCTGCACCTCAGCGCCTTTTTAAACAACTCATTTCCCCAGCCGGCCTGTTGTGGATATATGGATGAATGACCGGCAGATGTTTACCATTTCTTTCAGAGGTCCTTAGAAAGATCATGTCAGCAGGAACACGCTGGTTCTACAAAGAAAGGCAGAAAGAAAAAAAATGGCGTGAACCTTACATCCTGATTCTATACTTTCCTTCTACCTCCTTATGCTCTTGTGACTTTTTTTCACTTCATGTGCCACATTACCAACAGTCAGTCAGTCAAAAATATTAAGCCCCTCAGCAAATCATTCTGTCATGGCCCTAAAAGGACCCAAGCCAGCTTTTACACTCAGCCTGACCCGGCCATTTCACTCAAGATATTACACATTAAATTCACATGACCGCTTTGGCAAAATCTAACTGTTTAGATTTAGTTCACGTGATTAATAGCAGTTTAACAAAGCAAGTCGCATGGCTTTTCAAAGTGAGATTTATTTGAAAACTTTTGCCATCACCTCCACCGATGACTTTGTGAATTGTAACCCAGATGACTCGGAATCACTCGGTCATATTAGCAAAATGTGTAGGACAACATGTGTGACCTTTCCCTCAACTGCACTTAATGAGTGATTCAGAGAGAAGCCCTCCGCTGGAAACTGAAGACAGAACGCGCTTCTCACATTTCATGTACAAAGACCTCAGGGACTCCAGTCTGTCCGCGAGGGGAGCAACACAGCAGATCCAAAACTCACACAGATATCGAACTAGAAACTATAAATGAAATCTCGAGATAAAACTAAAGCGCTTAATTGAATTTGTATTTCAGATCTAATTAAAAGGCATTTCATGTTCACATATGCCACGCGCGCATCGAGTCTGACAGGCCGACACTCAGCATTGATCACAAGATTACAAAATCTTTACTAACTCTTTTCACCTCAGTCACCAGCGGAGCACAGAAGATTAACAACCCCCTCATTACTAGCTGTCATATAAACGGTAACTTGACAGGTCTAAAAAGCAAAACTATTCACAGATGTGGATGAAAAAAAAAAACTTCAACAAACCTTTTCCACAATTATTAGATCACCAACTTGAATGCTGCTGCTTTTAACCTTCACAGTGCCTGAAATACAGAAGAAAACATAAAGTTAAGTGTTTGGCAAGTTTGAATGTTGATTAAAGTCTCACATACACAAAGCTATTTGAAACTTTTACGTGAGTCATGTAGTTAAGAATTTAAATGGAATCTAGACCACCCAACATTTAGATTTTTGTCTTAAAAGTTTCCCTAATTATAAGCTAGTGAGAGAATGTGGTATTTTTTCAGCAAATATGTCTTCACAAAACCCAGACCTCTGGGCGAATTGCATGGCTCACTAGTCACCTGAGTGAATCTGGGAAAGTAAGTCTCCATGAAGATTTGAAAGAATGCTGGGGGAGTTGAGCCTTTTCTTTCATTCCACTTGGAATGAACGGCAAAATTGTTTGGAAGAGATCACTGACCCTTGAACTCTGCCGTGACCTCTGAGCTTTGCATATGTAAGACATTAAAGCACATTAATATCGCTATGCATTCGGGTTCATGGAACTTTACTCTACAAATGCATTTTACATTTTACACGCTAACACAAAAAAGACCTATTCGGTAACACTTCACACCACAGCTTTTAGCAGAAAAGCATTAAGTGATGAAATGTTCTAGATGGTTTTGACTGATCATATGGCAATATCTCATGCACGTGTATTCATAAACATACAATTTAAAGGAACTTAGACAAAATAACTGCAACCAGTACACCGAGTTCTGACACCATAAAGTTTCTATAAACCACAAAATATGCAGAGGGGCTGCCACCATGGAGGCAACCAGTCATTGTGTTTATGGGTAAAACAAGCTGCCACATCAAAGAGGCAAAGTGATGGAAACCACAAGAGGTCCCATGCTTTTTATTGCTGGTAGCACTTTATACCAAGGCCTCTTATGTACACTTTTACATCTCTGCTTTGAATTACCCACCATTTCCCCCAGCCCCAATAAGTTTTAACAGGACCAACCTCCTACAGTTAATAGACATGTTTGCTAAGAAAACAAAAATGCAACACAGAAATCGACGCAGGTAAAACCTGCTTTCAGTTCTTACCTCTTGTTGAAAGCTTGCTGTAAATCTGAGAGTTCACTTCTTTGTCTCGAAGGTAGCACCTAATTTCTTCAATTGCCTCTCGCATGATGGTAATGATCAAAACAAGACCCTGGAGAGTGACAAGTCACAGTGAAAAAGTAACTAATAAAGTTTATGTGAGTGCTGCAACCGTGGAAGTGAAAAGAAATAGCTAAACCTTAATTTTCAGCAAAAGTACATTTTAAAAAAGCATTGAAGAGGAACACAAATAATGGAAAATGAAGCTGATTGACCTTAATGATTAACAGTAAGTGAAATGCCACATACCAGAGGGACCCAGTAGGTGTAGAGAGCACCTAAGCGTAACTCCTCGACAAATTGAGAGCAGGCCAAAAGCAAAAAGTACAAGTTGAAGAAGTACTTGAACTGATTGAACAGCACCTGAGAACAAAAAGGCAAAGGATCAAGAGTGAAATATTCACAGTTTCGCAAAGCAATGTGCATATGGAGGCTGTTGTTGAATATACACGATTTTCAGTTTCTGGCTTTCCCACAAAGAATAATAACCAGGACTGTGACAAACAGAATTCCAAGTATTATTTTAAGTAGGGTTTAGGAGCTTCATGGTGTAGTACACATTTGCCTAGCAAGCAAAAAATCCCTAGTTGGATCCCGAGAGGAGGCACAAATCCCCCGGGGGCTGCATTAGGAAGGGCATCTAGTGTAAAAATCTGCTAAAATGCTGCTCAGATATGAGGACCTCTTGTGAATAAGGGAGTAGATAAAAGCAGCTTTCATATTAAATAGGGTTTAATTTACCCAAAAATAACATGTGCTGCCATTTCCCAGAAAACAAAACAAAACAGGAAAATGCTCACTCACTGCCTCAACCATACACCATCACCAATGTCACAACCTTCCCCCTCAAAAGTCTACTTTCCTGCTTGACAGTATGTGACTTAATAGAGAATTTATTTGTCATCTGATCATCAATGAAAATGCCTTTGAGTATGCCTGAAGGATTTTTTTTGTAGTTTCTTTCCGTTATCTTTAGTTTTGTGTAACAAGTATAATATGTTATTTAAAACAAATCTGTTTTCACTGCAGTTCCTCTAATGACCACTTGAGGCTGGCTACAAAAGCGAGTCATTTCCCATCTTAAAAATTACATTACAAAGTACGTTTACAAGCTTGAACAAAAACTGGTTATGGTCTCAACCAGTAGCTTTTCCTCCATAACAAATGTGTGCTGCATGAATCTTTTAATAACACATCCATATTGGATGCTGCTAAGTCTTAAAATCCCAGCTGTGGAGTCTTTGATTGTCAAGTGTGCCCACACAAGCAGCTATAGCTGATTGCTGTCTCCTTGGCCTCATCTCAGTTAATTCACTGAGCAGAACCTCACTTCTACTTTTAACAGGATTTTCTGGCAAACACTATGAGCTGCTTTGTCATACAGCTTATCCAGTAAGTTTGTGATTCAGCTTTGTTGAGCGATACCCTTGTATTTTATCGGTCTTCTACTTTTATAAATCATCAGGTATCTGCATCAGTACTTTTTACTCATCCAGTTTACAAATGCAGCACTTAGCACTCCACCCTCTCTTGCAAACATGATGATTTTTAGCCTTAGAAAACGACAATGGGCGCATCCAAAACACTAAAAATAAGGCCTCAAAATGTGGACTCGCCACCAATTAGGTGACGTCACGGACGCTGGATTCATCTTTCACTATTACTGACATGCAGCACCCAGCAAGACATTGTTCTCTCTAACGGAAATGCTCTCTTGGTTGAGATGACGATGCAATCTGAGTATACCAGAGCATAGGAAGACCACTAGCTGTGAGTTTGCTGGCCTATTATCTTCAGTAGTCTTCCTTTGCCATAAATTGGGACAGTCAGACATCACCTGGATCTTTTCCACATAGCTGGCAGGTTAAAAAGCATTGAATGTCTGACCGTTTGTGTAATTACACGAATATTACCTCTGTCCGAGAATGTCTAGAACAGCCTGGAGATGCAGTAGAAACAGCTAAAGGCTTGCCTTTTAGGAAATGCAACGACACAGAGTTGAAAGTGGCAAAAATAGCAGTTTAACTGGCAATATGTTAACACACTAAATTAATAAAGAATGAAAATGATCTGACACTGCAATCGTATCCTTTTGAGTGAATTAAAAATCAAAGTTAAAAGATGTTAATCTAGAACTAAAAACACCACAATTAACTGCAACATTGTCCACATTTACACACAATATTCGAAAAAACCAACCACAGACGTAGCATTGCAGCAAATCTGGCAGCATCTATAGGTGTATAATTTCACAGCTCATATAAGCATCTCACGCACCCTTACTAAAGAAGTACACTTTTCAGTTAGGCGTACAAATCTTTTCATGAACCAACAGATATGGAGCAATGTGCAAACACATATGGCTACTTTTCATCTGCCAGCGTCAGTCTAAAATTCAACACACACACTACAGCTTTGCTCAGTTTCATTACCATCAGCGTGTGAGATTACTACCAGAAAAACTTTTCCTCTAAGAGGAAAGCACATGAGCAACAAATATGTTTTAAATATGATCTAGAGAAAAGAAGTTCTTCACATGAACCAAAGTAAATAAAAAGCATCTTGATTTGCAATGCAAAAAGGCTTTGCTCTTGTCTTTTGCTTTACAAACAAATCTGAGCTACTTTCAACGTCTGACTCCATAAGCAAAAATAAGATCTTAAGACAACTGAATGCCTGGAAAACAAATGCATATGTAAATAAGTTAGGGAAAATACAAAAATCAAAGGCACATAGCTCGGTAACTGCCTTCCATGCAATATCCAACCAAAGTCACATCTGTCACGCAATATCAAGAAAGTGCTTGTATAAGACCTGGTGCTGCGCAGGCGCTGGTCAGCTGGTAGCTGAAACTATGATGCATCTCTCATTCATTCGAATATGCAACATTGTACTGTTTAAAAATGGCAAATTATCTCTTTATACTACTTAGATGCAATCGGAATAAAGTAATTAATATTGAATTCACAAACCAAGCCCGTCCTGCATATCAGGGCTAAGACCGCACAAACAGTGCATCTCTCATATCCTCACATGTATCATCCAATGTTTTGGGTTAGGTTTAGTGTAAGCATAAAGACAGACTACAGTACTCTTATAGGAAACTAAAGAACCAAAAAAGCACTTGTCATTCATAAGGACCTGATCTTATCTGGAGATGCATCACTCGGTCACTTTCTTTATAGTCAGCTGTTTTTATAAAACAAACACTTCACTCTTTTCTGCTTTTTTTTATTGCTTACTCCTGTAAAAGTGACTTTTGGTTGATTAACAAAACATGACATTAAATACTCACAGTTGGTTATGGTGGATGAACCCAGATTACACCCTACTCTATTTAGTGTTTTTATTAATACTGTCATTTTTCAACCAATGCTAAAAATAACTACTAGCTGCAGGCCAAACTAAACCAAACCTGATACTCTGAAGAAGGATAATTTGAAATGAGCATCAATGCCTTGCATACTTACATTACAAGCAACCAACAGGGAGGATTTAAAAAATATCAATTAAGACAGACATATCCTATGATGCTCTGAAAATGTGCCGATCAAACAGACAGTGAATCATGACCAGGAGGAAAGAGCTGGATGACGGCTTCGGGGGGTTAAACAAAGGGCAGGTGAAGCGGTGACCTTTGACTGGCACTAACCCCAGGCAGGAAGGTGAAGAAGTTGTACTTCTGGTTGTTAATGACATTCCTGGGGTACCTCTGCTCCCTTTTTTCTGGGTGGCCGAGCCACACGGTGCGGGGACGGAAGTCACCCATGCCACAGCATCTCGACCACGGGCAGCACCTGAGAGGAGGAGGAGATGGAAGACACAAGTAACACTTCACATTTAATTCCAGTGTTTGATTCTGTAGTAAGGATGCAAAGACAAAGACTATTATGTGACGAAAAGACAATTAATATTTGGGAAGTATTTGAATTCACTCTCCACACCCTGAGAGAGCTGCATTGAGGTAACCCTAATGAATTTCCTCTCACATCTTCTTGTTAATGTGTTGCTTATTGTAGCCAAATCCCACAGCGCACACTGCACTGAGCTACAGACCCATGACCAAAGGTGTCTGGAAAGATCATGCCGTGAAAAATAAATATTAACTTTATCTTGGAAAAGCTGGTCACTCCCTTCAGACTAAGAAAACAAAGCATTTCGTAAAATCCAACGAACAGCTCAGTGGCTTTGCGATTAATAATTGAACCTAACTGTAAACAACATATTTGACTTTTATGGCAGATGACTCAAGTCTTAGATGCCAACAATATCCTGTCTGCCAGGCCTGACAAATTAAAAGAAAAACATCATAGCACCGTAGCAATAATTCAACAACCCTGCAGTGATAATATTTACGTCACTTGGAACCAAGTAGACCCCCTCATACTTGCAGACATAGAAAGAATAAACATGGAAAGCATAACACAGGCCATTAATCTGACTTTGGTGCAATGGCAATTCAAACCCACCCATCCAGACAATTTAAATTGTATTTGTTATGCAATACTGTGTTTCCTAATTAACTGTTTAGAGTAGTATCAGGCATATATAATGAGCAGTCATTATGCTAACCTGTGAAAAGTAGCTAAAACACCCAAGCTGACATATTCAAAATGTTCTCCCTTATGTTAATGAGTGTTACATGTACGTGTTATCAAAATACAGGTTAGTACTGTATATCAACTGATTATTTTTCTAATGCTTTTTAGTCTTTCTGTATAATTCTATATTTACATCAACCGTTAGAGTGGCTGTTTATTCACTAATAAATGGGACACCTAAATGTGGACTGTTATCAGCAATGAGATGACCTTTCCTGATGTCGGCTGCCATGTTTATCCGTTGTGCTGGATGAACTATGTGCCGGAACAAAGTTCAAAGATAGCGTGATGGAGAGATGAAAGACTTATATTAATTATTTTTTCTCATATTATTTTTTAACCTTTTTTCACAAATGGGGGAAACAAACAATCCGCCCAATCCCGAATTTTTAATACAAATTAAATGTGTAAGTGATTTATACAGAGCTCTCCCACTCCATCAGTGTTTTTATAAAGACCCACTCGACCTCCTGAGACACAGCACCGACTAGTTTGTTGATATCTTTAATTTAAAAAATTACTAAGGAGCTTTACAAAGAAAGTCATGATCCACCTTTGCTTAAAGGCTCTAGATTATTTAGTTAATGGAAAACAACAAAATCTCTTTATGTAACATAATCTCAAAAACACAGAGCTCATAAACAACGAGAAGCTGATAGGTATAATGTTTTGGGCATCCACTGGAATGTGTGTGAATGTTAGACAGAAAGCAAATGAAACTAAAACCTCAATCATTTTACTTTATTACACCAAATCCAACGTATACGTGTTTCTTTGATATCATTAAAGACTTATGCAAGGCCCTCAAATGTCTTATTCAAGTGTGCTATACAAATAAACCCTCGCCTTGGCATGCCTCACTCTGTAGGAGGCAAAGAAAGTGCACTGGCTGCACTAATGGTCACTATATATCACACTGCCAGCTAGAAATCATACACCCATCATCCTTGTATATATGCAGGCCTTTATTTCTGCAACATCATAGCTCGTTCGAGGATCTTGGGTCTTTATAACAGGAGGTGACATCACCATGGCAGCCTGATCAGTCTGCTGGAAGCATTTCAGCACTGTGTCTCTCCACTTTCTCCATCATTATTTCTTAGGCCTGCCCCTTTTTGTGGTGGTCAAATAACACTACAGAGGATCACTTCGTCCGTATGTAAAAATTAGGGGCAGAATGTATTTAAATCAGGGCAGACAGCCTGAACTTAATGTCAGGCGAGCAAATATTGACAATGGGCGTTAATATGCACTTGCTACTGCAACCCCGGAACAAGGATGTGTCCGGCTAACATTAGCCGTTTCAAAGCTACAATGAATAGCTACATCATATTTATTAGTACATCTACGGGCTGCTCGTCCTTATGTTTCCCTCCGTACTGATATATTTTACCCAGAAAGCTGCTTAGCTGGTTTCTGAGACAATGTCGACGCGCTCCTGTAAACACTTTTAACCGCTACAGTGACAGCAGGAGATGCGACGAGCGAAGCACGTAAACAAATGGCTTCACAGTGATAATACCGAGCTGTATAACGCCCTTACCCATTTCTGTGTTTACTGTCGTGTCTTTTCGGTCGCCTCACGGGTTGTAGAGGGATATTGTCGGTCATTCCTGCAGCCCCTTGTCGCGGGTGGAAGCTGGAAGGAGTCCGCTTGGCTGTGGAGCTGCTGGGCGGAGGCTTCCCTGAGTGACAGCTGGGACAGTGCTACACCAAGCAAACCAATCTTCCACTGGAGTACTATACCACACTCGTGTCATTAATAATTACTTATTGTATTATTTTTTCAAATAAGGTGTTTTAGTTTTAATAGTATAGTACTAGTAATAGTATTTTTTTTTCAATGGGGTGGCACAGGAAAGACCAAAAACGAACGAGACACAGTGAGGAGTACAGGAAATCCAGGACACATTACATTAGAAATAAATACAGTAAAAAATATATATATTTTAAAGAAAATCGAGAGAGACAAAAAATTTTAGCAAACAGTTATCAAGTGAAATTTGGCACTAAAAAGTTTAAATAGCTGAATTAAGTGTCATAGATTTTATTTGACATTAAAATAAACAAGCTGTTGAATTTCATACAGTATTTCTGGACTGTCTTGACTGAGGAGTCTTCTCTTTTTAATCAAAAATTATTGGCTTTATTATTAACTCTTCCAGCCCCTTGTTTTTTCCTTTTTCATTATTTCTGTCATTTTTCTGACATGTTGATAGGACCATCTCAAGGACTGCTGCTCTGATACTCAGCTGTACAATATCTTTTACTTGATAAATGTTTATATGTTTATTAAAATGTTATCGTTTTAATTTCAATGCTACCTGATGACCGCAAAGCCTGCAGCAAAGCAGCCCCAAACCATGTTGTTCTCTCCACTGTGCTTTACAGTTGGGGTATGGTTTGGGTGACAGTAAGGCTTTTCTCCAAACACAGGTTTGTGCAGTTTTTATGACCCATATTTGCTAGCACTATTCTTATTCAGCATGGTTCTTAAGACTAGAAAGGAGTGGTAATGATTTGTTTTTCACTAATTTCAGCATCTTTCCAAAATACCCACAAACAATCTGAGTAGAAAGTGATGTGATCTGATAGACTGTAATGTGATTAACACATATCGCTCAATCCATCCATCTATGGCAGAAGGCCATTTCCCTGAGCCTGGTTCTAAGAGGTTTCTTCCTGTCAAAAGCGTTTCTCTGTATTATTGTAGGGTCTTTACCTTACAATAAAAACCACCTCGAGGCATCTGTTGTTGTGATTTGGCATTATGTAAATAAAACTGAATCGAACCCATCCATCCTTCCATCCAGGTGTCCAATATTAAAACACACCCCAGTGTAATGCAGTCAAATGGGCCAGTCATCAGCCTATTGGGGCATTTTTGAGCACATTAGAAGAGATCTCATAAGACTGTAAAGTGCTTATTTAAAAAGGCTTGAGCAAGGACAAAAGGGTAAACTTAAACGACTGTAGCAAATTGTAAAATTTGTATAATGAGTTTAACCTACAGCAATTAAATTTGCATCCCACAACTTTGACCTCAGCCTGTGACAGAGAAAGAGTCGATTGAAAAAATGATGCGAAAAGGCAGCCACTATGAAAGCATCTATCGTGCGTCATGTTTCAGATATACGCATAAAACATTGCACTATCTTTGTATCTTTTTGTTGTCTGTAATGCTGCTTCCTTAACCACAAGGCTTTTCCCAGCAGGTAGCTCTGCATGTTTTGATTTGGCAGATTTTTACACTAGATGTGCTTCCTGACACATCCCCAAAGGGATTTGTGTATCCTCAAACTGGGGAGCTTTTGCTTGGTAGGGTGAATGTGTAAACCACAACACTACAGAGCCATCTTTTTGTTAGCCCTTACAAAATCTAAAATGATATTGCATAAAAGGTACTATTAAAATGAGCTGACATGCAAACAACTCTCAACAAAGACATCTGACGGTTATGATTGCCATTCTGTATTTTTGCATTACAG
Source organism: Astatotilapia calliptera (assembly GCF_964374335.1). Classification (NCBI taxonomy): domain Eukaryota; kingdom Metazoa; phylum Chordata; class Actinopteri; order Cichliformes; family Cichlidae; genus Astatotilapia; species Astatotilapia calliptera. Next base: position 6,470,803 of record NC_137441.1, read on the forward strand.
GTTTCTCTGTATATCTGCTCACTCTGTTTGCCTGGAACTACTTTGTATTCCATAGGGAGACTTATGCAAACTAATGGATCATTTCAAAATTCCTCAGGAAGAGGCCACTGTGCTGATTACCAAAAATGGACGATTGGATACCATGCTTCAGTTGGGGATGCAAATAGTTTTTCGTTGAGAATGCAAACTGGCAAAGGATTAATAGCTCCTGTTGGGAAATGAGAATTTAGAAAAAGAAAATAAAATTTCCAGTAGTTATTGAAGGGTGAATTTATGTAAATAAGGGATTTTATGTACATTCAAACAAGCCTGTGTAGCCATAAATATTAGCCTAGAGGTCTGGCTAGCACAATGCTGTCTAGTCTTAAGGCTTTTTAAAAATGTATTTATTTATTTTCATCGCTAAAGTTCGATGATCTTTGAAGTAATGACAGGAGGAATGTTGAAAAAGTCACCCTGATTTTATTTTTCAAAAATCAGAAAACATTTATGTGAAGGAAACCTTTGGAAAAAAAAGAAAAAAAAAAAAGAAGAAGAAATATTTACACTGTAAACGGATCAAACTGGCTCAACATTACTTGAACTGTAGAGACAACTTGAAAGCAGTTTCTGACATGGTTGCTAAAGAAAGGCACAACTTGGCAAATGCATATCAATAAGGAATGTACAGCAGGGACCTACAAAGCACTTGGACCATTCTGAGTTGTGTAAAGTGTCAGACATACATTCATTACTGTTCAACTCAGCAGGTTGAGAGTGAGAAATCTTATCGCATTATCGGAAAAACTAAACTAAACTAAACAATGTACCCAGAAACGTACAGAGCATTGCATTGAGTGTAAGGGGCATGTGGGACAACTAAAATCTAAGAGAGGTAGAACTTACCCCTAAACTCAAGCACTGTGTAATATAAATAAATTAATCATGCTACAAGTTGTATATTACCGTAAACAGCTGTTTGTTACAGGAAGGAAATACACATACAAATGTTGGCTTGACCTCTTCCCCTTTTAGCCAGTACAATTAAGCAGTGACGTAAATGTATCTATACAATGTAAATGAAACTAAAACCTTAAATAAAGTGCAGGCATGAGAACATTAAGCATGGGATAGCCTTCAGAGCTCAGCCAACAAAATTTTACTCCGTAGTTGTAGAAGTGGACTACGTGGGTGTAAAAAATGATTTTAGTAAGCTGACAAAGATGTGATATACATGCCATGTCACAACACAATATCTCAAGTCAAACAGCACCTTTGTTACAACCAGATGGTGCCATGAAATCAGACTAGGCACTTGGAAAAGGGTACAAGTTATTAACTACTGTATCCTGGCGCCAGTGCAACCAAAATTCAGCTATGACTGAACTGTTGCACTTTGAGAGATTTTTGCATTGCCCATTACATTAATCTGATCAGAACGCCTCTTCAATTACAGACAAGCTAATAACATTTACCACTACAAATATGTACAATATCATGTAACCTATGGCACACAACAGGAGGGGGAAGTAGTATGGACACATGTGGTCAAATACGTCATTATTTCTGACTCATCAGGCTGGCACGTTCAGGTTATTTTCCTATTAAAGTCAAAATCCTTCAAAAGTATCAAGGAGACAGTCTTGAATTAAAGCAGTTTCAAGTAAGTTATACATTCAATTTCTGGAGAGACAACAAAACAACTCACTGGGGAAAAAAAAAAAGGAAAAAAAGAAAGAAAACAAATACCCGCATATATAATTACATGAAATAAAATACAACTACAGTAGTTTTTAGGGATGCACCAACTGGAATCATGAGCTTGGGATATTGTCATTCTCCTCCCTTTCTGTACCAGGGAACCAGAGAAATCTTTTTATAACTAAATTAATAAAGTTTTTCAGCGCTTCATCATGCCATCAAAGTTTATGCAACAATAGACAGACATTAATCGAAAGATCAGCAAGTCTTCTTTGTCAATGTCCTTGAAAAAAAATAAGCTGCTGTATTGATGCATCCCTAGCAGTTATACAGATTTGACTAGTAATAACACTTAAGAATCACTGAGATCAGGAGGAAAATAGCTGCAATAAAGTTAATTGGACATTTTTAACCAATTTAACAGCAAATCAACAAGGATTTCTCAGAATATTGATTGTACCTCAATAAAGAAGAGAGACATTCACAAAAGTGAATGTGTTTATTACCTGATGGATAAAGAAAGAAAGACAAAGGAAACTAATTAACTGCTATTTTGCCCTCTTCCATGAAATGTGGAAACTGTGATTTTGGCACACTGTCTGAGCCATTTTTCTCAATTTCAGCCATGGTGGCAGGCAAGCCTGAGTGGGATCCATCAATCTTCATGAGGCCTCCAGTGGAGCCAATCAGGGGCCCACCAGCAGGGCTCCCAGGGAGTGGGATGCCACCTCCCTGGATGACAGAAATTTCGTTGGTCTTCATGGTCAGGCCACCACTGAAGGTAGCAGTCGCATACTGGTTCCACAGAGATGGGTCAAAGTTCATCGGAGGAGCGACCAGCTCTTTGGGGGCCTGCATCATTTCTGGCATCATCTTTGCATCTGGGGTCATTGCAATCAACGCCATGGGATTATCTAGAGACAGACGCTGGCCACGCCTTGATGAGTTGTTCCACATGTGGGTGCCAATATGAACCTTAAAAAAAAACAAAAAAAAAACAAAACACTTATTTTTCAGTACATCATCTATATACATGAACTCTAATGCCTAATTTAACCATTTCTCAGACAAGTGATGACTCACCTTTAGATTTCCCTTCGTTGTGAAAGCCCTGCCACAAATGTGGCAGGCGAAAGGCTTCTCTCCTGTATGTGTGCGCTCATGGATCTGCAGGGCACTGGCAGAGGAGAAGTTCTTGCCACAGACATGGCACACATGTGGTTTGGCTGATCGTCGTGGTGCAGGGGAGACTGAGGAGGGCATGGCTGTTCCCTGAGGCACATGGGAGCTGAACAACCCGTGAGGGCCCAGAGGATTTTCTGGGGGAACTTTCATCTCTAGACTGGCCAACGTTGGTGGTATCCTCATGAAAGGCATGTTACTGGAAGCTACTAATACAGAAAGATTGAAGATTAGGTCTACACATTCAAGATGACAGCATCTAATACACTTCACTCAACTTGTAAACTTACCATAGTCTCCATTTGAAAAAGACATGCCAGGCTCTTCCTTAATTGCTTTTGGGGTGAAGCTGCTGGAAGCTGTGAGGTCAAGTGCGCCACTTGACTCATCTTTAGCGTCACCTGACTCTGGTTTTGACCCGCTCTGGGGAAATTCATCAAGAGCAGGCTGAGGAGATTTTCCATTAAAGTTGTTAACTGGAGAAGAGGAGCGAAAAGACGCAGCCGAGTCTGAGATGGAGGGACTACGGCCGTTTTGATACTCCTGCTCTCTCTGAGCTGGTGGGGATTCTTTGGATGTTCCTTCACTTTCTGAAGTAGTGCTATTTTGTCGTTTCAGTGCAAGAGCATTGGAGAGATTCTTCAAAACATCTAGGCTGGACATTACAGGGGCTGCAAGCTTCTGTGGTTGCTCCTCAGCGGCAGATGGCAGGGAACTGGAGGAGTCATTTGCTGTCTTGTTAAGCTCTGGCTCTTGAGCTTCCATGCTGGCTTCAAATCCGTTGGCGTCGATAGACTTCTCTTCTGGGAGAGAAGGCACAATTGCTTCTGCTGGTTCAAACTGGTTTTCTGGCATGGGGGTGTTGGGGATCTGCCCACCCATGTGCATGCGAATGTGCTGCTGTAGAACCACTGCATTTGTGAACTTTTTCTGGCAGATTGGGCATGAGTGTTGCATTTTAAGAGGAGTGCTAGCCCTGTGCACACCATAATGAGCCTTGAGATTACCCTTTGTGGTGAATGCGCGGCCACAGATTTTGCACTTGTACGGCCTTTCGCCAGTGTGTGTGCGATAATGCATTTTGAGTGAGCTCTGACAACTCAGTACCCTATGGCAGATCACACACTCATTGGGATCACCAGTCTTCTTCTCCAGTCCATCCACCATCTGCTGAAGTTTTGCTGTTCCAGAGCTTTGCTCCCCTAAGAGAGAATTACCATTCATCTGGTGCAATGCTCCAAGCATCTCTTTAGCATCTTTCTGGTTGGGCTCCAGGCCCACGTCTTGGCCATACACAGACGAAACATTTGGGGAGCCATTACTTGTTGATGGCGAGGGTCTCTGGGAAAATGGATCACCCCCAAAGCCATCAAATGTTTTAAACCCTGGCATGGATGATGGGCTGAAAACAGCCGCTGGGTGACTTAGCACAGGCTTCATTTCGGTTATGTTTGACTCATCCATGGGTACGGACATGCCAAAGGGAATCCCACTGCTGGTCGGAATATTGTCAAGGTGCTCGGGTACAGGATGAGGATTCATGCTGATGTTGGGATATTTGTCTTTATGCCGCTGGAAATGCACTTTGAGGTTTCCCTTGGTTGTGAAACGGTTTCCGCAGATGTTACACTTGAAAGGCCTCTCCCCGGTGTGAGAACGCAAATGAATCTGGAGGGCACTGTCATTGCCAAAAGTCTTTCCACAGTATTTGCACTTGTGCTTGTATAGTGGGTCCCCACTCTTTGATTCCGGTGGGATGTTCAGCATCTTGGGCTTCACTTTTTTGGAGGCATCGATCCCTGCCTGGACTCCACTGAACACGCTAGGGAAACCCAGAACACCTGAAGACTGTGGCATGAGTACTGGTAAACGTCCGGCTAGATCTGGAGCACCCTTTAAAAGGTCTGTGTTTGATGTCATCGAGCCCATTCCTGCATTCAGAGCAGGAGACATGCCAGTGGGTAGAGGTAGTTTACCTTGCTTTAGTTTCTCCATGGAAAGGCTCTGACTGCCGGTTCTTTTTCCTATCAGTGCTGCTGCAGCAGACAGTTGCTGAGAGAGATGTGCACCAAGGGCTCTCAGAGGATCCATTGTTGACTCTACTGATGATTGGAGACTCTGTGGGACCATCATGGCTATTTGGATTCTGATCTGTTCGGTGAGCTGGATTTGCTGTAGCTGTTGCTGCTGGAGGCACACTAGCTGTTCCAGGATTACTGGAATGGCCTGCATGGCATCCTGTGAAGTCTGAGAAGTGTTTGAAGGAATTTGGGAAACAGCCACTTTAGTGTCAGCCATGGTTTCAAGAGTAACATTTGAATCTTGCCTTTTCGGGGAGGGTTGGAAAGTCATCACAGGACTAGCAGACATCTCTCCCCGATCCTGGTGTCTGGAATCATCTGCATTTGCACTGGACTCCTCCTCCAATCTTTCCAGTTGGTCTGTGTTGGCACGCGATGGAGAATGATTGCTGGAGTGGCCGTCTTCGTGATCACTGGCAAGGCCTTCAGAAGAACCCTGTGAATATTTCTCAGGCTCGTCACTGCCGTCTCCATCTTTCATGATGACCACTTGCTGACTTTTTGTGCAATTTTTCTCATGTTCAAGAAATTCTTCTTCGTCGAAGAATTCAGCACAGCACTTGGTGCACACTCTGGTTTCATCCATTCTGAACCTCTTTACTTCATTTCCAATCTCCTCAGCGGAATCACCTTGATGAATCCCTTCAACGAGAGAATAAAATATTTACATTAATACTTCTCATACAATTACAACCATGTTCGTCAAATCAAATAATGTAATTCCTGTAACACATTAAAGGCTACAATGTTTTGTTCATTTGTCAAGATCTGAGATTTTGCTGATTTGGTGTGATGTACTTATTCACTGGCTCACACCATCACATCTAAAAGGGTCCCCCCCCCCGTTTTGTCCACTCTCTCTAGGTAACTGCACCAGGCTGTAAAAATTGTGAATTGCTCTATTGTCCAAAGGGCCTGTAGAGGGCAATCATTTATCTTTGGCTACCTAGAACAATGTCCACAGAAACAAAGAGCTACAGATTGAGTATCAAGTTACACTCAAGTTAGATTCTGAAAGAAAAAAAGAAAAAAAAAAAAGACCCCCCCCCCCCCCACCACCAAAAAACACACACAAAAAAGGAAACACCTTACACTAAACTAACCCCAGAAACAATAGAAACAATTTCTCTAAATTGCAGGTTTTATATTGTATAAATGAGAATGGCTCAAACACAAGACAGCTTTACATTTATTAAAACACTTCCCAAGCATTTTTCAGTCTTTTGAAAGATTGATAAGTGCTCCAAGTGAGCATTTTAATTTGTGTGCTAACCAGAGACCATTTCACAACTGGGTGTATTGTTAAATGCTAATGCCTGGAAGAATGGGGGGTAGACCACCTGTTTGCATTTGCCCAAGGAATCTGCTGGACTTGTTAATTGCTCACCAGGCGGCACTGAGGCGGTGTCACGAAAAATTTGCAAACAGCATTACATTCTGATCCATGAGGAAGCGCTAACTATGGCTCTGCAACACTGTTAACGTCGACTGGAAAAGCACCCATGACGCAGCTTAGCAGCATTTAAAACTAAAGAAAAAAAAAGTCCTTATCAGAGCGGATCCATCATTAGATAACTACAGGACGCAGCACACTCGCTCGCCACTTGACGGCGCATGAGCCTCCTGTGATCACCTTTGGTGGACAACATGAGGAGGTCAGAGATAACCGTTCAGCTTATGCGGGCTGAATAAGATTCATGCATAACCTTTTGGCATTTTATGCTCTACAGTTCATGAAAAAAAGGAAAACTTGTCATCCCAAGTTTTCTAATTATGAGGGCTACAGCGGCGCTGAAGTTTGCTTATGGCAACACCAAAACGCACCCCCACCCAGTCTCCACAAAAAGGCCACTGCTCCATCCCCCACCTCTCCACATATGTACGAAAGGAAACAGTCATGCATTAAACTGGGGGATTTATTGCCTTTAGGTCGGCTTACTACAGAGTCATATTTCATACAGTTTTTGGTACCTTTGTCTGAAACTTCCAACTGAGGCGCAGATTTGCAAATAAACTCTCGCCAGATTACACAATTATTAATTACAAGGGGCAGAAAGTACGGATAATTATAATTACAGCAGAATAAACTGTAACGATACCTATGGGAATCCGGCACAAAGAGTCAAAGGTACTGCGCAAAATCTAAAAAAGCCGATTCAAATTTAACAGTAAAACCAGCTCGCAATACGTGAATGAAATAAAGTTACACGACAGGCATCCTGACCAAATTAGGTAATTATTCTAAATGTAAAAAGCGTAAACAATCCAAAATGTAGCAACGTGCCCTTCAATGAATCAACAAAAAGTTCAAAGTACTTTACCGTCTTTAATTTAGTCCGCGAAACAACCTCAATTCATTCATTAGAATCAAACCGTCAATATAAACAACGAAACAAGACAAAACAGAGCCAAGAATAAACGATGCTTTTCGGCTTTTACCAAAAAAGAGAGAGACAGAAAGCTTACAATGTTTCAATTTAAAAGAGCCCCTCGTGGAGCACCTGATTTCTAAATGTGTCGCTTCTCGACCGAAGTTTTAGCCCCGGTCAGTTGAGAGGGACAGCAACAGGTCAAAGTGCGAGGAGGACAATGTAAAAGCAGCCCCTCTCCACACTTTTAAATAAAATGTCGATACTGTGTCATTCCTACATGTTAACTTTTCTTGCCAACAAGCTCATCTTTTTGCGTAAACTTACCATTTTCCATCGATCCGGGCTCGTCGGAGTTGATGTGCTGCGGTTTGGCTTGCTTGCGCCGCGACATAGTGCGACCATCAGGAGCAAAGAGTTACAGACAAATTTCCTCCCCTTCTTCAACAGATTCTTCGGCTCGGAAAATTAACCCCTGAAGTAGAAATGCGCATGTCAACGTAATTATTATTATCAATAATGCATTGCGATTTATCACGGTCCCCTGACAGCTGATTGGCTCTGATCCAAGCGCTCACACATTATTTAAATGCGCTCCCTATTGATGAGCGGAGCAGAGTGCCAGAAGGGGGCGGGAGGAGCCATGCTAGTGGATGGCGCTCTGGATGGAGGCAGGGTTAATAACACCCAACTTATAGTACTTTTCCTTGTTCAGGAAAACTATATTTTGCCTGCCACAGAAAGACAAAGGCGACCGAGAGTTCAGCCAAATATTGTTTCTTTGACTTTAAACTCAAAGCAGCGAAATTTAATGATCCGATCCTACTTTATGCCATTTATTTTCATTAAAGCAATTTATTGTTTATGGGTTTTTGGCCATCCCTTTCCAGGAAACTCCACATATTTTACATACAGCGTTTTGTATCCAATAGCATCACTGTAGACTAAGTAGGATGTTCCTACAGGGAAATATGGCAAAATAGTTCTACAGAAAGTCAGTTTATGCTCATCAAAACATAGGCTATAACCATGTACATGCACATATGTGCCCCTCCCTTTAATCTTTTTAAAAAAAGAATATTGTGCACTAGTAAATGTTGATCTCCTAAATATGAAACGTTAGAGTAGTTTTGTCTCAAGGATGTACACTAATGGAGGGAACACAGTCATCTAAGGATACCGTTGAGCCATAACAGGAAACAGAGTCAAACATGAAATGAAAACAACGTCTTGTTGGTTATATTTGAATGAATGAGAAAGCCAAACGGTCAAGCTCCCCCACTACGCAACTCTTTTTTCAAAATAGCTCAAAATGTGTGGTTTTGCATTGAAGGAGCTGGTCAATAAATTATTGTGATGCTAGGTGATGTCCCTAACTGCTGTGTGGTTAACCATTTGCAGTGGTGTATTATTTATTAAAGAGGCTGAATCTGTCACTGTATTTCCTGCTGCTGTACTCGCCATAATAATGTTGTTTTGTCAGGGGGGGAAATCAAAATAAAGAAGAAAAAAAAAACAAGGGTTCTGTTATGGGATCAGGATGATGCTGGAATGACTCTGTTGGTCCTGCTTCACATTAGCATTCACATTGTTGGCACAGTCGGTGTGCCGAAAAAACATTCCAGGAAGTTCACTACACATCACAAAGGAGAATTTACAAAGGGGGAACCTTTATTAATGCAGAGCACAGTGATCACCTCCTGCATGTTTATAGCTCACCACACAACAGCAGTCACCCACAGATTTCTAAAGGGTGCTATATGTTCCGGTGGAAACACACAGTCTTGCTGCAGACTGTGTGTGGGGCAAAGTATAGGAATAGCAGAATATGGTTGTAGTGTAACCTTGGAGTTCTATTTGTAGGTCTTTTTCGCAGATTAACTCAT